>NC_065449.1:21196529-21849711 GCF_917563875.1 Diabrotica virgifera virgifera
GCAGGTTTAGTGCAAGATTGTTTGAGTGGTTTTCCAATTTTACCAAATAGCGGCTGCTGTATTCACTTACAACTGTGGCTACTTGGAGATCATCTCAGATTTCCCTGTTTGGTATAAACCAAGGTGCATTTGTTACGGTCCGTAGTACCTTCGACTGAAAGCGTTCCAATATCTCTTTGTTTGAGTTTGCCGCCGTACCCCATAGTTGTACACCATAGGCCCATATTGGTTTTCAGGCTACTTTATAAACGAATAATTTGTTTTTTAAGCTGTTTTGACTGTCTTCCCAATAGCCAACAGTGTTTGCTGAGTTTAAAAGCCAAGTTGTTTTCTTTTATTGAAAATGTGTTTTCTCCAGGTCAGTCCTTTTTGTTTAAGTACATCCCTAAATACTTGACGCTGTCATATTGAGGCAGATTTTGTCCATTTAGTGTAACAGGTGGTACTATACCTCTGCATTTGGTAAATGTAACCTGCACTGATTTTACTTCGTTGACTTTGATTCTCCAGTTTGTTGTCCAATTCTGAATTTTCACTAGATGTTGTTGAAGAATTCTTACAGCTATGACTAGGTCTTTGTGTTTGACCATTATCGCTTTATCGTCTGCAAAGGAAGCTGTGATTGTTTGGTTGCTTACTGGAAGGTCAGCTATGTACATAAAATAGAGAAATGTACCAAGAACACTGCCCTGTGGTACCCCTGCCTTTATCAATGTGATTTTTGATGTTGTCTGTCCGTACCTCACAGTAAAATATCATTTTATGTTTGAAATGCAACATATTAAGCCGCGTCCTCAATGGTAAAAATTTGCGACGCAACAGCTGTTCATCGCAAATATTTGCGTGCTCGAAGTAAATTGTGCTAATGTGGACGTGTTCGACGCATAAATCGGACGCAAGAATTTTCTACGAACACAACGCATACGCTCCATCGTTTGTCGGTTTTTAAGCCGCGTCCTCACTGGCAAATTTTTCGTGCGTATTAAACTAATGAGTCGCAAGAATTTGCGTCGCAAATTTTTACCAGTGAGGACACGGCATTACAACAAAAACATGGCACAAGATAAGTACAGATATTAATCATAATCCGCTTGGCTGAATTCCAGATGGAATTGATGTTACGAGGTTTAGAAATATCAATAACTTTGTAAATAGAATTTATGAACGAAGAAAATGTTGTCTATAATATAAAAACCTTACTTTTTAATAAGTTTGTAACAAGGATAGATAGTAAAATGTCAACTGGAAGGATGCTTCGTTAAAATATTTCTAGATAAAATTAATTTTCGTATTCAGGGTCAACGTTATTCATAAATCATAGTGGAAATTATTACACTGGGAGATAAGAGTTTGTATACAGAAAATGATTAGATTATTTAAAATTATGTATAGAATAACATACAAACATCACAAGCATTAAAATGCAATCATACTAAACAAAACTGATAATGTCTAATCAAGAATTATAATTGGTCTGATGTAAGTTGCCAATGCTTTTTTATTAGATACATCGATAATATTGAACGCGAATGGGAGCACACACTATAAAAAGGTATACAGATAAAAAGGTATAAGGCAAAGAACCTTCAAGAACAAATAAGTATTACTATTTGTTGATAATTATTTCGATAATGACCTGCAAAGACCCAATTACTAATTATTATTATTTAAGAAGCTCACAGTTGTCTTGAAGGCCTAGTAAACACTTCGCAAGTGTTTGCTAGAAGCAAACACTTGTATCAAGTGGGGTGGCTTCTTGTCCAATCATGTTCCTTGTCTACTAAATTGACTCACAATTCTCCTCCATTCGTCCCTGCTTGTTACTCTTTCTTCACAGCCAATAATTCCCTTATTTCTGATATCTTCCTGTATGCTATCAAACCATCTTTGTCTGGATCTTCCTTTCCTCCTTTTCGTGATGGGGCCCCGTTTTAGGATCATTTTTGGCATCCTCTTCTTTTCCATTCTCATTACGTGTCCCATCCATCTCACTATCTGTGCTTTTATGAAGCGACTGAAACTTAGTTCGTTATAGAGTTCCTCTAATTCTCTGTTTGTTCGTCGTATCCAATCTTCCTCCGTGTGTTTGTCTCCATATACAGCTTTGAACAGTTTCCTTTCTTAACTTTGTTTTTCTGGATACATATTTGCATTCTATCAGTGGTGTTAGTAATTACTAATCATAGTTGACTTGCAAAAACTTTAACATATCGAAAAAAGGACGAAGAATAACGAGCAGAATACAAAAAAGCAACAATTACGATAAAAAATTGAAGTAGGTAATTCAGATAATTTGAGACATTTTATTTAAAATGTACTAAAACCTATTTCAAGCAGTTACTATTAGAAAATAGAGAAGATTTGATTGAAAACGAAGATGATGAAAGTTTCAATGTAATTGTCAGTGGCTCACCGATTCGGTTAAGACTGGAAGAAGTACGAAATGCATGCAATTCCAATAAAAATAGAAAAGCGTCAAGGCCTGGCGACATATCACCGGAACTGCTCAAATATGGTAGCAACACCCTGTATGAATACCTAAGAGATCTATTTAATAGATGTATGAATGGCGAAGTCACACCAAAAGAATGGCAATTGTCTGTAAGCTCTACAATACACAAGAAAGGCAGTAAAAATATATGCGATAATTACCGGGGAATATCTGTCACAAGCACCAACAGCAGAGTTTACTGAAAAATTATTAAAAATAAAATAGAAGAAGAATACAAGGACTTACAGACCGAAGAGAAAGCCGGTTTCCGCGCTGGCAGATCCACCACTGACCACCTATATTGTGTAACACAGTTAATAGTCAAACAAATAGCCTACAATCAAGAACTTCATTTAGAGTACATAGACTTAAAAAAAGCATACGATACTGTACCACAAAGTAAACTTTGGGAAGCCCTCGAAAAAACTAACATCAGTCTGAACCTCATTAAAGCTGTAAAAAATCTATACCACCATAATATAGCAAAAGTTAAACTAGGCAAGGAAATCTCGTCAGGATTTGAAGTGAATAAGGGTCTTAAACAGGGCTGCTGTCTATCGCCGACACTATTTAAAATATATTTAGAGCAAGTTTTGAAATCCTGGAAAAGGAAATGTAAGAATATGGGTGTACCGCTAAATGATGGTAACATGCTATACACTCTATGTTTTGCGGATGATCAGATTCTTATGGCCCATGATTATCACGATATTGAATATATGACCCGCAAAATCATAGAAGAGTACCGGAACTGGGATTTAGAAGTGAATACCAAGAAAACGGAATATATGTGCGTTGGAGGTATACAGCACGATCTAGCGTTGGAAAATGAAATAACTATTAATCAATGTCAGGAATATAAATACTTGGGTCTTAAAATTACACAAGATGGAACATTGGACAAGAATATCCAAGAAGTGCACACAAGGAAGGAAAGCTATCGCATTATTGAACAAAATCCTATGGGACCAAAGTATCTCAAAGAAAATAAACATAACATTTATAACAGCATTGTTAAGAGCATTATAACATAATAGCAGCGAAGTTTGGCCACTTAAAGAAAAATTCGAAAATATGCTCAGAACAACTGAAATGGACTTCTGGAGAAGAGCTGCTGGTATATCAAGAATACATAAAATCAGAAATACAAGAATATTGGAGATCATGGATGTAAAGGATACAATAATGGACGATATAAAAACAAAGCAACTAAGATGGTTTGGCCACATACAACGTATGGAAGACGACAGATTACCCAAACAAGTGCTAAGATGGGCACCAAAAGGACGGCGGAAAAGAGGAAGACCTAGGAAAAGCTGGATAGAAGGAATCCATAGGGAAATCAGAGAAAGAGGCTTGAACGAAGACATGTGCTACGATCGAGAACAATGGCGATTGGGAATCGGAAGACGTCGTAGAACGTTATGAACCGATTATGTAAAATATACTAAAACCAATAAATGTTTTGAGTAATTCGCACAATCTTAAAAACAGCAAAGGTAACACCACAACGCTCGATAATCGAGCACGGCACACGAAGAAGAAAAAAGGATAAATGGGTAGACTGTCGTTCCGACCACAGAATCATATAAGCAGGATTTCGCATTAAGCTACACAGTAAGACAATAAAATTACAAGTACAAGACAAAAGTTGGTTTCAAAACATCTATAAAATTTTAGAGAAGCATTAGCAAAAGCTGACCTACCAGTGACCAGCAGATCCTGACATAACTTGGAATTAAGCAGAGAAACTATCAACACTAGAAGTGCTATGAGCACTGAAGCTATCAACAATGACAACAATACATACTCCAAAAGAAAAAATAGATAGCAAAAGATGATAGTGCGGAATATTTCCTAATTTTTATTAGAATACTGGATTATAATGAACTAGTGGTTGATATTCATTTATTTATTAAGCGCAACAGGCCTTGTAGGCCTAGGGCTAAAATGTTTACATTTCTAATTACATAAATAATAGAATAAATAACTTAATATGACTTACATAACTTATAAAACTTATAAATTTTATTTAATTACACTTCAGTCTTTTTTTACGCTCCTTCACCACCTCCCTCCATCTCCTTATGTCCAATGCTAGTTCTTTCCATCTCTCAATGTTACTTTTCTTCAAGTCTTCATACACACTGTCCTTCCATCTTTTCCTTGGCCTGCCTTTCCTCCTCTTTTGTATTATTCACTCACCAAAATAATTCATTTATGTCTTTATTATGATATTTACGTTGAATTATGACAGCGTCTGTACGAGGTTGCCATTTTTTGTCATAAGTATCAAACATTTTAAATGATGTACAACTTTTTCACAATGTGACACAAAATTTTTAAATATGTTTAGTTTGTTTTGCTTTTTTTCTCTCAAAATGCCAGTGTCTTCTATTACTGATATTAATTACATATTTTTTGTTACAGGTATGTTTCTATAGCAGTTTGATTAGTAAGTACTTTTTTAAACTTGTAAAAAGATATCACTGTAACGTCATCACAGCACGATTTTGGATTTATCCACAAATACATTGTATATCCTAAGAAAGCTCAATAATTATAATATTACGTTTGTGTATAATATGTCCTGTCCTATTCAATAATCAACTTAAATTATAAATACAGGATATTGGACGTAAGAAACAATAAAACCTCTTTAACATTGAAGTTGTTTTTAGCTACCTTTTTTTGTACATAATATATATTCACACCGGTATTTAGGCGTAGGAATCTATGAAGAAGTATCACTGAGCCGCAAGCACTTTTTCCTTGCTGCACTGCTCCCCCATAGGCCGCTGATCAGACACCAGCGTATTGAAGTCTAAGCCTCAGATTCATATAATTAATATTAGAATTTTAAACTGCGGTAGCCTTTTTGTTTTTCCGTTCACCGGGCCAGGATTTGAACTCACATACATCACAACGAACTGATGAATGACGGGAGGGCGACCTCCCGTCCCGCTCGGCTCTCCGATCGACTTGTGGACATAATCAATAGTCTAAGGCAGTGGTTTCCAACCTGTGGGGTGCGCCCCCCTATGGGGGCGCGAGAGTGTTGCAAGCGGGACATGCAGCTGTTTCCAAAATATCATTTTCGAATACAAACCAAAGAAGTCGAATGGGTGTCAAAAAAATGAATCTACCTGCTATCTAATGTTATCTGCATTTAATTTCATAATAGCTATGATGCTCAGTGAATCGTGAATCATTTGCTGATCAACATAAAATCATTCCACTTGCAGGTAATACGATGGGAAGACGAATATCTGAAGATCTCTGCGATCAATTAATAGAAAAAGTAAAACTATCTTCTTTCGCGTTGCTAGTAGATGAGGCTACCTACCGATTTTTGCACACTTGATAACATAGGTATATTATGTATGTAAGATAAATATGTTGTGTAAACTGATGTTAGAGAAGACATTTATTCTGTAGACTTATTGAAGGCAATACTACAGCAAGTGAAGTTTATAATACCATTGATAATTTTTTTAATGAAAATGACATTCTGTTGGAGAACTGTGCGGGACTATGCACAGATGGAGCTCCATCTATGGCAGGAAAAAATGCCAGTCTACAGGCCAGGCAGTTTGGAAGCATTCATAGACAATCGCTTGTTTTAAGAGATATTTTAAGAGATCGCCATATTTCTTACTGATAATAATAGAGAATAAGCAAACTTGTTCCATGACACGAAATTCCTTGTAAAACTTGCGTATTTATTTAATATTCTTCAAATACGCAGTATTCTAAATAAATCAATGAAAGGGTCTCAAATGCACGCATTTGCGCAGAAAGACAAGATTAGTGCATTTATGAAAAAATTAGAACTGTGGATAATAAGTTTGAAAAATTTTGACAATTAACTTTTAAACTTTTAAAATTACCTGTCTTGCCGATGAAATAAAAGAAAGTAAAGTTCTCACAGGCCTACAGTGTTTTGGTGCCAAAGTGTTTATAGCTGATTTTAGGTATATTTGGAGTGCTGGTTCCGAATATGGCTTTCGTTTTGCGCTATCAGCTTCAGTTTTCAAGATAACGTAGGTCATGCCAGCTTTTATGCATTAAAATACGAATATGCTGATATGGATATACTAAATTGAAATAAAAACCACACAATTAAAAAATACGTATATTATAAGCCATTTCATCATTATCATCATCATCCAGACCTTTGCGTCCACTGCTGGACATAGGCCTCCCTCATTTTTGTCCATTGCGCTCCATTTTGAGCACTTGGCATCCAATTTCTTGACATTTACTTGAGATCGTCAGTCCAACGAGTAGCAGGTCTTCCTCTACTACTTTTGTCTAATCTCGGCCTCCACTCAAGTAGTCCACCTCCCATCACTGATTCGGGCGACGTGCCCGGCCCAGTTCCATTTCACAATAGTGACAATTCGGGAAATTACATCGGTAACTTAATTTCCAACTCGGTCACGAAGCGATATACTCAGCATTGACCTTTCCATTTTCCTCTGAGCTATTTGCAGCACTTTAGAACTTGTAGCTGTCAATGTCAAAGTTTCGGCACCATAAGTATCCACAGGCAACACACATTGGTCACATGTTTTACGTTTTAAAGAAATTGATACATATATCGCTTTTAAAGATGTATTTTAGTTTTCCATAGGCTGCCCATGCTAGGTTTATTCTTCTTCGTAGTTCACATGTTGGGTTGTCACTTGTGATCTTTATTTCGTGTCCAAGGTATATGTATTTTTCCTCTAGCTCTACTTCGTTTTCTCAAATATTGATATTTCTGCTAGTCAATAGGTTTGTCATGAATTTTGTTTTGGAGATGTTTATTTTAAGATCTACACTGGCACACAGTAACTGAAGTTCATGTAGCATTGCACATATCTCCTTGAGGTTGTCAGAGAACAAAACTATGTCGTCTGCGAATTAAGCCATTTAACTACAATAAAACCCTTTGTACAATGAAACAGATATACAATTAGTTTTGAGAAAACAACTAACAAAATAGAAAAAAAACTTCACTTGACGTCACGAAAGCTTCGCTTGCGTGATTTCTTGGAATGAACTTTTTTAAACAGTCTCTCTTCAAATCCCAGCAAACATCTGCCATCATATGGGTGTCCCATCTTCCTTGGTAGCGGTCCTCAATGGTTTTTATCTCTTGGTGAAGTCTCTCACCTTGCTCCTCACTTGTGTCACCTAAGTTTTCAGGGAAGCGGTCCAGCTGGCTGTGAAGATAGTTGACTTTGATGCTCATATTCCATCCAAGTAATTGGAAGTTATTCAGTAAACGGTTTACCAGATCAGCATAGTTTTCACTTTTGTGGTTTCCCAGAAAGTTTTTCATAATGTCCACAAATGAAAGCCGAGCTTTTTTTCTCTACCTTATTCATTGACCCCACAAAAGCCGGATCCTTTGTAAGAAGTATGATCTGTGGTCCATCAAAGATTCCAGCTTTAAATTTTTCCATACTTATCTCGCCCAACGTCCTTCCTATGTAGGCGAAGCATGGTCCATGGGCTATGAGCCATTATTAGGTGGAGGCTGAATGGGTTTACAAGTGGTAAATGTATCATTTTGAAAGTTTAAAAATACTCTCCAATCTGTTTTATTTCCTTGTAAAATAGTAATGTAACGACATTAAAGTATTACTTCTTGCATAAATAAGGCATAATACAGTGAGAACAACAAATATATACTGAGGAATAAGTTTAATTAACAATGTATATTCCTTTGAATAGCATATTCTTCATTATCTCAAATATTAAAACTCGTAATTTCGGAATTGGCCATATCCATAAAACTAGAGCTGATACAAAAAAACGAAATCCATATTTCGATTTATCGCCCCTAATATAGTAAAAATCAGCTTAAAGTTTCACGGCACCAAAACAAATTCTTTTTTCTGTAGGCCTGTGGATCATTTGACCAGTCTATGGAAGCAATTCTCGTTTTACTTTAAAGATCTTGACATGTCCAAATATGAAGGGATTAGAAACTCGTTTGTGATTGAAAAATATGATGATTTTGGCCTTACGACAGCAGAGCAAGAAATGATAATAGACTTTTCTAGTGACAGCAAATTTTCAAAATTGAGTTGAGAATTTGTAAAATTTGAATGTTAAAAAATTAAGGGGGCGCAACAATTTTATTTTTTTAAAGGGGTCGCAGGTACAAAAAGGTTGGAAACCACTGGTATAAAACCTAAAACTGCTCATTACTAATAAGATGCATATAAAGAAATTTTAGACAATTATATAAATGCAATAGCTATCACTAATTTAATGATAAATTTTCTAAAAATGCAGCAAACTAAATAGTTTACAAACTTACATCACTCATGTCGACACCTGATATGAAAAACATTGTATCTCCACTTACAATGTTTTTCAACTATGGCTTAAATAGCATCTATAAACGATAACCTTCAATTTGGTCTAAGAACTTTTATCCTATCTTATGTAATTATAAAGTTATTTAGCAAAATAACCTCATTGTAAGTGCAAATTTTTGATCACTGGGTGGAAAAAACGTTGTAACCAATGTTACAATATTAAAATTTTTTATTATTGATGAAAATTTTTTACTAAAACATTGTAACATGGGATACAATGTTTTTCTCGAAACATTTATTGAGTAAGTTTTTATAACTGCATTGTAAGTTGTGATACAAGAAAGCAAGGTACTGTAATATTACGATGAACAACATTGTAAGTCAATGTAGTCAGTAAGTAAATTCTATATTATTAACTGCTGAGCATAGTAAGCATGCCTCAAATCGTAAAAACTCACGTAAAAATACTAGTTTAGAATTTCAAACAAAAATAATAGCACCTATATCATTCACTGCTAAACTAACTTCTACTGATGAAACTCAGATAAAAGATAATCAATGGTCAAAGTGGATTGCACGCTCAAGTTACATCGACAGTGGAAACTTCTACATTCACCGAAGATACAAGTTCACCATTAGATACGTCTGCTAAGAAAAAACAATACCCCAAGAAGAAAAATCTTGGAAGGAAGGGACAAAGGGATCCTAGTGTTTGGAAAATGAATGTCTTGAAGAAACTGAGGAACTCTGGCCAAGAATATACTGGCAAAACTGGAAAATTATCGAAAATTAGAGAAGTGGGACCTGGATGTAACGATAAATGTATCAGAAAATGTAAATCGAAATTATCTGAAAATGATAGACTCAGTTTATTTAATAATTTTCGGGCAATGGCTGATAATGACCAACAAAGCGAATATTTATGTAGATAATAAATATGTTCTCAGACAAGAGAGGAAAGTTACAAAGCTAAAAGAGTCCAGAAGACACTGGCACAGTAAGACACATATGAATATAATTTGCAGTTGGTAGAACACCGACTACAAGTTTGTAAGAAAACATTTTTGGACACTTTTAACATAACAGATAATATGTGGTTAACTACACTATTCAAAAAAATTGATAGTCATGAAGGCGGAGGCCGTATACCTGGAAATATGCGTGGTCGCCACAAGAACAGGGCAAATGTTGTAGACGAAAGTATTAAAAATTCGATTCGTGCGCATATAAACTCTGTTCCAGCAAAAGAATCTCATTACGTAAGGCAAAGAACAAGTAAGATGTACTTTAACGTTTCCCAAATTGTATTCACCATATAATGAGTGGATGTTAGAGAATCACCCATGCGATAAACCAGCCACCAAGTCAGTACAGAAACATATTCAATACTGAGTTTAATATCGGTTTTTTTGCACCGAAAAAAGATATGTGTCTTACTTGAAATCTAAATAACACTAAAGCAGAGAAAGGCCAAATAGAAAAAGAATATGCCTTACATATTGCAAATAAATGTGTTGCACGTGAAGCCAAAAATCGCGATAAAGAGGTTTGTAAGAAAACAGAAACGGTTGTAACTGCCTGCTTTGATTTGCAAGTAACTGCAAAAAATATTAACTACGCTCCAATCAGAGGTATCATTGTTTTATTCTAAAAGGAAGTTTAAAGTGTATAACTTTATTATCTTTGATCTTGGATCTGCGGAAGTTTATTGTTATGCATGGGATGAAACCACAGGTAAAAAGGGGTCTAATGAAATAAATAGTGCGCTATTTGATTTTATTAAGAGAAAAGTTGCTGGTGGAGCATTAGAGTTTAGATTTTATTCAGATTGTTGTGGAGGACAAAATCGAAATCGAATAATATTTTTAATGTATATTTATGCAGCAAAGATCATGAATATTATTATTACACACACGTTTTTTGAGGTGGGCCACTCTCAATCTGAGGGTGATCCAATGCACGTCCTTATTCAGCGAAGAAAAAAGAACCAAGTTGTTTATGTACCACAACAGTGGTATACACTGATAAGGTGTGCTAAAGTCACAGGAAAACCATACGATTTAAAATAACTAAGTCAAAATGACATCTTGGACTTTAAATCAATGTTAAAGAAAATACCGAATTGGGATTTAGATATAGATAAACGCCAAGTTTTCTGGTCGAAAATACAAATATATAAACAACAACCACATATTATTAGTTTTTAGTACGATCTTATTTCTGATCAATTATCGTTTATAAACTTAGAATGCAAACCAAAATCGAGCAAAAGGGCTACCAAATCCAGGAATAAAAATATACACGATTTATGGGAAGTACAAATTCCTTTAGCATATAATGGGTTACTCCCCATAACCACTTCAAAATATAAAGATCTTGTTGCTTTGTGCTCTGATAAAGCTATACCAGAGCAATATTGCAGTTTTTATTTAAATTTTCCCCACTCTCAACAAACGGAATATTCGGATGATGAATGTGAATAAAAGTTTGCAAGGGGTTAATTTTGTTTATTTTTTAATAGAATATAAACTGTTTTATAATTTGTAAATGTTCATTTTGTAATAAATAAATCTAAAAGATATTATTTTATTTACGTACTTCTTGTTAGTATGTATGACGTAAATTCTTAAATACTACTTGTCTGAGCAAAAAAATCACGTTTCAAGTAAAACAAATAAAATAAATAAATTATAATCTCTTTATTTGGATATTTACTGATTAGTTACAAGTTATATGCACCTAACCAAAGAAACATACTGTGTTGAAATATCATTGTATGAACCACTTACAATGATTTTCACCTAAAATTCTGAAAAAATTTGCTATTGTAACTCGACCTAAATCAGGACCAGTAATGTTGACAACAATGTGATATGTAAAAGTGAAAAGCTGAGAAAAAGTTATAAAATATGGATTAAAAACATTACAAAAAATATAAAAGCTGACCCAGTAAAAAAATAAAATGTTTTGGAAATTTCTTTAAATCGCTCTCCTGTAAACTAAGCAAAAGTGAGTTACAATGTTTTTCATATCAGGTGTCGATGTGTTCCCGAAGTCTATTTAATTCTGGATCGTTTGTGTTTCTGTGACGTTCATCCACATTTGGCCTTTCCACTTTATACATCACTGATGATGACACGCGAATGGCAAAACATTTAGTCGGCCTCCAACCACAAATTTGAAATCCCTTTGTACCTTCGCCTACGCTCCGCTTCGGTGAGATCATGTCATAACATACCTGATGTTCATCGAAATAAACAAAATAAAAATAAAAAACCGGTTTCGTGGTTCGCAGTGTTAAATAACATCACCATCACATCGATGCGATGCAGTTATATAAAACGTTGCGTTGCCTAGATTCGATACTCTTATTACTACTGCAAGGTTACCTCGCTTGTTTAATCATTTTTGTGTTTGCGAATATGTTTAGCAAGCACCTATTAATACAGGGAGCGTCAGCTTATCTATTAGGGTGGGCCGAAAAAACTAAAATTATTTTTTTCAAGTCGTAATACCGCAAAAAAGTTGCGAATGTATGAGACTAAAAAGGGGTAAGAATTTAAAAAATATCGGTTTATATCTTCCGTTCGCGCATGAGCCATAAAGTTTGCCGAAATTGGTAAAAAACTGATTTTTTGCGATAATTTTTAACAGATTAAATTTAGCGTGGATACGTTTGTAATAGCTCATTTTCTCATTTTTAGTAACCATACTAACTAAATTTAACCGTGTTATTAAAATCTCTTAACATTTTCCGTTCGCGCATAAGGCATCAAAATAGCCAAAATGTGACAAAATTGTATATTTCATACACGTTTAATTTTTTGTAATTAAGAGTTTAGTTGAATGAAAATAATACTCACATATACAGTGGAACCTCGATTATCCGTCTCTCCATTAACCGTCACCTCTGTTAACCGTCAGGGTCCGTACCTAACACATAAGTTGTATTGAGTACATAAGAAAAAATTTGAGTCATGAATTCATTTTTTAGCACTTCGATAAGTCAAACGAAACTCCCTGAAATGTACAATGCGGTAAAACCATAAAATGAAGTTATGGCTGCATCAACTGTTTTGTTTTCGTTGCCTAAAGATGATATAAACGAAAGGTTAATTTGTGATGAGGACGCAAACGGCTATCGATTGCTGACAGTTGATGAAATCGTTGAAATGGCAAAACAGAGGCTGACGAAACAAGTTCAGAAGCTGACACAAACTTGGAATTTGACGGTGGCGATGTCGATGATGCTTTTGCAACGGACAAAGATTTGATTAAAGATTCTAGAGAAGCTGCATCGCACATGCAACCATTCATCGAGTGGTATTCTCGGCAAGAAGAATCCAATAAAGTAGATTGCATGATCTTACGCCGATCAAGAAATTCAGCCCTTGTAAAATGTTAATCATCAGTAAAGCAAACAAAGATTTCAGAATCTTTTAAACCAAATTCGACAATATTAACACGAACACAAATTCCTCTTATATTACCAAACAAAACATACAAATAAAATTTGAGAGTTGTATTATCAATTTTTAACTTTTTTTAATGTTCTGTTAACCGTCTTTTCGATTATCAGTCATACCCTTGGTCCTGTGCCCTGACGGATAATCGAGGTTCTACTGTACATTTTGTTGAACTTCTGTTGAGAACACTTAAAATAAACATACTTTAAACACATCATTTTAAGAACTTTAGTAGGCTATTATTTAAAAATATTGTTTGTGAATATAGAAAAAAACCAAATTTTTTTACGAAATGCAAGTTTTCAATTCGAGAATATGGTCCAATGTCCACCAGTCCATTGTCCGTCCAGTCCATCTTGTATTATTTTTAAACCTTTTTGCTATTAGATAGTAGAAGGCCCTTTGAACTGTGATTTCTGTGTATGGTCGGCGTTTAATTCCGTTGGAAAATTTACGCTAAGAAGAGCAGATAAGATACTAAGAAATTGGCAACACTGTTAAAATGACCATGATAATATTCTACTGAACAGTAGCGTAGATATCTAATTTTAAATTACATAAAAGTTATTATTTTGCAAACATTTGATTTTAGGACAAGTGTAAATGGGATCGTCGCATGTCCCCAAATTATGTGGGCATATTATTATTATGTGGGTATATTATTATTATGTGGGTAATATTTTACAAAATAGTTTATAAAAATATAGTTTAAATAAAAAATATCGGCGTTATTAACTTCTGTGATATTTCTCGAAAGTGATAACACTAATCGACTCGACTGAACAGAACTTATTGTAAAATAATAATATCTACATATATAAAAACTTGTCAATAATAGTATATTATTCAACGAGCATGTAATGGTGTCTATTACTCACGATGATGAAGTTTCCCCAGAGGGGAAGTCGTAATTCCCCAGAGTGAGTAATAGCCATTACATGCGGTAGAATACTATACTTTTTCTACGACCTTTTTTATTTTAATTATAAAAAAATATAATTATCAACTACTCGAGATTAAAATTATAATTTACAAATATACATTTTGTTTACCAGTACTCGGCTGAATAATTGGTTGCTTATTATTACCAATGCTGTCTAAGTTATGTATTGGTTATAATTGGTTGTTTATTATTACCAATGCTGTCTAAATTATGTATTGTAAAAAACACAACAACAAATAGTAAATTCATGTTATATTCATTTCCGAAAAATTATAAGTAAAGTACCAACTACTGTCATTGTATTAAATAGAAAATGGCTATTATCGGTGAACGTATTATAAAAAGTTTTTTCTACAAACGTGTTAAAAATGCAATTTTTTTAAAAGGTTTTTTAAAATGTAATTTAAACTGTATTATTGCATTTTTAACACGTTTGTAGAAAAAAAACAAGTTTATGTAACGGAATAATATTTTCGCCAAGAATTTTTAGACATTCCCCTCGAGTGTAGACAACCAGTTTTACCTTTTACGCGTCACAGGTTTCACGGTTTCAGCAATTAACAAAAATATTGTATTTTATACATTTATAACGTTTGTAGAAAAAATATTGTATGATATACGTGTTAAAAAGTACATTTTTAAGGCACTCATGTCAACTTTCACATGCATGCCTTAAAAATTTTACTTTTAACACTTATATCATAAATAACTATTAATGTACATATTTACATTAAACTATACAGTGATGAGCTCGCTAATAACCGGCAGAATAACGCAAAAGATGGAAAATACATTAAGTTGTGAAATAAAAAGGAATGAAACTAGTGGAGGTGGGAGATAAAAACTTTGTACCTTTTTGTCCTATCAAGAACTGTGTTTATACCCTGTTTTCAAAGATATATAAGCAAAACGAGAATACCTCCAATTACAAGAGAAATAAAGGTTTCAACTAACACCTAATTCAAATGAAGTACTTACCAAAGAATATAGACGTGAGTAGAAGGGTACGGCCCTGAAACCTTTTAGCATAGAATTTTGCGTTCCAACTGAGTAGGTGCTATGGAGGTGCATATATTTGACAACGTCCGTAGTCACCGTCATCTCACCACCGCCCGCACTGCGGCCGCAACATCCCTCGTCAACAAGCCTGCTTATAAACGTGACCATCTGTTTCATATAAAAGCTTCTTCTAGGGGCTATAATATTCTTTGTACTTAGTATCTACTCAGAGTCACTGTTATCACTTGTATCACTCGTATCATCTAAATTTATAGTTATTTTTTTGATTAATGTTGGTAAATATTTAAGATAGTCATTTTCCACTCCGATCACATGTTTGATTACATTTTTCCAGTTGGTTTCTGTGATTTTTGTGACTTCTCTTCTAATTAACTGGAGAACAGTAGAAGAAAATTTAGGAGCCACGTTTCTTCTCCTTATGTTTCCTTTAAGTTGAGCCCATATTAACTCTATTGGGTTCAATGTACAATAATAAGGAGGAAGTCTAAGCACAGTATGCCCATTACTACGAGCACAGTTGTCTACAACATATTCCTTTTCGTACTGTCTGCTATGAACAACCTCCAACAATTGCTGTTTGGTATATGATGCCTCAAAATACAAATTTTCCGTAAATAAAAATTCCTGAATTTGTAATTTATTCCAACTATTATTTGGAATTCTTTTCATTAACCTTGAATGATATGATGCGTTATCCATGACAATCACACTATGTGGGGGTAATTTCGGAAGAAGAGATCTTTCAAACCATGATTCAAAAATTGAACTTTCCATATCGTCATGATAATCTAGAGACGCGTCTTTAATTTGTTTTGCAGATAATAATAATGCATCGTCGATCCATCCATTTTCCCCACCGCAGTGTAAAATTATAATCCTCTTTCCTTTATTGGGCGGTACTGAGTTGAAACACTTTTTGTTATTATTTGTCCAACTTTTTTTCACTGTGTCATGAGTATCGTACCAGGTCTCATCTAAATAAACAATATTTCTTTTCATTTTTCGATATTCAGTTATCTGTCTTATATAACTATTTCTTAAAGAAATTATTCTAGTACTTTCCATTAGCGTCTGGCGCTTGTCTATTGTTTTGTACTTAAAATTATTCGCTTTAAGAAATAATCGAAGTGTTGTTGCTGAACATGAGAGAATGCCCTTTCGAACTAATTCACTTCGAAGGCTTTCAATAGTTGGAAAAATGTTAGCCGCATACATTTGGTATATTGTTCTGGTTATAGGTTCAATTAAGTGCGGTTCTATTTTTCTGAATTTGCCACAATCCTTTCTCTTCTGTCTAGAAGAAGATGTTTCTCCTATAATCTTGTAGCAGGTTGCTTTGGGCACTTTGGTTAAAAAACATGTTTCTGCAATTGCCTCTGATTTAGACAATTCAGTACAAAGTCCTTCATAAACATTTTTCAGCAGACGTTTGGCATCATCAGAAAGGTATTGAAAATGTCGCTTACGTTTTACTACACACCTTTGTAAATCCTCCAATTGATTAGAGGGTTCCATTGTCTCTTCAGCTGTAGAACTATTTTCGCACCACGAACGCAACATTTTAAAAGTATCAAACGTATAAAAACGTAAAAAATATCACGTAAAAACAAAAAAAGTATAAAATGTAAAATTTTAAAATGCTTTCCGTAGAAAAAACACTGATAAAGTCACGACCAAACTTACTTGCAGTTCACTATTTGAAATTTTAATTTAACTGAACGCTGTAGCAGTTCTGGTTTGACTAAAAATATTCTTGTTTCCCAAAAATTTGTTGGTCATATCCGCAATTTAAAAATAAAATATTATACAAATTTGCCTACCTTGTCCCGTGCCTTCGGCACTGGACGGTCGAAAATCTGATACCCTAGTTTATGACTCCGCAAGCCAGTCAAATACTGTTATAATCTTACCCCACGCACCCTAAGTATGAATAAGTCTGCCGACAAAAGATAACGCATTATGATTTGTCATAACAACGATATCCGATGTTTTCATTGGCCGTTGGTCCACATGGACTGGCCAACAGTTCGATGAAAACTTCATCTGGTTGACTGCCCATATTTTAAAACATTATACCAGGCACGTCTGAATGTAAATATCGAGTGGAATCTTAAAATTTTGTACTGTTATAGGTCGAGTCATTGATAATTTTACAGACCCCTGGTAGAGTACTTTTTTATTGCCTGATTTTATTACAGATACATATATTTTTACACAGTCTCACGGAAATACGAGGCTACCATAAAGTCCGGCATTGGAGACCTTGATAACAATGTTGTTCTTATGAAGCAGTCTCGATTCTCAGCTCCGCAAACTTTTCCAGCGGCTTCTGTTACAAGTTTTACACATCGTTCTACTGCCTGTGTATGAACAGGAAATGACTTTAATATTACATCCCAGTTAGGGGCTGAATCACTTTGAATAATTAATGTTATTTCGGGTTGTTGTTAATGTTATTTCGTCAACAGGGTTGTTGACCCTGTTATTGAGCGCAATGCTTTTTTCGCCCATCCAGAACATTTGATGTTGGCCATGACACAAGATAACAGAAAACATATAAGAGAGCTTGGACTTCGCAGAATTCTGAAAGCTAGACAGCTAGATAAAACAAGATCAAACATTAGAATATTCAAACTGCCAAAACTAAATTTTGAATGTCGAGACTATTCAGAAATAATTCATTGGTTAGACTGTGAGTTATCTTCTCCTCCATTATTAAAAGATATAAATGATGATGAAATAACATTAATTATTCAGAGTGATTCAGCCCCTAACTGGGATGTAATATTAAAGTCATTTCCTGTTCACACACACAGGCAGTAGAACGATGTGTAAAACTTGTAACAGAAGCCGCTGGAAAAGTTTGCGGAGCTGAGAATCGCGACTGCTTCATAAGAACAACATTGTTATCAAGGTCTCCAATGCCGGACTTTACGCAGAAATCACAGTTCAAAGGGCCTTCTACTATGTAATAGCAAAAAGGTGTTAAAATTATACAAGATGGACTGGACGGACAATGGACTGGTGGATATTGAACCATATTGTCGAATTGAAAACTTGCATCTCGTAAAAAAATTTGGTTTTTTCTATATTCACAAACAATATTTTTAAATAATAGCCTACTAATGTTCCAAAAATGATGTGTTTAAAGTGTATTTATTTTAACTGTTCTCAATACAAGTTCAACAAAATCTAAATGTGAGTATTATATTCATTCAACTAAACTCTTAATTACGAAAAATTAACGTGTATGAAATATGCAATTTTGTCACATTTTGGCTATTTCTATGCCTTATGCGCGAACGGAAAATGTTAAGAGATTTTAATAACACGGTTAAATTTAGTTAGTATGATTATTAAGAATGAGAAAATGAGCTATTACAAACGTATTCACGCTAAATTTAATCTGTTAAAAGTTATCGCAAAAAATCAGTTTTTTATAAATTTCGGCAAACTTTATGGCTCATGCGCGAACGGAAGATATAAACCGATATTTTTTAAATTCTTACCCCTTTTTAGTCTCATACATTCGCAACTTTTCCGCAGTATTACGACTTAAAAAAAAAATATTAGTTTTTTCGGCCCACCCTATTATCTATATCTAATCACCTAGAAATATCACTTTTAACACAGAACAATTTATCTTACTAATAATTATCAGTAGTAATTGCACAAGAGCTCTAAAATTATCGAATTTTTCCCGAGTGACACTTTGACAGTTTTACCTCTAAACCCCATTTCATGTATTCTTCCATCAATTTTCTTGTCATATATTCTAAGTCTTCCTTATCTTGGGCAACTACCACCTGGTCGTCTGCGTAGTTCAAAGTGTATAGTGTGATGTCTCCTCCGATTGGTATACCCATACCACTGCATTTCTGCTTCCAAAGTCTGAGAACACCGTCGGTATATATACTGAAAAGAATGGGAGATAAACAGCACCCTTGTTTAAGGCCTTTTGTTACTTGGAATCTAGTTGACAGATGGTTACCTTTCTTTACCCTTGACATAGAATTTTTATAGAGGCATTGTATGGCTTTGATGATACATAGTTGCAGAAATGTGTGTATTGTCCAAAACCTCCCACAGTTTTTCCACGTGTACTGTGTCATATGCCTTCGTTAGGTCGACAAAAAGTATATGTGTGTCTTGTCCACGTTCTAGTATTTTTTCCATAACCTGTGTTAGACAGAATATATTATCGATCGTAGATCGACCGGCGCTGAAACCACACTGTTCTTCGGATTCATAGGGTTGATATTCTTCGCAAATAATGGTTTTCAGTATTCTGCCATATAAACGGCTCATTGTGCTTGTTACAGTTATTCCCTTATAATTGTTGACATCACTTTTACTTTCCTTTTTGTCTATTGAAGAGATCCAGCCCTCTTTCCAGCTTTTCGGAACTTGTTCTTCGTTAATAATTCTGTTAAGGAATTCTGTGATCACTCGGATTAATTTCTTCGAACCTGATTTTATTAGTTCTGCAGGAACATTGTCAGGGCCAGGTGCCCGACCATTTTTGAATTGTGAGATAGCTTTCTGTACCATTTCTGTTGTTATTGTTATTTCTTCACCTTCTACTGTTATTGAGTTTGATTCTTTTTGCATGTATTGTGGGCGGTCTTCAGTCAGCAAAGATTTATATTGCTGTTCCCATGTATTTGTTGTTATGTTGTCAAGCCTTAAATTTTCTGTTGTATCTGATCTCAATGTTTTGATAAATCTCCACGATTCTTTACTTCTCCTACCACCTATATACGTTTCCAACTCATTACATTTCTTTTCCCATGAATCATTTTTTATCTGCCATTATATCCTGTTTAAATTTTTTGAGGGCGTTTCTGTATTTTTCCTTGTCTTCTATCCGGCCAGTATTTAACCATTTTTGGTATAGTTGTTGTTTATTTTTTTTTTGTGCTTGTAGATGTTCATTCCACCAGCTATTACCTTTATGTATTCTATTTTCTTTTATACCTAGCGCCTCTTTGGCGGCTTGGTGTATACTTGAAATAATGTGTTGGTGTACGTTTTCTATGTTTTGTGACAATCTTCCTCCATCCAATATATTATCTAGTCGGCTTCTGTATAGCATTTTTGTACTGTGGTGTTCTAAACTTTCTATATTATATCGAACCGCTTCAATTTTCTCTCCATTCTCTAAGGCTGAGATCTCCTGTTTTTGTTGGGTCCATGAAGGATATTACTTTGGATTTTATCAAGTAATGGTGGCTTCCAGTTTCTGCTCATCTATATGCTCTAACATCAAGGATTCTCAGTTTCTCCATATTCCGTTCTGACAGACCGCTCCGAATATCTTGCGTAGCACCTGTCTTTCAAAAATCGATAGAGCGGATTCATCTGTTTTAGTTAGCGTCCATGCCTCTGATCCATATGCGAGAACGGGGACTATCATTGTTCTATACAGCCTTATACGAGTTTTTTGAGACAGACGTTTGTTAGCTAAGTACTTTGATAGACTATGATAACACCTGTTTGCAATTATTATTCATCTTTTTATTTCCCCTGATGTGTTATTATTGGGGTTAACCGATGTCCCTAGATATATGAACTCTTTGCATGCTTCGAAGTTTTGGTCATTGATGATTAGATCTGCGTCAACATTTCCAGCTCTTGTGTTTGCGTTAGTCGCTATGAATTTGGTTTTATATGTGAGTTGTTTTACTACTTCCATATTAGCATCATCTCTTGTCTAATTCTGCAAGTTTCGTTGCTTCCTTGCTTGTATCAGAGCTTTAGTTTTATCCAAGTTGACGGCTTGTGCTATTTCTTTCGCATTTTCCTCAAGCTTCTCCTAAAGTTCTGTAATGTCCCTTGCGGTTCTTCCCATCAATATGGGATTCTTCTCGCAATATCTCATAGTCTTCGGTTTTGGAGCTTTTCTCCGTCAATTGTTTAAGTATGTATTTTAATTTTTATTTAGTAACTCACAAATTAAAGAATTTTTTAAAATTAACAACTTTTGTTCAAATTTTTTTCTGTAAAATGAAACAAGAATAAAAAACCGCTAAACGCCGTAAAAATGAGTGGCTCATATAATATTCCAGCTACAAAAGAACTGATATGAATATTCCGTGTCACGAAAATGTATTTTCCACCTACCTCTACCGAAAGTATACTTTTCCGGACCTGATTGTAGGGAGCAAAGTTGTACTTTTCCTCCCTAGGGAGGAAAATATTTTTCCTCCCTAGGGAGGAAAAGTAAAAGTGACGTCATGGTATTTCATTCATAAAATGTTACTTATTGACGCCCTGTACAATATCTATTTTCTATTACGTAAGTTTCTATACATTTTAACGTTTATTTATAAAACACTCTGTATTTTGAAGAATGGTAAAAAACAGTAAATTGTTATTTTGATTTAACAATGTTTACATTATTAATTTGACTTATATTTGACAGTTGACAGTTATATTGTACGTACTTGTTAGTTTTAGTTCTAATAAATTTTGTTGGTTAGTTATATAAATAAATTAAGTAAAAATGAAAAAATGACTTGTTATTTGAGGAAGGTGGAAAAACCATATGTATAACATGGGAGTAAAGTGCCTTTTCCTCCCTTGAATGATTACTGCCCTCCGCTACGCGTCGGGCAGTAAACTTCATTCTCGGGAGGAAAAGTAGCACTTTCCTCCCTTGTTATACAAATAGCTATTTCATCTTAATGATTTTTCCATAATATTTGCTAAATTTGAGTTTCACAACTCCACAACTCCAACGCCACAAAAGAGTTTCAAAATTCAGACTGTATCAAAGTTACTCTTTTGTGGCGGGTTTTACTTCAAATTTAGCAAATGGAAAAATATTTTAAAATAAAACTAGAATTTTGTTTTGCATCAAAATGAAAATACATTTTCGCGCCACGTAATATTCATATCAGATCTTTTGTAGCTGGAATATTGTATGTGCCACTCATTTTTACGGCGTTTAGCGGTTTTTTATTCTTGTATCAGGAGTTTTTCAAAGTTATTTATAAATTAAATGTATGAAGTTAAATGCAATGTTTCTCGATTACACGTTAAGCTTTGTAAATGGTCGCTGTTGTCGCATTATCTCCCAAATGATCTAGTGTCCATCGAATGTACACTAGATTTTTTTTCTATTCGAAATAGATTGAAAAAAAAATATTGGGTTGGCCGGTAAATGAACTCGGATTGCCCGTTGCCAGATCAAATTTAGCGGTGTAACCACTACAACTACATAAACCATTTAGGGAATACTCGTTAATTGGATTATACTTTTGTAGCTTAAAAACTTCTAAACGGCTTAACCGATTTTGATCACTAAACATGAGTTTGAAACGTATTGACAAGTAGTATCTGATGAATAAGGTCAAGTATGATAACTGAAGCTATTACAGGAATTATTGAGCTTGAAAAACCGTTTTTCGGATAAGAAATAGATTTGATCATACTTATGAAGCCTATAACTTAAAAATTCGAATTTTCCCGGATATGAGGTACGTATACACCGTTAGATTCGCCTAGAGTCCTTCTACAAACGCTCAGTTATTGGCGCAATTCGTAGGTTGAAATTTTGAGTAATTGTCGAAAAACCAAAATTTTCAAAGTTAAGTTTTTCAGGTTTTCGGCTATACTGAGCCGTGTGTATGTCTGATCCTGGCGGCTTAGACACCATTTGAAAGCTTAACTCAACACTATTGATATGGTATATTTGCGGTTCTCCTGTCTCTTCTTGAAACCGAAGATATATATGTACCCCCAAAAAATATGCCGTTTTGTACCTACCAAGTCCTATAGCTGGCTTATGGATGGCAAAACAGGTGAAGATGGCTTCAAACACAGAAAAAAAATTCAGATCGGTTTAACTTTTCCACATACATACATACATACATATCCACAAACATTTTCCGTTTTTAAATAAAAATTGAGTCATATTTCTGAGGTCGGTAACTTTTGAATGGTATAACCGATTTTCAAAATAATTGGACATGCGTTAGAAAGGTAATGGATCAGTACTATCAGAAGCCGCAAAGGTCGGAGTTAAATTTTGGAAATTTTTGGGAGTGTTGGGGACGAGAACGAAAAACAGACCCCTAAATAGGAAGGGCCGTAAAATCCACACCCGTGGACCAAAATGGATAGTTGACATATGAATGGGTGAGTCTTTTCCTGAACTTTAAGATGGGAGTTGGCCCAATTTTCAATTCAGTCAAATTTAGAAAATCGAAAATTTCGTGTATATATAGTGTCGCGTGTAGGGGAGTGTGGATGTGCGCCACTGGCGAGAACTGCCGTTCTCTTTTAATGTAGGCAAAAATGAAAAATGCCTTTTCCTTTTTTTATGATTGTTTTAAGAAACAAAGGAAAATTAGCTAGGTATATTGCTTAAGGATCTTTCATCAGCTTTCCCTCTTATACCTTATAGAATCTTCAAAACCCTAAGCTGATTATTAAATCTGTGGAATTCTGTACATAATATTTATATAGATGCTTATACAAATTGTATTAGACTTTTGTATTCTGTGTTTTGCGCAAAAAACAACTTCTGTTCTCCAGATTCCCTACAAAACCTTGTTCAGTTTGTTTTCCAAAACGAATTAAGATTAAGTGAGATAGGTGAACGTGTGTGTAAAACTAATGTTTGTTGTTTATTAAACGCTTGCTTTCTTGCGACGTCAGAGTCTGTTATTTTGTTTAATTTTACGACGATTTTTCCCTGTCCTGTCTAATGGCTCTCTAAACAATTTTAGACGTAAATATATCCACAGAAGGCCTTGATGAAGGGTTCCTCAATTATTTTTAGCCTGGCGTGTGTATATCTGTATACAATGTGAATAAACTTGAGCTTGCTAGGAAACATATGTTTGGGTTGGTTGGGAACTGTGGAGGAGTATAACAGGATCGGACTCAGCTTTGAAAACAAGTGAATTAAAAAAAATCCACGAGGAAAATAAACTAGCTGGCCGGCTGTATACCATGAATCACAAAAAATGGTTAAATTCATTTGTAAAAGGTATATTTTTATTCCTATTTATATAAAGGTATATTAATTTATAAATTTAATAATTTTTTTACACTCAACACAACACTGATGAACAAGTTAGATGCCTTTGAACTCTGGCTTTATAGAAGAATCTTGAAAATACCTTGGACAACCCACACCACCAACGAAGATGTTCTGAGGAGAATAGGTACAGATAGGGAACTGCTAAAAATCATTAAAGTCAGAAAAGTTAGCTACCTGGGCCACATAATGAGAAACGAAAACCGAAAAGTACCGCCTCGCGCAACTGATCATCCAGGGTAAGATTGAAGGAAAACGGGGTCCCGGTAGGCGCCAGATTTCATGGCTTAGAAACATCAGAGACTGGACCGGCTTTGATTCAACATCTTTGTTTAGAGCCGCATTGGACAGAGACAGATTTGCCAGTGTAGTCGCTAACCTCCAATTTTATTTACCAATCTGTAATGTTAGGAACAATTATTAGTTTAAGTTATTACGTTCTTAAGATAGGACATGTAGGTAACAATTCCAATCAAAACTTTCCTTTCTAAATTACCAACTAATATTTTTTCTAAAATCTACTTGATAGGTCAGTTGGTTTATAACGCTTCAGTTTGCGAACTTCACCCTCCGTGTTTAAAATTCACTCGCCAAATCGCTTTATTTATACTTTTTACTGCATTTGCTGATCTCTTTTTTGATGATAAGAACTTTCAGGTTTCTCTCTACTATTGCTTGGGGACGTACCACTACCAAGAACTATTCGCTATAGTTATGTCTTATTTTGAAAATGTCTTATTTTGAAAACGTTGTATAATTTCCAAGTTAGAGTTGCTGGTTGAGCCCCATAACTATAGGCCATAGGTCTTATAGCTTTACTGGTCCTTATGGCTTTGTATACCACTAATTTATTTTTAACTGACAGTCTTGAATATCTACCCAGGGGCCAGTACTTTTGAAAACAAGTGAATAAAATTGAAATATTTACTGAAGTACCATTGATACAAATTGTTATAGTTATAGTGTATTTAAGCCTTAAATCTCTACTTTAACACATAGTTCTTTTTTATTACACGAGTGAGAGGTGACTAAATGAAGTAACATTATTACCGTCATAATACCAATTTGCTCCGAGTACTTGTATCTTGCAATAAAATACAACATACATCCTAAGAAATCACCATTGGTGGACCACCAGAAAAAGTATTGGCTGCTATACAAACAAATACTGAGACCAGTATGGACATATGGTTGCCAACTATGGGGATGTGCTAATTCAAGTAATATCCAAATCGTCCAGAGATTCCAGAATAAAGTGTTAAAGAACATCGTTGATGCTCCTTGGTATATCAAAAATGTCAACCTCCACAGTCCACAAGTACATACCTACTTTAAGATGGAAGATGTAGATAAAATTATCAAGAAGAGGCAGGTAGTCACGAACAACGGTTCCATAGTCATCATCCAGCTCCTCGATAATACTGGGTTATAGAGGTAACTCCAACGAAAACCTTTTAACCCGGCACCTGCCACGTGGCTTTGCAAGGCATCAACTGCCACGTGGGGTGCTCACAGCACCCCTTAAAAATTTTCTGTGATCTACTTGTTTATAAACAAAATAATGTGTTGAGTTACACAAGAATATAAAAAAACATGTTTTATTAACTTATTAGCTACTAATATATTATAAAAGTTAAAAAATAAAATTAGCAAGTACCAACCCATAATAAATGAAGTGATGTAAAATATCTAAGAAAATTAAAATTTATTGAGTATAGAGAATATATTAATAATTTAGATCAGTTATTACAATAAAAAAATGTAAATCTGACCTGTTTATCAAAAACATAAAAAAAATTTACTGCCAGATGATGACATCCCAATTCGAATTTAGAGCTACAATTTCAGAATGACACTAAATAACCACTTCAAACACAAACAGATCTATGCTATATAATATTATTGAAAGCTACTATGACGCACAGGACGGTTAACAAATTTGAAATACCAAATATTTGATGAAAATGTGTTATGGGGTGCTGGTAGCACCCCACGTGGCAGGTGCCGGGTTAAGTTAGCGTAAAGTAAAAATAAAAATGTATACCATTTTTATTAAGTTGCAATGCGAAGGCAAAACTGTCTTATTTTTCACTTAGTACAGAGAGCGCAAACCAGCACTCTAAATCGACGATTTTCGCCTCTTGTTGGAGGCATCATCAGAGAGGCGTAGGTTTGGTGTTTTCTGCCCCAAGTGACAAACCTCCGAGAGTTGTCCTCGCACTGCAACATGGAGTAGGTGCCTAGCGACATCTGCTAAATGAAAGTCAACCTAATAAAAATATTAAAAATATTTCTAAAAGATATTTAATTGAAAAACTTATTGGACTATTTTCCTGGTGACACCTCCATGGCTTCTAAAAATTGCAAGCCAGATGGATGCTGCAGTGAAGACAAGAGGGAATTCTACAACTTGGTAAATTCCAACGGAAAATGGTAAAGTGTTAGTGTAAAGTATTAACTAGTGTAAAATCAGAGCATAGTGCTTGCTATATTGTGTGTTAGGTGCATACTTGTTAGAAAAAATAAGAGGACACCATATACTAAGCTCTTAGAATTTCTGTATGATTTAATAAAGTTAAGTCAAAGAAGAATTGATAATTCGTCAACTGTAACCAGATTTCAGGGGTATAAACATAGCTTCTTCTTGTAGTGCCTACCCGTTTAGGATGTTGGCGACAATAATGGCAATCTGTACTTTGCACACTACTGCTCTGAAAATATTTGTGGTTGTTGTGTTGAACCTCGTACGTAGATTTTTCAGCTAGGAAATCCTTTGCCTTCCTGGTCCTCGTTTTCCTTCTACTTTTCCCTGCAAGATTAGTTGCACCAGTCCATATCTTTCACTGTTTCTCATGATGTGGCCAAGGTATTCGATTTTGACTGCTGACTTCTCTTGACCTGGGCTAGATGGACGGCCTCAGGTCAGTGCAGCTCTAGTTTACTGGTGGTGTTGGCCGCTGCAGTCTAGTTGCGATGCATCCTGTCGTCTTTGCCTGAAGAGTAGCATCACCGGTGATGAAGGCAGGTGGCTCCTGAAGGGAGAAAGGTGATTTATATCTAAAAACTAGAAGAGTAAAACACATCATATCAACCATCAAGAAGAAAACCAAATTATACCTTTGCCAAATAGTATTCAAAAACTGGTAGATGGCAAGGGTAAATTAAATGGAATTAAGATGAGGGGAATAGTTAAATATCTGATTACTAAAAGCATATCAATAGATAAAACGAAATACAGAAACCAAACACATGGTTGAACATTTGAAGGTTAGGTATAAAAAATAATAGAAAGACTGTTATAAGAAACTAGGTATGCATGGAATATAATGAGGAATATAATGATTGTAATAATTAGAATTCTTACCCCAAGAGAAAGATCGTCTAGAAATAAAATGTTTTAATTTTGAAGCTTCTTTGGCTTTTATGACATTACCACCACTATTTTGAGAATTGAAATGGCAGCGTGAACTGTAGGAAGTTAGGCATGTTCCGTATTAAAATAGATACTCACAGAGTAAGAATATACGAGGTACGTTCAGTATGATGATTTAGATTTTAGATGGAAAGAGATATATTAAATAGAAGATAATATAAAAGAGGGTAATAAAAGAGGATAATAAAAGTTTTTAACGAAAAAAACTGGTAAAACAAATGGAAGAAAATTAGTCTTAATGAAATATTAAAGAAAATAAAGTAAAATAATTATTTAAAAATAAAATAACAAAGATGTGACGTTTGTAACGTTACAGTATTACAAAAAGAAACAATTTGTTTAACTTTTGTATTGATTCGATCTGATTCGAACGCGACCGACCAAGCTTGACGTGTGTGAAGTCCCGGCCTGGATCGAAGCCGAATAGGATGCACATTTATTATGGAACATTTGGTTGGAAGGAAAACCGGATCGGCAGATCTCAATAACTGACACAGAAACAGAAACGGTTCACGGTTCAGATTAAAGATTAACTAGGAAAACGTATTACCCGACACGTACACCTATTTTCAACCGCCTACAGTTTGTAGTTGTGCTAACAGAACTGCTATGCTCGAATTCATTAGGGTTGGTGGAGTTCATTGCGATTTCAAGATATTCTCAGCCGTTTACTTTGAGTAATTTCCTAGCCTAGCGGTTAACAACCCTTTATATTTTATACAAATCACAGTGTGGAATATTCAGCAGGAATACATTTTGATGGTTTTAATACGTTTCGAGGAAGAATTATGAAAGTGCTTCAATTTTCATGAATTTCAATGGTGAATCACATTTGAAAACTGCAAAAGCTATCTATAGCCTACAGAAAATCCCTATAGAAAATTTTATTAGACATGTAGCAAATTAAATTGTTTATAGCTTTATTCCTATTAGCTTTTATCCGATAATGGAAAATAAAGTTATAAACCAAAACAACTAAAAATTTTTGAACAAATTTCCAGTTGCGGTTTGTAACTTTTTTCGTGGTCATTTTTCACTACAAATTTGTGAAAAGATTTTCACAACAAATTTGTTTAATTTCATTCATTTTTCTGGATTTTCAGCGCCCCGAAGTTGACCGGGTTCTTGAATACTCATTAAAAAAAAGAGGTCCATAGGGTCCATCTAGTAAACTAGCAACCATGCAGAAAATTTTAACATATATTATTTGTAGCCAATTTAATTATAATATATAGCTGTTACTTTTTATCGTAAAATGGAAAATGAAAAAGTTATAAACAAAAATAACTAAACATTTTTGAACAAATTTTCTTTTGGGACTTTTACCTTTTTTTTTCTGGTCATTTTACCATAAAGTGACATCACAGCGATATTATACGGTTTTAATACGTTTTGAGGAAGAATTATGAAAGTCCTTCAGTTTTTATAACTTTCAATGATGAATCAGCAGCGAATTCATATGTGAAAGCAAAAGCTATCTATCTATAAAAAAAATATTTGGAGTAAATGCTAACGAATTAAATTAAAAATAAAATCACTTTTGGACATGAAGAGCAGAATCCCAAAATGAGCCGCTAAATACCTCTAGTCATTGTTTGGGCAGGTACAGTTGTTTAATAATGGCTCTACGGGATAAACAAATTGAATAACTTATAAACTACACTTATTCTTCTCTTCTTCTACGGCACTACAGCCCAAATTGAGCCTTGGCCTCCTTTATTTTTTTCCTCCACCCTTGCCTGTCTGTGACTGTTCTTCTCCATACATGGACTCCTACACTCACCGGCACAAAATTCCGCCACCCAAAATTTTTCATTAAGTTTGACAATTATTTATAACTTTATTATTTTTGCTCCGATTTTCAATATTCTTGCACCAGTTTGTAGGTACATGTATTGATATCGTTTGGTATTATTTCGGTAACAAAAAATTTTGCTTGCATGGCATTATTCAGGGGTGAATGAAAGCGTTGTATTTTCTCCTAACTTTAAGAATTCTGTGGAAAAATGGAATAGCTGATTTTGTTTCATAGTCCTGCCATATTATCCCGGAGGCATAACTAAAATTTTGTTTTTTGAATTATCCGAATATCTCTTTTCTTGTAAGAGCTGTACCATTTTTTGTAAATCAAAACACTAATTGACTCATAAAATAGAGGTTGGATTGATAAGATTAGAATGGCCAGCATGCAGCCCAGATCTCAATCCTATTGAGAATTTATGGGATGAATTAAAAAAAAGCTAATTCGCCGTCATCCTAGGCTTCCAGAAAATTTGGTACAGTTATGGCCCTGGTAGAGAATATCGGGCTATTTCCCAGGCAAGGATAACATATCTTTATTCGATGCTAAACAGATTGCGAGCAGTCGTTGCTGCAAGAGGTGAACAAGTTAGGAAAAAAACAACGCTTCCATTCAACTTCGTATAATGCCATCTAAGCAAAAATAATTTTTTTACCGGAATAATAACAAACGGCATCAATACATGCACCTACAAACTGATGCAAGAATCTTGAAAATCAGAGTACAAATAAGAAAGTTATACATTGTCAAACTTAATCAAAAATTTTGGGTAGCGGAATTTTGTGCCGGTGAGTGTATTTGGTCAACCTGTTTGAAATTTAGCACACCACGTTCCGTGCGGATGGCATACATGTGAGCCACATGATGCCTTCACCAATGTGCGGACGGCACGCATATGCCATTGAATATACACATTTTTAATAAATATGTGTGTTTTTTGTCCGTTCAGAGTATAAGTATTAGGATCAGACATCCGCACGCAATGTGTACTGCCCCAAGTCTGAGTAGTTATATTTACATGTTATAATACAAAAAACTAAGTTTACAACATTTACAAATTACTATAAAATAAGGGTATTTTGCAATTATATTGGCTATGTATTTTTAAAAACTCGCAAATTATGGTTTAATTCATGGCTGTACGGATAGTGCAGCCGATATGTGAGACAATTGTGCATTTACTGATAGAAGTATATAATTTGGACCACATATACTGCACATATAAAGGTTCACATTTAGATATGAGGCCATCTCAGATTTTGCCTTTTACAAAAATGGCGGGGATTCAAAATGGCGACTATACATTGTGACTAATAGCACGATAACTTTTGAACGAGACTTCAGATTTCAATTTCAACCAAATTTGGTATATAGGTTCTATTTTTGATGTATAAGATCGAGGTCTTGAACCGGAAGAATCGGTTTACCAGAATTTGTGTTTTTACTGTTTTTTTTATGTAATAATATGTTGGTTTTTTGCAATTATTTCACCTCGTATATATAAATTTTTCAAGAAGGTAATAACGCCATTGAAAATAATGTAAATATATTTTTTAGGAAATATTTTGATTTTTTGAGTTGTGTTAATTACCATTTAATAAATGCATAACGTATGTTCACATGTACATATGGGCGGCAGATTCATTTTGAATGCCCGCCGTTTTTGTAAAAGACTAAATCTGAGATGGCCTCATATCTAAATTTGAATCTTTGTATGTGTAGTATGTGTGGTCCAAATTATATGCTTCTACCATTAAATTCACAATAATTCTTATATTATTATTTGCACGAATCTACCGCACATAAAATCACCTTTTTGAAAAATTAATATATACAGGGTGAAAGAATTGAAAAAGAAACAACATATTTTTACATAAAAAAAAAACAGTAAAAACACAAATTCTGGTAAACTGATTCTTTCGGTTCAAGAACTCGATATTATTCATCAAAAAAACAACTTATATACCAAATTTGGTTGAAATCTGACATTTCGGTCAAAATCGTGCTATTAGTCACATATGTATAGACGCCATTTTGAATGCCCGCCATTTTTGTAAAAGGAACAGAAACTGAGATGGCCTCGTATCTAAATTTGAACCTCTATATGTGTAGTATATGTGGTCCAAATAATATGCTTCTACCATTAAATGTACAATAATTCTTATAATATTTGCAGGAATCTGCCGCATATAGGTACATGTGAAGATACGTTTTGCACTTAAGAAATGGTAATTAACATAACTAAAAAGTTAAAAATATTCCCTAAAAAATATTTGTACGCTCTTTTTAATGGCCGTATTAACTATTTGAAAAATTAATACATACAGGGTGAAATAATTGAAAAAAAAAACAACATATTTTTACATAAAACCAGAAAAAACACAACTTCTGGTAAACCGATTCTTCTGGTTCAAGACCTCCTCGATATTATACGTCAAAAAAAGAACCTATATACCAAATTTGGTTGAAATCTGAAGTCTCGTTCAAAAGTTATCGTGCTATTAAGGTAGACTTCCGCACCAAGCGACCGAGACAGGAGACCGCGACAGGCGACAGATAGGCGAGGTCTCCCCACGACTGCTCTCAATGCAATTATATCAGGGTAGTTCTGCAGCCCGCGACAGAGACCAGCGACCAACTATCGTCTAATCGCGACCTATCTGTCGCCTGTCGCGGTCTCCTGTCTCGGTCGCTTGGTGCGGAAGTCTACCTTTAGTCACATATTTTATGTATAGTCGCCAGTTTGAATCCCCGCCATTTTTGTAAAAGGCAAAATCTGAGATGGCCTCCTATCTAATTTTGAACCTTTATATGTGTAGTATATGTGGTCCAAATTATATGCTTCTATCATTAAATGCACAATTCTTATAATATTTGCACGAATCTGCCGCACTAGGAGGAGAAGGTTTGAATGTAACATACTGGGGATTGGAGCTCAAAGAATATTCCTATCCTATTATTCAGTGAAGATGTCGCAGCCTCCTGGTCCACCAAATGTTATGAGTTTAATTTTTTGCAGTTGCAAAAAAGGCTGTGGCAGCTCATGTGTATGTAGAAAGAATGGCTAGGTTTGGAATTTACCATCTGGGTCGAATTCCATAAACATGAAGATGGAGAACTATTAAGAAAATCAGTTTTGTGATACAGGAAAAGACGAGGAAGAAATAAATTTGAATGATACGAATTTTTTAGTTCTTCATCTTTTTTTACTTAATAAAAAAGGGTTGTATTTATATTCAAGAAACCATATCTTAAATTTTATCTGATATCACACTTTCATAAAAATCTCAAATAAATTAACATAACACTTCAGGAGACAATGTCCAACCTGGGCACTAGATACCTTGGAGACTATGTCGTCATAATATACGAGTTCAGCAACCCCAAAACCCAACGAGTAATGACGTTTGATTGTTTTCGAATGAAAGTATCATAAAACTCTAGCAGACGAGATTCGCCCTGGGCATCAGGTAGCTCGAGGATCACCCATTGTACTCGGTACTGTCAGAGAACAACGACCACACTGGTAAAGTGTGATGATAGCACTTCTGTGGGAAACGCGAAGGCTAAAGCTGATCTAGCTATATGATTTTTATTGGTTGAAAGAAGATTTACAACTTTTAGTGGGATGTTCTTAGGAACATACCCTGACTATTTTATTGGCAGAAGAAGTTTTTGGTTTCTTTTAATTGGATAACTATCTGATGGTTGCCAGAATGGGAGTGTAAATTTCTGTGTTTGAAAGGAATCTTGTCTAGAATGAGGACAAGAACGAGGAGTCAAGATTTAGCTACGACAGAGTAGAGTCGCGGACCGATTTGGTCTAGTCCGCAAGACAGTTTTGGTTTTGTGAGTTATCAGATGGAGTGTGGTCGTTGTTCTCTGGTACTGTCGATATTTCCGAGTTGCAGATCTTTTCATTTTCAATACACTTTGGAAATGCATTTTCCTTATAGACAAAATGCAATTTTCTTTTTACAACCATGAATTTTGTTCATAAACTTTCCTGGCACTTTACCGAATTGAATACCAAAAGTTGCATAGCGATTCATCTTGCCGCGGAGAATTGGTAGGTTTAGTGCTTTATTACCTCGTCTATAAGAAGCATTTTATAGGCCAAAAACGATTTTTTCAGTTTTTACGATTGTCTAAAAAAACAACGAAAAGTCAGCTGTACGTCTTCACCGATTTGTCATAAACTGCCCCTAATATAACTTCAATGACTTTCAAATAGCTGTATAATATTTTTACGTGAAATCTGATTTTTCCACAGATAGACTGAACTACCTTTGCTGTTTGTTTAATTACTGCTGCAGGTATCACATGAACTAGATAAAATAGTAAACGTTGACATACTTATTCGTTAAACAATAAGAACCGGATGGTTAAATCTACTAAAATCAACGGAAAAACACAATAAAATCTTTATGAAACAATTCTGATTATTTATAGCGGCGATGACCTTAGGCAACTTATTCTGAAAACACATATGCACACTGATTTTATCTATGAGGTAACACGCTATTTATACAATACAGCGTGTTTAATTCATTACTAGACCAGACCATTTGGTAGTAACAAGTGGCGCGTGGTTTATCTAGAGTTTGTTCTCCTTATCTCTCTTTTTATTTATTTTCTTCTTTTTAATAGACAATGTAGATAAAATTAAGATCTACACAATAGGACAAACATAAAGAATGTCCTGAAATGAGAGTGTATAGAATAGGTTGCTGGATACAGACTTGAGAACTCTTACCTGTAATTTAGGAATGTCTTAAAACGCTAAAGGTTCAAAAAGCTATCTAAAGGTACTTTTTTCTTCTCTTTAGAGGGGTGGGGTATGGAATCTTCAAAAGACATCTCAGTGCAGATCGCCGTGCGCCGCCTGACTCACTTTAGTGTAGATAAAGGTACTAAGTACCTTACTGCATCTAAAGGTACTAAGAAATTATTAGGAGATATAAATACAAAGAAAACATCAAACAAAAGTAGAGCATATTATATATAAACAAAATAAACATAAACAAAATCCTAGAACTACAATATTACTTAGTAGTTACTATAAGTCTTTCTAATGTCTATCTGCACTATCGTCCATCCAAGTCACTGTCACGCAGATACTGAATATCGAGATGTGAAGATGTGGCTGCCCTGCTTTGTAAGGTCTCCAATGTTGTATTGTGATGTTCCAATGCTGGTCTTTTTGCCTAGCTAGATACTGCAACACTTCTTGCATTTCACAACCAAAGGACACGTTTGTTTTGGTTTTTATATTTTTTTGGGGGGGGGGGGTTTCTAAATATATATATATATATATATATATATATATATATATATATATATATATATATATATATATATTTCTCTTCCTGGTGCCTCACTTTGGTTAAACTGTTTATCTTATTGCTATTCTTCAGGGATTCTTCAAATAGAGCTACGTGGTTACTATTTTGTCATGTTATTATTTGTTTCAGCATTTGCTAGTATTTGTTGCTTTGGTCTTATGTGTTTCCATCTATGCAAAACATCATACCCTATCCTATTGCTTCTCGCAGGATCTGGTTTGGATGATTTTAAAGATTACCGAATTTTTCCCTGGCTTTTTCTTCCATTTACTCCAGTATTCTTACTTGCTTCAGATCTCTGAACATGAAGCATTCAGCTATGTATATTTTTATGCTTTAGATTTAAAATAGTATCCTTATTTTCTATTTTATCAAATTTTTGAAAATTCGAATAATTAAATTTGATTTTAAACAAACATCGTGTTATCTGTCTTCGGGTCTGTTTTTAAATGGTACAATTATAACTAAATAATTAATTTGTTGACCTTGAAATATTTGATATGATTTGTTTTTAATAATTTTCGTCTAAAAATAACTTAATGTGACTAGGCTGATATTTCTTTGTTTATCTGAAAGGCAGGTCCAGGTTATTGATGGCATTTTTAGGATAACACCGTGGTTGTAGGTGTCAATTATTGCGAACTAATATTAACATTCACACAATGTGAATACACTCAAAGATAAATGAAAAACTAACACAGTTTATACCAGTACAAATCGGAGTCAGACAAGGTGACTCCTTAAGCCCACTGCTCTTTAATTAGTCCAGGGCGGATCTGTTTTGAGATGGACGTTGAGAGGTGACTCTAATTTTTTTGCAAAAATTGTTTGGAATTAACCCATATAATAATAATTGAGTTATCCTCCCACTCAATAAGGTCCGGAACATTGTTTTAATAATCAAAATGTCAAAAAATGAAGGAAAAATTTGATTTTTTTCTTGGTTTTTTGATTATTACTTTAAAAGTATGTATTCACTTCCGAGAAAAGTTGCACTAAAATAAAAGTTGCGTAATTAAATTTCCTACAATATAAGATTGGTTAAAATTTTTTAAAATTGTTACCCTTCTTGCAAAATAACAATAATTTCGAAAAAACCATAAAAAAACAAGTATTCGCATTTTACGTCTTTCAACCATTTCTGCTACACTTAGGACGTTCATATTTTACCCATAAAAACTTTATGATATGATAAAACAACACTGTAAATTTAGTTAAGATCGGTTCCATAGATTTTGCAAAATAAATTTTGCAATTCAGGTTTCGCAAAAAAATGATTTTTTTTTAAAATGTTGCAGGACTTAAAATAAAGCAGATAGTAAGTTAATTTTTTTTTACAAATAGATGAATACTGTACCTTTCATTTGAAATTTGCAAAATTAAAATGTTAACTAGCACGTCAGGATTTTTTTTAATAAACATTAATTTTTGGTGCTACGCGCAGGACAGCTGTGTTCGATTCACACAAGTTGATTATTTCTTTCAATATTTATCTAATATATTATTTTCTTACTCTACATTTTGTTGTATGTTCATATTTTAATTCCACAAAAATCAAACTAATTTGTTTATTGTTTGTGAAAAATTGTTTAAACAATTGCATATGTTTAAAAATAATACACTTTTATTTTCTAAGTAAAAATATATGAGCAAAGAAAATTTTTGCTAAAAAAAGTCTTATTTCAAAGGACAGAGTATGTGTTTTATTTTGCAATAAACAAATTTATTTATTTATTTAGAAATGTTCCAAAAATTAAAATTTACCAATCATTACGAAAGGTCATTGGAATGCCAAATCAGAGCGAACGTATCCGCTGTCCTGCGCGTAGCACCAATAATTAATGTTTATTTAAAAAAAATCCTGACGCCGGCGCCGTGGTAGTTAACCGATTTTAATTTTGCAAATTGCAAGTGAAATGTACAGTATTTAGTGTGACCAACTTCAATTCAATCGAATTCGGGACAAGGAAGAAAAAAATACCTGAAATCCGGGACTTTGCCATGAAAATCGGGCCATTTTTTTTAAATAAACATAGAACTTTATTACCATCATTTTATTGATTATTATTTAACATTTCTATGTTGACAATAATATTTTTGATGGGATTATGCTACAATTGGTTTGTCCACAGTTTTGGTTTTGGTAGAACTATAATACCACGGACGGTTTTTTTTCCAAGAATACGGTCTAACAATAAACATCAAGAAGACAAAATTTATAAGCATATCTAAAATACAAAGAAATAACGAAAATCTCCTCATGAACGGAACTAATGTTGAACGAGTAGACCAATATACATATCTTGGAACAATAATCAACTCCACAAATCATTACTTCCAGGAAATTAAAATTAGAATAGAAAAGGCTAGAGCTAATTGGCTAGGTGCTACCTTTTCTCGACTTTGTTTTACGGAATGGAAGCTTTAAGCTTGAATACGGCATCAATGAAAAAACTGGAATCATTCGAGATGTGGGTGTATAGAAGAAGTCTGAAAATATCATTTGACAGAACACGTCAACAAACAAAGAAGTTCTGAGAAATATGAATAAAGAAATGGAAGTTTAAATACAATCAAAACCAGAAAATTGGAATATCTCGGACATATTATTACACGCGGAGAGAGATACAACTTGCGTCAACTCAATATGCAGGAAAGATTCAAGGAAAAGAAGTATTCAACCTGAGAGAATGGTACGGATGTACATCAAATGAAATTCTCAGAGCAGCCGTCTCTAAAGTTCGAATAGCTATTATGATGATTATAACCTCCGTCGCGGAGATGGCACTTGAAGAAGAAGAAGATAATATCACGATATAAAATGCATGCGTTTTGGATGTCGTATTAGTATTACGCTCTAGAAGTTGTCGACTTTTTTTCGTCCCACCAATTCAATAATTTGATATGAATTCTTAGAAGAATAATATTCAAAATTTCAAAATAGAATTTTACCAAAACGTTGAAAATTCGGATGACCCGGAAGCCTTGCGCGGGACGCCGGGACACGACTTCGTAATTCGGGCCATGTCCCGGATTTTTCGGGCTAGTTGGTCACACTAAGTATTCTTTTATATTTATACGTAAAAAAAATCAACTTGCTGTCTGCTTTATTTTCAGTGCTGCAACATTTTGAAAAAACATTTTGGATTGCAAAATTTATTTTGCAAAATCTATTACACCGATCTTAATGAAATTTACAGTACCGTTTTATTATATCATAAAGTTTTACCCCGTGTGGGATGCGGGCCGCTTAGTAGAATACACCCACAGGATCTCCTACTAGTCGTAAGAGGCGATTACAGGAGCAGCTGACCGCTGTCCCTCCCTAACATTCCATCTCAACCTTACCCATTATCTCTATCCTCAAACCTATCTCATCCACACCCCGAGTGACGGATGAGTCCTATTGACCGTGTTTGGAGTGGAAGGGGTCCACTTTGCGTGGGGGGTGTGTATGGCATATTGTCGCACACCCTACACACAAACTGCGTAACCTGCGCCTCTCCCCATTCAAACACTCCTAATTTCCCGCTACCAACCCGCACTGGCCAGCGTGGTAGTGAAATGGCTAATTTTCCCCCGTAAATGACATGACACAAACTAGAAAAAGGCCCTTAGTCCCCGGCGGCCCAACGGTCCCTGGTGACGGTAGCCACCAGATCGGGCCAAGGGCAGAGGGTGCAAAGAATCACCGGGATAGACACGGCTACCATGGACAACGAACATTGCATATTGCCACTTATAACGTAAGAACGCTTGCAACTGAAGATAAGCTCATTGAATTACAGGAAGAACTTAACTGCATAAAATGGGATGTACTGGGACTTTCCGAAATACGAAGAAAAGGAGAAAACCAATTAGTTTTAAAATCAGGACATCTGTTACATTCCATTGGAGAAGACGATAAGGCAGTTGGCGGCGTAGGTTTTCTCGTCCACAAGAAACACCTAGATAAAATTATAAAAATAGATAGTGTAAGCTCAAGAGTTGTGTACCTCATACTAAAATTGAACAAGAGATGCTCTATTAAAATTATCCAAGTATATGCACCCACGACGAGTCATAGCGATGAAGAAATAGAAAACTTTTATGAAGATATAAATAGAGCTATGGAAAAAGATAAAACCCACCACCTAATCTTAATGGGCGATTTTAACGCTAAACTTGGATATAAAGAAGATAACGCAGAAGTGGCTATGGGCTCATTTGGATATGGTGAGCGAAATGATAGAGGAGGTATGCTACTAAATTTTTTGTTGCATCATCGGCTATACGTGATGAACACATTTTTCAAAAAGAACCAACAACGTAAGTGGACGTGGGCTAGTCCAGATGGCATAACAAAAAACGAAATTGATTTCATCATCACAAACAGAAAAAATATTATCCAAGATGTTACAGTAATCAATAAAATCACTGTTGGGAGTGACCATCGGTTGGTTAGAGCAAAAATATTGATCAACCTTAGACAAGAGAGGACAGCAATGATAACAGAGAGGCCTTCTAATAAATGGGAATCGATAGAAGATAGTGTAGCTTATCAGAATCTCATAACTTCAGAACTGAAAGAAGTAGAACATCTAAATGAAAATGCATTAGATATAGAGGTGACAAACATGCGAATAAACAGTGCGATTCGAAACGCTCATAGCAAATATAAGGAAAAAAGAAAAAACAAGATAGATAAACTTACTCAAGCTACTAAAGACCTTATAAACAAAAGAAGAGAATTGAAAAACAAATACACAGAAAATTTTGCAGCACTTAGACAGTTAAACAAAGATATCACAAAATCCATTCGAAAAGATGTCAGAAATTACAACACTGAACACATAACTCACGCCATTGATAAAAATAAGAGTTTAAAGGTACTGCGCCGACAAATGACTGAAGGATCGAAAAATATTTGTAAACTTGTAAATAAAAAAGGAGAAATAACAACAAATAAGGAAGATATTTTAAAAATTGCTCAAGATTTTTACTCAGAATTGTATAAGCGAGAAGAACTTCCAGATCCTGATCAAAGTCAAATACCAAAAGTTCAAAATGTAGGCTCAGAAGACATCCCAGACATCACAACAGAGGAAATAAAATCAGCTCTCTCGGAGATGAAAAACAATAAATCACCTGGAGAAGATGGGATAGTCATTGAACACATCAAAGAAGGAGGAGAAACGTTAATAAATGTGTTGAAAAAGATGTTCAATGTTTGTTTGACAAGAGGCGTAACCCCCTCTCAGTGGCATAATGCAATAATAACCATAATGCATAAAAAAGGTGACATTTCGAAAACGGCTTGTGAACAAAACGGCTTGTGAACAAACTGGATAGTTACCAACCTTGTGAACAGGCTGGGTTCCGCTCCAGATACGGAACAAACGATCATCTACAAGTTATAAAAACGCTAATAGAAAAGTGCACAGAGTATAACAAGCCTATCTTTCTTATATTCGTGGATTATGAAAAGGCGTTCGATACTATAGATCATCATAAAATGCTTCGAGCATTGGCGGACTGCCGCATTGACTACCGATATATCGCCTTGATTAAAAGTATCTACGAAACTGGTACAGCTTGTGTTCGACTTCATGAAGATACCAAGAAATTTAGAATAGAACGTGGAATTAGACAGGGTGATACTATCTCCCCGAAATTGTTTACAGCTGTTCTTGAATATATGTTCAAGCAAATGGAAGGAGAGGATAATATGGGAATCAATATAAACGGGGAGGATCTGAACCACCTAAGATTTGCCGATGACATCGTTTTAATATCTGATAGAGTTGATAAAGCTACAAAAATGCTGCACACGCTCTATAAAGTGTCAAAAACAATTGGTCTTAAAATTAACACCTCAAAGACAAAATTTATGACCAACCTTGTAGTCAGCGATAAAATTCAGATTGGGAGTCATAGCATCGACCAAGTAATAGCTTACAAATATCTAGGACATGAGATTCGCTTAGGTCGAGATAACCAGACAACTGAAATACAAAGAAGGATAGGTCTTACATGGGCTGCCTTCGGTAGATTAAATAACATTTTCAAGTCTAATATTCCAGTTTGTTTAAAAAGAAAGGTCTTTGACCAGTGTGTTTTGCCGGTTCTTACATATGGTGCAGAAACACTAACTCTGACAAAAAGAACAATAAATAAAATAAGAGTTACACAACGCGCTATGGAAAGATCAATGTTAGGTATTACCATCAGAGATAAAGTACCAAACCTAGAAATAAGAAGAAGAACAGGAGTCACGGAGGCAGTTGAAAGAATAGCCATGGCTAAATGGGCTTGGGCAGGACATGTTGCCAGACTGACGGATGACAGATGGACCAAAAAGATTCTGGAATGGCGACCAAGGCAGGAGGCATATCGAAGCAGAGGACGACCACCGACTAGATGGACGGATGATATCAAGCGCATCACCACAAATTGGATGCAAGAAGCTCAAGATAGAAATAGGTGGAAATTTTTACGGGAGGCCTACGTTCAGCAGTGGACAAATATAGGCTAGTTGATGAAAGTTTTTCTGGGTAAAATATGAAGGTCCGAAGTGTAGCATAAATGGTTGATAAACGTAAAATGTGAATACTTGTTTTTTTTTATGGTTTTTTCGAAGTTATTGCTATTTTGCAACAAGGGTGACAATTTTTAAAATTTTCAGTTAATCCTATATTGTAGGAAATTTAATTACGCAACTTTTATTTTAGTGCAACTTTTCTCGGAAGTAAATACTTTTAAAGTTATAATCAAAAAACCAAGAAAAAAATCGAATTTTTCCTTCATATTTTGATATTTTGATTATTTAAACAATGTTCCAGACCTTTTTGAGTGGGAGGATAACTCAAATATTATTATATGAGTTATTTTCAAGCAATTTCTGCAAAAAAATATGAGTCAGCTCTCAACATCCAAATGTACTAATATTTTTACAGATGCGCCCTGGTCTAAATATATTAATGGACGAAATAATAGAAGCAGTACGTAAAGGTCATGGTTACAGAATGGGGAACAAAGAAATCCAAATATTATGTTATGCAGACGACGCCGGATGAACCGCCGATACAGAAGACAATCTCCAAAGATTAACACACATCTTCAATAAAACAGCCAAGAAATACAATATCATAATATCTGCAGAAAAAACCAAATGTATGACAACATCTAAATACATACTACGATGTAAAATCGAAATTGATGGGAAAATAATAAAGCAGGAAGCAAGAAGTGAGATATCTTTTCCTGTTCCCTTATTTTTTGAGTGAATGTTTCTGAGGTCTGTGAGTTCTCTGCTGAATTCATCATCACTTTCCTTTTCCTCTTTTGATTTTATATGCAGTAAAAATGTCCCCATTGTGAGCTTTTCTTATGTAGGCTATCCATGACTCATATTTTTATTTTGTTTGGATTCTTATATTCATCCGTATAAACGTTTATACTTGTTGCCATAAAATAGATGTGTTTCTGTGTTGTTGCTAGGTATTAGTTGTTGAATTGCTGCAGTAGTGTAAGGATTTTTGTTCTCGTATGCTACTAAATATTTTATGACTACTCAATATCAAAACATATAAACTTAAATTTCTAAACCATTTGTACCAGTTTAGGATTGTTTACATTGACAAATAGCTTCTATCCTCCTCCTCTTCCTAAGTGCCTTCTCTATTGAGGTTGGCGATCAATATGGCAAATTTCTCTCTGTTCTGGGCTTGATAAATTAAGTCATTCCCTGTTGTGTGGGTCCAATACCCCTTTTACCTTCGATTTTGCCTTCTAATATTACCTGAAGCTGCTCAAATTCCCTATGGCGCATTATGTGTCCTAGATATGACGTCTTTCTAATTTTGATTGTATTGACCAGATGAGGACGTGTGTTCATTATTTCCAGTACTTCTTCATTTGTAGTTTTGCTGGTCCAGCTTATTCTTAGCATTCGGCAGTACATCCACATTTCGAATGAATTCAGTTTGTTGACGTCATACTGTTTTAATGTCCAGGTCTCACAGCCATATAGTAATAGAGACCACACATAACACTTTAGTGTTCTCAATCTTATTGTGACTGATAGATTGAGATTACAGAGCATTTAACGCATGTTAATGAAACCCGACCTTGCTATTTCAATGCGTCTTCTAATTTTTTTTGAGTGGTCTAGCTGACTATTTAGCTCTCTGCCCAGGTATATGAAGGTTTGGGAACTCTGAAGGGTGATACCATTTATTTGTATGTTGGGTGTAATTTATTCATGGGGGTTCTTGTGGAATACCATGATTTTGGTTTTGGAAAAGTTAATGTCCAAGCCCAGCCTGTGACTTTCTTTTGACAATGTGTTCGTCAATATTTTTAGTTGGTCTTCTGTTTCCGCTAATACTGCGATGCCATCGGCATATCTTACATTGTTAATGATGATTCCTGCACCTTCATGGCGATCTTCAAGAGAAGCTCTGATGATATATTCGATATAGACATTAAATAGTAGAGGGGACAGAATGCAACCTTAACGCACTCCTGATTTTTTTCTTCTTCTGGTGGTACTATTATAAAATATCCTATTTCGTTGTTGAACCATGACTTTTACAGTTTTCCTAACTTAATTCAATGGCGTTATATTTTCACCTTATTACCCACAGTACAACGATATTCGTGTATATTTTATGACTACTCAATAACAAAACATATAAACTTAACGAGGCTTAACTGTATTTAGCGTGAAGGCCAAAACACACAAATAGTTTTTCTTTTCTGCCGTAATTGTGTTAACAACAAATTTCTAAACCACTTGTACCAGTTTAGGATTGTTTACATTGACAAATAGCTTCTATACGAGATTTTAATTACTAACCTTTCACAAATGGTCTTTTGTATGAGAGGTCTTTGGCTTTTTCGAAAAAACTATTTTGTTAACTACCGAATCAACCACACAGTGTTCCTATTTAGTGTGCCAATGACCGGATGTCCAAACAAACGCCATAAATACATGCCATTACTAATGTAATTAGTAGTGAAACGGTTTTTAAAAATAGACCGGTAGAACTTTGCCACTGCTACTCAATTATTTAATTTACAAAAACTAATTATGTACACCAAAAGTAAACGTGACATTGGTATTGCAGTATTTACTTTTTTTATTTATTTAGCGTGTGGTATACAGTAAGAACACATATTTAAAAACAATAGAAAATGGAGTATTACAAACGAATATCTATATACTAAGGAGTTCCACAATTTTCAATGTATTCCTTCACTCGTACGATCTCTCCAGTTCTTTCTATTTTACCAGTCCCCTTCCTGTAGATCTCTTCTTTCCATTGCTTGGTACACTTCATCTCTGAAGGATCTTCGGGGTCTGCCTCTCTTCTTCTTCCCATCGGGCCATTGGGTGTACTGTGTACTTGCTGTGGTGAGTCGCTCTCCCATTGTCTGCCAGCACAACTACCGCTGCTTGTTCTTACTCTGCTCAGCGTTGTCCATGTATTACGGATCAGTTCAAAGCGTGGCGGATTCTAAAGCGGGCCATTCATGATCCGATTTGTGGCCCCTCTAGTGGGACCACTAGTGGTCTTACTAGTTGGATGTTCCGCACTATTCACGCCCCAACATTTTATCTTACTAGCCTCCAACTTCAGTCTTTACCTTTCAGTCATCTGTTTTCACGGAGGTGTACACTGCTCAGCCAAAAATGTATCGAGTAAAGTCTATGCAAAATATAATTCGGAGGATTTGTGTTTTTAAAAATTGGGTACATGAGTTGAGGTTTCATAATTAAGCATTCCATAAGTTTCGTTTCTCTAGCATTTGTCTATAGAGCTGATAATATGAACTAATTAATTTTTACGACTCTTTTAATTTTTACTTTTTAAGATGTAGGGTAGTTATATTCTATTTTAGAAAGAAATAAAAATTTGTTCTAAACTGGAGCTGGGATTTACTTTGCTGTGTGTAGGTGTATCGTGTATTTTTAATAGTAGCAATTTTTCGTGCCATTAAAAGTTATTTTCTATTATTTATTTGCGAACCTAGGGATATTTGCTCAGTGAATTGAGATTTTGTTTGGAGCTGATGTTGTAAGCAAATTGTATACACGGAGGAAATACTAGTTACAGTGTGGTCTCGTAGAAAATTTGCCATTTTAATTGGGAATAAATTCCAATGTTAGTTAGAAATTAAATTTATTCGACGTTTCGACTTCTACTTCTGAAATCGTTATCAAAATGTTCCGAAGTGGAAGTCGAAAGATCAAATAAATTTAATGTATAACTAATATCTTGGCCTATTCCCAACTCAAATAGTAATTTTGCATAAGATGCCAAAAGAAAATAGTTTCAGATTAATAAGAAACTGATCTTTATTTACTGAAAAGAAAATGATCCAACAAAAAGTAGATAATGAAGAATACTGTATTTTAATAAGGGTCATTTTTGTGAAAGTTTATTTTCTATTAAATATTTGCAAACTAGGAATGTTTGCGTAAAGAAACTTGTAGACATCCCATACGTAATATACTGCGAGGCATAAGTTAGGGATATAGAAAATGTATGCTCATTTTCACAATTGATTTTTTCGTGAAGGGTTTAACGGGTCTTGCTAATTTTGTTTACTATTTTAGACATTTCTTTAGTATTAACACAGTTGTGCAAAGATTTACTCAAACTTCTTTTTTGTACTTATACCGGGTGGAGGAAAAGAAATGTTTTTCTTATGTTAAGTTTGAAACACCCTGTAGGGAGGACGAGGGACAATAATGAGTATGCATCGGAATCGTATTATAGTCTTATGTTTTGTGAACATTTTGATTTTTGAATGTGCCTAATATCTTTAGAAACAAAGAAAATAGACGGCTTTGTAGTTTAACATGTGTTTTAACCGAAACAAAAGTTTGAGACACCCTTTAGGGAGGAAAAGGTAAAATGGTGGTTATTCATCGATACTATGTTGTAGTCTGATCTTTTGTGAACCATTTATTTTTTTAATTTCTCTGATATCTATAATAACAATTAAACTAGACGGTTTTACTTTTTAACGTTTACTTTTTAAAGTGTTTTAACTGATGACTGCAATACGTGAGGTCATGTCATGCTAAGTCATGTGCTAAAGAAAAAGAGTGTTCAAAGAAAAATAATATGTGTAATGTACCTCTCGATATTTAAAGAGCCTCCAGACTCCAGGTAGACACCGAATCCGTATTACTTTCAGGGAAATTTCACCCCAAAATATCATATAGCCTCCATTAAACAATCTCGTCTCTCTTATGTTGTGCTGTGCATACCGCTTACCTGATCGACAATCGTTTACGTTATGTGCCTTTCTGTTTTTAAAGTTTTGTTAACTGTTATTTTTTAGTGTTAATTTAGTTTTGTTTCAGTTAAAATACATGTTAAGGCGTAAAACCACCTATTTTCTTTGTTATTTTCTTTATCTTTAGAAAGCTAAAGATATCAGGAAGATTTAAAAAACAAAATGTTCACAAAACATAAGACTACAAACTTAAAATAAGAAAAACATTACTTTTCTTCCACCCGGTATAAGTACAAAAAAGAAATTTAATTAAATCTTTGCACAACTTGTGTAAATACTAAAGAAATATCTAAGATAATAAAAAAAATAGGGAAATCCGTTCACGAAAAAATCAACTATGAAAATGAGCAGTGTAGTGGAAATTTTTAATCCTACATCCAACATCGGCATTCACGCTCCAACTTTCTTAGTAAGACCACTAGTGGTCCCACTAGTGGTCTTACTAGTGGTACCACCACCCACTCACGGTCTGATTTTAGATCCAACGTATCACTCTCTCTCTCTTGTCGTACCACTAGAGGGACCAAAAATCGGAACGTGAATGCCCCGGTTAATCGATACAGACCATTTTTGGTGTACCTATTTCCTGTGGTGAGTCACTCTCCCATTGTCTTCTCCAGGTGTTGGTGAGGCTGAAATGTTCCTGATGTAAGGATGTGGCCTTTAACAATGGAAGATATCTGGAACGCAGTCCCTTCATTTCGAGGTCATGGTGGCTTCATCAAGTTTGTCATGTTGGATGGGTATTTGATGGTCAACATGGATTTTTTTTATATTCTCTGAGAAAAGAATAACTTCTTCGTAGTTTAGGAAGTTGGATGTGACTAGAATGGGAAGCCAATAGGTCGGTGCTAGTCTAATTGTACCTGGGATTAGTCGCATTGTCTTGTTTAATTAGGTTTCAACAATCTTCGTGTGTTTGCTATTGAACCATATCGGAGAAGCATATTCAGCTGCCGAGTATATAAGTCAGAGAACGGATGATCTGAATACGGATGAACTCCATCCATGTTGTGCCATATATACATACATTGTGGATTAAATTATTTCGCGTTTCTAGTTTTGTTGCCGTCCTTTGTAGGTATTCTTTAAACCTCTAAGCTCTGTCAACAATTTCTCCAAGACCTTTGATGTTGAGTTATGAATCAGTAGTCTGTTTTCAAAGTGAATGGGGAGTTTTTTGTTGACTTCGCTTGGGCATTATTTAGGCGTTAGGCCGTAGCCTGCATTTGCGGAAGTATTCTCCCATAATGGCTCGGTCATCTGTTGATATTGTTTCGGTAACATCCATGTTATTATGTCTTCCTACAATGGCTCAATCGTCAGATTTCTGCGAAGATGTTCTAGGTATGTCCGCGATGTATAAATTAAACTAAAAAAAAAAAAAAAAAATAAAAATGTGTGTACCATTTTTATATATTCGGCTGCAATACGAAGGAAAAACAATCTTACTTTTTAATTAGAATAAGGAGTGCAGCCAGTCCCTTTAACTGCAATTTTCTGCTCTTATTGGAGCTTCATCAGAAGGAACGTAGGCACTGTTCTCCTTAATCCAATCAAATCGCATCGAAATGTTTTTCCAAATATTGCAGCCAAAATGATGGTATTGGGTGGCTAGCGCCATCTGGCCGTAAAAATACGAAGCAAGCTTTCAATCCTAATAGCAAATAATTAATATTGAAAAATATCAAAAATTACTAAAAGATTTTTAAATTGAAAACTTACTGGTACATCCCCATGTATACACCTCCAAGACTTCTACAATTTGCAAGTCATATGGATGCTGCAGTAAAGACGATAGGGAAGGAATTCTAAACTTTGCAATTCAAATCCCCCGTCTGCAGCCGGTTAGGAACTGAAAGATGCACCATAGTTACTCTACTGAGTAATAAGAAAATAAAATAAAAATGTGTGTACCATTTTTATATATTCGGCTGCAATACGAAGGAAAAACAATCTTACTTTTTAATTAGAATAAGGAGTGCAGCCAGTCCCTTTAACTGCAATTTTCTGCTCTTATTGGAGCTTCATCAGAAGGAACGTAGGCACTGTTCTCCTTAATCCAATCAAATCGCATCGAAATGTTTTTCCAAATATTGCAGCCAAAATGATGGTATTGGGTGGCTAGCGCCATCTGGCCGTAAAAATACGAAGCAAGCTTTCAATCCTAATAGCAAATAATTAATATTGAAAAATATCAAAAATTACTAAAAGATTTTTAAATTGAAAACTTACTGGTACATCCCCATGTATATGCCAATAAGGCACAATGTAATGGTACATAATTATGGTAATTTTTGATATTTTTCAATATTAATTATTTGCTATTAGGATTGAAAGCTTGCTTCGTATTTATAAATTAAACAGTAAGGGTGCCAAAACAGATCCCCGCGGCAGGTGGGTTGGTATTGCAGATATTATAATGTATGATTTTAAAATGGGATAGTCATCATCATTTTCTTTGGCTTTGTCAGTGCTCGGGGTCGACTTGTGATATTTCTTTTTCGTCATCTACCTGACCTGATGTGTGGTTTTTATTATCATCTTTCTTCTCTGTACCTCCTATTTGTGTTCCTGGAAAAAAATTTATCACCCTTCATATTTGGGTGAAGTCGAGTTCGCTCCGCTTCGTTCAGGTATATTTTAGAAGGGTACGAATTGGCTCCCGCATGAATGCGGGTAGGCTCTCATATAATCGCGGAAACATTAGACATTGTTGCCAAATCGTGTAATATTTATACTGCTTAGGAAATTTACATAGTGATATAGACTTTTTATAGGAAAATTATACTTTTAGACAAATACTTTTAGAGTTTGTTTTAGTTCAACATTGGCATATGTGGCAATTTTAACACAAATTATCGGTATGCGCTCGACCGTTTTGCGCTCTTACCTGAAATCGGCCGGTTTGCGCTCTACACTCTAATACCCGAAAGTTAAGTTAGGATCGAAGGGTTAGGTCTTCCTCCTTTCCCATAGATATTTCTAGGAAGGTACCTGTTTCTAACAAAAACAGAAAATTTGAAAGAAGTGACAATGCTGGGTGATATTTTCGACATGTTTAGGTAAAATAAATTTTGTCTATGGGAGCCAATTCGGACTCTACCTTTTTTAGTTCAGATAAAATTCTTACCATTGGGAGAGAACTCGACCCCGTCCCATATTTTCGTCGCATAGTTCTTGCTTGTTTTTTTCCTTTTTTGGTGCCTTTCCTATTGGAGATTGGGTCATAACCCCTCTTTCCCTTTATTTTACTTGCATATTTTCCAGCAGTTATATTTTCCCCCCTTCATATGTTCCAAATCCTGAAGCTGGTACAGACGCATAAAAAAATGAAGCGTGATATCTTTTTAAATACTCTAAAAAGTTAACTAAAGTTTCTAACAACGACCAAAGAAAAAATAATGTTTTTTTTTATGATAATATGGGGCTTTCGTAGAACTATAAATAACTGCCTAGTAAATATTTTTACACGTGTCATACATGTTGCTATGTTAGTCCGTTATATTTTTTGTACTGATTAGATCAGTCAACTACATTGGACTAATGTGAAAAAAAATCGTGATTTATAAGTTTATTGTTCTAATTATCTTATCACCTTTTATCTGTCAGCAATTAGTTACGTAAGGTCACGTTGATCTCAATATAATGTCTAAATCTACTTAAGTAATATACAGGGTGTAACAAAAAGGCAGGTCATAAATTAAATCACATATTCTGGGACCAAAAATAGTTGGATTGGACTTACCTTAGTACAAATGTGCACAAAAAAAAAGTTACAGCCCTTTGAAGTTCCAAATTGAAAATCGATTTTTCCAATATATCGAAAACTGTTACGAGATTGTATATTGAAAATTGACATGTGACATCTGGCTTGCTTATGACAGGAACGTCTTTAAAAAAATGACAGTGACATTTGTGCACCCCGTAAAAATTTTATGGGGGTTTTGTTCCCTTAAACCCCCCAAATGTTTGTGTGCGTTACAGTTAAATTGTTATTGTGGTACCATTAGTTAAACACAAAATCTTTTTTGTCTCTTTTTACTTTTTCGATAAGATTCAATCGAACTATTTTTGGTCCCAGAATATGTGATTTAATTTAGAGCTACATTTTTGTTATACCCTGTATACGAGTATATAGGAGCAGAAGTTTTGTTGACTAACAGCTGAAATATTTTTTCGCTGGATATTGCTTATATTTCGTCATATAGTTTATACAGGGTGAGTCATAACTATAGGGACATAGACTAAGGACAGGTTATTTGGACCAAAATATGGCTATTGGGCCAAATATGCCTTAATAAAATGTTGCTGAGAAAAAAGATACAGGGTGTTAAAGTTAATTTTTGTTTTTCGTTTTTTGCTAATAGTTTCCCTGTATATTTATAAATTGCTATCAAAATTGGCACAGAGGCATAATCTTAGACAAGAAATAGTATTTTATCTACAATTTTACGTTTTGTCATAGAGGGCGCCACGTGGATCATTCCTGATGATCAAATTGAGTCTAAACTTTTTCTGATGAAACTTTTTAGTAATTTTTATTAGAAAATATGATGTAAACATCATTTTTACGTAAAATTGGTACTCTTGTTTAAACATGATAATTTTAACCGTTTTCAATAAAAACGCAGTCGAACTGCATAGAGTCTTAAAAAAGGATTTCAAATATTATTTCATTTATGAAAAGTATGCTTTGGACTGTCAGATAATTGTTGTTGGTAAATGTCATTTGTTCAGAGTAAATTATTTTTGATGTGACAGTGTAGTGTAGTGTTGCATTTTTTAAAAATAAACATTACTTTTTTGATTGAAATGCCTCGTCACAATCATTTCAGTTGCAACTTTGTTTATTAGTTTGGTATTTGATATCCCCTTCTGATTTCCTGAAATCTTCAATTGCGTTTTTATCGAAAACGGTTGAAATTATCATGTTTCAACAAGAGTACCAATTTAACGTAAAAATGATGTTTACGTCATATTTTCTAATAAAAATTACTAAAAAGTTTCATCAGAAAAAGTTTAGACTCAATTTGATCATCAGGAATGATCCACGTGGCGCCCTCTATGACAAAACGTAAAATTGTAGATAAAATACTATTTCTTGTCTAAGATTATGCCTCTGTGCCAATGTTGATAGCAATTTATAAATATACAAGGAAACTATTAGCAAAAAACGAAAAACAAAAATTAACTTTAACACCCTGTATCTTTTTTCTCAGCAACATTTTATTAAGGCATATTTGGCCCAATAGCCATATTTTGGTCCAAATAACCTGTCCTTAGTCTATATCCCTATAGTTATGACTCACCCTGTATACAGGGTGTTTGGTAAAGAATGGGCCATAGCTTAACCTTAAATTCCTGAGGTTAAAATAGGTCGATTTAAGCTAACTTACCTTAGTACAAAAGTTGATAATAACCGAAATACAGGGTGTCAAAAGTTTTTTTTTATTTAGTATTATATTAAAAGTTAAACTTTTATTTTATTTATTTTTGAATATTTCCTGACAGGCATGGGACAACAACACGAAATTTGGTAAGTGATGCTGGTACTGTACACCCTACAAAATTATGTTAAACAAACGTTTCTGGCTACTACCAGAGGCGTACGAAGGGGGAACCTGAATGTTTGACCCTTCCCAAATTCTACGCCACTGGCGGAATTACCATTTTAGTGCAATCTTTTTATTTTCCAATACTTTCTATGTAAATAATATATTCTCCATTTGTAACGATAAAGCCATTAGTTTTCGAGATATTTGAAGCTAAAAACGAAGGAGCATAATACATTAATCAAAATAAGCGTGCCTTTTCATTTTTAACTTCAAATATCTCGAAAACTAATGACTTTATCGTTGCGAATGAGGAGTATATTATTTGCATAGAAAGTATTGGAGAATCTAAAAATTATGCTAAAATAGCAGTTTCATCAGTGGCGAAGAATTTGGGAAGGGTCAACCAATCACTTCCCCTGTCGGGCGCCTCTGGTAGCAGCTAGAAACGAGTATTTAACATAATTTATTAGGGTGTACGTGTACAGTGCCTACACTTTCTGCCAAGTATGACACGGATATGTCAAATTATTTTAAAGTATTCTTTTTTTTTAATAATTTATTCTTTATTTAAAACTTTAATAATTATGTGGGCCCGGTACTATAAAACTATTTGACATATCCTTATGATACTTGGCAGAAAATGTAGGTACTGTACACCCTACTAAATTATGTTAAATAATCGTTTCTGGAATACCAGAGGTGTACGACAGGGGAAAGTGAATGGTTGACCCTTTCCAAATTCTACGCCAATGATGAAACTGCTATTTTAGCATAATTTTTAGATTCTCGAAAACTTTCTATGCAAATAATATACTCTTCATTCGTAACGATAAAGTCATTAGTTTTCGAGATATTTGAAGTTAAAAATGAAAAGGCACACTTATTTTGATTAATTTATAATGCTCCTTCGTTTTTAGCTTCAAATATCTCGAAAACTAATGGCTTTATGGTTACGAATGGAGAGTATGTTATTTACATAAAAAGTATTGAAGAATCAAAAAATTGCATTAAAATAGAAATTCCGTGAGTGGCGTAGAATTTGGGAAGGGTCAACCATTCACGTTCCCCCGTCGTACGCCGCTGGTAGTAGCCAGAAACGTTTGTTTGTGTACAATACCAGCACCACTTACCAAATTTTGTGGTGTTGTCCCATTTCTATCAGGAAATATTCAAAAATAAATATATAAAATAAAAGTTTAACTTTGACGGAAGTATTTTGGTTATTATCAACTTTTGTACTAAGGTAATTTAGCTTAAATCGACCTATTTTAACCTCAGGAATCTAAGGTTAAGCTATGGCCCATTCTTTACCAAACACCCTGTATATATTTGACATTATATTAATACATAGTCATTATTGAGGATTACTTACGAAAACTGAGATTGATGCCATTATGCCATAATTTGTAGTATTTAATAACAGAGAGCTTTTGAACTCACCGCTTTTTGAATTTAGCTCTACCAAGTTGTAGATTCAGATATAATCAATCCACCCAATGGCACTATTACAGTAAGCCCAGTAAGATTCTCCAAACATCTCGATCTACTGCTGTTCTATTCCATGAACGTGTTTAAGGATGTTTTTGGCATTCCCATCTATTTCGTCCTATCACCTCTTGTTTGCTCTTCAAAAAGGTCTTCAGGAAACATACCTGCATTCTTGCGTTTAGTAATTTTCTGGGGATTCTGTTCTCATATATCAAGACCACGTGTCCTGCCCATCTTAAACGCTGCAGCATAGTGTCTAGTGCCAGTGTTTATTCTCTATATTGTTATATTTCTTCCTCTTCTGTAAGGCAAATTATATCAGACAAACACATGTTGTTTTATAAACGTACGAGTCGACACTGATTTCGGTTCTTTCTTTCACACGTGTTATTAGGGCTAACGAGTTTTATTATCCAATCAAGACATTTTTAATTTATCAGAATTTTAAAATATTGCAATATATGTCACTTAACTGTAGCTGGTATTTGTCTTATAATTAATTGACCTTTTTACTTTTGTTGATGCACGATGTAACGCAATTTCCCTTTAAATTATACTGAGATAAATTATAATCAATAATTTTATTCCAATATCTAATTTTTCGAAAGCATCCTACCAGGAAATTACGCAATACACAACCAGACAAATATTTGTCCATCTCCTTTTCCTTTATTATTAAAAAGTAGCAGGTCACTTAATGAGCAACCGGCCACCGTTTACTTAATCGCGTTTGTAGACACTACCTAATTATTATGTAATCAGTTAGGTAGTGCTTAAGCTTAAAGCGAAAAAGGTGTGTGGGTTAAGTTTGGAAATTAAAGCAAGAAAATAAACATTTGCAGAGGTCGTATCTGTAAAGGCTCTCATTAATGCGTTAATCTCCACAATCTGGACATCGTCTAATACCGCCAGTCGCTAATTTAACATCAAACAATTTCGTACCCCAAAAAAGATAATTTCTATTTGAAGCGTAGGACGTATACACAAAGCTTTGCAAAAATATAATTAAACGCTTATGATATAACGAGAAGAGTATTTTTTTATATAAATATATAAAATATGTATATTCATATATTGGTGTTAAAGATGCTACGTAATCAATAAATTAAGATTCCTTCGTGACACACTGATGGGGAATTAGGCCAGGGTAATAAGACAAAAATATACCCTGTTCGTGACACTTCAGCGGCTAGGGTACTGAAGCGTTTTTTCGACAGGTAATACCTATAGGAACAAATTATAACTATTTCCTGCGTAGGATCTGGCGGCCATTTTTATTTATAAACAATTAACTGTCAAAAAATGGGTCTTTTCCCCTTTTTTTTCAAATCAACGGAAAACAGTGAAACTTTGATTTTTTTGTACATACATCTTCGAGATTATGGAAAAAGCTTTAAAATGACGTATTACAAAGTTTGATATACTCATTTATTGTTAATATAATTGCGAAAAAAGGTTGGAATTGCAAAAAAAATATATTTTCTCAATAACTGTTGTAAAAATTAGTATACAGCTTTGCAATTTTTGTCAAATAAGGGTTCTTTGGTGCTTAATATGTGATAAAAATTTCAAAGCGATTCATTCAATTGTTTAAATTTTATTCAATTGTTTATTCCAGAGAGCATTTTTTTGCAATAACATAAGTCAGAAAAAAATGACCTTAGAACCATTCCATAGGTGTCAAATGAAAGAGCATGAGCTACATTTGCAACATGGTTTAAAAAAGTGAATAAAAAATGCATTTATTAGTAATAAATAATTATGCAAAAGTATCGTCAATTTTTCTTTATAAACTTTTTGAATAACTATTTCCAAAAAAAAACTTTTTTACCCTGTTTTAAGTGCACAACTACCAAGTAATGTTATCTATATCATAATTGATAACAAATTGTAATAAATATGTATAATTTCTTATATAACAAAATAAAAAGTTTATAAGGAAAGATTTAAGATACTTTTGCATAATTATTTATTACTAATAAATGCATTTTTATTCGCTTTTTTTAAACCAAGTTGAAAATATAGCTCATGCTCTTTCATTTGACACCTGTGGAATGGTTCTAACGTCATTTTCTTCTGACTTATGTTATTGCAAAAAATGCTCTCTGGGATAAACAATTTAAATAAAATTTAAACAATTGAATAAATCGCTTTGAAATTTTTATCACCTATTAAGCACCAAAGAACCTTTATTTGACAAAAATTTCAAAGCTGTACACTACTTTTTACAACAGTTATTGCGAAAATAATTTTTTTGCAATTCTGACCTTTTTTCGCAATTATATTAACAATAAATGAGTATATCAAACTTTGTAATACGTCTTTTTAAAGTTTTTTCTATAATCTCGAAGATATTTGTACTAAAAACCCATAAGTTTCCCTGTTTTCCATTGATTTGAGAAAAAAGTGAAAAATGCCATTTTTTGACATTCAATTGTTTATAAATAAAAATGGCCGCCAGATCCTACGCAGGAAATAGTTACAATTTGCTCTTATAAGTATTACTTATAGGTATTACCTGTCGAAAAAACGCTTCAGTACTCTGGCTGTTCAAGTGTCATGGAATAAACCTTATTACCCTGGACTAAATAAACATGTAACGATTTGAATAATTTGTGCTGACCAAGTTTAATTTGCTAAAACTCAAAAAAACTACTGTAACAGATCGTATATTACTTATTGAAATTGAAAGTGAAGCAATGTTGCGGACCCACATATATTATCTTGATATTTTTATTATTAGTAAACGACGTATATATTACTAGTAGAAGCTGGACAATTACATCTAGGTATATATTATGTTAAATTATTAAAATAATTACCCACAAGGAGTACCGATCCCACAAGCATAGAAATTATTTCCATTTATTCATTTTTTTAATAACAAAAAATTTACTACCCATCATGGATTCGAACTCAAAACCTTTGGGTCCAATGGTAGGCTTTCTTACCACTGAGCCACGGATGTTTTTTTTTTTAAATTAAATTATTTTTAAGTAAATTCTTAATTAATTGTTCTTTTTATAATACATACGAAATAAAAGTTTATTTTAATAAATCCACAAATAACATTGAATTTAAAAAAAAATCCCTTAAAAGGGGCCATTTATTCAGTTTTTTAATAACAAAAAATTTACTACCCATCATGGATTCGAACTCAAAACCTTTGGGTCCAATGGTAGGCTTTCTTACCACTGAGCCACGGATGGTTTTTTTTTAAATTAAATTATTTTTAAGTCAATTCTTAATTAATTGTTCTTTTTATAATACATACGAAATAAAAGTTTATTTTAATAAATCCACAAATAACATTGAATTTAAAAAAAATCCCTTAAAAGTGCATCCCTATGAGTTGCAATTGCGACGTCGACATGAGGGGGGCCTAGACTGTAAACGACGCTTTACGACGAAGGGGTGGGAGGGTATTAAAAAGTCCAAATTTTTTACGACGTTATTTATGGATATTCCCTTATCATATATAAATCACTCCTAAATAAATCAATCAATCAAATTCTATATATGTATATGTATCTCTAAAAAAACTACGATTCTAGTAGTTGCACAATGCTGCAATTAATTATTAATTATAAAACCCAATGGTGGCTTCACGTTTCCGTTTCAATGAAAGATTTATTTATATGTATAAACGGTTGTAGTCAGTATCTAATTACGTAACTACAATCAAATAAAAATAAACACATTTCATGCATATTTGAATTCTAAACAGTAACAAAGTTCCATCCTTATCTTATTCTAATGAAAGAGGTATTAAAGCATTAAAATATCTATAATGGTGTCCTCGATTAATCAACTGTTGTCGAATCGATGAATCGAGATGTGACTTCATCGGTTTGGCTGCAATGATTTGTTTTATGCTAAATAAAATTTTATTTTTATGGACATTACTTCAAAACTGTTCATAGTTTATATACGGCATCTCAGTTGTTTAAAAATTGTTTGTTAAAAATGCTATATCAACAGGGTGAGTTGGTAGCGTGACATTGGCCGGTAATTTCATTATGGTGCAGAATACCCTTCCTCTTAAAGTGCCCTCTCCTCAATGAAGGTTCTGGCTACTACAATTGCAAACTCTTCTCTGTCTCCAGATGTTTTTATTAGCTGTTCAAAATTTAGCCCTGTCCATTGTCGGATATTTTTTAGCCACGATGGCCTTTTCCTTCAGTCCTCTCTTTCTCTCGATCTTTCCTTTCACTATAAGTTGAACATATTGGTACTTATTATTTCCCAGTATGTGGCCTAAGTGTGATGTTTTTCTAACTTTTACTGTGTTGAAAACTTCTCTTTCATTGCCTATTCTATGCAGCACTTCTTCGTTTGAGGTATGCGATATCCATGAAATATTGAGGATTCTCCGGTAGATCCACATTTCAAAGGCCTCTAACTTATTTATGGTTGATGTTTTAAGGGTCCATGTCTCAACTGCATAGATAAGAGTCGACCAGACGTAGCATTTTGATAAACATAGTCGAATTTCGAGGTTTATTCGATATGTAATCACAAACCAGTTTTTTTTATTTTTTGGAAAGATTTTCTGGTCTGTTTTATTCTCGATCTTATTTCTAAATCAGGATTTAGGATGCTATCGATCCGGCATCCCAGGTACTTCGATTTATTGACCTGTTTTAAAATGTGCCCGTTTATTCTGCAAGGTTGGGGCACATTTTGGTTTTTTTTTCGGGTAGACATCACTTTGGTTTTTAATGTTTATTTTCATACCAAATTGCTCACAGGTCGAGTTGGTCTTGTCGAGGAGTCGTAGACCAACGTCGGAATCCGCAATCAACACCGTATCATCGGCGTATCTGGTGCTGTTGATATTTACGCCATTCACCTTGACTCCATCCATGGAATCCTCCAGTGCCTTTTTAAATAGAAACTCCGAGTAAAGAGTAAACAGCAGGGGTGACAGAACACATCCTTGTCTAACTCCCCTCATAATTTCTACTGCAGATTATCCAAAAAAGTTATTTAAAAAAAATGTAGGTATGAATAGAAGGGCATAGCGAGACAGTCAAAGGCCCATCCAGGGACGCAATGCCAAAAGAACAAGAAGAAAAAGAAGAGAGATTAAATAATCCAATCCTAAAAAATAGCTTAATAACAACGCCGCTATAATTTTATGGAATTTCCCAACAGTTGACAAGAAAAAGAAGAGAGATGAAATAAGCCAATCCTAAAAAAAAATAGCATATAGACCGGACAGTATCGTCGCCCCCGCTAGCGAAATTATTCCGATTCAATTTTTTTGCACAAACTTACTCAAAAAGAGGTCCTTATAACATATCCACAGGGTGCCGGGCGGTGACGTGGTCGAAAAATTGTTTAAACAATTTTTTTTAAACAAATTCACAAAAATAATTTTTTCATTTCGAACAAAATTTTCTTAGATAAATTGGCTTATTCTGAGCAAAAAAGGTCTCTTGTCATTTTTTTCTAAAGTTGATTGTTGTCGAGTTGTATGCGATTAAAAATTTGAAAAATGCGAAAATGGCCATTTTCAAGGCTTAATAACTCGATTAAACATTATTATTATGAAATTCAAAAAGTCACCAAATCATGTTTCAAATCTCTTCTTCAAGGTCCTGAAGAGATTTTTGTCATTATTTTATTAGAAAGCTGTTATTTTTAATTATTAACAATTAGCGCTATAGTCCAGGATGCATCGTCGCCCCCGTTAGTGAAATTATTTCGATTCCATTTTTTTGCAGAAACTTACTCAAAACGAGGTCCTTATAACATATCCACAGGGTGCCGGGCGGTGCCGTGGTCGAAAAATTGTTTAAACAATTTTTTTTAAACAAATTCACAAAAATATTTTTTTTATTGCGAACGATTTTTTAGATAATTTGGGTTATTCTGAGCAAAAAAGGTCTCTTGTGATTTTTCTCTAAAATTGATTGTTGTCGAATTATATGGCCATTTTCGCATTTTTCAAATTATAAATCGCGTATAATTCGACAAAATCAATTTTAGAAAAAAATCACTAGAGACATTTTTTGCTCAGAATGTCCCAAATTATCTAAAAAAAAATAGTTCGAAGTGAAAAAATTGTTTTTGTGAATTTGTTTAAAAAAATTGTTTAAACAATTTTTCGACCACGTCACCGCCCGGCACCCTGTGGATATGTTATAAGGACATCGTTTTGAGTAAGTTGCTGCAAAAAAATGGAATCGGAATAATTTCACTAACGGGGGCGACGATAAATCCTGGACTATAGAGCTAATTGTTAATAATTAAAAACAGCTTTCTAATAAAATAATGAGAAAAATCTCTTCAGGACCTTGAAGAAGGGATTTGAAACTTGATTTGGTGACTTTTGAATTTCATAATAATAATGTTTAATCGAGTTATTAAGCCTTGAAAATGGCTATTTTCACATTTTTCAAATTTTTAATCGCATATAACTCGACAACAATCAATTTAGAAAAAAATGACAAGAGACCTTTTTTGCTCAGAATAAGCCAATTTATCTAAAAAAAATTTGTTCGAAATGAAAAAATTATTTTTGTGAATTTGTTTAAAAAAAATTGTTTAAACAATTTTTTGACCACGGCACCGCCCGGCACCCTGCTGGATTGGATCTGAAGTCTTCAAAGCATAACCTTAAAGCACTATTGTGTATCAGATTTTATTTCGTTAAGGACTTTGGGCCGATCATGTATGTAAAGGTCATCTATGTTTTGCGGATGATCAGATGCTTATGGCCCAGGATTATCACGATATTGAATATATGACCCGCAAAATCATAGAAGAGTACCGGAACTGGGGTTTAGAAGTGAATACCAAGAAAACGAAATATATGTGCGTTGGAGAGTTGGAGGTATACAGCAGGATCTAGCGTTGGAAAATGAAATAACTATTAATCACTGTCAGGAATATAAATACTTGGGTCTTAAAATTACACAAGATGGAACATTTTACAAGAGTATTCAAGAAAGGTGCACACAAGGAAGGAAAGCTATCGCATTATTGAACAAAATCCTATGGGACCAAAGTATGTATCTCCAAAGAAAATAAACAACATCTATAACAGCATTGTTAAGAGCAGTAAAACATATAGCAGCGAAGTTTGTCCACTTAAAGAAAAATCCGAAAATATGCTCAGAACAACTGAAATGGACTTCTGGAGAAGAGCTGCTGGTATATCAAGAATACATAAAATCAGAAATACGAGAATATTGGAGATAATGGATGTAAAGCATACAATAATGAACGATATAAAAACAAAGCAACTAAGATGGTTTGGCCACGTACAACGTATGGAAGACGACAGATTACCCAAGCAAGTACTACGATGGGCACCAAAAGGTCGACGGAAAAGAGGAAGCCCTAGGAAAAGCTGGATAGAAGGAATTCATAGTTAAATTATAGAAAGAGGCTTAAAAGGAAGACATGTGCTACGATCGAGAACAATGGCGATTGGGAATCGGAAGACGTCGTAGAACTTTATGAACCGATTATATATATGTAATCTGCCATAATCTGGCATGAAAAAATTATGAAGGGATATTAATTAATTAACCAGGGGCAATAATGAGAAATCGGCGAACTTACTTTACCTCTCAACTGTTAAACAAAAATTAAAAAGGAAGGGAAACAATCCATGAAATTGAAGTTAATCATATATGTAGTAGTAGAAACACCTATAAATAAAGAAATGAAAAATCAAACAAAGGAACTAAAACACAATAAAAACCCAGAAATAACAGAAATGTCGGCAGAAATGGTAAAAAGAAGGAAAAGGCATAGGTACTAGGCCATATTTGGCGAATATCAGGCAGCATTTAGAAACAATAGGACAACAGACGTCATTTGCACTAAAAAAATCCAGATTACTTGCTACGAACATAAAACAGCAGTATATGGCATGTTCGTCGACTTTTGGCAGGCCTGCGATAGAGTAAGGAGATAGAGTACCATCTAAAATCGTCAGGATGGTAAAAATTAGAACAAATTGTAAATATGTTGCTCTGGATAGAGACCGATGGAAGGAGTTGGGAGAGGCCTATGTCCAAACGTGGACTGTAGAAGGCTATGAAGAAGAGAAGGTAAAAATGACTATGGATAACACAACAGACAAAAAAACATGGAAGGGTCATAAATCAAACAATTTTAAAACAAAGGAAGGATTACGACAAGGAGATCTACTATCAACAACTTTTTTTAATATTAATCACTGCTGCATACATTTATACATTTCCTTTTACTATCCGTAAATTTTCTTTTACTATTCTTGCCTTTATCACCTCCTCGTCATGTTCTTTTTCTCCTTCTATCTCCAATGTGAAATTATTATTTCTTTCTTACTTGTTGATAGTGTAAGATCGTCTGCGAATACTATTCATTGATAGCCATTTTTAAAGGTTTTCTCCTGCATATTTATTTTGCTTTTTCTGACTATTCCTTCCCGTATCATGAAAGTTCAATTTTAACAATTGATGTTACCGCTTTTAGCTTTTATTGTAATATTAACGGTAGGAAATAGTTATCTAATTCTATATTATTTGTTACAGGTACGAATAGACTCTCATATCGTATATTACTCGATTACTGTGAAATCGTAAGTATTCATGTTATTTATCTCGTGCTGTTTACTGAAGTGGTTATCATCTACGAACGGTGCGGTGATAACCTGCTGATAGAAAATACGCGAAATTCTGAACATTGTTTTCTATTTGGACAGATCGATCAATAACACAATGGCGAACATGCATAATCGGTTAGTCCTTTCACTCAACGGAAAATGTACAGTTATATATTTGTTAGACGTTGGAAACTCCATTTAGTAGTAGGTATATGTATGTATAGGATACGATGGTGATTCATTTTTCTTATAATTCGTAAAAATTTCAAGGTTATGTAACGGTCCTTTTAGTGAATTAACTAGATTACTATTTTTAGTTTTTTTTTTGTATTTTTACGTAACAGCCTTGGAGACCTACGGCACTTATCATTCACTCATTTACTAAGTATATTAATTAACAAATACTTTAGCTCATTTATCTTCTCCTTTCACAATAATGGTAGATTATTTTTCTGCATTTATTTTTGTTGGTCACCTTTTAATTAACTTTTAATTAAATTAAGGAACAGTAGTAAATGTAATAAACGTAAAGAGGGAAAGAACCAAATTTGTAACAAGGAAGAAGCTAACAAAATGGTTCTTCCCAGAGAAACCTACTAATGTGTAGTAGGTGTACAATACGTGGGGAACAGCTTTCCAAAACCTAGAGCACCTATACCTGCAGGAAATAAATAATCAAATTTTAACTGCTGTCATCTTATCCTTTTATCGTCCATTTTCGAACATTGGTCCTCATTCCACCAACTCCTTCCATCGATGGTGGAACATGGGCAGCATACTTACAATTTTTTTCTATTTTTACCGGCTATTTTTTTGATATTCCGTTTGAGTTTGACGATTTTTGTTGTGATTTCTTCGACTTTTGCAGTTTTATAATTGCCACTATGGGTCGTGACCACTTACTCTTAATCGAATTCTCCTTCATGTTGTTCTGAAGCTATTTTCTTGTGGCATTTTTGTAATTAACTATTTTTAATGGTTAATATATTTTTAATGTTATTATTTTCAACGATATAAATGAGTCAGATTAAATAAATTATTAGAAGAATTTGTTACTAAGCAACAACATTTTTGTTTAATTCATTAATATTTTTTTGTATTTTGACAACTGCATCCGTCGAAACGTTAATAAAATCATTTTTTTAGTAAAATTGTGGCTTATTTCCCATTAAAAATAGTGAATTCTTCTTCTTCAAGTAGAATCATAGCTATTCAGACTTTAAAGACGACTGTTGGAAAAACTTTTTTAATGTACATCCATACTATTCCATGATATTCTACGTCTATTATAACAGGGTTCATCAACGTAAATGTGAGGTTGACATTTTAGTAGGAGAGTCTGTTTGAGATAAATCACTACCCCATTCGATTTATATCCCTCTGTAATTTTCTAATCAAAGCTGATCGCCTTTTTTGTTTAATGGACACAGAGTCTCTGATATCCAATTCTTCAGGCATTTGCTTTTCTCTCCATACTCTTGCTATAATTTTGTTTATTTTGTTTGTAAAGTCCTCCGATCTTTGGAGGATCGACTTGAGACTCATTTAGATCAACATTTAATTGCATATTTAGAATGTTATCATCATCAGTGCACATCAATTAATTGATGTGTTCCATCCATTTCTCCTTATTAGCTATTGTATTTCCTTCTTTACCCCTGCACTTTCCACTCGGGGTACCCCCTGTTAAGATAGGACAAAGCCCTCACTTCCAGAATTCAATTTTTTTTTACAAAGTAAGTTATCAATCGAAGTAGCACAGAAAACGACAATAAATATCGTCTCTATACCACCAGATTGACAACAGGTGCAATACTTTCTTTGGTTACACCTCCTGAGAATTTCAAAATTTATAAATCATACAGGATGCCGAGGAAATTAAGATGATAGAATTTTAATCTTAAATTTAATTAAGATTAAATATTTAAAATTCTAAATCAATGGGAAAATCCCAGTTGGTCTGTGCCCATTGAATTGGCAAGTACCTAGCATCTTCGAGCAGGGAACCATGGCACCCTTTTAGCATGTGTTCCACTTTATCTATTAACATCGACTTGTAGTCATAACATTTTAACATATTACATTATGTAAACCATATATGATGATGTTAACACTATTTACAGTGTGCTAGTTTCAAAATACTCGGCAGGATGCACTGAAGATGTTCTGTTTAGAACGAAAACGTTCTGCAATCGATGACATTTTATAGTTTTAAATAAACGATTTTATACCAGAATACATCTCGAAGTTTTTACTTCTGTATTGGTTATTTAAAATTCTCTCATCTTAATTTCCTCGGCATCCTGTATGATTTATAAATTTTGAAAATCTCAGGAGGTGTAACCAAAGAAAGTATTCCACCTGTTCTCAATCTGGTGGTATGGAGACGATATTTATTGTCGTTTTCTGTGCTACTTCGATTGATAACTTACTTTGTTTTTCGGTAGATGGCCCTAGTTCATTCGTGACATTTCTTTCTTTGCAATTCGGAAAGGCTCAAAGTGTGGTACGTGGAATGTGGAAGAATCTGAGAGAGGAGGATATGGGACTACTGATAAGGGGGAAACAACCCCCGAAACCGGTATAGACTCTTCTTGCACTCTCAGATTTGACCATAGTATTATGCAGCTGCTGCATTTTCGTGTTGCAAAGAAATTGAGAATGTTTATACATTTTTAATTAATTTACTCTTTTGTTTGAGTATTAAGGAATCTTTCTTGTTGGAGCTTTTACCACGCTGAGCAGATGAGTTGTCAATTATTTAAAATTCTCTCATCTTAATTTCCTCGGCATCCTGTATGATTTATAAATTTTGAAAATCTCAGGAGGTGTAACTAAAGAAAGTATTCCACCTGTTGTCAATCTGGTGGTATGGAGGCGATATTTATTGTCGTTTTCTGTGCTATTTCGATTGATAACTTACTTTGTTTTTCCGTAGATGGCCCTAGTTCATCCGTGACATTTCTTTCTTTGCAATTCGGAAAGGCCCAAAGTGTGGTACGTGGAATGTGGAAGAATCTGAGACAGGAGGATATGGGACTACTGATGAGGGGGAAACAACCCCCGAAACCGGTATAGACTCTTCCAGCACTCTCAGATTTGACCATAGTATTATGCAGCTGCTGCATTTTCGTGTTGCAAAAAAATTGAGAATGTTTATACATTTTCAATTTTTTTTCTTTTTTATTTAATGTGATTTAATAATAACACTCAGCGCAATCTTTCCCCCTTTCCCCAGAAACTTAATTTTTTCGTTATTATTATTTTTTAGGTGGGATGCAATTAATTTAAAAATTCAAAAAATTCACACGCATGGTTGAGGTTGTTAGAAAGCTTGTCTGTTTTTATAGGCCCGTAGGTTGAGTGTATACAACCTGACAATGCATTATTTTTCGAAAAAAGCGTATAATTTTTTTAAGATGACTGCAGGTTTATTTTTTTTTTATTTTGTGTAAAATATATTTCTGATTTTTTCCAGATTTTTCGTAATATTTATCACCTTCAAAAACGCAAAAAACTGGGTTTTTGGAAATTTTTTCCATTTTGTAGACTTCAAAATAAATCAAACCAAGGTTTTTATGGGTTATATGTATATACTTTGAAGTAACAGATTCCTTTAAAACATTCAAAAATTAGGCAAAAATTGGGAGAAATATCTTTAAACTCCAAATAAACATGTATTTTCACAAATCGCAAATACTCACAAAAAAAACCTAAAAAAACATAGTTTTTTGGTGGTTGAAAGGTGTTTCGTCCAATTTTTGAATGTCCTAAAGGACTCATTTACTTAAAATTATATTATATAACCTATAAAAACCTTGCTTGATCTATTTTGAAATCTATAAAATGGAGAAGATCCCAAAAATTCGTAAAAACCTTTGGTTTGTGTCACCTTATGGAAAAATCTTGAAAATAATCCATTTTTAGGTTCTGTACACTCAACTTAAGGGCCTATAAAAATAAACAAGTTTTCTAAAACCTTCAACATTGCGTGTGAATTTTTTTAAATATTTAAATTGATTGCAACCCACCGAAAAAAATAATAATAATAAAAACGAAAAAACGAAAAAATTAAATTTTTTGCTTGTTTACCCTTTCTTTGCTTGTTTTGACTTCTTTAAACTTGATAAAAATAATAAATTTAAAGATAAAACCCATAACTAAATTAAAATTCATGGTGACGTTTCAATTATTACTTTAATCATCGTCAGAATAATAAGCTTCTTGAGCGGATGCTTTTAAATAATTTTAAAGGAACAAACATAATTAATGAAAACGTAAAAAATGACATTGACAATCATTGGGTTAAGTTAATAATTTCAAACACGCCATGTCTTGTTGCGTGTTTAAGGGTGGCTTCAAAAGAAATATGGATAATGCCTCCTTGATGCTGAGTTCTGTTGGAGAACTTGCATGACCAATGATTGAGAAGTCCTTACGACTAATAGGGTGGTCAGAATCAGTCATATGTTGGAATACTGCTGAATTTGGAACTGTTCTTGATCGTCTTCCTAAGTGAGGAGTGATACCTAAGTGTTCGCAACATCTGACATTAAAGTGACGTCGAGTCTTCCCGACGTACGTAGCTGCACAGCTACTACATTTGAATTGGTATATAATGTTAGATGCGAGATCACTAGGAATCATGTCTTTCACATGGAAACGAGATCCTATCCTTTCCAAAGTCGTGAAAGCAAATCTTAATTCTATAGAGGGAAATGCTTTTTTAATTATTCTACGGATGTTGCGTCGGATTTGTAAGCTGTGGTAACCAGTATATGGAAGTTTGATATAGATCTTTTCTTTGATTTCTTCTACTTTGTTGTTTGGTTGGAATTTGTTATTGAAAAAACGTCTGATGTATCTTTCTAAGAAGTTCAACGAAAAACCATTTTTACTTAAGATCATCTTTATGTTTTCTAATTCTTCATGTAGGAATTGCCAGGTTGAACAAATAGTTTATCTTTAAACTTCATTTTATTTATGTTGTGGACATGTTCTTAGATCCTTACAGTATTTAGCAATTACCAATTTTTTCTCCTAAAAAGCCCCTTCGCAATTTTTTAAGTATATACAGCAAGGTCTTGTTTTATGCGGTGGATACGTTCTACATAAAAGCGCATATAAAAAAATCGCATTAAAAAAGACCAGGGATGAGAGCACGCCAAATAGAATTCTATTTTAGTGACGTCACGTTACCTAGCAACTGTCGATTCTCCCATTGTGAAATTCGATTTTGTGACGTCAGCAAAATAGAATTCTATTTGGCGTGCTCTCACCCCTGGTGCGGGAGCACGCCAAATAGAATTCTATTTTAGTGACGTCACGTTGCCTAGCAACCGTCAATTCTCCCATTATGAAATTCTATTTTGTGACGTCAGCACAATGGGAGAATCGACGGTTGCTAGGCAACGTGACGTCAATAAAATAGAATTCTATTTGGCGTGCTCCCGCACCAGATTTGCATTGAAAAAGTAGGGATACGTTCCGTAATTTTCTAAAATCACATATAACCAAAACGTTTGTCCACCAAAATTTCAAATAAAATCTTAAAAAAGAAATAAAAAAAAATAGACTTACGATATTGAGATGGCAAAAACCTCTTCTAATGAAAAGTAAAACTTTACGACACTCACTTTAAGGGGGGGGGTATGGTTTGAAATATTTAATTTTTTTTTATTATTTCAAATAAAAGTGCATACTTTCAAGAATACACTCTGAAAATTTCAAAATAATCGGAGTAAGATTACCAGAGATACAGGGTGTTGAATATCCCTACCTTCGACTCGCTTTGCTGCGACTTCGCGCCAGCACGCTTGAGCGTAGTGAGAAACGTTAAACAACTGTTCGCCTTCTCTTTTGTAGATTATTCCTCGATTCAAAAAACATATTCCAATGTGCATCACTTTACGATTTGGCAGACAAATAAGAAGATGAAGATGCAGTTGTCAAAACTTTAAACGCATTTTTCTCAAAACTGCTTTTTCAAATGCGGTGGACATTGTAACTGAAAAACTACTATGCCGATCTACCTGATATTTTGCACAGATTTTCTTTAGACATTTCATGAGGTAACAACGTCGAGATATTTTTCTTTTTTTGCTTATTTTTTGTTCAACAATAATAAATCTGTTGATTTTCACAAAATTTTTACCAAAAATTTAATTTTTTTGATTTCTGAGTGATACCAAAAATTCAAAAATCATTAAAAATAAAAAAACTCGACGTTGTGACCTCGTGAAACTCATAAGCTAATTAAATCTTTTTGAATTTTTTGTTTCGTATGATCGAGTGTCGAGTTCTGATGTCCACCGCAAAATCCATTTTTTTGTGAGCTGCCTGTCAAAATTTGTCACCAATGGATTATTTTTCAATATTTTGGATTGAATTTTTTTCTAGCATATTCTTTGAATTGTACTTAATATGCTTATTTAATTTAAAAATAAAATAATTCTACCATAGCTTCGAAAAAAATTCACAAATATGTGCTTGATATGTTGATTTCAAACCATATCCCCTCCTTAAACGTTTCAACGCAGAAATCAAAATGTGCTGCATATAAAGCCGCGTCCTCAGTGGTAAATTTTTACGTGCGTATTGAACTATTGGTTTGTCGCGAATTTAATTGCTCGACCATCGAAAATTTCTTTATCGTTCGTTCACACTGCAAACCGTATGCGACGCAAATCATTTTATCTTCGCTCGAAAACCGACAACCGATGGAGCATATGCGTTGTGTGCGTCGAAAATTATTGCATCCGATGTATGCGACGAACACGTCCTAATTAGCACAATTTACCTCGAGCACGCAAATATTTGCGACGAACAGCTGGTTAGATGCAAATTTTTACCAGTGAGGACGCGGCATAACGTCAACAGATGAGCATGTGCGTGTGTGCGTCGAAAATTCTTGCGTCCGGTTTAGGCGACGAACACGTCCCCATTGGCACAATTTACCTCGAGCACGAAAATAATTGGGACGAGCAGTTGGTTCGTTGCAAATTTTTACCAGTGAGGACGCGGCTTTATACTGCAACTTGAAATCAGCAAAATTTAAACTAGTCACTTATAAAAATGAATGAAGCACGGCTAAGAAAAAAACTAATTTCAAAACAACTACAGGTTATGTGAAACTCAGAATGATGTCATACCCACATCATGTAACAAATGGAATCCCCAAATAAAATTGCAAACGCTCACTTTACTGATATCTGGATGTGAATAGTTAATAATATTAATTATAATAGTTGTTAATAATAGAAATTTTTGAATGAACTACAAACCGCACAATTTCAAAATTACATTTAAAAAATCCGCATAAAAAGAGACCTTAGTGAATTTAATTTGAGTGTAATAGTATAGTATAGTTGATCCAAAAGATGGCATAACCCAAACATCCAAAGTGAAAGTTATCCTTAAACACCAAATTGTTCTATATGGTCCACACAATGTCCAGAAAAAAGTCACACCATTTTGAGCGTCGGGTTTGGGGGGGAGAGGGGGGAGAAATCGGTAAATTCGTAGTTTTTTAAGTTTTTCGCCAATATTTCAAACACTATGCGGTTTAGCATGAACAACCTTTTATACAAAATTGTTCTACATTAAATTTGAAATAAAAAAGGTCCTATGCATAATCTTTCTAAAATGAATGGTTCCAAAGTTACGGAGGTAGTATCGTATAACTGGTCCAAAAAAAGGCCTAACCCAAACATCCAAAGTAAAAGTTTTCCTCCAACACCAAAATGTTCTATATGGTCCACATATTGTTCAGTAAAAAGTTACACCATTTTGAGCGTCCGGTTTGGGAGGGAGATGGGAGAGAAGCCGGTAAATTAGTAGTTTTTTTTACGTTTTTCGTCAATATTTCTAAAACTATGCTTTAGTGTAAATAATGTTATATAGAAAAATGTTCTACATGAAATTTGAAACGAAAAATGTTCTATAGATAATTGTTATAAAATCAACGGTTCCTGAGTTACGGAGGGTGAAAAGTCGAGGTTTTTGATACTTTTTATATTTCTTGGGCAATATTTATGATATAACTATACCAAAAACCCAGACATCCAAAGTGAAAGTTATCCTCCAACACCAAATTGTTCTATATGGTCCACATAATGTTCAGAAAAAAGTCACACCATTTTGAGCGTCGGGTTGGGGGGGGGGGAGAGGGGGAGGAATCGGTAAATATAAAAAGTATCGAAAACCTCCAGTTTTCACCCTCCGTAACTCTGGAACCGTTGATTTTATAACAATTATGTACAAAACCTTTTTTGTTTTAAATTTTATGTAGAACATTTTTTTATAGAACATTCCTTACGCTAAAGCATAGTTTTAGAAATATTGACGAAAAACGTAAAAAAACTACTAATTTACCGACTTCTTCCCCATCTCCCCCCAATACCTATTATCCAAGATTTATGTGTAATGAACCATAACAGCCCTTCTGACCACTTTGGTATACTGGTAACTTGCGTTTCCGACTTTTTTCGAGAAAGTCGTTTCAAAAAAGCACTTCCTATACAAAAAAAAACTATATATCAATGGAATACTGACCTTGCCTTTTTCTATAAAATTTCTATGCAACATTCGAATAAAACGTCTCTTTCTATAAATATTGATGCACAGGAACTATACAATAATCTAATGTCAGCAATTAAAGAAACTGCTTCGCAATTACAACTTTGTAAAGAAAAATCTTTCCCGTCGTGTATCAGGCAAAGTCCTCCATGGTTTGATCATGAATGTACCTCAGCTAAAAACAACATGAAACAAAGCCTCAAAACAGCTAAATCAAATAACTTCCGCGACCCCTATAAAACAAATTTTTTGACATCAAAAAAAGCCTATAGACAAATAATTAAAAAGAAAAAACATATATATTTTCATAACCTGTATTCTCAACTTGCAAACAGCAGGGACTCCAAAACATTCTGGTCAGTGATTAGGAAATTTCGGAAAAATCACAATACTTCTTTTATCGATGTAGACGTATGGGAGCAATTTTATTCGAATATATATCCCCCAAAACTATATCATAATGCCCGTTTTTTTGATGCAAGACATCCCATTTTTGACGCTATTATAACCAGTGACGAAATATATAGAGTCCTAAATAACTGTCCCAATCGTAAAGCACCTGGAACTGACCATATTTCTTATGAATTCTTTAAAAATCTTCCAAATAATTGGATACTGTATTTAACGGGCATGTTTAATAGAATACTGGAAACAACCATTACGCCGCATAACTGGAGTGAAGTCATTTTTACTATGATATTTAAAAAGGGCAACAGAGATGATCCAGCAAACTATAGAGGTATTGCCTTACTTAATTGTGTTGAAAAAATATTTACTAATATTTTGTTAAACAGACTCAGAGATTGGGTTGAAGTAAATAATGTTCTTCCCGAATGTCAGTCGGGTTTCAGGGGATCAAGGGGTTGCATTGATAATGTATTCACCCTCACTTCTGCTGTACAACTGCAACTACGACTGAAAAAACGCAAAGTGTACGCTGCCTTTGTAGATTATAAGCGGGCTTTTGACTCCATTATCCATCATTTGCTGTGGCAAAAGCTATTTGGCCTTGGGGTGAGTTCTAAAATAATAGCCATTTTGAAAAACATTTATGATAATGCTAGGATGTACATCAAAACTCCAAACGGCTACACAAGACCATTTGATATTTCAACAGGAGTCTTACAGGGTGAACCTTTGAGTCCACTATTATTTAGTTTATTTATTGCGGATATAGAACAGTTTTTTATTAGTCAAGGATCACAAGGTATCTCCATTGATAGCCAAAATCAAATAATAATGCTATTGTATGCTGATGATTTGGTCATTCTTTGTGACTCGGAAGTTGAACTCGGTAAAAATTTAAGTTATCTAGAAAAATACAGTGACAAAAACCAGCTAACTGTAAATGTTGGCAAAACCAAAATTCTTCCATTTGCCCGAAGCGGTCAAATTGGCAATAAAGGCGTTAAGTTCCTATATAAGAATGAAAAAATAGAAGTTGTTAACAAATTTGTATATCTTGGAGTCACCCTAACCACAACATCACTTTTTAAAGCAATGGCCGATACAACAGTGGAAAGAGCAAAACACGCAATTGGTAACGTGATAGGTTTAATGGCTAAAAGCAAAATGAATTCTTGGACATCTCGTGTGCAACTTTTCGATTCGCTAGTTCAAAGCCTTGTTATGAACTGTGTGCCCGTTTGGGGAATGAGATATGCTGACCAGTTAGAAAGAATACAAATAACTTTCTTTAAAAAACTTTTACATCTCAGTATCAATACACCTGATTATGCTGTTAGGTTGGAGACAGGAAGAGTAAAAATTTCTTTTACTATTTTCAAGCTAACTTTAAATTGGCTTATCAAGCTATCGCAAATGCATGATTTAAGACTTCCTCTTATTTGTTTTCTGCGTCAGCTTCAAATTTCTTCAGCAAATAATTCAATAAATACGAACAGATACAACTGGGTTTCACAGTTTAAGCAATATTTTCAAATATTAGATTATGAATTTTCTTGGGATGAAAACATCTCTGATTGGCTATTAAAAAACAAGAAAAGCATGTTAAAAAAGTATATGGATATGCTTCATCAAGAAGACATTCAAGCAGTCTCCATGTCAACATTCTCAACTATTTACAAACATTTATCCGTAGATACCTCAGTACAGAAATATCTGGAATTTCAAATTCCCATAAAATACATTCGTGCCATGGCGCAACTTCGAACATCTAATCGCCATGTGTTAAAATTTACCTATAATGGTATAACATATCATATACGACCATCTGAAATCTGTACTATTTGTAACACAAACAAGTTGGAAACTCTTGAACATTTACTGTTTGAATGTCCCATTTACAGTTCAATGAAACCGGTTAATATGGCCCCCCTTAATAATTGCACCGACCTTATTGGTTGTCTTAATAATGTAACTATAATATCTCTGAAAGCAATTTCAATATATATTTGGAATATCATAAAACTTAGATCTTTTGTTTTAAATGAATAAGCTTCAGTTTCTCCTTCATTGGTGTTTATTTAAGAAAACAAGTCTCCATTTCAGTTAGTAATAGCGATTAACTTTTGTTTAAATTTGTTAATAGTTACTTATGTTCTAGACTAGTTGTTAGTTATATTCTGTACTTCAGTTTCTCCTTCATTGGTGTTTATTAAAAAAACCAAGTTCTCCATTTCAGTTAGTGATAGCGCTTAACTTTTGTTTAAATTTGTTAATAGTTATTTATGTTCTAGACTAGTTGTTAGTTATATTCTGTACTTACTAAACTCATTGTTATAAAACTGTAGTTTTTAAAAACAATAAATGTCTATCTATCTATCTATCTATCTCCCCCCCCCCCAAACCGGACGCTCAAAATGGTGTAACTTTTTACTGAACAATATGTGGACCATATAGAACAATTTGGTGTTGAAGGAAAGCTTTTTCTTTGGATGTCTGGGTTAGGCCTTTTTTTGGACCAATTATACTATACTACCTCCGTAACTTCGGAACTGTTCATTTTAGAAGGGTTATGCATAGATCCTTTTTTATTTCAAATTTAATGACGAAGAAATATTGACGAAAAACGTAAAATCTACGAGTTTGTAGATTTCTCCCCACTCTCCCCTCCAAACCCGACGCTCAAAATGGTGTGACTTTTTTTTGAACATTATGTGTACCATATAGAACAATTTGGTGTTGGAGGATAACTTTCACTTTGGATGTCTGGGTTTGGGTCTAACTATACCATACTATAATTAAATTACAATCAAAATATGTTAACAGATAAGATACAAATTATTATGTGTAGTTACAGTGCTACAATGCCATCGCAAGTAAAGTAAACCAATGAAATGTAATTGTAATGTAAAAGACCGATAAAACCCAACTAAACGTCAGCTCGTGCTTCCAGATTCTAAATAAGGCAACAAATGAACGCAACTATGAATATGTCATGCAACTACTGTATTTTGCATTTTCTCTATTAAATTATAGATTTCCTTCCAAGTTACAATATCAACTACTGCACTCTGCGACTATTGTGGTCGGTGAATGCAGCTAAATTCTCTCGGGTCTCACGTATCTCCATGTAATTATCCAAGTTTTCATACTGATTCCACCGTTTTCACATCATTTCCGACAAACTTAACAACCTTATACAAAATTCATCGCGAGCAAACGACCCTTTTTATCTCTCTCTAACTCCCGAGTCTCTAACAAGATCACGCTTTATTTACACTACTTATGAACTTTTGACAAAATATGCGAAACTACCTGCTAAGATGTGAACTTCTTAGGTTTTCTCTGGTGCTAAATATTTTACTTGAAAATTGATAATCGAGTGTAAGTTCCTTCTTTTCTTATTATCATTATCTTTGTTTGTACGAGCGGTTTATGCAGAATATTACTAACCATAGGCGTTCTGCACTATTTAGAGATTTAATACAATTTTTTTTCTCTCACTTATTATCATTTTTCTAGCTATTTTTAGGGCTATTTTTTGTCTCTGCCATTCATTGTTTTTTCTTGTTTTACTACAGCATCTTGGAAGGCATTCCATATCTCTGCTGAAGCTGTTTTACACAGTTTCTTTTTTTTATTAGCTGATTTTTTGGAATTTGTGTCAAAATAATTAGAACTAATGTTTTTTATATATGTGTTTTAATTATCATGCTCAAGTGTTAAGGGTCTATCCCACCAGATAAATTTTCGTTGTCGAATTACGGCCCATATTTGTTCTAACGATTGTTAAGCCCCTTGTTCTGTTGAGTGAAGGAAAGTCTTGGAATGAGGTGAAGGCCCTAGCGCAAAATAGAACCCGATGGCGCGTTTTCACTGAAGCTCTATGCTCCACTTAGGAGTTCAAGAACATTATGTATGTATGTATTGTTCTGTTGACGCTTTTTTGGTTATTACAAATCCTAGGTTTCTTCTATTCTACTTTCCCTTTTTTATGGTGTTTTCATTCTCATCATCATCGATGGCGTTACAACTCTTTGTAAGTTTTTGCCACGTATTGTCTTCAATGTCTTCCATGTTTGACGGTCCTGTGCCACTATTTCCCATTGTCTCATTCCCATTTTCTCCAGATCCTCTCTGACTGCTTCTTTATACCTTTTTCTAGTTCGTCCTACAGACCTTCTCCCATCTGGTATTTCCCGAAACACATTGTTTATAAGGCGATTGTCATTATATTACTGCGTGTCACATGTTCTGCCCATGTTAGTCCCTTTCAAAAGAGAAACTCTAATACGGTGTTGTGTCTGCGCCTCCATTCGTTTGTCACGCTATTTCTGCAAGGGCTATATTTATATCACTCGAAGGATTTTACCTTTTTAGAATAAGTAGGAGATGTTGCAGCTGATCATGAAGGGTAAAATCGAAAGAAAAAGGGATCCTGGTAGACGACAAATATCCTGGCTGAAAAACGTTCGCGACTGGACCGGGTTAAACACGCAGACGCTTTAAAGAAAAGCTGAAGATAGAGCAAGATTTGCAATGGTTATAGCCAACCTTCATTAGTGGAGTCGGCACTTGAAGAAGAATGATTGTACGTTCCCACACCAGCAATTTATTTATTTATTTTTCCGTTAGCGTCAGTATTTCGCTTCCATACATGACAGCCGTTCGTATTACGGTTTTGTATATCTGGATTTTTGCACCTCGTGAGAGAAGTTTTGGCTTCATTAGATATTGCATTGCAAAGAAATATGTGTTTCCCGCCATTATTCGCTTTTCAACTTTTCGTTCTATTATGTTTCAATGGTGTTTATTGCTCCTTGATATATAAATTCTTTAACCACTTCGAAATTATTATCGTTTATCTTAGTAATATTTTGCCTTATTCGCCGTCGTTCTTGTTTTGAAAATACCATGTAGAAAAAAATATGTTGTTATTTATTTTATTTTTTTTTTGTTATTTGTATTTTTTATTATATTATTGTTAATTTTTAAATCTTTGTCTGTATCTATATCTCTTCTATGGTTGTGAGTTGTTCGAAGTGCGAGGTTAGTCTCGTCTTTTTTGTAGTTTCTTCTTCATATAGTTCACGTCTTTAAGGTGGTGACCGGTATTAAATCATATAGATATTAATTTTTCATTATTATTGCCATTCCAGCTCATTGTTCTTCACTGGTTTTGTTTATAAATAGACTTTGTACAGTACTATAATAAAAACCAGAAGAACACTAAGTATTCATAATACGTATTTGGACTAATGTTTTTCTTCGGCAGTCCGTTCTGCGAAGCCAAAGATCGTGTACAGACGCAGTATTTGTTATAAGACAAATCATAAAAAAGGCACTAGAATACAATCGACTGGCGTTCCTTTGCTTACTTGACTTAAAAAGGTCTTTGACAGAGTACGGCTGAAGAGGTTCTTCACTTTTTATGCAATCGACAAAATCCAATAAATATTATTGGAAAGATCCAGGCTCTACTATAGGGATGTGACACCAATGATGATTCCATTTTTATTTTAAGAACGATTTCCGAAGTGAAAATCGAAACGTCAAATAAACATGCTTTAAAAATGTTGGGTTATTTCCAGTAAACATAGTAAATCTTCCTCATTCAATTAAATGTAACGTATGTTGAATTTCGGCAAACTCATTGAATCGACTATATACTATAGCCAACGCCTTTATTGTTCTATTGTTGTCTGACACGTTGATTATTATTAGGTCAAAATTGAATTATGCAAATTTTAAGCCCGTTATCGATAAGCGGTAATAGTCAACAGCTTTTGACTATTTAAACATGTCTGCTTCTAATAAAAGTATCTGCTGTTTGGTGCGTTGTATAACAGTGTTAAGAAATCATAGGCATTTATCGTATGTTTGCCAAATTTTCAATCGATTTAACTGTTTTAATCATGAACTTAATGAGCGAGGTAATTTGTGGTAAATCGTCATCCAACCAATTCACGTCCACTGCTGGACATAGGTCTCCCCCAATTGTTTCCACACTTCACGGTTTTGTGCTGATTGTTGCCAGTTTGTGGTAAATAATTTAAGTAAAGTTTACAAGTTTAAGTATCACAGACAAGCTGTACGGAATAAATGATAACTAATTGTTATAAAAAAGAACACAGAAATAATCAAAATAGTGAAGATTGAAAAGCTGTAATATGTTTGATATTGTTCGTCCGCTATAACTTTTCCCATGCGTGACGATTCATTTTCAAACAAATTAAGTCAAATCATAAAGTGAAACGTGCGCCGATGTGTGTAGTATATAGATATAGTATTCGCTGTGAGCGTTAACAAAGTGTCAAAGCAAAATCGACCGACCTGCTCATGGTGGCGGTTTTTTGAAATTTTATCAGGACGCTTTGTGTATGTTTAAATGAGACATTTAAAAAAATGCCGTGTCACGCTAGTGATATTATGTATTAATATAACAGAAAATAAAAACGCACTTAATCTGATATAAATTCTTCTATTTCCAATATTGATTATCAGTTTGATTTTGTATACATAACCTCACTATCGCAGTTTATGTCAATAAATCTTTATTAACGAAAAAGAAAATATTTTTGTTGCACTATAAATTACAGTATAAATTAATAACTAATGAATTCTAACAATTGTATTCGGTTATTATCACTACAAAATAAAATATTCAAGTTTAACAAAATAATCCCATAAGACTCAATGTTAAAACGTCCTGACAAAATCTGACAGCGTGTCACGTGACTGTAAGTAGAGGGGAGACGCACGGAGCCAATACAGTATACGTATACAAAATGTATACCCATCGACGTTCGTTCCACTTTATGTTTTGACTTAATTTGTTTGAAAATGAATCTTGACGCATGGGAAAAGTTATAGCGGACGAACAATACCAACAAACAAATCTAGATCATAAAGAGAAACAAAAAAAACATAAACAAAATCCTAGAGCTACAATATTATTTACGAGTTACTATAAGTCTTTTGAATTTCTGTGTGTACTTTTATCCATACAAGCCACTGTCACGAAGATCCTGAATGTAGAGATGTGGGGATGTGACAACCCTGAGATCTAAGGCTACCAAGAGAACTATGTGGAAACTTCTAACACTTCTTTACACAAAGAGACAACAAAACTTACAATTAATTGTTCTTTGACAAAGCGGGACAGTCTTTGACAGATTTGAGAGCACTGAATCCTCAAGGGATTTTTAAACAGTCGGTCGAAGCAACATGCCTGCCAACAGAGATGTTGCTTCGACGTCGTCTTAATTTGCTCTCATATGTAGGCGGGTGCCTGGTGTGTGAAAAGTCTTCTATGTCTTTTATGCACAAGGAACACTACATACACTGTTGTCATTTACGTATTTAAGTGTTTTGCGAGGTTGGCAAATTTTGTCAAACGTGGAGTTACATATTTATTACTAAATTAAAAATATTTTTAAATACTGTTATATCTTCGAATGGATATATTCGACCAATAGACCAGGGCGCATCTGTAAAAATATTAGTACATTTGGACGTTGAGAGGTGACTCAAATTTTTTTGCAGAAATTGCTTGAAAATAAGTCAAATAATAATATTTGAGTTATCCTCCCTCTCAAAAAGGTCCGGAACATTGTTTAAATAATCAAAATATAAAAAAATTAAGGAAAAATTCGATTTTTTTCTTCGTTTTTTTATTATAACTTTAAAAGTATTCATTTCCGAGAAAAGTTGTACTGACATAAAAGTTGCGTATATAAATTTCCTACAATATAGAATTGGTTAAAAATTTAAAAAATAGTCACCCTGGTTACAAAATATGATTGCGAAAAAACCATACAAAACAAGTATTCGCATTTTACGTTTTTAAACCATTTATACTACACTTAGAACCTTCATATTTCACCCAGAAAAATTATATGATACAGTAAAATAATACGGTAAATTTCATTAAGATCGGTTCAATAGATTTTGCAAAATAAATTTCGCAATCCACCTTTCGCAAAAAAATTCATTTTTTCAAAATATGTATTACAGGACTGAAAATAAAGCAGATAGCAAGTTGAATTTTTTTTGCTCATAGAAATGTACTGTACCTTTCATTTGCAATTTTACAGAATTAAAATCGATTAACACCACGGCGTCAGGAATTTTTTTAAATAAACATTAATTATTGGTGCTACGCGCAGGACAGCGGATAGTTTGCTCTGATTGGTCATTCCAATGACCTTTGATAATGATTGATACATTTTAATTTTTATTACATTCCGATGTAAATAAATAAATTTGTTTATTGCAAAATAAAAACACATACTCTATCCTTTGAAATAACACTTTTATTAGCAAAAACTTTCTGTGTTCATATATTTTAACTTAGAGAATAAAAGTTTATTATTTTTAAATATATGCAATTGTTTAAACAATATTTCACAAACAATAATAAAATTAGTTTAATTTTTTTGGAATTAAAATATTAAAATACAACAAAATATAGAGTAAGAAAATAATATATTAGATAAAGATTGGAAGAAATTTTGGTGGAAATCAACTTGCGTGAATCGAACACCGCTGTCCTGCGCGTAGCACCAAAAATTAATGTTTATTTAAAAAATTTCCTGACGCCGTGGTAATTAATCGATTTTAATTTTGCAAATTGAAAATGAAAGGTACAGTAGGTACACTTTTATAAGCAAAAAAAAATTTCAACTTGCTATCTGTTTTATTTTCGGTCCTGTAACATTTTGAAAAAATTATTTTTTTTGCGAAAGCTGGATTTCGAAATTTATTTTGCAAAATCTATTGAACCGATCTTAATGAAATTTACAGTATTGTTTTACTGTATCATAAAGTTTTTCTGGGTGAAATATGAAGGTCCTAAGTCTAGCATAAATGGTTGAAAAACGTAAAATGCCAATACTTGATTTTGTATGTTTTTTCCGCAATCATTGCTATTTTGCAACTAGGGCGACAATTTTTTAAATTTTTAATCAATTCTCCATTGTAGGAAATTTAATTGCGCAACTTTTATGTTAGTACAACTTTTCTCGGAAATGAATACTTTTAAAGTTATAATCAAAAAACCAAGAATAGAATCGAATTTTTCCTTCATTTTTTGCCATTTTGATTATTTAAATGTTCCGGACCTTTTTGAGAGGGAGGATAACTCAAATATTATTATTTGAGTTATTTTCAAGCAATTTCTGCAAAAAAATTTGAGTCACCTCTCAACGTCCATCTCAAAACAGATGCGCCCTGGACTACAATATATTACAGTGAATTAATACTCAGGCGTATCTTCTTCATTTATGTTTTCTTTGTATTCACAAACCGTTGTTTTCATACAAAAGGATGATAATGAGCCATTTTTAAATACAACTATTAATATAAAAGCCCTTGTTCCATTCGCCAAAGACTGTACCACCGAAGGTTGTAATAATTGATCGAAAGGGGGAGCGCCGAACGTCAACTGACGATAAATGCGAGGCCTATTGTGTCCCATATTTTCCTGCAGACAACAGAAAAGGCTAACGCTTGTATTGTCCTTCGGGACGCCTCTGAAGTGACTATTCAAATATTTTAACTGTTGTTTGTGTTATTCACACGAGAAGGACGAGGATTGTTTCTTCATTTTAGTCTAGAGGCCATCCTTGGTTACCGTGGCCTTTTCGATTCTGATGGGTACACCGAAGTTTTTTATGTATTTTTGGTTGCTGATTACGAATTCTGAGGGTGGATTTCGATCTGAGTGGTCAAACAATTGTTATAAACAATGTAATTGTTTATGAGGCTCTAGCACTTAAAATAAAGGAGATAAAAAAATTTTCAAATAAATTTTATTTTTTGACAAAATAAAAGAAAATGACGTTTACTAAACTTTAATCCAATAATTAGAACTGGAGATATTAAACTTTAAATTAAATGTTTTCAAAATAAGGATTTTTCGAAGCTTTTTCGATCTTAACTAAGCTTCTACGCATGCAAAGATTTACAAAGTCTCATTTTAAAGCTTGATTATAGACTTTCAAACAAAATTTGTTAAATTTCTTTATCTTGATTTGTATTAAAGCTATACCCGTTTGAAGTCGTAATTTTGTTTAAAAATTTTAAAATTTTAATAACGTTTTATAATTTACATACGTTAAAAAAATGCATTTTCTCGGCTTCCCATGGAGAAATTTTCTTCATTCTTTTTTTGTTCTCAAGTAACTCGAGTAGAGCCATCTAACTAACTCATTATTAAATGTTAAACTTGCTTTTGTTTTGTTATAGTAGATTAATTTATTTATAAGAAAAGAAAACTACATATTTTTTCCAGTTGTAGACTTTTTTTAGATAAACTTACAACAAGTGTACCTTTTAACGTTAAAAACACAAATATTCTCATTTGAAAGCTGTATAATTATTTAAACAATCTTTATTTAAACAAATTAAAAATTTTTGTTATAATAAATAAATTAATTTATTATTAAATAAGTTAAATTAATTGATTATAACAAAACAGAAGCAAGTTTGACATTTAATATTGCGTTAGTTAGATGGCTCTACTCGAGTTACTTGGGAACAAAAAAATAATGAAGAAAATTGCTCCATGGGAAGCCGAAAAAATGCTTTTTTTTAACGTATACCGATTTTGAACTTTGAGATTACATTTTCTCCAGCCGAAATTTTGATTGGAATTTTGCTATTTTTGGCAATTTTCACTCGTAATATCGATAGTTTTTATTATAATAATATATGTTATATTAAAGATATGAAAATTGGTGTGGAGAAAGAGGACAAAAACAAAAAGATGATGGTTCTAAAATTATGATCCTATTGTTTATATCTTTGCCGTAAATGCCGGTCAACTTTGACCGGTTGTATCTCATGAACCACTCATCACAATTAAACGTTTTTTCTTTTAAAAGAAACGTACTTCCGTTTTCTTTCCAATACCGTTTTCATGATTTAATTTAATTTAATATTTCCCGAGATACTCTATTTGTTTATAAGCCAAAAAATTGTTTATAATTTTAAAATATTCCTGGACCCTCCTAAATAGTCCAATTTCAATTCTGTAAAGTAAATTAGATAGGTAAAGTGTCTTATTATACAAAAATCCTAGTTGTTCTTATGTATCATAATTATTGTGGTTATTATCGCGACCGTAAATTTTTAATTAACATTTCAATTGTTGCTAAACTGTTCATTCAATTTCCATCGGCTTCTGGAATTATAATCTATACGAAAAGAGATTTTTTATATTATTAAGTTATTTAATTATTGATAAACAATTACTTTTCTAAAATTTTAGTTGAAAATTAAAGATTTTGTTGGAAAAACCCGCATTTTCCGGCGAAAATTTTCGTCGATGTAAGTCGAGAAAAACACGTCTCTATGCAGAATTTAATTGCGGTGAATTTTTATTTGGGTGTTTTTGGTGTAACGTTAAAATCTTTGGAGTTATAGAGCAAAAATTGGGAAAAACACGATTTTCTGGCGCCATTTTGTTTATAAAAAAAGTAGCGCACTATTTGCGGACTTTGCATACCTATATTATTAATATATACAATCATAAGATTCGATTCCAGCAATAAAATTGCTGGTAAATAACTTTTCCCAAAAATGGCCTATTCTCCGATAATCTGCCCAGACTACTCTGTAGTTACATACTACATTCTCGCCTATCTCCCTTTTTGAAATCGACCCTCAAAATTCGTAATCAGCAGCTAAAAATACATAAAAAATTTGGGTGGACCCATCAGAATTAAAAAAGCCACGGTGACCTAGTTAGAGCCCCTAGACTATTTCTTAATGTGGTAACTTGAATATTTTCTGCTTTCACCTATTATTGACTCAGTTGGTTATTGTTTTTTGGGACTTACGTTATTGGGGGTGCTAAATGCCGTTTAAAATTGCTCGCTCAAGAGCTTTTGTCTTTTCCGCTGTGTGTTTTCTGAATAATTTAAATTTACATTAACAGACTACATAAAAAGTAAAGCGATTATTTTACTCGGGCACAAATGACGGCAAAAGCGAAGATAAAACTAGATAGAGGAAGTATGCAGACAATGCTTCATTCAGTTTTACTTTTCTTAACTTAATCCTGAAAAAGTTTAAATTGCGATGGTGGAGTTGAAAATGTAGGGAATAAATTAATTAAATTCCACGGTTCGACCGAAATAAAAAAAAGACAAAAAGCAAAATCGAGACGGACGTTCCGAAAAGATTTACCCCATTTATTAGAATCCCATTATAGATAGGCGACTAAGGATGCTTTTAATGGTTAATATCAAAATTATGTCACCGCTTACAATTTGTTTTTTTACTTTTTTTTTCTACAGTTTTAAAGGACCAAAATGTAATGGGTGGGTACTTTTAGTCCAGGCGCATCTGTTTTGAGATGGACGTTGAGAGGTGACTCATAGTTTTTTGCAGAAATTGCTTGAAAATAACTCATACAATTATATTTGACTTATCCTCCCACTCAAAAAGGTCCGGAACATTGTTTAAATAATCAAAATGTCAAAAAATGAAGGAAAATTCGATTTTTTCTTCGTTTTTTGATTATAACTTTCAAAGTGTTCACTTCCGAGAAAAGTTGCACTGACATAAAAGTTGCGTAATTAAATTTCCTACAATATAGAAGTGGTTGAAAATTTTAAAAATTGTCACCCTTGTTACAAGATAGTAATAATTGCGAAAAAACATAAAAAACAAGTATTCGCATTTTACGTTTTTTAACCATTTATATTAAACTTAGGACCTTCATGTTTTACCCAGAAAAACTTTGTGATGTAATAAAACAATTTTGTAAATTTCATTAAAATCGGTTCAACCGATTTTGCAAAATACATTTTGAAATCCAGCTTTCACAAAAAAATTTTTTTTTCAAAATGTTGCAGGATTGAAAATAAAGCAGATAGCAAGTTGATTTTTTTTTCATATGCAATTTGCAAAATTAAAATCGATTAACTACCACGGCGTCAGGAATTTTTTTACAGCGATGTTCGATTCACACAAGTTGATTTCCACCGAAATTTCGTTGAATCTTTATCTAATATATTATTTTCTTACTCTATATTTTGATGTATTTTAATATTTTAATTCCACAAAAAGCAAACTAATTTGATTATTGTTTGTGAAATATTACATATTTAAACAATTGCATATGTTGTAAAATAATAAACTTTTATTCTCTAAGTTAAAATATATGAACAAAGAAAGTGTTTGCTAAAAAGTGTTATTTCGAAGAACTGTGTTTTTGTGTTTTTATTTTACAATAAACAAATTTATTTATTTATATCGAAATGTACTAAACATTAAAATTTATCAATCATTATCAAAGTTCATTGGAATGCCCAATCAGAGCAAACTATCCGCAGTCCTGTGCGTAGCACCAATTATTCATGTTTATTTAAAAAAATTCTTGACGCCGTGGTAGTTAACCGATTTTAATTTTGTAAATTGTAAATAAAATATACAGTATTCTTCTATATCTAAAAAACTCAACTTGCTGTTTGCTTTATTTTTTCAGTCCTGCAACATTTTGAAAAATGATTTTTTTTGCGAAAGCTGGATTGCAAAATTTATTTTGCAAAATTTATTGAACCGGTCTTAATGAAATTCACAGTATTGTTTTACTATATCATAAAGTTTTTCTGGTTAAAATATGAAGGTCCTAAGTGTAGCATGAATAGTTGAAAAACGTAAAATGCGAATACTTTTTTACGTTCCCAAACACAAATCGGCAATTTATTTACACCTTTTTTTGTTAGCGTCCATGTTTGGATTTCATACGTGAGTGCTGGTCCTATTATGGTTTTCACTCTTCATATGGTTATTATTTATTATTTACTCTTCAATTTTTCCACAGAATGTTTTAAAGTTGGGAGAAAATATAACGCTTCCATTCAGCCCGGTACAATGTTATCTAAGCAATTTTTTTTGTTACCGGAATAATAACAAACAATATCAATACATGTATCTACAAACTAATGCAAGAGTGTTGAAAATTGGAGTACAATTAATAAAGTTATAAGTTGTCAAACTCAATCAAAAATTTTTAGTGGCGGAATTTTGTGCCGGTGATTACTTCTTATGAAGATTACTTCTTATGAAAGTTGTTGGTTGTTGGCAAATCAGCATTACATTCATTAAAACTGCATGAAATGTTGCAAATTTTGAGACAATTCACCGACTTTAAGTGTATTTGCAAAGTACCAAGATTACGGTTAACTGGAATGGGAAGTTATTTATCTCATTACCTCATTAACTCAATCTAAGACAGTTACTGTTCATAGTAGCTCAACCTATAATAAATTTTACTGTACAAATAAAGCGACTATTGAAAGTAGGTTCGTCGTTTGTTACACATACTAGAGGCGGGCGATACTTCAGGACAGGATCTGTTCTATAATATTAAGCTATTGTATTAATTTAATAAATGCTCATAAACATCATAAAGAGAAGAAAAACAGAATACTTCGGCCATATAATTAGAGGATCTAAATACCATCTACTTCGCCTTATAATACAAGGAAAAGTGGAGGGAAAGAGATGGATTGGTCGAAAGAAACTTTCATGGTTGCGTAATATTAGACAATGGTGTGGTTCCACGGTAGAAGAACTATTATTTCGCGCAGCAGCCGATAGAGAGAGGTTTCAGGAACTTGTAAACATGATGAGGGCCAACGTCTGAATAAGGACACTGCACCTGAAGAAGAAGAAGTATTAATTTACTTTAGAATGGAACTGCAACGTTAAAGGTGTTTTATTATTTCATATGGTCAATGGACCCCCAAATATAAAAAATCCGCGAAGTGCTACCATTTAAAGGGGTGCCTTTTTGAGAAATGAGTGAATTAGTTCCTGTTTAAAATGAGGTTTAGCAGAAGTTTTTGTTAAATTTTTCGTCTTTTTTCGTAAAGAAAAATCAATCATTTTTAAAATACACTGGGGTGCAAAATTAACCGGACATATTAAAAATGGGTCATTTTTGATGTCTCGAATTTCCTAAACCTGTTGTCCGATTTAAGTGATTTTTTAAGTGATGTTTTAGTATATTATAGCCTTATTCTTTAGCAATATTGCTGTAATAGTATTTTTGCTAAACAGTTAAATTTTCATTGTATACCGGGTGTATCAATCAATCTGTGTTTTTTTTCTCAAAGTTCGCATCACCCTGTGGAATATTCTAGCATAGCATTTATAAAATACTGAAATTAAAATCCAACTATAGCCTCATGTTTTCTTAACATTTTGTATTTTGACTCATTCGCTTATGTTGGATAATAAAAAAGTTAGGTAATTTAACAACTAGTCATGTTTTTCATTAATACAGCGTGTTTTTAAATAATAAGTGGCAAACTTTAAGGGGTAATTGTGCATGATAAAATAATGACAGTTTGCTTTATCACCGATATGTCTGCAAATGCTTCGTTTCCGAGATAGGGGGTGTTGAAAGTTTTCTTACAAACTGACGATTTATTTATTGCTTTAAAACCGGTTGAGGTATGCAAATGAAATTTGGTGGGTTTTAAGAAGTAGTTATTGCACATTTTTTGACATACAATTAAGAATTTAATATTCACCATTGGCGCGCATAGGGGTAATATGAGGGCTTATATTACCCGTATGCGCGCCAATGATGAATATTAAATTCTTACTTGTATGTCAAAAAATGTACAATAACTACGTCTTAACACCCACCAAATTTCATTTGCATATCTCAACTGGTTTTTAAGCAATAAATAAATCGTCAGTTTGTAAGAAAAATTTCAACACCCTCTATCTCAGAAATGAAGCATTTGCGGACATAGGTTTATAATGCAAACTGTCATTATTTTTTTATGTAAAATTACCCCTTAAAGTTTGTCGCACTTATTTAGAAACACACTGTATTGATAAAGAACATGGCAAGTTATTAAATTTCTTAACTTTTTTATGGTCCTACTTATGCGAATGAATCAATAAACGGAATGTTGAACACAAGGCTATAATTGGGTTTTAATTTGAGTATTTTATAAATGCTAGAATATTCCACAGGGTGATGCGCAGTTTAAGAAAAAAACACAGTTTCATTGGTACACCCGGTATGCAATGAAAATTTACCTGTTTAGCCACAATATTATTACAGCGATATTGATAAAGAATAAGGCTATAACATATTAAAAAATCACTTAAATCGGACAAGAGGTTTAGGAAATTCGAGGCATCAAAAATGACCCATTTTTAAGGTGTCCGGTTAATTTTGCACCCCAATGTAGTCTATTGTAGAAGATTCTAGGACAAATTTTAAGAAAGATATGGTTCTTCAAAGTTGTCTACTTTTAACAATTTTTGCTAACTTCCTTATTTTATATAAATAATACTGTTTATTAATTTCTCGTTTTAACTTATTTTTCTTATATTGCCCAGTTGAGGCTGGCAATGGGATAAGACAGGGGATTCCCTAGGTCTTCTATTGTTCAACCTGTTCATGGATTAAATAATAAAAAAAGGATACCAAAATGGGAGAAAACGGCTTAAAATAATCTGATATTCAGACGATGCGATACTAATCTCTCAAAGTGAAGATGATTTACAACGTATGCTGCTGCTGCATCAGTTTAATATAACCGTCATAAAATTTAACATGTTAATTTCCCCACAAAAAACAAAATCCATGGTTATGACAGCAAATCTGTACTGCAAACCATACTAAGATGTAAATTAAAGCTGGATTGTTAAATAATAGAACACGTTCGTGATGGAGTTTAAATATCTAGGCATCACACTATCTAGCTACGGAAAGCTTGAAACCGAAGTGGAAGATCAAGTGAATAAACCAAATAGATCCGCAGGTTACCTGAATGAAACAATATGGAGAAATAAAAATATAGGAAAACAAATAAAAGCAGAATTTACAAAACAGACACAGACACAGAGAGAACAAAAATAATGCTAGAAACAGCAGAGATGAAAACTCTTCGAAAAATCGATGGTAAGACACTACGGGGCAGAGATAGCATTACAGATATACGACGGAGATGCAAGGTGAACAACACTAATAACTGGGTAAGAAACAGAAGAGTAGACTGGAACAATCACATAAGCCGAATGACAACAAATAGAGTAATAAGGACGGCGAGAGACGGTTTACCACTAGGAAGACGATAAATGAGAAGACGATGGAACGACAGCTTACTGGAGGCACATTGAAAAAACAGACAATCATATCGGCGGCATATGAAATGCCTCCCGAAATAGGATTTCTTACCTGTCGCTAAAATGGTCACATACGAATTGCCTCCCAAGTTTTAAATAAATTACATGCTTCTAATCTTCATGTGAAGGTGAGACGTTGCCGCATCTTCGTCCCTTTCTAAATTTTTGGCAAAATTGGTATTTTGTTATTTAATTTATTTTATTTTCAACCTTTATGTATTAAACATTATTGACACTAGGCGGTATTTATAAATTTTAACTAACTTATACATATATAATTAGTTTTATAACAATATATATTTTATAATAACCATTATTTTTTATTATTAATAATTTAACAAAAAATACAAAAACATATTAAGTATTTTTAAGATTTATTGTGTATAAAAAATTATTGTGTATAAAATGTGTATAGAAATATAAAATTACAAAATATTTTTCCTAAATTTATATGATACTACTTTGACAAATTCTAATCTATTTCTTTTACAGTCTCTTAATTCTAAAATTTTTTGATTTAGAAAATTTATTTTTGCTGTACTTTCCGCAACAATTTTTTTTTTGGTGCCGAAACAGAATTCATTTTAATGTAGGTATTTATTTGAAATTGTAAAATTACATCAATAAAATTATTAATGTTAGGATGAGGGCAGTAGAAAGAAGAATTATACTTGGAATGAAAACTTTCGCATGGGCTTGTGGTTCTTTGTAAGGATGAAGAGTGCTCAGCCCAAAGATGTGGAGGAAATGTCGAATTTTCAGATATGTAATTATCAACAAGATAATCACAAAACTGGGTGACTCTTTCATCGACTGGTTTAATTTCTGCCAAATCTATAGCAAAAAAAAAACGCTAACATCTTTAGGATGTAAGAATGAAAGACCAAAAATATAAATAAGAAAATGCGTAATTTCGGTTGAGTCAACACCTTTTTTCTGGTATTCTGGATTCTGGAGCTAATCCCAGTGCTTGAACCTTTCTATACCATGCTTGACCCAAATGAAAACGACATGCATGAAGATCTGCTTCAGGAAATGCCATACGAATACCATTATGAATTTAAATTTCAAAGTCTGAAGTTATTACTTTAGGGGATACAGGACAATTAATTTTAAAACATTTTTCTATGATATATTTAAAAACGAGATAATATGAAGATGACTTTTTATCTTGAAGTAAACCAAAGACAAGAGGAATATAATGTCCATTTTTCAAGCCATGTATACTAAACAATTGAGTGAAAAAACGAGGACAGTATTCAAAAGTTTCAACATACCAATTGGAAACAGTCGAAAGAAAACGAAGATTTGAAAAATATGTTAATATAACAATATTATCAGTAGTAATTGCACAAGAGCTCTGAAATTATTGAATTTTTCCCGAGTGACACTTTGACAGTTTTAATTTCACGAGCCGAAGGCGAGTGAAATTATGTCAAAGTGTCACGAGAGCAAAAATTCTATATTAATTTCAGAGATCGTGTGCAATTTGTTGCGATTATTTCATGAATAAAACTGTTCAAAACCAAAATTTAATTGTAATTTATTAATGTAAGTACAAAGTACCATTAAACACACAGTTTTTATAAATATAATATGACGATTGAAAGTCATCACTTTTATAATTTTTAAAACATTAATTGTCATTAATGTCACTGAATGTATTTTTTCGTAGCAACGAAGGGCATCTGACGTAATATGCTTAACGACGGGAGATTATCAAAAATTATCACCTTAATTTGCATTTCTGTAGCGTTCTATTGGTCAGAATCTCCTATGAATGAAATAATCTTTGTCATTTTTAGAATATGAATCGAGAGCTTTATGAAATTCAGATTTTTTTTTTCTGATTTTGGCCTTGGTTTAGAACTAGAACCTTTAGCCACGTAATTATATAACTTATGAAATAGATATATTTTTGGGAAGTTTAATTAAAGAATTTATGGTTCTAGCATAATATAAATTTTGTCTCACCCTATTGATATCATTGATAGTAAATGTCTGTATATTTGTTTTCTTAAGTTCTTTACAGATGAGCTTCATTGGTTTTTCGCTGAGATCTTCCACTTCTGCCCTTTTTATTGAATTGCTTACGGCTTTTCTATTGTAAACTTCGGCAGACAACTTCTCGTGGTTATGATCTAATATTGATTCAATTATCGTATTTTCACATCCCTGTGTTTTCACAAATGCTTTGCAGGTTTTTTTTAGTACATGTCCACCGTTTGACTGTATCTTTGGCCAACATTTTTTGAAAACCGAATGTAAAACCATCAATTATTGATAGTAAAGGTTCACCCTTTTGACTGACACTTATTGTTGATTCCATTATTTCGGATGTTATGACCTAAACACAATTTGATCTTGAAATCAACGAACTGACAAGCTTGAAATAGACAAACTAACTGATGCAGGAACTATATATACTCAATGTGTAGATTTGCGTGTAAAGATTGAAATGCTTTGTAGAAATGCTTACATTGAGTGTCCCCGTTTAGGATTTTGTCCTCTTCAGGGTTTGTAGTGAATATATTGTGTTGAACATCGAAAAAGTGGTAGCAAAAGCAAACAGCCCGAAAAACGCACTGGGGCAAGAACTAATAAACTTTCAAGTATTTATACAACATTTAGCCCATTAGCACAATTTACAAAAGAGAATATAAACAAACAAAAAGATTAAGGTAAAAGTACCTATTCATGGAATCGTTAAGAAGAGATTAGAATCGGAATTGGAATTACTCAGAAAATACCCAGAGAATATAAACAAACAAAAAGATTAAGTGATGGATTCGACCGTTACTTGATGGAAGTTCATTTTATCTAACAATAAAACACTGAAAACGTTTGTTTTCTATACTTCCACAAAATTTATTATAACTAAGTGACTACAGCTGTTTCGGCGGAGTGCCTTTCTCACTTGAGAAAGGCACTCCGCCGAAACAGCTGTAGTCACTTAGTTATAATAAATTTTGTGGAAGTATAGAAAACAAACGTTTTCAGTGTTTTATTGTTAGATAAAAAGATTAAGGTAAAAGTACCTATTTATGGAATTATAAAATGGAATTATAAATATGGAAGAGATTAGAATCGGAATTGGAATTACCCAGAAAAGTTGGATATTAGATTGTCGGGTAACAACTTTCTTTTCTAAAAAGAAATATGTATGTCGTACTGTGAAATATTTATGTGAAACAAATTTTATGTACACTGCATTAAGAATTAGAAAATTCAAAATAAATAGATACTACCTATTTAAATTATGATTTGGCAACATTGTGTCATTATACAGAGATTAAATAGACAAAATATCAGCCTAACTGATTAACGAAACGGAGGCATTTCGATTGTACATGGGAGGCATTTCATGTATGAAAATATTTACCTGAAAAAGTGGGAGGCATTTCGATAACGCCGATCATGGCTACTGTTAAACAATTTTTATGGGGAGAATTTAGAGAATCAATTTTATGTCGAAAGACCACGAGATCGTAAATTTTCATCGCCCTGTATGTAGCCAAAATTTGTAAATATGTAATATAATTTAGCCGTAAGCAGTGTTTCGTGGAAAGAGGAAAACGTTAGTGATAAAGATTCTACGTACGGATTTATGCAATTCAAACAATGAACTAAAATACGGTCGGTTTTAGAAAGTTAATGTGCCGCTTTGGAATAGACAATAGAATGTTTCTAAATGGTTTCCTAGAAATAAACGACGGTAAACAATTTGTTTAGTTTTAGAATATGGGGTTTTTCTAGGATATAGGAAAACATTTAATTTTAATATCTTCTGGAAATTTGACAAGACAGAAAATTTGTATACAACACTATTTGTTCTTAAGAAATGAAAGTAGGGATGTAATGTGTAGAGAGAATGCTTGTAATTGGCGAAGAGATGGAGGGAGGGAGAACAGAGTAGTTGAGTCTCAGATTGATGAAGGAAAAAGATTTACTGTGTGACTAAGATCGGAAGGGAGCAGTCCAGTTTAAAAAAATAGCAATTTTGTGTAAAGTGGTGAATTTGGTGGCTGTGTAAGCAGATTCCTGTTGAGACGAAATCGTGATCGAGTTGAGAAGTACAATCTCCTCGTGTCCGAATAGATTCCAGTTTCTGTCTGGAACGAGTATCCGGTTTGTATCAATTTTGCACAAGATATCGAGCTGAGAGAAAAAATCTGGGAATTATAAAGATTGATATTGTTTGTATCGAGTCGGAGACTAAATAGAGGATAGATAGAGCGAGTGCTGTTTTTTGTTTGTGAAACTGTTTGGAGGAGAAAGACCGTAGCAGCATCCGAGAAGCACGTGTGGGAGAACCGAGGACAACACAATCAATGAGAAGAAGTAAAGAAGATAAAAAAGGTTAGTCAGATTATTTGTGAAAAAGAGAGAGTTGTTGTATATTACATACCATATTTGTTTTTTGTCAATTTAACAGTTTTACAGCATAATTTATTCATTCATAAATTCATAGAAGATATACCCAAGTAATCTATTTAAAAGGTGAAAATTAAATTTTGTTTTTTTATATAAAATAAGAACAGTCTAACGAATCATTTAAATGAAATTTTGTTAATAAAAAAGGAGATAGTAGAATTAATGATTAATTTATTAGATAAGAAAATTTTACCACAGAATAAAGTTTTAGCATACATTTTGAATCTTATATTTATGGTATAGTATATGAATAAATAGTATTTATAAAATTTATATGATTTTGAGCATATTTATTTTCCCTGTTTTGTCCTGAGAAATACTAGAAGCTACAAACTAAAGGTGATACATTAAAATCATTTAGCCCTGAGAATTTATTTATTGGAAAATTTTATTAAATTTTGGTTTTGTTTCCATGAGTAATAATTAAATTAATTAATTAATTAATTTAAATATAATAAGATGCTGATCAATCTTATAGCAGAGAGAAAATACAGAGCATAACACTACATAAAAAGAAGAAGAAAGAAGAAGAATTTCGTTCCGTGTACATTTTAGGTATATCAATGCATAAATATAAAAGAAAGCTTATTTTCTGTACTTTAAAATGGTTTATGGTAAAACGTTCTAAGACTAACGGTAACCGAGATATGGTTCATTAAATGTGATGCTTACAAACATTTTTACTAATTGTATTTATATTAGTATATTTATTGTATATATTAATTGTATTTATATTAGTATATTTTACAGATATTCGGATCATTGTCAACGATTGTCGTTCAAACAATTTAAAACCTATTTTCGACCACTTTGGAATGTAAATAGAATCTTTAAAAACCAACATACCACAATGTAGAGGAAATGACCGGTCCGTGTTCGGTAGATTCCCTAAAATATTTTTACTTAGCGTTATCTCTCACGGAAACCTTTTACAGATAACAGTTGACAAGTTGACGAACTAGATACCGGATATTAGGTAATTATTCAACCAAAATCGCTATTAGAAAGCCATTATATGGTCAAAAAGATCTTTCTGAGAATGTGAAACGCACGAAATGTACGTGGTTGCGGTAACAGAAAGTACAGGACCACTGCAGATAAATTATTTTTAAAAATGCTGTTTAAACGATATATAAAAGTTATAGCTTAAATGCTTATGCCGTGCTTAATAGCATTAATGGCGTGCTTATGAACAATGTCAGATACGCAGATGACATCTTGTTACTGACAGGATCAATTGAACATCTTCAAGCGTTATTGATCCGAATGGTGGCGTTCTGCGCGATATATGGACTCAAACTCAACGCAAGAAAAACAAAATTTATGATTTATTAGTAAACAGGTAGCCGTAAATAATAATAACTATATCGTAACAATTATTGGTAATGACTCAATTAAACGCGTAAGATAAAAAGTAGAATTACCAAAGCAAGAACAAGTTTTATGAAATTTAAGAAAATCCTGTGCAGTCATGATCTCAATTTGGAACTTAGCATAAGAATGGTTCGATGTTATGTATTCCCAGTACTACTTTACGGTGTTGAAGCATGGTCACTGCAGAATCACTGCAAGCATTTGAGATGTGGGTCTACCGCCGTATTCTGAAGATCAGTTGGGTAGAAAGGGTTTTGCAACGTTTGAATAAAAGTTGTGAAGTAGTGAACACGGTTAAAAGGCGTAAATTGGAATACTTCACCTTGTCATGCAAGGTAAAATAATGGAAAAAGAAGTGTGGGCCGCCGTACAACTTCTTGGCTTAAAAACCTACGCCAATGGTTTGGGAAAACTAGCACTGAACTATTTCGTGCGGCTGTAAATAAGACAATGATTGTTAATATGCTGGGCAACATGAGAGCCAACGATCGACAAGATGTCTCAGCACCTTAAGAAGAAGAAGAGAAACGTTATAGAAATAAAAGTAAATGAGGATTGTTAGCTAGCTTGTTAGAATGTGTAAAAATTTAACAGGACCCAACAAAGAAGTGCAGGAACTTTTGAAAGAGTAACGTTTGTAAATAAAGATAATTCCACAAAATATGCCACTCAAGACGTAATGTATATAAATCAGTAAAATATACTCTGAACCAAAGAAAAATACGGCGCTATCGAAATGCCTCCCACTTTTTCAGGTATTAATTTTCATACATTAAATGCCTCCCAGGTACAACCGAAATGCCTCCGTTTCGTTAATCATTTAGGCTGATATTTTGTCTATTTAATCTCTGTATAATGACAAAATGTTGCCAAATCATAATTTAAATAGGTAGTATCTATCTATTTTGATTTTTCTAATTCTTAATGCAGTGTACATAAAATTTGTTTCACATAAATATTTCACAGTATGACATATTTCTTTTTAGAAAAGAAAGTTGTTACCCGACAATCTAATATCCAGCTTTTCTGGGTAATTCCAATTCCGATTCTAATCTCTCTTATACAGGGTGTTTTATTAATAATTGTCCATATAGTAACTGGAGAAACCTTAGCACAAAATACGAAGATTTAACCTAGAACACTTATATAAAATGTGGTTCCTTACTGAGTTACAGGGTGTTTTATCTAAAAATTTAAAAACTATTTTTGCTCAGCATTTTAAAACTATTCAACGTATCCTTTTCATACTTGGCAGAAAGTGTGACTACTATACACTCTACTAAATTATGATAAACAAACGTTTATAGCTACTACCAGAGGCGTACGACAGGGGATAGTGAATGGTTGACCCTTCTCAAATTCTACGCCACTGGAGGAATTACTATTTTAGTGTCATTTTTAGATTCTCCAATACTTTCTTCCTAAATAATATACTCCTTATTGGTAACGATAAAGTCATTAGTTTTCGAGATATTTGAAATTAAATATGAAACGGCACAGTTATTTTGATTAATTTATGATATGATTCATATGATTAAAATTTAAAAATTATGTGTACCCAGTAGGTACTTTAAAACTATTTGGAGTATCCTTATCGTACTTGGCAGAAAGTGTAGGTACTGTACACCCTACTAAATTAAGATAAATAAAAGTTTCTAGCTACTACCAGAGGCGCACGACAGGGGATAGTGGCTGGTTGGCCCTTCCCAAATTCTACGCCACTGACGAAATTGCTATTTTAGTGTATATTTTTTTATTTTCCAATACTTTTTATGTAAATAATATACTCTTCATTCGTAACGATAAAATGATTAGTTTTCGAGATATTTCAAATTAAAAGTGAAGCAATACAATACATTAATCAAAATAACCGTATCGTTTCATTTTTAACTTCAAAGATCTCGAAAACTAATGACTTTATCGTTACGAATGAATAGTATATTATTTTCATAGAAAGTATTGTAGAACCCAAAAATTGAACTAAAATAGCAATTCCGCCAGTGGCGTAGAATTTGGAAAGGGTCAACCATTCACTTTTCCCAGTCGTACGCCTCTGGTAATAGCCAGAAACGTTTGTTTAACATAATTTAGTAGATTGTACAGTACCTATACTTACTGCCAAGTATGAAAAGGATACGTCGAATAGTTTTAAAATGCTGAGCAAAAATAGTTTTTAAATTTTTAGATAAAACACCCTGTAACTCAGTAAGGAACCACATTTTATTTAAGTGTTTTAGGTTAAATCTTCGTATTTTGTGCTAAGGTTTATCCAGTTACTATATGGACAATTATTAATGAAACACCCTGTATTTATTATTCCATTTTTCCATACATTTTCCAAATAAGTTTTTTGTGATGTTATTTTTAATAAATCTATAAAATACTTATTATGTTTTTGCATTTTTTGTTAAATTATTAATAACAAAAAATAATGGTTATTATAAAATATATTATAATGGTTATAAAACTAATTACATATGTATAAGTTAGTTGAAATTTATAAATACCGCCTAGTGTCAATAATGTTTAATACAATAAAGGTTGAAAATAAAATAAATTAAATAACAAAATACCAATTTTGCCAAAAATTTACAAAGGGACGAAGATGTGGCAACGTCGCACCTTCACATAAAGATTAGAAGCATGTAATTTATTTAAAGTTTGGGAGGCAATTCGTATGTGACCATTTTAGCGACAGGTAAGAAACTCTTTTTCGGAAGGCATTTCATATGCGGCCGAAAAATAAAGGAAAAGAAGGATCCATAGGAACGTAATCAATTAATAAGGTTCGACGATGATATAATTACATATAATAAAAATAGGGGAGAAAATATCTTCTTCTTAAAGTGCCCTCTCCTCAATGGAGAGTTGGCTACTCTTCTCTGTCTTCAGCTATTCTTATTAGCTGTTCAAAATTTAGCCCTATCCATTGTCGGATGTTTTTGAGCCACGATAGTCTTTTCCTTTCTAGTCCTCTCTTTCCCTCGATCTTTCCTTTCACTATAAGTTGAGCATATTGTTACTTATTATTTCTCAGTATGTGGCCTAGCCTAGGTATGATGTTTTTCTAACTTTCACTGTGTTGAAAAGTTCTCGTTCCTGGACTATTCTATGCAGCACTTCTTCGTTTGAGGTATGCGATGTCCATGAAATTTTGGGGATTTTCCGGTCCACACTTCAAAGGTCCCCAATTTATTTACGGTTGATGTTTTAAGGGTCCATGTCTCAACTGCACAGAGAAGAGTCAACCAGACGTAATATTTTAATAAACGTAGTCGAATTTCGAGTTTTATTCGACAATCACAAAGCAGTTTTTTGATTTTTTCGAAAGATTTTCTGGCCTGTTTAGAAACAAAACCCTGGCCTGTCTAGAACCTTTAACAAGCGTGTGACAGAACATAAAAGGGCTTTCAATAATATAAAAACAGATTCTAGTAGGTACTCACTTCACCTTCTAGATCATAATCATTCTTTTAATGACCAATTTCAAATTCTGCATATTCAAAATAAGAGCTATTTTTATTAGAATCCATGGAAATTAATAAATTAAAAAATGCAGATACTTATAATTCTGAATGATTGACTTGAGACAAATAGATCCCCTCCTCAACTTATTCAGTTAAATACTACAGGGTGTAACGAAAATACAGGTCATAAATTAAATCACATATTCTGAGACCAAAAATAGTTCGAATGAACCTAATTTACCTTAGTACAAATATGCACATAAAAAAAGTTACAGTCCTTTGAAGTTACAAAATGAAAATCGATTTTTTCGAATATATCGAAAACTATTAGAGATTTTTTATTGAAAATGGGCATGTGGCATTCTTATGGCAGGAACATTTTAAAAAATAATTATAGTGAAATTGGTGCACCCCATAAAAATTTGATGGGGGTTTTGTTCCCTTAAACCCCCCCAAACTTTTGTGTACGTTCCAATTAAATTATTATTGTGGTACCATTAGTTAAATTTAATATTTCTAAAACTTTTTTGCCTCTTAGTATTTTTTCGATAAGGCAGTTTTTATCGAGTTGCGGCTTCTTTTTTAATATGTTTACATAAAAATTTTATGGGGGTTTTGTTCCTTTAAACCCCCCAAATGTTTGTGTATGTTCCAATTAAACTTTTACTGCGGTACCATTAGTTAAACACAGTGTTTTTAAAACTTTTTTGCCTGTTTGTATTTTTTCGAGAAGGCATTTTTTATCGAGATATTACTTCTTTTTTAATATGGTTCAAAATATACCTAAAAATGTAAATCATAAATAAATTTTCATATTATTACCAAGTCTCCATAATCGTACTTAGCCATATACAAATATGTGGTGGATTTGACAAATATTCAAAATATCTCGATAAAAACTGACTTTTCGAAAAAGTACTAAGAGGCAAAAAAGTTTTCAAAATATTGTGTTTAACTAATGGTACTACAATAATAATTAAATTGGAACGTACACAAAAGTTTGGGGGGGTATAAAGGAACAAAACCCCCATAAAATTTTTATGGGGTGTCCAAATTTTACTATAATTTTTTCTTACGATACTACTACCATAAGAATGCTACATGTCTATTTTCAATAAAAGATCTCTAATAGTTTTCGATATATTGGAAAAAATCGATTTTCATTTTGTAACCTCAAAGGGCTGTAACTTTTTTTATGTGCATATTTGTACTAAGGTAAGTTAGGCTCAATCGAACTATTTTTGGTCCCAGAATATGTGATTAAATTTATTACCTGTATTTTTGTTACACCCTGTATAAAGCAAGTGGCACCAATTATGTTCCCATCTAAATAGTTAATCATAAAAATGCCACAAGGAAATAGCTTCAGAACAACATGTTCCCTGAGGGTCCGTTTCGACACAGGTTTATGGATTACAAACAAATTACCAGTTTGTTTTTTGCGGGAAACGAAAGTAATTAGTTTCGGTAGTACCGTAAATAAATTATCAATATGTCATCAGATGTTACTATACAGAATGTCTCACCGAATAAATCGTATTCTACCTCTTACTCTACATCAGTGGAATTTATACAACCCGTTGGATGTGCATGATTTGGACGCTAAATTTAAAAGACCCAAAGGAGGAAGACCCAACCCTTCGGTCCTAACTTTACTTTCTGGCAGCGTCCAAAACACGGGTACTTTTAAGACCCTCAGGTACTTTAGCGTCGAAAACATGCCCGCCCGTTTCGAAAACCTATGACACTTCCGGGGTCCAGACTTAATGCCACCTGTGTCTGGTTGTTCTGATTCGGTCTCTTTGCGGATTCTTGTTAAAAAATATCATCCCCATCATAATAACAAATCAATGAAAAGGGTGCCGGGCGAAATTTTTAGGCGAAATTGTTTAACACTTTTTTTAACAAATTCAAAACATTGCGTTTTTTGCCCCCCAAAATATGTTTTTACCATTTTTGGGCCATCTTAAACAAAAAATATCTTTTTTCTCAAAAGTTGATAAATTTCGAGTATAAAATCTGAAAAATGCGAAAAAAAGCATTTGCGAAGCTTGAAAACTTATGTGTAAATTATTATTTTTGAGGTTGTCTAAATTGTAGTTCAAAAAGCATTCACAATTTCAAGATTCGATGAGTAATAGAATATTTCAATCAACTTTTTTTTGGTACGCGGGATCCAGGTCTATATGGTTTTATATCTAAAATTTAAATTTTTTTCGGATACAGGCTACAAATGTTGGGTTTAAATTCAAAATAAAATTAAGGTATAAACATGCATTAAGCTTTCTTAATAATTATCCTAACTGGCGCGTTTATTGGGTTTTATTTGTCTGTCTGCGGTTTAAATATCGTATAAGCCAATACATTTCTATGTTTATTGAAATTTGTCAAAAAAAATTTTTTGGCCCTTGTTGGGAGGGGGGAATTTCCCCTATCCCTCCCCCACCCCTCCGTTGATCCGCCAGTGAACAAATAAAGGCGTAGGCGGTCTCATTTAAAATTGAAAACAAACACGTTGCGTAATATTCAAACTTTTCAAACTGTTTGAAGATGTTTGAATTCAAGTCAAACCTAAAGATATCGAAATCAAGTCAAGTCAAACTTTTTTATACAAAAAGTTTGATTTTCAAGTCAAGTAAAGTTTGTTGAGTAAAATCAAACTAGTTTGACTTGATGCATCTCTATGTAATATATTATAAAATTCTAAAATTTTAAAGTCAAGTATTTGTTAGGAATTTTTCGCATAAGTACGTATTGTATATGTTACAGTTCAAGTTGATTCTCAGTTAGAGTTGACTCCAACTAGTTGGAGTCAACTCCAACTGAAACGAGCAGTAAAAGTTGATTTTAAAAATTTAAATCAACTTTTACTAGTTGGAGTTGACTCTTCCTGGATCGATTCAGTAAATGTTGATTATACGAGAATCTCAAGTGCATTTTTAATGAGTGTACGTTTGTTTGTTTTGACCGTTTCAACTACTTATTAGTATAGTCTGTAACGTCGCCCCCGTTAGGTAAATTATTCTGATTCGATTTTTTGCACAAACTTACTCAAAGAAATATGTACATCCGTATAACAATCCTTATAACAAATACACAGGGTGTCACGCGGTACCGCGGTCGCAAAATTGTTTAACCAATTTCAGTAAAGTCAGTCAGTAAAGTGACACTCTATCGAACGAGTCTGTATCGAACGAAAAACGTTAACACTTACTTACAACTTTGAGGAAATTTTTTTAATTTTAGACGGAATAAAAAATTCGTATGACAGTAATGACAGCAATCACAGATGACTTTTGCATAATGGCAGGTTTTGATGTTTAATCGATAGTTTATCAATATTGTATACCTACCTAATTACTAAATCTGTAAAGATTTGATTTATTTTGTATGAATATAATTGCGAAATACTACAGAATTTTACTTTTTGACATAAATTTTATCAATAATAAGATACATTTTGTACAATATTTTTAATGATTAAAGTAAATAAATTTTAATTTCACTCAAATAAATAATCGATTGCTGCCATTGACCACTTACATTCAATCTTGGTTAATTTGATTAATTATCGCGGCAGGTAAAGTAACATTCTTCTTTCAATACAACAAAGTGTTACTTTACTGTCGAAAATGAGGGCAAATGAGTACAATAATGAATACATTTTAGTGACGTTTCGCGATAAACAAAGATTTTAAACAAATTTGCAAAAATACACACACCGGCAAAATTAGCCGAACACCTTAAAAATGGGACATGTTTGATGTCTCGAGTTTCCTAAACCACTGATCCGATTTGGATGATTCTTTTAGTATGTTATAGCCTTATTATTTAAGAATATCGTTGTAATAATATTGTTGCTAGACAGGTAAATATCATTTTATACCGGGTGTACAAATCATGCTGTGTTTTTTCTTAAAGTTTGGAACACCCTGTGGAATAGTCTAGCACATGTAAAATATTAAAATTAACACTCTATTGTAGATTTAGGTTTTCTTAACATTTTTCTTTTTGACTCATTTACTTATGTGTGATAATAAAAAAGTTATGAGCGTTAACATCTATCCATGTTTTTCATCAATAAATCCTCATAGTAGGGCAGTAGGGGAGGAAAGTATACTAAATTTGCAGTTACTCGAGCTTTATGGGAACCTATTGGATTGTGAAGAGTATGTGCTAAAATCAGAAAAACGTTAAGTTAAATTTTCCATAAAGTGGGGGACTTTTCATTTTTTAATTTAATTTTCCATTTGAAACAATCATTTTTCTCCGATTATAGCGCTATCTATCCATAATTAGAAAAAATGTGTCGAATAAAAGTTGCTTATTTTTTACGTGAAGAATCCAAATCTGCAATAAAAATTGGGGGCTCCTATTTGGGATTTTAAATTAAATCCCCCACCCCACCTCCGTGGGGGTTCGTGACACCCCACGGAGAGGGTAGGGGGTAAATTAAAAATTTTAAATACGAACCCTGCGATATTTCGCGAAATGAACATCAGATCGTAAAACTGCAAATACACCTATTCAATATTTTTCAAAAATCTACCGAATGGCACAAAACACGATCCCGACGGAGGTGGGCTGGGGGTTACTTTACAATCTTAAATAGGAGACATCTTTACAGATTGCAAATTTAGCATACTTTTCTCCCTACTATGAGGATTTATTGATAAAAAGCATGGCTAGTTGTTAAAGCACATAACTTTTTTATTTTCCAACATAAGCAAATGAATCAAAAAAGAAAATGTTAAGAAAGCCTACAATCGAGTTTTAATTTTAAAATATTATATATACTAGAATATTCCACAGGGTGTTCCGAACTTTAAGAAAAAAGGACAGTATGATTGTAACACCCGGTATGAAATGACATGTACCTGTCTAGCAACAATATTATCACACCGATATTCTTAACTAATAAGGCTATAACTTACTAAAAGAATCACTTAAATCGGACAATAGGTTTAGGAAATTCGAGACATCAAACAGGTCCCATTTTTAAGGTCTTCGGCTAATTTTGCCGGTGTCTGTAATTTTTTCACTTCGTACAAATTTTTTTTAGATCCGTTGGGCCTTTTTTTCTCTAAAATTGACTGTTGTCGAGTTATTAGCTACTTAAAATTTGAAAACGCCAAAATAACCATTTTCGAGGTTAAATAACTCGGTTAAAGATAATTATTGTGAAAGTCGAGCGCGCCGCCGTGGAGTAACGGCATAATCGCTGGCCTCATACGCCAGTGCACGTGGGTTCGAGCCCTGCTAAAAACAAACCATTTTCATTTCCAATAATGACACGAGCCTTCTCACCGTGCCTCGGAGAGCACGTTAGCCGTCGGTCCCCCTGGGCTAGTGTACATCGACACTAGTTACTTGAAACAGGGTTAAAGATGTAATTGGCGCCGGAACTGTCCGAAAGGCAAAAATGCCATACAATATTATATATTATGAAAGTCAGAAACTAAAAAAAATCAAAGACTAAAGCTACCTCTATAAGATCCTGAAGAAATTTTTGTCACTACATATTTCATTAATAAGATATTATTTTTAATTATCAACAATGAGCACTAACCGTGTATTCAGGCGGCCGTCAATGTGAGTGCGAGTGAGATTCACCATTGGACGGCTGGAATGGTGCATCTCTTTAGCACTCACCATTGACGGCCGCCTAATACTCACTTAGCGCTCATTGTTAATAATTAAAGATAAAGCTTAGTAATAAAATAGTGACAAAAATTTCTGCTGGATCTTGTAGTGGGGGCCATAAACTTTGATTTGGTCACTTTCTGACTTTCATAATAATGGATTTTAACCGAGTTATTAAGCCTTGAAAATGGCTATTTTCGCATTTTTCAAATTTTAAATGGCGTATAACTCGACAACAATCAATTTTAGAGAAAAATCACAAAATACCTTTTTTTGCTCAGAATAACCCAAATGATCTAAAAAAAAATTGTTCGAAGTGAAAAAATTATTTTTGTGAATTTGTCTAAAAAAATTGTTTAAACAATTTATCGATCAAGGTACTGCCTGGCACCCAGTAGATTTGTTATAAGGACCTCTTTTTGAGTAAGTTTGTGCAAAAAATTCGAATCGGAGTAATTTACCTAACGGGGGCGACGATACAGCCTAGACTAATTTGAACATATTCAGTAACATTTAATTTCTAGAATCGGCTGTTTGTGTGAATCAGAATCAACTTTTACTAAATGGCATTGGGAAGAATATACTTTTCCTAGTTGGAGTCTACTTTTACTAGCAAATGTTGAATATAAATCTTCATTTTATATTTATAATCAACTTTTACTGAAACCAGCCGTTAGAGTTGACTCCAACTAGTTGGAGTCAACTCCAACTGGATAATCAACTTGAACTGTAACATATACATACATGCGACAGAGACGCATTATAAAATGCGACGCCCGACGATTAACAATTAAAAAAGAACGGTCTGTATTGAAGTAAGCCCCGATTACTCGTTAGAATCTTGAAATTTAATGTATAAGCTTTAATTTAGGCACTTGTCAACCGGAACACTAATAATTCACATTATGAGTTTTCAAGCTTCAAAAATGCGTATGCGATTTTTCGCATTTTTCACGTTATAAATCACATACAGTGCTAGTCAAAAGTCCGTACCCCCCCTCGTATCTTTTGAACGGTTATACCTATAATAGTGAAATTTGGAGATAGGAAATAAACGGGCGTAAGCTTCTTAACTAGTCATGACAGGTGACGTAATAGTGACAGATGACTTTACAGCGCCACTGTGACAGATAATTTTAAATGGGACCTTATGGCAAGTGACACCTCGTTTGAAAGGTATTGAAAATACCTATTCAGTCATACTAATATTGTTTAAGTTTAAGCTAATTTTGACGAATTAATGAAATAAATATAAAATTGTAGTTTCATTTAATTAATTCAAAATTCAAAATTCCGCCCATGATTACTTGTCAAAAAGGTTGACGTTGACGTAAAAACTACTAGAGAATCGAAAAACGTCAACTTTTTTGACAAAAAAACCATAGGCGTACATTTGAATTTTTATTAATTAAATGCGAAGCTACAATATTATATTTATTTAATTTATTCACCAAAATCAAAATCAACTAAAACACAAAAAAATTAGTATGGCTGAGTAAGTATTTTGAATACCTTTCAAACGAGGTATCACTTGCCATAAGGTTCCATTTAAAATTATCGGTCACAGTGGCTCTGTAACGTCATCTGTCACTATTACGTCACCTGTCATAACTAGTTAAGAAGCTTACGTCAGTTAATTTCCTCCATCCAAATTTCACTATTATAGGTAAATCCGTTCAAAAGATAAGAGGGAGGGTACGGACTTTTGACTAGCACTGTATATAACTCGAAAACTGTCAACTTTTGAGAAAAATGACCGAGACCTTTTTGTCTAAAATCACCCAAAAAATCTAAAAATGCCTTCCCTTTCGGGGCAAAAATACAATTTTGAATATATTTAAAAAAATTGTTTCCTATGTAAAAACATGTACCTGTCGTAAAGTCTAGAATGAGTTAGTGCAACTGATTTTCATTAAGGAGTTGAAACTAATTATTTGTTAGCTGAGATCTGTACCGATTTTTAATAACGTTCATTCTTGAAAAAGCGGCTTCGCACATATAAAGTTGAGATAAACCTAGTACACAATTTCATGTCCAAACATTTTCAAAATTACAAGACACATATTCTGAATTTAATCGCGGTCCGCACAAAACTAGCCTACGGTTCGGATGCGGACCGCGGTCCGCTAATTGGTGACCCCTGCATAAAGTGTAGACAACGTAAAAACACATCACTTAAGAAAGACACTCTGCCAAAAGAGCTGTAGTGACATTAATTTGCAATACATTTTGTGGAAATATTGAAATTTAAAAGTTTTCAGTGTTTTCTTGTTAAACATTTAAGATTTAAAGAACTTATTTTTCGTGTTGAGGAATATTTTGAGAAATATTTTGATTTGCGTATATGTAAAGGCTTAATTTTTATTTTTTTTTATTAAAAAAAAGTGTAACTGGTAATGTCTTGTGAGATAATGAATTACACAACAACCTTTTCACCTTTTACCTTTCCCATTCATAATGACCTTCTGAAAAAAGGTAGCTCGCTCTTTACATCCCTGCCATCGCCATCAGCCAGTTCCGAAGTTTTCAAAAGATTTTTCTCCATTAAAGAGTGAGCCTTTTAACCGCCATATTTCATATTTAGCCGCCTATCTCATAATCACGAGGCTGTGTGCCTGTAATTTTCCCGGTGATGTTAAATTAACTGGAAAAAATATGTAACATGTTGCTCTAACCATAAATGGACTACTATCTGTCCGGTATGAATTATTGGACGAGAATGCACAAGACAAGCCCAATAAAAATAAAATTAAGTTAAACGCGATTTATTTTTTCGTTACTTTATTGATGTGTGTGTTAGAGATGGGCTATTCCATTATTTTGTTGTGAATTTTAAGAGTTCAAAAACTAAAAATGTGCCTCCTGTAAGTTAAAGTTATTTCGATTATTTTTTAATGATTTTAATTAAGACAAGTTGAAAAACATTAATTGTGATAAATTTCATTGCATGTTTATTTACAAAGACTTGACTTTTGTATCATTATCATTCTCTTTGCCTTAGCCCTTATCCCTATGCGGGGTCGGTTTCCTTAATTGCATTTGTCCACATATTTCTATTTTGGGTCATATCAATATTAATCCCCTTTACCAACATGTCCAGTCTAATCGTCTCTCCCCAGGTCTTCTGTGTTCTTCCTCTCTTACTCCTTCCAGGAATCTGGACTTCAGAAATTCTTCGTACTGGGTGATTAACGTCTCGACATGACCAAACCACCTCAACCTATGCTCTCTCATTTTGGCATCAATTGGTGCCACACCTAGACTTCCCCTAATATACTCATTTTTAATTTTATCCTTTCTTGTCACTCCACTCATCCATCTAAGCATTCTCGTTTCCGCCACATGCATTCGTTGTTCCTCTTTCTTTTTCACTGCCTAACATTCAGTTCCGTACATCATACCCGGTCTTATGGCTGTTTTATAGAATTTTCCTTTCAGCTTCATTGGAACTTTTATGTCACACAACACACCACTCGCTTCCTTCCACTTCATCCATCCAGCCTTAACTCTACTGCATGCATCTCCATCTATTTCTCCATTACTCTGTAATACTGATCCCAGACACTTAAAACTATTGCTTTTCACAATCATTTCACCATCCAAAGATACTATTTTATTTGTAGTAACTCCATCTTTAAATGAACGTTCCAAATACTCTGGTTTTGTCCTACTAAGTTTTAAACCTTTTTCCTTCAAACTCCGAAGCTTGTCTCCACTGTTCTAGTTTTTGTTCTAAGTCTGTTTCACCATTTCCTACTTGATATAAAAGACTTGACTTGTATGTAAGTATTAAAAAGTAATCTTACGAATATCACACGATAGTAAGAATAAATAAGAAAATAATGTTCCAATTTGTCTCTCAAACTTGTTTCCATTTGGCAATAGTCACTAGAGGCCTTTGGGCTCTCGTGTCTATTGCCAGGCAACAGATTTTCGAAAAATTGTCGCATTATTTTCAATTTATTCTTACTCTCTTGTGATATTAATGTTGACAATTTTGAAACTAATAATATACGTTCTTGTGTACCTACTCTTTCCTTATTGGCTTTTATTTTAATATCGGAGCATACAATACTTTTATTCGTGCAATGAAAAACAACTCTCTGCAACAAAGACCTTATATTAGACCTATTACGTGTTTTCGATACTGCAATATACTGCGGACTTGAAAGCTGGACATTGAAGCAAGAACACATAAATCAGCTACAGTCATTTGAAATGTGGTGTTACAGACATAGATATCATAACCTATAGATTAGGCTCTATGGGACGCTCTGTGCATCGAGGTGTACCGCAAGGTTCATAGATAGGAGGTAGGTTGTCTCGTAACTATGTGGGCGGAAGCGAGGGGGAGGGGAAGGACTACGTCACTCGTACGACAAAGTCAAGATTGACACTTGACAGTTTTTGTTTGTGGTTCAAACCTAACCCTCTTTTTTATGTTGTGGTTGCGTTTCCGAATATTTCTATATAATTTTCTTTAATATTGTTTATTTGTTTAATTTTTAATTAATACGTATACATGGTACATTTTTAATGGATTAGTGCTTGAAGGACAAATAATTTTTTGTATTTTAATCAAAAAATAAATTATTTATATTATTAGTTTTTTTTCCTATGACTACATGATAAAAATGCTGCACATTCCAGAAAAACCATAATAAGTAATAGTCCTGTCGCCAGGGGGGGTACAACGGCCTCGTTAATTCAGATGGACTTACCCAAGTTTTTTTTATGTATTTTGACCCGTAGAACAAGAATTTTTTGGGTAACAGTTGATCCGGATGTCGATAAGATTGTTATAGACCAAGAACTTGAGGAATCAAATAACAGCGATTTTTGGCAAAACAAAACCATATTTTGTATTTTTTGGGTCATTTTAAGCAAAAAATATTTCTACAAGTTTTTTAGTAGGATGCACAGTTTTCGAGATAAACGCGGTTGAACTTTCAAAAAGTCGAAAAACTGCAATTTTTAAACCCGAATAACTTTTGATTAAAAAATAAAATAGCAATTCTGCTTAGCGCCTTTGAAAGTTCAAGTCAAATTATGTCGGTTTTGATTATTTGCATTGCTAAAAATTTATTGTGTTATTGTTAAACAAAGCTACAAACAACTAGTGCGTGAGTGATGTTTCTATGATTTCTCATTTAAAATCGAACGAGTAGGTAGAATAGGTACTAGTGCAATCAAGACTATTTCTACGTTACATGCGTTAAAACGCATGTAAAAGCACGGGAAACCCTACGTGTTTATAGCTTTGTTAAACAATAAAAAAATAAATTTTTACCAATGCAAATAATCAAAACCGATATAATTTGACTTAAACTTTCAAATGCGGTAAGCAGACTTGCTATTTTATTTTTTAATCAAAAGTTATTCGGGTTCAAAAATTGCAATTTTTCGATTTTTTTAAAGTTCAACCGCGTTTATCTCGAAAACTGTGCATCCTACGAAAAAACTTGTAGAAATATTTTTTACTTAAAATGGCCCAAAAAATACAAAATATTGTTGTGTTTTGCCAAAAATCGCTGTTATTTGATTCCTCAAGTTCTTGGTCTATAACAATCTTATCGACATCCGGATCAACTGTTACCCAAAAAATTCGTGTTCTACGGGTCAAAATACATAAAAAAAACTTGAGTAAGTCCATCTGAATTAACGAGGCCGTTGTACCCCCCCTGGCGACAGGACTATAAGTACCTATGTAATTTTGCTAAACTTTTTCTACTTTTTGTTTTGGGTTTTTGTGCGAATTGAACTGTTATTTTCATTTAAAACAAACAATAAATAATGTTAAATCTTCTTCAAATCAATTCTATTTTTTGTCAGCAGACTATTGATTTTTAAGGGAAAAATTGATATAATTATCAATATAAGAACCACTTAATATATCTATACCCAAAAAAATCCCAAAATATATTGCAAAACCCAAGTTTTTGAACCTTTTATTAGCATTGAAACTTATGACAATTTCAAAAATGTCGTACGGGTGACGTATTCCCGCTTTAAAAAGTGATTGGTCTATAGTTACGAGACAACCTACGCCCAATCTATTAACCTTGGATGTACCGCCGATATCAAGGACGCCATTGGTCAATATTCATTTTGAGTGGTCTAGCCATCTTTGTCTGTCATATGAGCGGTATCTCTTAGTAAAAAGAGATAGATAGACCATCGATCGACTGCCGCGCGTTACGCTTTTTTGCTCAGTATATAGGCCTCGTCTACGGTTAACATGTCTCTGGTTACAGAAGGATGCATAGCATAGAAACAAAAGAATACGAACACGGAAGTATTTCGAGAAATGGGCAAAGAATACGAAATAAAAAGACAGTAAAACTAAGAAAGTTACAATATCTAGGACACGTAATGAGGGGATAGCGATATGTAATGCTAAGATTTATAATACAGGGAAAAGAGGAGAAAGGAGTATAGGAAGAAGGAGAGTGTAATGGTTGAAAAATTTAAGGGACTGGTTTAAATGTAGTTCCATAGAACTCTTCAAAGCAGCAGTAGATAGAGTAAAGGATAATTATGATGATATCCAACCTCCGATTTAGAGAAGGCACTTGAGAAGACGAAGATTTAAACATATTTTACATGTTTCGAAACTAAAATATCTTAATACATATGAAGTGACCACCGTTTTTTTTTCCTTTTTATCAAAAGATGTCTTTGGACTTTTTGCTAATAAGTACCTCGTATTAGCTTATTGTGTAATCGCAGAAACACGTATTGACGGAGTCACGTGTTTGTTTCAGTTTTTGTGTTGTTTTCTAATATATTCATAATGATGACTTCCCAAGAGTCTACTATTTACACAAAAATTACGAATCCATTAACACTGCTACTTTGAGTAATGTGAGTCCATTAGTAGTTGTCGAATCTATGCTATTTCTCATTCCCATCACACCTGAAATTACCGATAAAAATATTTATCAACAACATTGAAACCAGTACTACTTAGTCCATGTTGTGAGACCACTCCTGTATGAAACAAATTCTGTTTCCCTTTCTTTGTGGATTCTTGTTCAAAAATGTCCCCTTTAAACAAATCAGAACAGCCTCAGAATAACTGCACCGATTTAGCTAATTTCAATATTGAAACATTATTTGTAGAAATTCAAGGAAGGTTTAAAAGGTGAGAAAATGTGACGAAATTGTAAAGAAAATACTAAAAACAACAATGTTATTTTCATATACAGCTATAATAAACTCTCTTAGATTGACGCCACTAAAAACTGCAGTAACCAGTGTATATCTTCCATATTTACTTCATATGTAATTTTTAAAGCGAATACTTCTTATCGCTACGCAAGCTGCAGACAAAATCAGCCAAATTGATTTGCGATATATATATTTGAAAGGCCGTACGAAGCTGGTTTTGTTGAATATAGTATGATAGCACGACGATACTTTAGTGATAAGCAGACATAAAATTTCAATAGTATATAACACGCTTTACGAATTAGTCACTTCTGTCGCAAGTGCCTTCTTCTTCTTAACGTGCCCTATCAAGTCCCCTTGATGTTGGCGATTAACATGGCGAAAGTGTCTCTGTCTCGAGCTATTCGAAATAAATGTTCTGCTTTCCTTATTCCCGTTCACTCCCGGATATTATTCAACCAAGAGGCCTGCTTTCTACCAATTTCTATGCCAAGTGGCAAATTCCACGTGCCGTTATTTATTGTCTTTCGTTTTTGAAATCTAGGTGTCAGAAAAAATTCAAGGAAGATAGGATACAATAGGAAGGTGTCACAAAAAATTGAGTGCAGTGACTGTAGGGGGCAATTTATTGTAGCATGGCGACAGTAAAATGACTAGTATCAATATTCTTCAACGAGTCATGCAGCCGTTTCGTTTACGGCCCGTTTTATCATAAATCAGCCTTAAAGGGAACGTTTTTGAACAATAATCCACAAAAGTTTATGTTCAAAAATATGAAGACGTGCATCGACCATATCTTCACGCTCAATCGACAAGAAAAGAAAAAGGAGCCAGAGACAGAGAATTACATCTACTATTCGTCGATCTAACTAAGGCATATGATACCGTACCACTACTGTGTAAATTATGGCAAGTTCTGGAAAAACTCCCATTAATACCTATAACTTTAATAAAAGCAGGGCAAAAATCGTATAACAACACCCAATCAAACATAAAAATCGACAACAGATTATCCGATAGCTTCATGGTGAATAAGGGACTACGACTAAGGGCCAATTTCTCATATCGAGTTCAACTCCAGTTTAACCTGAACTTCTAGTAAACGTCAGTTTAAAGTCAAAATCGTCTTTCTCAATTCACGTTCAACCGATTGCAGTTTAAACTTGAACGATGCTTGAACGGTGGAATTCGGCCGTTCAAAGATTTCAGAACTCAGTTCAGATGATTCCATGGACTACGCATGCGTTGTATTAACACGGAACGCTGTCATATAATAAATATATCCTATTTTATTATATTAAGCCCAACGATAAATGATAACATTATTTTTGTTTTTATAATATTTATTTATAATTATTAAAATGACTATTTGACTATAAATACTTAAATTTAACTTTATTCAAAAACAGCATAAAAATTGTAGTTCAAAATGGCGACAGTTTTTTACCTTTTGCCATCTATTGGCATTTCTCGAAAGCTGTAGAACGAGCGCTGACATGAACCCACAATGAGAAATGCATTTCAAACAAAACCACAGATCACGGGTGAACCTGGTTCAACTGAACCATAGATTAACGCAGGTATGAGAAATCGACCCTAAGGGATGCAGCTCATCGTTAACACTGTTTAAAATCTATATAAATGAGGTCTTGAACAAATGGCGGAAATCATGTTCTGGCATGGGGGTACAGCTATACGACGACTCAACACTGTACACACTACATTTTGCTGACGATCAGGTGGTGATTGCCCAGGATAAAGATGATCTAATATTTAGGACAAACCGGATGTTTCGAGAATATAAAAGATGGGGCCTATACGTCAATATAGAGAAAACCAAATATACGTGCATAGGAGGAGATAAAAATGAGTTACAACTACGGGATGATATGGTTATCGAACTAAGCTCAGATTATGTATATCTTGAAACGAGAATCCAACAAAGTGGAAGAACAGAATTCTAAACAGAGGAAAGAATTGTGAAAGAAAAGAAAGTAATAGGGGCTTTGAACTGACTACTTTGGTCAAAAACCATATGAAAAGTAAAGAAAACAGACTTATATAATAACATCTTTAAAAGCATGGTAATTTATGGATGTGAAACCTGGCAACTGAATAAGCCAACAGAACAGAAGTTGCTCGCACTGGAAATGGACTTCTAGACTTCTAGCGAAGATCGGCCTGCATGTCACAGAGTCTCATACGTAACGAATGGTCGAGTATGAGATATTACGAATAGAAAAACAAACATAAGTGAAGAAAACAAGGAAAAACAACTTTGTTGATAATATGGCCATGTACAAAGAATGAAGTAACATCGACTCCCAAAGCTAATAATGGAATGGCAACCCCCGGAAAGAAGGAAAAGGGGCAGACCGAAAACTACCTGGATAAGTGGAATCCAAAAAGCAATGTCTGAGAGATCTACGACCAGGAGATTGGACAGATCGAAGCGGCTGGAAAATAGGAATCGAAAAGCGTAGGACGCTATAAACCGGTGTTGTATAAATATAATCCGCAAAGAAACCGATTTAGATTTTTTTATTCGGGAGCAGCCACACAACATGGACTAACTACATAGGACAGCTTTCTTTTCCGAAGTGCATGCCTACTCACTTCTTGTCTCTTGCATGCACGCTGTGTGGCTAATTCGGAGTTCACATATGGACGTTGTTTATTAACAAGGAAATGTGTGTCGAAATTTAAAAGCGCAGTATGAAGTATCACCATGAAAGGATTGTGAGAAAGAAAATGGTTGGATGGATGGAGACACATAAGCGGTATTTTATACATAAAACATCAGTTTTGAGAAGAAATCTATAGGTACTGCATTTTATTAGTATTGAAACGAGGAGCTGAGAAATGTAATCCTATAAATAAATACCAAAATAAAATCAACTTCTTTTTACAAAAAACTGAAATTTCTAGGGCAAGTCTAATAATTTGAGCAGGGACTGTATATGCGTACGAAAATTTTTGGGATATACCAGGTTTCCTAAGGATCCATAAGACGGAAAGAGTTTCTCAGAGCTTAATCCTTTTGATACCGTAGATATCTGAATTTGCTCCTTGGAAGGAGTAAGATGGAGTAAAAGTTCATAGTTAACAAGGGTCTGCGCCAGGGCTGCTGTATTTCACCAACTTTGTTCAAGATATATGTTGCAAAAGCACTAAACCAGTGGAAACGTAAATGCCACAGTATGGGTATAGACCTCGGAGAGGTTTGTTTGTATACCTTACAATTTGCTGATGACCAAGTCATCATAGCTAATGATAAAGACGACCTACAATATATGGCAAGAAAACTGAAGTAGGAATATGAACAGTGGGGCTTGAAAATTAATGTGGAAAAACTAAATACCTACCCATAGGAGCTGAGTTATCCAATATCGAACTAGAGGATAATGAACAAATCACATCCTGTAGTGAATACACGTACCTGGGAGTAATCTTCGATAGAACGGGAAAAGACGATTAGGAAATAAAGAAAAGGGTAACACAAGCTAGAAGAACAATTGGATGCCTAAATGGAATACTTTGGAGCTCCGAAATAGGAATACAGCGAAAATACAACATCCATGAAACACTTATTAAAAGCAGCCTACTTTACAGAGCAGAAACTTGGAGAATAACCGAGAACAACAGGAAAAAATTAGAAGCTGTAGAAATGGATGTGTTTAGAAGATCGTTAGGTATATCCCGTAGGGAAAGAATTCGAAATGAGGAAGTAAGACGACGAATTGGAATAGATGGTTACTTAACAACAGACATTTAGAGGTAACAGTTGATTTGGTATGGTCATGTTTAAAGAATGGGAGACACAAGATTGCCCAAAAAGATCTTGGAGTGGGTACCACCAAACCGCAAAAAACGAGGAAGACCCAAAAACACATGGAAAGAAGGGGTAACCAAAGCAATGAGTACAAGGGATCTTAGAGATGGCCAATGGGATGATAGAAAGACGTGGAAGTTAGGCATCGGACAACGTCGAAAGACGTTCTAAAACCGATACATACATACATACAAGGAATAAGATGGCTTAAATAAAAGTAAATATTATAATTCGTTGGCTCTATGGAAATTGCGTTAACTGCTATGCTATCGGCCCCAAGCAGACAATTTAAGAATCGCGCATTGAATAATTTTTTAAATTTCAAAAGGTTTTCAAATTTCAGGTTCAAAAGTAGTTACATTTTTAAACTCTTTGATGTATAAGCTAAAGTTTGATTGCATGTATGTTTATAATATGTCAGGTCGAGTCTTCTTGTGGTGTTTGGTGTTGTCTACTTTAGTGGATATTAGCGACTGACAAATCTGTCTCCGTCCAATGTCTAAACTTCTTCTTCTTGGTAACGTTGGTTACCATCATAGCTATCTTAATTTTATTCACTGTCACCCTAAATAGCATGCTTGTATCAACACCATACCAATCTCGCAAGTTCTTCAACCATGAGGTTCTTCTTCGTCCTGGACTGTGTTTGCCTGCTATTTTTCCTTGCATGATATTTTGTAGCAACCTATATTTGGGACCTCTCATTACATGTCCGAAATACTCCAGCTTTCTCTGCTTGATGCTTTTTATGATGTCTAAACAAGGATGTTGAATCAACGCCGGTCCAGTCTGATAGTTTTAAGCCATGAAATCTGGCGCCTACTTGGACCCCGTTTTCCTTAAATCTTCCCCTGTATGATCAGTTGCGCGAGGCGGTACTTTTTGTTTCTCAATATGTGTCCCAGGTAGCTAATTTTTCTAACTTTGATGATCTTTAGCAGCTTCCTATCTATACCTATTCTCTTCAGGATATTTCAGTTGGTGGTGGAGTGTGTCCAAGGTATTCTCCAGAGTTCAAAGGCTCCTAACTTGTTCATCAGTGTTATGTTGGGGCTGTGGGTTCAGACCTCTGTTCCGTACAATAGTATTGACCATACACATCAATGAAGAAAACGACATCTAAGACTGATATTAATGCTACTATTACAAAATAAGCTATTCTCGCTCTCACTTCTTGTTTATAATCAAGTTTATTGTTGAACCAGTAGCCAAGATATTTTGTATTGGACTAGGTATTCAAGCTGTTGTTGATTCATATATATTGGAAGGAATACATTTATGTTTTTTGGTATTTTCATAACTTTGGTTTTCGAAGTATTGGCATTCATCTCCATTTTCCACAACTCTCAGTAACCGTATTGAACAATATCTGGAGAATCAGTCATTAAAACAGTATCATCTGCATAAAGGATGTTATTTACTCTGTGTCGGTTTATTCTGATACCTTCTGAAGAGTGCGATAAATCGTTCGCAAATAGTACCTCCAAGTAGACACTCCGAAGTGAGCACATACCTTTGTCTGACATCTCGTTGTATTTCAATTGGCCTTGACGTGTTATCATTGGTCTTTATGATGGCTGTCTGATTCCAATAAATAGCTTCTATAGAAATAAATAGCTTCTATAGAAGCTAATTATTGGCGGTCGAACGCCTTTTCAAAATCTATAAGACAGACAAAAAGATCTGCTTGTTGATCTTTGCACCTTTGTGCCAGAGTGTGAAGGCATAATACTACTTTTCATGTCCCCATGCCTTTCCTGAAGCTAAATTATTGTTCTTGACCGATGATCTCGTCACATCTTCTATATACATATTCTGTTCCGTATGATTCGCAAGAAAAGCTTCAGAATGTTATTTAGTAGACTTATAAGGCGGAAGTCATGACATAATTTGACGTTCTTCTTTTTTGGAAGTGATGTGAAGACGGATTCCAGCCATCTTTTAGGGATGGCTCTTGTAATTATTAAATAGATCAAAGAGAAGGTCTAAGTTTTCCTTGTTGATTTACTTCAGTAGCTCAGCTGGTATTTCGTCTTTTCCTGCAGATTTTGCTGTTTTTTAGTTGACGTAGAGTGTAGATGATTCAGGTCGAGTAGGAACTTCCATAAAATAAATTTCTTGCCTAGACTGAAATGATTTTGTGTGCACAGACACAGACACTGTGCTCGCCAATGATTTACTATCTGATTAGTATTTTTGGCACTATAGCGTGCTGTCAACATTCTTTACACTGCTTTAAAACCGCGAAACAATACTTTGTCAACAGATATATTTAAAGCGGGTAAGTAAATCGCCTTAATATCTAATTTATCCGTTAAAATTATAAATTCGGTCTGGTAACACTTGGGTACACCCTCGTAGAAGCGAGAGAACTTGGCTATTTTTTTGGCACTGGCCGAGTCGAGTCTCATACATTTAGTCCGTGTCAGTGAGCAATTGTTCACCGGGAACGTTAGCCGTGGAAGCGACAGCGGCATCCCAGATAGTGCAGAAATATTTAATATATCATTCGATTTCGTTCTTTATCGGTCTAGAAGCTGTACATTACAGTCGAAATGGAAGCGGAATATAGCGGCATTTCTTCATAATCACTTATATGGCAAAGCAATCGATATAGAGAAGTCACAGACAAAGTTCTGGTAGTGAGGCGTTGGTTGCAAGCAATATAGATGTAATAACATTAGCTATTACAATCCTCAAGAACAAAATGAATTTCCTACAGTTGGCTGTATACCTAGATCACAAAAATTAAAAAAAAATCCAAAGTGGGTGCAGCTGAAAACATCAGCAACTTTGAACTGTCAAACGTCACGTATAATAAATATAATAGCATGGCATCATTAATTCAATTTCTATATATTTATATTCTATATATTTCTTTTTCTTAATAATATTATGTATGCGAGTGGCTGTGTATATGAACAGGGTCGTTTCCAACTTAGTGCCTATGCTTTTTGGATGTATCAAAGTTGCGCGTGAAGTTAGGCGTGTTGATGACAGTTGAGGTTTTGGGGTAGACTCATAAAAGGTATATCTATATAAAAAGGACCCTTTCGGGCTAAATCACATAATGTTTTCGGAATAAATATGCCATCTTCAATTCTGCTTCTAGGTATACATGTTTAAAGTCACTAAATATATTGGGCGAAAACCCTTTAAATGCTGTTAAATTGGTATTAGATTGCATGGTTACTGATAATTATATGATGTTAAACTAAATAGATTCAATTCATAGCAACGTAAAACTCCCAACGTGGGTTGCTGGCAGGGCCGGATTTACATGTTGAACCCGACTAGGCATTAATATTTCTGGCGTCTCACGACTTGATCCCCGCTCCCAACCCCCTCATAACCAACCAACTTTTGGCTTTTGCTGCTGATTGTTTAAATAAAAACTTATACCCATACCCTAGTATTCTTTTGCATTAATAACAATATTCTATGGATATAAAAGAGAAGTTTGCTAAGGATTGAAAATGATAAATACAAAATTAGCGTAATTAATATTTTCTAAGGTTTTAATAATAATAGTTAATAGTGATCATATAATTTAAAATAATACACAGATAGTCCATCGCCATATACTTTCAAAGAATCCGGTCAAACTCGGATAAAAATTGTATTAAACCTAAAAAGTTGCCTTGATCAAACAGTGCTAAATGTTCATGGCTACCTCGAGAAGCTAATCCTTTTGTGGATAGAAATTATGTTTTTTTATGTTTAAAACACGCTTAAGAACATTCCTGCAGTATTCAGTTTCCTTATTTAACTGATGATGAGTAAGTTGGTTGCCGGTTTTCTGATGCATCGTTTTGAGCCACATACGTAACTCTTCAGATATATTCCAGTTTGCAGGGTCACATTCAAATTTAAAGGCCGCCAAAGAATAGTCATTGTTATCAGAACCGACATTATCACCAACATGTATTATCATATAAATACAGTGTTTTCGTTTTCGTAGATTGCTCGTTTTTGTCCTCTTGACTTACTGCTACTGCTCATCTTCATTTTCAACCACTAGTTTAGCTGATAAAACACTCGGGCCGGCCGGCCTCGTTCTTCTCATTTGCTCTCTCTTTTTCTTTAGAAAAAAATGTTGTTAGTTTAGGAAGTTTTTCTTTATTCAATTACCGCTCTACCCTGCGAACAAAATCCGCCCGTTCCGCGCTCTAACAAATTTGGCGCTCTAGGCCAGTGCCTTGTCGGCCTAGTGGTAAATCCGGCCCTGGTTGCTGGTACGGAGACGTAGTCTCTATAAGGACCTTAGGTAGCTACCACAGCTATTTCTCAGTCGAAATAATTATTTTTAATTAGTTGGTTAGATTTAGAGAGCATGAGACATGACAGTTCAAATAAAACACTAGATAACTATAGAGAATCTAATGTCAACATAAATTTAAATCCCTTTTTTACATACAGATATTAATTTTGATTTTAACAGTTTATAAGAACAAAATTAGGTAATTAATTTAACAAAAAAAAAATAAACCAAAACCAGCTGTTTCCTTCACATAAATATAAAATCTTTTTATTTTAGTCCCCTTTTTAAACCCATTTAATCCAACCTAAATTGTCCCTTGTTTATTCTTGTCTTCTCCCATAAAATAAAATAAAATCTGTTACCGTCCCTTTTTCCTTCAATAACAAATCATTTGCCTGGATAAACACACTGCAATCTTCCTTAAATTTTGTCACAATGTCAAATGGGTAAACGTCAAATATAGAACTTCTAAATAAATCTGCCAAATGTATTATTTCTAATCTACTAAATAAATGTACTTCTATTGAAACTTCTTAAAACAGGATCGATAAATACATACAATTACTGTACTACCGGAACACCCTAGCAAAAGAAAAAACAATAAAAATAACTGAACTAACTTCTTAAAACTGAGAACCAATAAACTGAACAAAAATGACTTCAGCTTACCTTTAACATGCAAAAGGGTCCATTAAACAACTCTCAGCCTGGCCATTAATACATTAAATTAATATTTGAGGGTTTTCCCAAAAATTCTTATCGTGCCCCAAATTTCCAGCACACAAACGGAAACCTCAACAGAAGAATTCTCAGCACATCCCATCAAAGGATCGAAAAACTACCATTTTCAATTAAAAACTGAGAATTCTAATCGCCGGCCAGGCTTCAAGTCCTTTCTCAAAATTTCTTTATTGAAAAAGAATGAACGTTGTTGATTTGCTAACAAGGCGTTCAAAAACAAAAACTCTACAACAAAAATCTTCTCTCACTGACTCACACAAAAAGCATATACATCCAAACATACAAATTATTCCTACAAGGACAAAATAATCGGTTATAAACAACCAAAACTCAACAAACGTTACTACTAAATTTTCAACCGTAATATAGCAACTAGCAAATAAGCTGTAATGATAGCACTAACAGAGACAGTTGAGGTGTTTTTGTAGAAACATACTCCAACTAACTATGGTAGCCTACTGTCCACGCTTCTCCTAGCTCAGTCTCCCAGGTGTAAGTTCGTCTTTGTCTTAATCAAAAATATGAACAATGAAAATTCAGATTGGTTCAAATAAAGCAAAATATTAACGTAATCATATTTACTTATAAAAAAAACATAGTGAAGTGGTGATATTTTATGTTTATAAGCAAACCCTGCCTATAGCTTTACAAAGTTATATTATAATATGTACTTAGTTTGGCATCGATGGATTGTTTGCTTCTGTGTGGAGATTGGAGTTGAATGGTGTTGGTTCCAGACGCAGTGTGCAGGTCTCAAAGGTGGACCCATGTCTTCAAGTGGCCGCTGTGTTTTTGAAGACAGCTGAAGTTGGCTGTTTATTTCCACGATGGCATCGTCAACTATGAGGATTATATGTAAGCCCCTCCCGAAAGGGGAAACGGAAATTTTAAATTAGTTTCAAGAAACCCAGAAGATTGTAGTCGAAAGAAATGAGATTTTTCAGAGTAAACCTAAACTTAATTAAGCACAAAATGTATTAAAAAATTTTCCACTTCTATTTTAAGGAGACATTGACTTGACAGAATTGGAAGGGGGATTTTCAGATGTGTGGCATAGAAAATTAATGTGCCCATGATTGATTAAGCTGTCTTTAGAATATAACAGAATATTATTACACAATTCTATTAAAAAAACCTTTTTGCAACTTGTTCCTGTTTCTCTTAAAGTTGTCTACAATTCCCCAGTGACATTGTATGAACCACCTGCTTTGCCTTTCTTTATTTTTTACATTCTTGACCAACTTACTCGTTTGTTCTCTTGGTAACCATTGCTGTTAAGGTCCTTTTCATGAGCATTTTTCAGTGCGTCACAAATGATAGAAAAAAAGGTAAGTCCGTAATTTATAACATTTATTCTAACATGACATTTTAGTTAAATCTGACAGTTGTCACGTTTTATTTGCAATTTGGCATAAAAACAAATCAATTGTATTGTATAGTCTTATAAATTGTACAGATTATATTCGTAGATATATTATATAATTCGTAAATAATTTTTTTTCGATTATAGCGCCATCTGTCGACAACTAGAATAACTAGAATAAATGTTATAAATGTCTGTAATCACCGACGTGCCTTTTTTCTGTCACATACAATTTAATGCGTTAGAAAGAAATCGAAAAACTGTGACGCACTGAAAGATGCTCATGAGAAAAAGACTATCCCCGTTACCTCAAACACGCTCGATAGCGAAGTGAAGGGTCAAAAATCGAGGCCCTGGATTTCTGTCAAATTCTTTATTTAATAAGCTACCAAAGTACTTTTTCCTTTGCTCTTAGGTCAAAATCTGATCAAAATAAACAAGTAAAACATTTTCAGAAAAACTGTTTGCCTGATTTTAAATTTTCCAAAATTGTGAAAACACATTTTCGTCAATATTGTGAACTGTCAGAGCGTAGGCATTTGACTTGACATTGCTCCTTGAGTATTTGCCACCTTCGATACAGAATGTCACCTCGCGATTCTATTGGTTAAAAATCTGTATCGTAATGAAAATCTGTTTCATAATGAATCGCATTATATTATATTATTATTAGGTATGATACAGGTATTGAAATCATAATAATTGATATTAAAGTACGAGAGTAGACAAAAAACACTTTTTTTCAAACATTCCTTATGTTTGAACACTATCCATTTGTAACTATATGATTTGAATTAATCTTATCCAGTATTCGGTACAGGTAAACGACTTTCTCTCTACACATGTCTCTGATTTTATTTACGTTCATCATAAACTCCTTTATGACATGGCAAAATACTTAAACCTCATATCAGTGATCTTTAAAAATTAAAACATTAAAACAGTGCATAAATGCAACTGCTTACAAAATTAACCAAATAAACAATATTGTTCTTATCCTCAGTAATTAAACTTTATTGAAACTGCTCAATGTTGTATACAGGGTGTCACAAAGAGGTCGGTCAGAAATAATTATACATACATACCACCATTTTTAGGGATGAAAATAAGGCGGTTTGGCCTAACTTACCTCTATGCGAAAGTCAACCCAGAAAAATTTACAGGCTGTTAAAAGTTACAAAATAAAATCAATTTTTTTATTATTACTCCGAAACGGTTTAAACCATTTTTTATGAAAATTTATAGGCCCTGGCCAATAAAACAGATATAGAGAAAATATTTTTTTTCCGATTTTTCCGGATATTTTTCCAAACCTTTTCCCCACCAACTAGAGAAAATATTTTTTTCCGATTTTTCCGGATATTTTTCCAAACCTTTTCCCCACCAACTTTTTGTTACACGTATTTTGTTACAGTATTGAACTAAAAACGAGTCAATAGAGAGAAAAAATACCCATTTTACCCTTTTTTTGTTGGAAATATGCCCCAATTTGCTTTAGAATAGGTTTAGTTGACGTGTCGATTTCCAGTTGGTCTTTTTGCAGTCTCTTTCCTATAATTTTAGCCATTCTTTTGTAGATAACTACCAATAACGCTATGCCTCTATAATTTTCGCAGTTAGTTCTATCTCGTCATCGAATCAATCTTGTTGTTTCACTGTTTGTACTCTTTCTATATAAATATGTGTTTGATGCTTGATTGCCATGATTGTCTGTGTATTATTCCGTTCTTCTCTATCTTCTTCCACTACCGGGATCTCGAGCCTTGTATTTATCTCTTCCTCAAGTCTATTTCTCACCATTTCACTTGAAGACCCTCTATTTTATAAGAGTGTCTCTGTTTTGTGGTGTTTGGTATTATTTTACTTTGATTTGTTTATTTAATTAATTATACGTTAGTGTATGATCGGTCGTCTTCAGCATCTGCTTTTCTTTAACTTATATTCTCACCAATTGCTTTGGCATATTTATTTTCTATTTAGGATGTGGTCCATCATCATTATTTTTTTACTTTTTATCTACGAAGATCCATGTTTTCTTGTGGACGTTGTGATCAAAACTTGTGCTAGATATTTTCATTTTATTTATGTTGTAAATTATGAAGAGTGTTACCTCTTGTTATATTAAGAAAAACAAGCTGAAAATGCGAGCATTATCATAACAAAAACTTTGTTTATTTACGTATTTTAATTCATAATATATAAATATACATATATACATATAATACATATAATAATTCATAATACGTGGTAGCGGGTAGGTACCCCTCTATGATCCCGATAGAGAGCAGACTTACTTCAGGGATTTAGCGCCCCTGCCCACGCGAGCTCCTGGTTTTTTCCTCCATTTCCTATTTAGAGGTAACCAGGCCCCAACCTCCGTATTATCCTATCCAAACCCCAAATTCCTTCCCTAATATCCCCTCCCACCCACCAACCCGTCTGGTCAGCGTGGTGGGTTATGGCCAAAACCTCCACAAATCAAAAATGTAGGTTTCAACAGATATACGGAAGATACCCCAGGTGGGTAGGAAGTTTATTCCACAGTCCCACACCGAAATAACGGTCTGCCTCGAGGATTCTGGGGGAGGCAAGTCGACATTGAAAAAGAAGAACAACAAACAACTCCATATAGCAACTTACAACATCCGTTCCATGGCAAAAGACGAAAAACTCTACGAACTAGAAGAGGAATTAGGGAATATGAATTGGGATATAATGGGACTATCAGAAGTTAAAAGAAGAGGTGAAGGGTATGTGGACTTACATTCAGGCAACAGGCTCTATTATAAAGGCAATGAAGACTATACATACGGTGGAGTAGGTTTCTTAATCAACAAGAAGAGAAAATCACAAATTCAAATAATTGACAGCATCTCAGACAGGGTTACATACATGATTTTAAAACTAAATCCAAAAACCAAATTAAAGATTGTGCAAGTTTATGCTCCAACTGAAAAGGCAACTGATGAAGAAATAAATACTTTTTACGAAGATCTTAAAAAAGCTATAGACACCAACAGAGAATCCAAAATAATAATAATGGGAGATTTTAGCGCCAAAATTGGAAGTAAGATTGAAGACTCTGAAAGCAAGATTGGAAATTTTGGATTCGGCACAAGAAACACAAGGGGAGAAAAACTTATGGAATTTCTGGAACAAGAAAACATGTATATTATGAATACCTTCTACAAAAAGAAACCTAACAGAAAGTGGACATGGGTTGCACCTAACGGAACCACCAAAAATGAAATAGACTATTTTCTCTCAAACAACAAAAGAATATTCGAAGACGTAACAACAATAAACAACGTAACAACGGGTAGTGACCATCGTATAGTTAGAGCAAAAATAAATATTAACATGAAAGAAGAGAGGAAAAGAATATTTAAAAAAACAACGCGAATAGATGCCTTTAAAGTAAAAACAAATGAAGAGCAATTCCGAGAGGTCTTAGCGGATAAGTTCAAATATGATCCTTCACATAATCAAGATGAAATTGACGAAATTAACAAAAACATCAATAAGAACCTTCTCGAAGCCGGACTACAGGTCGCAAAGAAAACAAGTACTAAAGAAGACAAAATAAGCAACGAAACTAAACAACTGATGACGGAAAGACGACAACTACTAACGCAAAACAAACGCCATACTCAAGAATACATAGAACTTAATAAAACAATTAGAAAAGAACTAAAACGCGACTTACAAAAATGGAACGAGAACTTAATAGAGCGAGTCATTGAAAACAACAGAGGCTTAAAATGTCTAAGACCCGCATTGGGTGTTCAAAAAATCATTAAAATTAAAGACGCCAATAGTAAGGAAGAGAAGGACAAATATAAAATAACAAAAATAGTCGAAGACTTCTACAAAAGCTTGTACAGCTCGCAAAGCCAGCCTAATGAATCAACAAAGGAGAACGTCAAAAGAAAAATAAAAAACGTGGGATCAGAAGTACTACCAAATATAAAGGGATTCGAAATAGAAAGAGCTTTAAAAGAACTAAAAAATAATAAAGCTCCAGGACAGGACGGTATAATTGCCGAGCTCTTGAAAACAAGCAAGACAGTAACAATCCCTATACTAACAGAGCTATTTAATAAATGTCTCCATAATAGCAAGATCCCTAAAGACTGGAACGAAAGTCTAGTAATACTTTTACACAAAAAAGGGGACAAATGTGACCTACAGAATTACAGACCGATATCGTTGCTCAGTCAAGTATACAAACTATTCATGAGAATTATTAACAACCGGTTGACCTACAAAATGGACAATTACCAACCAGTGGAACAGGCTGGCTTCCGCAAAGGATATAGTACATCAGACCATCTGCTGACAATGAGAACATTGATAGAGAAGGCAAATGAATACCAACTACCCGTATTTCTTGCCTTCGTAGACTATGAAAAGGCGTTTGATAGTATCGAGATGTGGGCCATAGAACAAGCTATTAATAATTGTAGAATAGATTCGAGATATAGACAACTAATACATAATATATATGAAAATGCAACTATGATAGTACAACTAGACGAAAATACAAATCCCATCCCTATTAAGAGAGGCGTGAGACAAGGAGACGTAATATCGCCAAAGCTTTTCAACCTAGCACTAGAAGACGTCTTCAAAACGACAAATTGGTCAACCTATGGCATTAACGTTAATGGCAAGAAGCTAAATCACCTCAGATTCGCTGACGACATTGTGATTATAGCGAGCTCATTCGAGGAACTGCAAATTATGATAGAGGAACTCGCAGGCAGCTCCCAATACGTCGGTCTAAAAATGAACATGAAGAAAACAAAAATAATGACAAACACAGATGACCCCAGACGCATAACTATAAATGGCAGTGAGATAGAAAAAGTCCAGGAATATATCTACCTAGGCCAAATCCTGAAACTTGACAAAGAAAACCAAAGTGCGGAAATTAATAGGAGAGCCAGACTAGCATGGGCAGGATTTGGAAAACTTGGTTGGATACTTAAGAACCGCAAAATACATCAATATTTGAGGACCAAAGTGTTCAACCAGTGCATCCTTCCTATCATGACATATGGGTGTCAAACCTGGACCCTAACCAAGGCAAACATGAATAAACTAGCTACAACAGAAAGAGCTATGGAAAGAGCAATGTTAGGTATACGACTGTCAGATAAAAAGAGGAGCGACTGGGTAAGATCAAAAACAAAAGTCGAGGACATAACAACAAAAGTTGCCAAACTTAAATGGAGCTTTGCAGGCCACACTGTTAGACAAAAAGACCAACGTTGGAATGCCACGATACAACATTGGAGACCTTACCAAAGTAAACGACCGAGAGGAAGACCACAGATGAGATGGGTTGATGATATTAAAAGAGTAGCCGGAACGAATTGGAAATATGTTGCTCAGGATAGAGACCGATGGAAGGAGTTGGGAGAGGCCTATGTCCAAACGTGGACGATAGAAGGCTAAGAAGAAGAAGAAGAATTCATAATATGGAAAATTGCTATTATGAAAAGTTGCAATTATATCATTCTAATTTAAATGTTGTGAACTAAAAGGTACTTTACTCTTGATCGAAATTCATATTTTTTATATACCTCGTATAAAATTAATAAAATCTGATATATGACGGTTGCATCATAAATCTTAGACCATAAAGAGCTTTTTATGAAGAATAACTTTTCTTCATCAAATTAAAAATAAAAGAGTTATAAATGAAAATGTTGTTGGTATCCATAATTTGAGAAAAATCATCAATTTTTTTTTCCATTAGAAGGATGTAATTGCACATATCAGACCATAATTTTTTTTATTCCAAACAACATTTCATATAGTCGGCTCGATAAACTCAGACACAACTGGCTAGTGATTTTAGTCAGTAATTTTACCAATTTGGCAAAAAAAAATAATTACTAAATAGTTAAAAATTACTAAATAATTAGTAATCTTGCCAATTTTGGCAAAATTGGCAAAAAAACAAAAAAAATTACCTACTGAAATCACTAGCCAGTTGTGTCTGAGTTTAGCGAACCGACTATAATAACAATTTTCATTTCATAACAAATGGAACAGTCCATTTATCATTAGGTACTCCCATTAAAAGGGAGGCCGTATACTCGCATAAACCTTTTTAAAATTGTTAATAAATTATTGCTTTCAAAATATACTCAAATTGTATTTTTGAACATCGTATTTATTTTTTATAATAATTAAATTCACTATCAAATGTCATTGATATTTTATTAATACTTTATTTAAAATTTAGTTTGACATTCATGAAGTGTCAAACTCAAATAATGGAAATAACCTATGCTTTGCTGAACAAATTCAGATAAAAAAACTAGCCTACTTACTAGCAATGATTTCAGCTGACGTTTAGTGTATCGGCAGAAAATATGTGCAGAAAAAATGGACTGTGACGTCACATTTTAGACTTTGAGGTCGATTATCTCGAAGACGTTTAGAGATATCGAAATGCCTTTTTCAGATTTGGATTCAGAAGACAAAACTACATACGAATCCATTGATAAATCTGCTCTAAGTATTGCAGGGGTGGCAACGCAATAACACACAGACTTTGCGAATTTATAAACGAAAAGTTTTCGTTGAAAATATCAATCTACAAGTCGGTTGTAGAACCAAATTTGACATACGGATCTGAATGTTGGCAAATGACGATAAAATATAAGAAAAAACTGGAAGAAGTAGAAATGGACTGTCTAAGAAGAGTGTGTAGGTTATCCAGACTTAATCACATCCCAAATGAAGAAATAAAGAAGAACATGAACGATTTTCAAGACCGTAGATACAATAGCATCGAACAACTTTCGTGATATGTACGGGCATGTGAAAATAAACGATGGCCAAAGCAGGCCTTAAACTAGGTATGTTCGATGAAATAGAAGGAGAGGAATGCCAGCATTGGAATGAGAGAAGGAATCAGAGGAATAATAAGAGATAGAAAAGCTGAAGGAGGAATAAAAGTTTCTTCTTTATATTGTTTATGTTCAATCCTTCTCTGTTTTTTCCTTAGTTGTTTTATTTTCTTCTTTTTCTGTGTGCTAACAATATCAGTGGTGGCTCGCCCATGTTTGATACTTGTTTCAAAGCTTGAGTAATTTTGTGTAATTGTCAGTGAGACTATCACTTCCACATTTATGTAAAAAGTTGTACATCATTTCCCAAGATTGGTTGTTTTGAAAGATTGTTGAAATTGAAAGAAGTTTCTCAAGGGTGTTGAGCTTCTAACGGACCCATTTTTTAATATATTCTCATTATCTTTTCTTATGGCCGTGTTGTGTATCCAACTAAATTGAACTTTTGCACCATTTGTTGAAGTTATTTCTTTTAACGTATCTATACATATACATTAAATCCTCCTTAGTTCTTTATTGAGCCAAAAACAAACATATTTTTATTATTTAAAATGTTTGTAGGCACCAGAGGAAATTCCTTTAATATCTTCGGGATTGGTGTGTGTTCAGAAACTTTCAATATTTACAGTATCAAGAATAACGGATGTTGTAAGTTTACACATACATGAGAAAACTGAAAATCACATCATCTTCTGAGAATATAATACAGTAAGCTATGCCTGAAGTGCGGTCTCCTGCTACAATTTCCTGCGGCGTGTATGAAATATACGTATAGTTCTCTTCATGGCTATTGACGCGTACGTCACTACTATATGTATAGTTCTTTTTGTCGTTCTTGAAATTAATCGATAAGTAAAATTGTCTTTACGCACAAACTCACAATCGGTTAGTAATATTTAGTATATAATACTCAAATAAAAAAGTAACATCATCATTCTCATCATTCTCTTTACCTTATCCCTATGCGGGGTCGGCTTCCCTAATTGCATTTCTCCACACAATTCTATCTTGGGTCATATCATTGTTAATCCCCTTTACCAACATGTCCTGCCTTATCGTCTCCCCCCAGGTCTTCTTTGGTCTTCCTCTCCTACTCCTTCCAGGGATCTGCACTTCAGCTATTCTTCGTATTGGGTGATTAACGGCTAGACGTTGAACATGACCAAACCATCTTAACCTATGCTCTCTCATTTTGGCATCAATTGGTGCCACACCTAGACTTCCCCTAATATACTCATTTCTAATTTTATCCTTCTTTGTCACTCCACTCATCCATCTAAGCATTCTCATTTCCGCCACATGCATTCGTTGTTCCTCTTTCTTTTTGACTGCCCAACATTCAGTTCCGTGCATCGTAGCCGGTCTTATGGCTGTTTTATAGAATTTTCCCTTCAGCTTCATTGGAATTTTTCTGTCACACAACACACAACTCGCTTCTTTCCACTTCATCCATCCAGCCCTAATTCTACTGCATGCATCTCCATCTATTTCTCCATTACTCTGTAATACCGATCCTAGGTACTTAAAACTATTGCTTTTCACAATCATTTCACCATCCAAAGATACCATTTTATTTGTAGTAACTCCATCTTTAAATGAACATTCCAAATACTCTGTTTTTGTCCTACTAAGTTTTAAACCTTTTTCCTCCAGAGCTTGTCTCCACTGTTCCAGTTTTTGTTCTAAATCTCTTTCACTATTTCCTATTAACACTACATCATCAGCATACATTAGGCACCATGGAATACTACCCTGTAGTTTCGCTGTTATCTGGTCCAAAACTAATGAGAATAAATAAGGACTAAGCACCGAGCCTTGGTGCAATCCTACTTTCACCTGAAATTTATAAGTCTCTCCCACACCTGTCCTAACACTAGAGTAACAAAAGTAATCATAGTAATCAAAGTAACGAATACTGTAAATGATTACTTTATACAAAAGTAACGATTTGTAACGAATACTCGAAAGTAACTATAATCACCATCACTACTCCCCAACGTATAGTATGTTATACTCTTTTTTTTTTTTCGTTCGGACACCCACTTTCAAACCACCTCATAATTTCTCATTGTATATTTTCAAAATATAACAACACAATCCTTCCTTTCACCACCGCGCGAAATATATGTCAATTTCAGTCCCAACAGCATGTTTGTGCATTAGGTAATTAATTACACAGAAAATCTCTCGAACATTCATCCGTGATCCACTAACTGAAATTGAAAAAGTGAAAAAGTACTTTCATCCAATAATATTCCTCTCCTAGTGCCCCTCGACTCACTCCCACCCTTTATCTGTCAACAGTAACCCTCGTCGAGTTCAATTAGAGCCCGGGACCCTTTTTAAAACTTTCATAATCGATTAAATTCAATATTGTCCTGGTGGCATGGCATTCGCTCGTTTCCCGCACACCCCACATCATTAAATACTAGCTTAATTATTTTTTTATTATTAACGATGGTCACGAGCCCGAATAGAACAAGGACCTTATAGAAAATCAAATGAAAAATCTTCACAATCCCCATTGCTAAAATTTCTGCCTCACTAATTCGATACGGTATTTCTATACTGCTAGTGTCGTCCTAATAATTTATTATTAGGATGTTAGTATTACACTAGGATGTTAGGTACATCAGGATTACATTATTTTTCAGACTTTGTGGTCTTCCACGAGGCTTGTTTCTGAAGACGAGAAAGTTCTATTTCTTTCCTATATACCTTGCTATTGTTATGTTATCTGCCCATTCACTGACCCCGATCGCCCCGAACAGACACTGGGACGCCTAAAGCCAGTACCATATGGCCAGAAAATATACCTGTGGTTTCGAGATAATTTTTTAAATCTCATATAAAGAACTATCTACCTGCTGTCTGGTATTCGAAACCCTTCTATTTTATTCGATATGTTCTAGAAAAATCATGAGAAGACTAGCTAATTGCAATTAAGATAAAAATATAGGAACTTTGTTTGCAAAGTTAGTCGTGATTTGAATGTCGCGTATTAAAAGCGTCAAATAAATAAATTGTACAAATTAGATATAAATTACTTATATGTTTTTAGTATATGTGTTATAAATTTTTGTAAATAGTAAATAATCGATTAAATTCAATATTGTCCTGGTGGCATGGCATTCGCTCGTTTCCCGTATACCCCTCATCATTAAATGCTAGCTTAATTATTTTTTTATTATTAACGATGGTCACGAGCCCGAATAGAACAAGACCTCATCGAAAATCAAATGAAAAATCTTCACAATCCTCATTAACAATATATCTCCGTTATCAGTTCGATAGGGTATTTCTACATTGAGAGTGTCATCGTAATAATTTATTATTAGGATGCTAGTGGTATGATTCCATTATTTTCCAAAACTGTGTGGTCTTCCAGGTTGTTGACTATATACATTTCTCGAAGACGGGAGAGTTCTATTTCTTTCCTTGATACCTTAATCTTATCAATTCTTATGATGAAGGCTGAAATCCAAGGAATTGGCTGGGGCAGCGAGGAGTACGGGTCTTAATTTTAGAAGAAATTTGCTTGTTACACCAGCCAAATCTTGAACCCTATAATACAGTAACAATGAGATTCGAATCGACGAACAGACGAAGAATAAAGTATATGTGTGAGAAATGAAAATAAGAGGTGGTGACACAAATGTTGCAACTTCGTCTGCGACCTGTGAAAACAGATCTTCACAAGTCAATTTCTAACGGGTAATAGATAGAATAGCCAGAGTAAGTCTATTTATATGAAGATATTCAAATGAAAAATTAACGTAAAGTGTGCGGATTGAATTAGCAGCTGCAACGGGATTTAACTCAGTGTTCAAAAACTTCTACAAAGTCCTTTTTAAAAAGATTAACTATTTAATACGATATTGTTTATGATACATACATAATAATAAAGTGCCGTCGATGGATAACAAGTATCTGGGGTACACCCATTCAGTCTGACCCAAAGATATTATGATATCATACGTGCAAAATTGAACTGAAAGGGAAAATATAAACAAGCACTTCTTCTTCTTCTTCTGCGGCACTACTGCCCAAATTAAGCCTTTTTTGCCTGCACCCTTGTTTGTGTGTGGCTGCTCTTCTCCATACACGGACTCATAAACTGTGTCTTCCCAGCGCTTTCTTGGCTTTCCAGTCGGTCTCTTTCCCTGCATACTAGCGTTCAGAGCTCTTTTTGACAGCCTATCCTCTCCCATTCTTATCACATGTCCGGCCGATTGCAATCTTTGTATTCTAATGAAGTCTGACAGGGGTGTTTCCTTATAATATAAAGTTCATAGAGCTCGTTGTTGCATCGACTTATGAAGATTCCATTTTCCCTCACAGGTCCTAGTATTCTCCTCAGTACGTTCCTTTCGAATGTGTCGAGTTTGTTTTTGGATTTTCTTTCAGGACCCATGCTTCACTGCCATAGCATGCTATTGGTCGAATTAAGGTTTTATAGATTCTCATCTTTGTATTTCGGTGAACACTTTTAGACCGAAACATATGGGAGAGGGCAAAATAAGCTATGTTTGCCCGCGTTATTCTCTTCCGTATTTCTCCATCTTCTGATCCGCCGGCATATATTTCTACTCCAAGGTATGTAAACTTTCCAACCGTTTCAATGTCACCTTCATGTATAATGTTTTGTGGGGCCACATTTCATCTCGTCTGTATCATTATTTTTGTTTTTTTCTGTGTTAATTTCCAGACCAAGCTTTTTTGTTTGGGTTTTTAACTCTGCGTATGATTCTTGTGCTCCCGTTCATGTTCTACTCATAATATTAATATCATCGGCATAAGCGGCCAGTTGAGCCGTTCGGTTGGTCAGTAGGTTTCCTCGTCCAGTTTTCATTTGCCTAACCGCATACTCCAGTGCCGGGTTAAACAATGTTGAAGCCAGGCCCATCTCCCTGCTTGAGTCCCTGCGAAATTTTGAAAAAGTCTGTCCAGTGGTTTTGTATTCGTACACATGCCTGAGTTTCATCCATTGTGGCTTTAATGAGTCTAATTCGCTTGTGTGGTATTGCCAATTCGGCAAATATATAGTATAGTTAAACAAGCATGCATATATAAAAATAGGTAGGTACACAAAATAACACGAGATTATAAATTCTAATTAGTTAGTCAGATTACGGGTAGAGTTTCAACTAAGTTTGGGATTTGCTACCGTTTAGAATAGAAAGTAGCTATTGTCGTCATCAGCTGGGTACAATTCATGGTATTTAGCAACTAATAAAGTATTAATGGATGAACCAGTGTATCTTTGCTGATCAACCCCTTGACGAGGGTAAAACACATCGAATGTTGTTTAATTTTAAGTTTATTTAACATTTTAAATGCAAATCAGGTTCTATACCGTTTTATAGGTGGCTTTTTGCAAATGCTTCAAGTGTCTGATGATGTCTGATAGGTTCGAAAACGTTTTAAACAATTTTGTAATATTTTAGAATATATTCATAATGTTATAAATTGTTACACCAATTATATTGGAAGTTTCACGCGTCGTAAGAAGTTTTTTTCAGTAAAAAAGTAACAATTTTGTATAATTTTTAAATAAACTTTACCCTATTTTTTTCCAGCATTTATTTGCTACCGCGTTTTCAGCGAGGCTTGTCACCTTGCCAGCTTTAACAAATAAAGAACTTGGAAATCTTATTTTTGAATTCATTGAATTCCCCAACTAATTTACATTTTAAAAGGGCTTAAATTTAGAGAGTGTTTACAACACGCTTCTACTCTTTCTGCTTCTTGTTTTTCTTTTTTTATATCTAAATTTTGAATACTTTACACCTTTAATACCCCGTGCTGCGTTCTTGGAGGTATTTTGATAGCTTTTCTGTTTCTTTCGAAATAACTTATCATAATACAAACGTAGAAGTCTTTAAAGACTTAAGTGTCGGGTACGAATAGCAATTAGATGCTTTGAAGTTTGAATAGGGATTGGGACTTAAATTCCTTCTATTCCATTCGGGTAGTATTGACGGAATTTGTGGGGAAAAAGCTCGTTGGCAATTCTGGAAGTGCGTAAAGTTGCCACCCCAATTTTGGAACTTTGAAACAATTCGGTTGCGGATCGATGGCAATTTTGGTCATTTTCGGGGTCATTTCTAAGGGGATATTGGCAAAAACAAAAGAAACGAAGAATATGTAACAGATATAACCATAACAGATAGAAAAACAGATGTTTCGTGCAATTTTTATTGCTTTAAAGATAAAACTAAAATCATAACCGTGAAAATAACAATATACTGAGATTTCGTACGGGTAGGTCTTTGGAATAGGTTGTGTATTGGTGAAAAGTGTGAATCAAGTCCATTTGTTACAGAAATCTGTATACAGAACTTTTTTTATATGCGGAGTTGGGGGTTAAGCTGCTTTAAATTTCTGCTTTTACTTCTGTACAAGTAATGCATGTACGTATATGAAAGTATTAATAAAATTTCAGAGTTTAGCTTGCTGGTTTAAGATAGATCACAGAGTTAATACGATGATACAATATACAATTTTATAATTTTATAAAAAATCTTACCCAAGTCATTGTTTGGTCACTGTTCACCCGCGTCTCTATCAAACACATATGCCGGTTTCACAAGCGATTGCTTCTCGTACGAGGTTTACTTGTTTCTAACGGATTAGCGGTTTGTCTATATCGGATTAGCGTCTTATACTATTGCGCAGAGAGAAAATGCGTTTGTTCAGCGATAATTTAACCCAGAGAAAGCTTCACGTACTGAGATAAATCTATTGCCAACGAAAGCTGACACAAGAGAGTCTTTACCCTTCGGCAGGTAACACAAGAAAGAGAATGCACTTCTGTTGTATTTGCTGATCAACACTGGAGAGAATGTTCGTTTGCAGGTCACAAATGTCTCAGCAAATTGTCTGTATTGGGTAGGGATGAAACTCCTATTCCATTCGGGTAGTATTGACGAAATTTGCGGGGAAAAAGCGCGATGGCAATTCTGGAAGTGCGTAAAATTGCCACCCCAATTTTGGAACTTTGAAACAATTCGGTTGCACATCGATGGCAATTTTGGTCATTTTCGGGGTCATTTCTAAGGCGATATTGTCGAAAACAAAAGAAACGAAGAATATGTAACAGATATAACCATAACAGATAGAAAAACAGATGTTGCGTGCAATTTTTATTGCTTTAAAGATAAAACTAAAATCATAACCGTGAAAATAACAATATACTGATATTTCATACGGGTAGGTCTTTGGAATAGGTTGTGTATTGGTGAAAAATGTGAATTAAGTCCATTTGCCACGGAAATCTGTATACAGAACTTTTTTCATATGCGGAGTTGGGGGTTAAGCTGCTTTAAATTTCCGCTTTTACTCTGTACAAGTAAGGCATGTACTTATATGAAATTATTAATAAAATTTCAGAGTTTAGCTTGCTGGTTTAAGATAGATTACAGAGGGAATACGATGATACAGACAATTTTATAATTTTATAAAAAATCTTACCCAAGTCATTGTTTGGTCACTGTTCACCCGCTTCTCTATCAAACACATATGCCAGTTTCACACGCGATTCCACATGCGAAAGTCCCTAAAAACTTCTTGGTACCTAAAAAATTCTTCGTAAAGTATAAGATATCTTCAGAATTCGACGATAAAGCCACACTCAAAGATGAAGGTTATCTATAGTTTTGAAAAAGTGTCAGGATTTGAATACTTTTCTTTTTTTCCCATAACGAACATGAGAAAAGCAGGAAAAGAGATAGACAAAAGATTAATGAAGGGGAGCAGAGCGATAGGGTCTCTATGGGTGTGGGTTTCTATAGCGAGTCTACGAGACAGTAATCAGACACAAAGAGATGTATGCCAGCGAAATTTGGATTATGAACCAGCAGGAAGAAAAAAAAGTAGAGATCTGTGAAAGAAAGGTGCTCAGAAAATGCTTCGGAGAAATACAGACTATCAAGGCTACATGTAGTCCAGGAACCGAAGCTTTTCACCTCACAATTTTTACAGAATAGATCGATTTGCTTGAAAATTTGAGAATACATAGTGGATAGTCCAAGGATCAAAATGTATATAATGCCGAAAGGCGCTTTTACCATGGGGGTGGTTGCCACCCCATCTCGGTGGTGGAAATTTTTTATTATTTTTTGACTACAAAAGTTGATAAAAACATTCATTTTAAGCAAAAAAATGTTTTATACATGTTTTTGATGAAATTAATAGTTTTTTGATTTATTCGCTATCGAAAGTGTTAGTTTTATATCGAAAAATCAATGTTTTTCGGTATTATACTCATTTACTATTCATTCAATTTTTGCCGTAGAAAAAAGTTTTGCAATCCAAGTTCTTGGGAATGAAATAAGCTACAATTTTATATTTAAATATTTTTTCGTATCTCTGATGCTAATCTTTCTATTCTGAAGAAAAGGGCATTTTTTACCAAACTGCAAAAATTCGTTAGTCGCTTTTAACTCCATTTTTTTTTAAACTAATCATTCTAAGCCCGTCAAACTTCTGGAATCTATTAATAATACATAAATAAAGAAGAATGAATAAGAAACACCGCTAACTTACATTATTATGTTTCCAATTGGATATCTCCTTTTTTTTCAAAAAATATATTGATTTTTTAACCGTAAATTTTTTATTTTTTATCCTAGAAAGTTTGTTAGAAAAGAATTTTGTAGGTTTTTACGGGACCTATAAGGCTATTAATATTAAATCCTTTTAAAATCCTCATTCGCAAAAAGAGGTGACTTTGAAAGGGTTGGTAAAGGTGGTTTTTGCATGTTATTACAAGTTTTAATTTTCAATAGCTACTCAATTTTTGCCGTAGGAAAAATTTTTGCAAACCAAGTTCTTGGAAATTAAATAAGCTACAATTTTATATTTAAATAGTTTGTCGTATCTCTGATGCTAATCTTTCTATTCTGAAGAAAAGGAGATTTTTTACCAAACTACAAAAATTCGTTATTCGCTTTTAACTCAATTTTTTTTAAAAACTAATCATTCTAAGCCGGTCCTACCTCTAAAACCTATTAATAATACATAAATTAAGAAGACCAAATAAGGTTAATGACCAATTTTAATTAGGGTGGAGAGTAGGGGGAAGTTTCCGATCACTGTTTCGCTGAAAAAAATAGGGACTGACATTCTTTTTACTATAAGTCACTTAATTTTTGAGCTAGGGACTATTTTTTTATTTCTGGAGATGGATATTTTTAAATACATACCTTAAATTAGCTTGAATAAGTTATCCTCATCCCTAAAAATGCATAGTTTTCCCGTCTTTTGACTTTGAGACTACAATATTTAGCATTTTACGAAGAAGAGCTAACATATAATAATATATAGCTCGATTACTATTGGTCTTAAAGCAAATTATAAAAAACGGTTTTGTTTATATTTTCCAAAGGTACATTTTTGTTAAGCAAACTTGTTTTGATAGGACGAAAACTTTTATTAGCAGAAAACTGATTAAAAACAATTATTTTTTCCATTTAAACCAACACTTTCGATAGCGAATAAATCGAAAACTATTACTTTTATCAAAAAAATGTATAGAACGTTTTTTGCTTAGAATGAATGTGTTTACAAACTTTTGCGGTCAAGATAAAATAAAAAATTTCCACCCCCTAGATGGGGTGGCAACCACCCCCATGGTAAAAGCGCCTTTCTGCCTGATATAGATTTTGATCCTTGGACTATCCACTACTTATTCTCAAATTTTCAAGCAAAGCCATATCCATTCTGTAAGAATGGCGAGATTTTGTCCTATGTTAAGCTTCATTACTTGGACTAATACACATTTATAGTCTAAGAGCTAGTGAACCCTCCGACTAACGGTCGTCCTGTAAGGCTAGAAATTTTTCTAGTGATAATTCATAGCACACCAAGGCTAAAAACCATGACCTGGCAGGCCTCAGCGGTGCACGTGTATCTACCAGGTGAATCGAAAAGTGCAAATTTAGGGGGTAAAATAAACTTCCTCCTGTAAGGTTTAAATTTAAGTATGTGTTTGACTAAGTCATTTAGAAGAAATGTGTACAATGACAGGCGATTCTGAAGAGCATAAGACCTTGCAAGGCGAGGGGAAAGATTAGGGGTTTTTCCTAAAATTATTCTTTTTGCATCGAACAAATTTTTTTTAGGTTTTTTGAACTATTCCAAATAGAAAAGGTCTTTAGTGATTTTTCTCTTAAGTTAATAGTTTTTGTTATATAAGCGAATGAAAATTGCGAAATCGGCCATTTTTAACCCTAAATCGGACATTTATCTAAAAATTTCAAAGTTGAAAAGGTAGGTAGATATTCTTTAAACATTGATTGATGAAATCCCAACACTGTGGTATAAGTGAGGACGTTTGAGTTGACATAAATTCATTATCTCGAGAATGGCAAATTTCAAGAGAAATCCTCAGACAGGTCGATTTTTATTTTTATATTAGGACTTTTTGACATATATATAATACTAGTGACGTCATCCATCTGAGCGTGATGACGTAATCGATGATTTTTTTAAATGAGAGTAGGGGTTGTGTGATAGCTCATTTGAAAGGTTATGTAATTCTCTATTCATTAATATAAACATTAACATAATTATTTATAGAGGGTGTACAAAAAAATTTTTTTTTATTAAATTAACTTTGATTAAATTTGACAAATAGAAGAAATTTTTTTTTGTACACCCTGTATACAAAATTATATTAATGTTTATATTACTGAAATAGAGAATTAAATAACCTTTCAAATGAGCTATCACACAACCTCTACTCTTATTTAAAAAAATCATCGATTACGTCATCACGCCCAGATGGATGACGTCACTAGTATTATATATATGCCAAAAAGTCCTAATTCAAAAATAAAAATCGACCTGTCTGAGGATTTCTCTTGAAATTTGCCCATTCTCGAGATAATGAATTTATGCAAACTCAAACGTCCTCACTTATACTACAGTGACGCGCCCGCTTGATTAGCAATTAAAAAAAACAAAGGGGTTTTCGACATTTTATTGCAAATAACTCTTCGGGATTTCATCAATCAATGTTTAAAGAATATCTACGTACCTTGGCAACATTGAAATTTTTAGATAAATGTCCGATTTAGGGTTAAAAATGGCCGATTTCGCTATGTTCAAAATTTTCAATCGCTTATATAACAAAAACTATTAACTTAAGAGAAAAATCACTAAAGACGTCTTTTGTTTGGGATGATTCAAAAAAACCTAAAAATATTGTTCGATGCAAAAAGAATAATTTTAGGAAACACCCCTAATCTTTCCCCTCGCCTGGCAAGGTCTTATGCTCTTCAGAATCGCCTGTCATTGTACACATTTCTTCTAAATGACTTACTCAAACACATACTTAAATTTAAACCTTACAGGAGAAAGTTTATTTTACCCCCTAAATTTGCACTTTTCGATTCACCTGGTAGATACACGTGCACCACTGAGGCCTGCCAGGTCATGGTTTTTAGCCTTGGTGTGCTATGAATTATCACTAGAAAAATTTCTAGCCTTACAGGACGACCGTTAGTCGGAGGGTTCACTAGCTCTTAGACTATTATTATCTCTGAAGGGAAACCAAAGTGTTTTCCACTTTTGTTTACAAAGATTTCCCCCTGTAAAGCAAAGATTTCTATTTGAATTTCACAGATAATACAGCCTTGCAAATTCATCTTCACATTATTCAATTATGCGCGAATTGCCACTTGACAATGGAATGTTTTTTCAAATCTAAAATTTTAAACGACGGCTTTAACAATGGAACATTTAAATTATTATCAAAACTACAACCGTTTCTAATTTGTGACAACTGCGTACAGGTGCACCGCAATTTGTAGTGAGAAGAGTATTTGGTTTGCAAATGAGTCAATTGAATACTGAACAGCTGGGTATTAAAACTGGGCTCGATTTTATGAATAAACATTCGGTTCGTCGCGGAATTTCAATAGATGACAATATAATATAATAAATTTTAAATGGCCGTTTCCACCGGTCTTGGTGGTATAAATTACCTTAGATTTTAGTAGGCTTCTTAGAACTTCTTTTGTCATTATTTTTCAATGCCTCCAACTTCGGTTGTGTTCGAATAAAACATCAAAAAACTATTCAATAATATTTTTAATTTAATAATAGATATATAACTTCATCTTTGACAATACTGCCAACATTTGAATATAAAAGACAACAGTGTTTAGTGTTCATATGTACCTAAAAGACATATTTTCAAGATTCCCCAAACATCGGGCACCCGCTACCCTCAGAGTAAATTAAGATGAGGTCTACGCAACATCTCTGTTGGTAGAAGCTCTCAAAAAATTCTTTAAGTATTTTACTCCATGTAAATCTTACAGATTGTCCGCCGTTGTTAAAAGAATAATTATTTACTAATAGTTTTGTATTGTTTTGTGTAAACCATTGAGTGTCAAAAGGTTTCTTCGCATCGTTTTCTGGATTCTGGTAGCCTAGATCTCAGGATTGCCATATCTCCACATTCAGGATCTGCGTGACAGTGACTTAAACAATAGTGCACATAGACATTTGAAAGACTTAGTAATTAGTAAATACTATTGTAGCTGTAGGATGTTGTTTATATTTACATTGTTTTCTCTTTATTTTCTAGTTTGTTTTGCTCTATTTGTATTTTCTCTCATAATAAACTGTTAGTACCTTTGGAAAGCTTTTTGAAACGTGAGTATTTAAGGTATTCCTAAATTACAGGTAAACACTCTCATATTTTGTATCCAGCAGTATCACCACTGGTTGAACTAAGATGTAGTTGCTGCCTCTGAGTATTTTACGCCAGACCTATTGGATCATACAGCCCCAGACCAATAATGACGTAGCTGCTGCCCTCAGTTGATCCGCGGGTACTGCTTGGTTGAATCTTATTCATAATGTCTCCTACATATCTAAAGGAATGTTTCCTATTGGCCATTGAGAGACGTCTTGTCGGGGTTGAGCACTTCCCCTGCCCAGTCCGTCTTCCGTGAATTACTAAAAAGCTATTACTCAGTTGAGAGCTCCTCCCCCACGCATTATGGGACGAGGAGGATAAACTAATATAAGCAGAAACCGCTCCACCCCGCCACAATGCTTCAGAACATCTACTTCCCCCCGATAGCACTCTAATGCGCTATAGGGGCTCTCTATCAGCAAAGTGCTTATCACGTGGGAGTCCGCGTACCCAGGACTCCCACGAAATCCTACCCCGATCAAAGCAGGCCAGCGTGAGGCGCTCTATTCCTGCAATCTCTAGTGACTTAGCTTCGATCTGTATTGCTTGCTCGGGCCTCGAGTCCCCGCTCTGGGTTACGTCGAGTTCGCCGACTCGGCGCTCGAGGATATGAGCTCTCTTGCCTGTTTTTGGGTTTTTATTAGTATTTTTTTCCTTTTGTTAATGTTTTGTTATTTTTTTTTTGGTGGCCCAAGCCGTTTTTTTTTGTTGATTCTTTTTTGAGTGCTGTCTGAAACATATAAATGTAACATTAGTAAATACACTGCGATGCCAAATTCGCGGTGTGCAAGTACTTGGAAGGGATACGTTAAACGATCGTGCGCGAATAGCGGAGAAATATTGCAACTTTCTTAAATAATTTATATTGTCAATTGAAATTGTCAAATTAACGTACATTTCATATCTACTGTCATTGAAAAAGAAAAATTATGTTGCGCCACAATATTGATATGATATGCAATTATTATATAAAGGTAAATTTAATTAATTTTATTTTGCTTGCAGTACTGCATTTTAATTACTAATTTTATTTATTACATACAATTGTTTACGTTTTAATAACATAATCTGAATCTTATTTTTTCTTCTTATTATTTTTTTGGACTATGGCCTTGACAATTGTCCAGTAACCAGGACTAATATAATTGGCCAATATAATTAAAAGTGCGAATAAAGTTGCAGAGCGTATAAGTAGGTGTCGCTTTGCCGAACTTGCACGGTCCCAATAGGGCAGTCAATGAGGGTATGTGGCTCCGAATTCAATCCTACTATATCGATTTACGTGATATTTTCACAGTAAGTAGGGAATAGCCCAAGAAACAAAGTCTACCCTATGCCGATGTCTGCTTTTGTCTTGGGGCGGTTCCCACCCCTTCTCGGGGGTGGAACATTTTTTGCTTAAATAACTACGGAAGTTGCTAGAGAACCTAATACTAAGCAAAAACTGTTCTATAATTTTTTTTTTTTCGAAAACTCAATACTTTTTGGGTTATTCCTGGTTGAAAATTGGCCATTTTCATTGAAACATAACACCTTTTCAAACGGTTTTTTGCGAATACCTCAAAAACTATGCATCTAACTAAAAAAACCATATAAAACATTTTTGTAGCTTATAAAATAACAAAGAGATTCTTTCCTTTATGAATCTTCTAGTATCTTCTAATATCTTCTAATAAGACAGAAAGAGATATGGTAAGTGAAAAAAAAATTGTTTTCTTGGTGCATGCTCAAATCAGTGTATTTAACTTGAAATAACAGAGAAACGGTCTATTTTAGGTGTATAATGCTACCAATAACTTTTGTTGTGCATGAAAGGACCTTTAAAATAAACAATATTAAATGTCGATTACATTCAAACTATGCGAGATAAACTGTAAAAAATTTGATGACTAACGTATTTTAAGAAAAAAATGAGAAGTATATTTAACCCCTCATCCACAAGAATTTAAATGCATCGTTTTTCTTCTACAATACATTTTACTATAGTGTTCTTTTTATGTTCAAAAAGTTGGGCGGGTTTAAAATGAATGGTTTTTGAAAAAAATAAGATCAAATTATTGAGCGCATTTTTAAATTTTCTTAAAAATCTTCCTATTTCTCCATGTAATTCGGAAATGATAAGAGATGCCAAAAAAAAAGATGTCATACAAAAATGTAGGTTTCTTCTAGATAAACATTTTGATTTTATTTTTTATAACAGTATCTCTTATCATTTTCAAGTTACATGGAGAAAAAGGAAGATTTTTAAGAAAATTTAAATATGCGCTCTATAATTTGATCTTATTTTTTTCAAAAACCATTCATTTTAAACCCGCTCAACTTTTTGAACATAAAATAACACTATAGGAAAATGTATTGTAGAAGGAAAACGATGCATTAAAATTTTTGTGGATGAGGGGTTAAATATACTTCTCAATTTTTTTCTTAAAATTCGTTAGTCATCAATTTTTTGCAGCATATCTCGCGTAGTTTGAATGTAATCGACATTTAATATTGCTTATTTGAAAGCACTTTTCAAGCACAATAAAAGGTATTGGTAGCATTATACACCTAAAATCGACCGTTTCTCTGTTATTTCAAGTTGAATACACTGATTTGAGCATGTACCAAAAAACAAACTCTTTTTACCTACGATATCTCTTTTTGTGTTATAACTAGAAGATTGAAGAAGGAACGAATCTCTTTGATTTTTTTGAGCTACAAAAATGTTTTATATAATTTTTTTTAGTTAGATGCATTGTTTTTAAGTAATTCGCAAAAAATCGTTTGAAAATGTGTTAATTTCAATGAAAATGGCCAATTTTCAACCACGAATAACTCAAAAAATATTGAGTTTTCGAAAAAAAAATTATAGAACAGTTTATGCTTAGAATTAGGTTCTCTAGCAACTTTCGTAGTTGTTTAACCAAAAAATTTTCCACCGCCCCCAAGACAAAAGCACACATCGGCATAGGGTAGACTTTGAATAAGGAGATATTTTCAGGCTATTCCTATAATTTCATTAAAATCCATGCAGTAGGATAGAATTCGGGGGTAATAACCTGTTCTTGCTCTCATTGACTGCCCTAAAAGGTGAACGCGTTGTCTTCTTTAGATAGAGTTGCTATTGTCTATACTTTATTATATATTTGCTATTGCTGTTTGGGTATTCTGTGCTTCTATCTACGGTACACATCATACCTTAATATCTCTTGCAGGATCCGGTTTGGGTGGTCTTCGCGCTCAGCAAATTTTGTTCTGGCTTTTTCCTCCATCATAATTCATAATATCCAGTACTCTTATTTGTTTTAGTTCTCTGAATAGGAACCGTTCGGCGACGTATCTGGGCACCTTTGCAGCTTCTCTGCGGCAATTATGTGCTGCTTGGATCTTCTTTTCGTTGCTTTGATTTGTGTCTCCCCATGCAAGATATGCACAATGTAATCATTATTATAATGTAATGATTAGGGAAGCCTAACCCTCAACGAAATAAAGGCAAAGAGAATAATGATGATTTGCTTTGTTGCTTTTAGTAGTTAGAAAGATCTTAGAAATAGCTACTAAAAGCAGTATTTCCTAAAACTATTAATCACTAATATATTAATTACACTCAAAAAAATTTAGTTCGTAATATTGATTAACAGTGATTATTGAATAGTATTTCGTTGTCACAACAATTTAATTTGTTGTTTCAACGAACTTTTAGACATTGACGAATGTACTTGGTTATTGCCACAATGATTGAATAATAATTGTGAGAATAACTAGAGTACATTAATCAATAACACTCAATTTATTCAGCCAATAACTTAGTTTCGTATATTTAATAAATACTGTTAATTGTGGCAGCAACTCACGTTCTTGATTTCGTAGATGACAAGCAATTACCTTGGTTTATCGTGACAACGTACAGATTTCATTAAAACAATGTACAAATGTTGTTAATATAGAGTAATATATGATTATTGAATAGATGTACACTGATTGTTGTGCCAACGAATGCATTAATCAATCTACTACTGCCTTTAATTCTCACAAACAATGCGTTAATTGTGACAATAATCGTGGTTGTTGAGACAATAAATGTTTTGCTTGACCATTTGAAATGTAACGGCTTTTCCTTATCGTGATACCCCTAGCTTCTCTGTGTTACCATTGTTTAAAAAAGAGTTCTTTGTTAAACAATGCTGTTACCTCTACCGAAGTGCCGAAAAATAATTGCATTTTGTTTCCAAGTGTAGTCCGTAGTAGAAGGAAGATAAGGATAAGATATTACTTATTTTTTATATTTGAATAAAAGTAAGTTTTTTCTGATAAGGTAAATACGGGAGAACATTCTAATTAAAAATAAACTTGTCAGTGTCTTATGTTTGTAAGTGTTTACTTTTAATATTGTCTTGTGATGTTATTTATAAGATGAACTAAAAATTAATTTTCGAATCCTGAATGAAAAAAATAATTAGTATTTTTGAAAATTTAAACGCAGAATAAAATATTACAGTATTATCGAGGGTCTGACGTCCCTGAGAACTTCTATAATGATTATTTTAATAAGTCACAGGGGTGAAAAAGAGAAAATTTAGTATGATTTTTTTATTTCAAATATACTATTCAAAAGAAACTTTTTGTTTATTCTAGGGGACTTTCAGCCCTCAGTAATAATGTAGTCTTTTATTCTGCGGTTAAATTTTTCAAAAATACTTATTAGTTTTCTCAGGATTCCAAAAAAATGAATGCGTTTAGAAATAATTCGATCGAAATTTTGCCCCTGGGCTCTCAAAAATGATTAAAGTGTTATACATTTTTGAAATCACCATTTCAAACACTTTTAAATGAGCTGTCACATGATGTACTTTCCCATTAAAAAAATCAAAGTTACGCTTGTCACCTGAAGAGGGATCGTGTAAAGTTCGAAACATTGATGTTATAATATACTTTGATAATTTTTAAATCGACCTGTCTGAGCGTTTTGCTTATAAAGGTTAAGGACAAAAAAGGGGATTTAAAAAATTATTATTAATCAATTAATATGATAAATTGGGCTAATGCATTCAGTAATTATTAATATAAAATACGTTCATAGTAGGAATGAACGAAACTGATTGTAACAATGAATAGAATTGCTTGTAAGAAAAACCGTATTTATTGTGAGAATGAACGGAATTAATTGTAACAATAAACGGAAATAATTGTAGAAATAAACGAAATAGGTTAGGAGAAATAACACTGTTATTGGCACAACGAATGGTCTTCGTCGGTCAATTAACGACGTTGTTGTTTCAATAAATAGTGTTCGTTGACTCAATGAACAGAGTTCGTAATATCAATAAAGTGAGATTATGGTATACATAATGAATGTTCGTCCATTCAATAAACGTAATACATTGGCTCAACTAACGAAAATAATGAATTGATGAACATCGCTTTGTTGTTCCAATAAAACCAAGAATTGGACAAATTTTAAGAATTGCGTTTGTTGTCGGAATTAACATTTTTATTGATATTACGTACCTTTTTCGTTGAGTGTAATAAAAGACAAGTTTACAAAGAAGAAAAAACGATTAAGAATATTACACTACAAGACGAACGATTTAATAGTTATACAGTTCTTCCCTTTTACATAAAAGATTTGATAATTTTTCGTCGTTTCTTTTTATTCGTCTTATTTCGGAACATTTTAAATTTGTAGAAATTTAAGATTCCTTCGGTGTAGATCCATCATCCCGTATTTGCAGGAAACTCGAGCGGCCATTTTGCTAACTCGGCAACTTGCTTTAATTATTTTTATATTTGCACGTTCATGTATAAATAATCGGAGAAGTAGATGTATTTTTGCTCTCAGAAATCCTAACGAGTTCGGAGACAAGCTCAGAATTCCCTCGCCATCTTTCAGTTTGCTGCGCCAGCACGAACACACTGATTAATTTGTTCTATGGATAAGTTTTATGGCAAACTTTTCCCTGTAGATGCTGGAAATCGTCGTCCTAGTTCAAAGTTTACTTTTTCATTTTTTACCGTAATTAGGACATTTTTTTTGTTTTGTTACGGTATTAAAATTAAATTGATGGCCAAGGGATTGTGGCATATTCACTAATTAGCAGATTACATAGACTTTAACTACTTATTTTATTTTTATACTCTGATATGATTTTGTAAATTCGATTTAAAAGTAAATACGAGGGGTAACTAAATATGAACCGGGCTTTCAGTTTTGCAAGTAAAATGCACTTTTTCTTCATGTGCCTCATCCTCTAAGGACATTGACTGCTCAAAGTCAACCAGACATATTATGAATACGTCACAGTTGACGTACACACACCCAAACTTATATGGAATCACCATTTATTTCAAAGTAATATTAATTTAAAATGAATAACCATTTTCAATTTCGTTGCAAAACGAAAATACAGCCGAACCATATTCCAGTCCAATCAGAGAGTGCTGCAAGCACCTCTACCGGTTTCGAAACTTATTAGTCTCTCATCAGGAGGCACATATGCTGCTCTCCCTGATCCAACCAAAACAAACCCCAGCGTGCAGTCCCGAATTGCAACGAACGAAATGGCATAGATGCCCTAGCGGCAACTGCTAGCAAAAGACTAAGTTTTCACTCTAATGGCACATAACATATCCCACCAGAATGAAAACAATGGGAACCTTCTCTGGTTACACCTCCGAGGCTTCTACAATTTGCAAGCCATACGGATGCTGAGACTAAGGAAGATGAGGGAATTCTACAATTTACAATTCACGTCACATCTGCTCAGCGCGGTAAAGTTCCAACGAGACTGGTTCCCTTCATACTCCACACAGAGTAAATGTAAATCAAAAATGAATAACCATTTTCAATTTCGTTGCAAAACGAAAATACAGCCGAAGAAGAATTCCCTCATCTTCCTTAGTCTCAGCATCCGTATGGCTTGCAAATTGTAGAAGCCTCGGAGGTGTAACCAGAGAAGGTTCCCATTGTTTTCATTCTGGTGGGATATGTTATATGCCATTAGAGTGAAAACTTAGTCTTTTGCTAGCAGTTGTCGCTAGGGCATCTAAGCCATTTCGTTCGTTGCAATTCGGGACTGCACGCTGGGGTTTGTTTTGGTTGGATCAGGGAGAGCAGCATATGTGCCTCCTGATGAGAGACTAATAAGTTTCGAAACCGGTAGAGGTGCTTGCAGCACTCTCTGATTGGACTGGAATATGGTTCGGCTGTATTTTCGTTTTGCAACGAAATTGAAAATGGTTATTCATTTTTGATTTACATTTACTCTGTGTGGAGTATGAAGGGAACCAGTCTCGTTGGAACTTTACCGCGCTGAGCAGATGTGACGTGAATTGTAAATTGTAGAATTCCCTCATCTTCCTTAGTCTCAGCATCCGTATGGCTTGCAAATTGTAGAAGCCTCGGAGGTGTAACCAGAGAAGGTTCCCATTGTTTTCATTCTGGTGGGATATGTTATATGCCATTAGAGTGAAAACTTAGTCTTTTTTCTAATATTTATTTCTTTTGAAAAAACTTGTTATTGTTGCGAAGATTAAAGGTTTTTATTGAAAATAAACAAATATATAAGACAATCGGATAGTACAGCCCGGTACGGTATAGATTATTTGCTTGGGTTGCAAGTTGAACGAAAATAAATAAACTAACTTTTGCGTCCAAAAACGAAAATATGCCTCATGTGGGGTTATACAACTTACAACGAGGAAAGATTATTGGTCTTGTGGAGAAAGTAATGTTCTCAGATGGACATAGCTGCAGAGCTAGGCGTAATACAGGGCGTTCTGTCCAAAACATATGCTAGGTAACAGGAACTAGGAAAGCTCAAAAATCAAGCAAGGGAAAGTCGCCAAAAGTAATAACCATTTCTCACCTGCAGCTCCAAAGGCAGCTTTTGGAAGCTACAAGTGTAACTGTTTCAGTTGAAACGATAAGAAGAGTTCGTACCAAGAAGTGTACAGCAGGAGACAGTTATTTATTTATTCACGGGCAAGCCCTATTCAGATATAAATGTGGGCGCATATGAAATGCCTCCCGAAGAAGGGTTTCTTACCTGTCGCTAAAATGGTCACATACGAATTGCCTCCCAAGCTCTAAATAAATTACATGCTTCTAATCTTTATGTAAAGGTGAGACGTTGCCACATCTTCGTCCCTTTGTAAATTTTCGCCAAAATTGGTATTTCGTTATTTAATTTATTTTATTTTCAACCTTTATGTATTAAACATTATTGGCACTAGGCAGTATTTATAAATTTCAACTAACTTATACATATATAATTAGTTTTGTAACCGTTATTTTTTGTTATTAATAATTTGACAAAAAATACAAAAACATAATAAGTATTTTATAAATTTATAAATTTATATGATACTACTTTGACAAATTCTTATCTATTTATTTTACATTCTCTTAATTCTAAATTTTTTTCATTTAGAAAGTTTTCATTTTGCTGTACTTTCTGCAACAATTTTTTTCGTGTCGAAACAGAATTCATTTTAATGTAGGTATTTATTTGAAATTGTAAAATTATATCAATAAAATGATTAATGTTAGGAGAAGGAAAGTAGAAAGAAGAATTATACTTGGGATGAAAACTTTTGCATGGGTTTGTGGTTATTTGTAAGGATGAAGAGTGATCAGCCCAAAGATGTGGAGGAAATGTCGAATTTTCAGATATGTAATTATGCAAACAGCTTGAAAATTAAAAAGATCAAAATAGATAGCACCTATTTAAATTATGATTTGGCAACATTGTCTCATTATACAGCGATTAAATAGACAAAATATCAGCCTAAATGATTAACGAAACGGAGGCATTTCGATTGTACCTGGGAGGCATTTCATGTATGAAAATATTTACCTGAAAAAGTGGGAGGCATTTCGATAACGCCGATAAATGTTACAGTGTTCTAAATTATATAACATAATTATACAATTATATAACATTAATGTTAACCAATTATATAACATAAATTATCATAATATAACATAGCAAAGTGGTTTGAGAGAAAATAATTCTATGAGTAGTACAGTTACAAAAAAGAAAAAGAAAAAAAAGAATAAGATAACATATAGGTCAGTACAATTACAAACAAAAGATATCACCTAAATTCCTAAATCAATTCAGAAATGTTCCAAGGTATAACGGTTTTGAGTTATCTAATACATACATGTCATGTAACACCAACCACAATACAAAAGCTCTGACCGAAAATATTAAAAAGTTAAAAAGTTAGGGAAGAAATATGGTTTTTGAAGCGGGAAACTGATATATTAAAAATTTCGAGGTTATTTAATGAGTTAGCTAATCGAAGAGCTCTAGGAATAAATGTGTTGTAAGAATAATTGAATCTATGAAAAGAGACATAAAAGGTTTGCACCTGCCTAGTCGAACGACTGGGGACAAATAGAGATATTTTGGAGAGAAGCTCGGGGCAGTTACACAGCCCGTTGATAATTTTAAATAAAATTATTAAGTCTCTTTGTTTTCTGCGTACCTCAAGAGGAGGTAAGTTCAGTATGCGCTCTAATACAGAATAGTCATAGTATACATGCATCTTAGTAGCAGTATATCTCAGAAAATTGTGTTGGACAGCTTCAAGTTTCAGTTTATGAGTAAAATAATAGGGGGACCAAATTGTGGAACAGTAATCGAAATGAGATCTAACCAGGGAGAAATAAAGTGATTTAATTGCTGAGATGTTTGTAAAGTCTCTGGTGGTTCTTTTTATAAAGCCAAGCATCTTCATAGACTTCTGTATTGTACTGGAAATGTGTGATTTATAGCTAAGGGCGGAGTCAAGGATCACACCTAGATCCCTAGTTTCAGAGGCAGAATATAAGGTCAGATTATGGGATCCCTACTTATCCAGGCAGCACAGGATTGATCGCCTAAATTGGTGTCTTCACCACCAAAACTGGAACATTGGGAATTGACAAAATGTGCTATTTTCAAAAACAGTCAGGATTTAATGTAATCAGATGGAAAATCAGATGACCCACGAAATCGTGTACTTAGAGGTCGAGGAAGACAAGCAAGAACGAAAACTGTCAGATCTGTTCACAAATATACAAGGGGAAGTGTAATGTTCTGGAGAGGAATTGTGATCCGTAAAAAAACTTATTTAATTTTCATCCAATCAACTTTAACTGCTCACAGGTATGTTGATAACCTGTAGTCAGGCTCTGGAGAGGTGCAACAGGAGAAAATTTAATTTTATTGCATGATAATGGACCTCTACATACCATTAGAGTGACTACACAAACATCATTGAAGCAGAAGGTATCCCTTGTTTGGAGTGGCCTGCTTGCTCACCCGAGCTTAATCCTATAGAGTATTTGTGAAATATGCTTAAAAGGAAAATTAGAGCTCGCCAGGATAATCCACAAAACACCACACGGCTAGTACAAGCTGCTTTTAAAGGATGGAACAACCTACCACAACAAAATGTTGATAATTTGATTAGGAGCGTGCCCACGCAAACTGAAGCTTGCATAAGGACTAGAGGTGATAACACTGACTACCGCAAAATACAAAAAAAAATAAATAAAAACAAGTTAAACATTATTCGTTTTACATTGAAATTTTGTATGCTATAAATTGCTTTAAAATAAATATAAGTTGTTTTTGTGATAGTCCTTTGTGCCGTTCTAGATGTTTTTAAACAACTTTTGACATACAACTTTTGCAATCTTCGAACAAAGTTTTTTATACTAATAAAACACTGCATAAGAGACATCCTCTTTTTTAATCATACATGGATCCCTCCCTCGTCATAGTGGTATTTTGAAACTATTGACCATAGCTCTGAAGATGGCTTTAAAAGCCGGAAGCGCTCATATCAGCTAGGAATTAACTTTTACACACTTAAAAAAATACTTTTCTTCCCCTGTTATTCAGTTGTCATAAGTGTGTATGAAACATATAAGTCTTTACAATACTCTTGAAACTAGACATAACATCAAATGAGTTAACGCAAATAACAGAAACTGAGATGTGAGAACCTTGATGAATAAGCTACCGAAAAAAAAATTTTTGAAATAATAATTGAAGAATATTGTAAAAAAGTTCTTATAGACCGTCATCGCCCCCACTAGCGAAATTATTCCGAATCGATTTTTTTGCACAAACTTACTCAAAAAGAGGTTCTTATAACATATCCACAGGGTGCCGGGTGGTGCCGTGGTCGAAAAATCATTAAAACATTTTTTTTAAACAAATTCACAACAATATTTTTTTTATTTTGAACAATTTTTTTTAGATAAATTGGGTCATTCTGAGCAAAAAAGGTCTCTTGTCATTTTTTTCTAAAATTTATTGTTGTCGAGTTATTGCGATTAAAAATTTGAAAAATGCGAAAACGGCCATTTTCAAGGCTTAATAACTCGATTAATAATTATTATTATGAAATTCAAAAAGTGACCAAATCAAGTTTCAAACTCCTTCTTCAAGGTCCTGAAGAGATTTTTGTCATTATTTTCCAGGCCTAATCGACTTTCTCCGTCAAACAATCTGGTAGGTACTTACAAAGAATGCTCGATAGGATGCCGGTCACACGGCAACATTTTTCGGTAGAAAAAAGTGAAATATTGTCACTGGTTTCGTCGAGAAGAGGAGACTTCAGGCTTTAGGTCGTATATGGAATGTATCGTAAGAAAAGTTACACAAGATCGCGAAACCGGTACTTGTATGAAGCTACAAACTTATAAATGATTTTTTAGGCCTGGTTTTGAGATTTTTAGAATATTTCGAAAAATTTGTCATAAGGTCTCTATACAAATAAATTGTTAATTGTTAAGAAGAATACATAATCTTTTCTCTTCTGCCGTTAGGTGTCCATAGAGGTGAGTTTATTCTTTTCTATTCTTCGCCATTTGTGTCAGTTCTTGTCAAGATTTACCTTTATTTTGTAATATCTCCGCTATGTTGCCGTTCCACTCTTCGGTTTGAACTATTGGTCTGCTCCTTGTGTTTTCCCTATCGGTTTACCTTCCCAAACTCTTTTTACATGCCGGTTACCGTCCATGCGTCTTATATTGCCGAACCGTGCTAATCTTTTCTTCTTTATTGTGTCAAGCAACTGTGTAAATTTAAGTCTGTTTTTATTTCTTCACTTCTGAGTCTGTCTATCGTTCTTGCTCCCATCCTACTTTGCTGTCTTCTGTATAAAATCCAGTTTTCTGCTCCGTATTTCAACGTTGGCCTATAATATATTGTTTCGTATATTGCCATCTTCGTTTTTCTTGATATTTCGTTGTTGTTGAGGAATCCTCTATTTGGTACCTGGAATAGTTTTCTCTAGTCTGTTCTCTGTTCTCTCTGTTCTCTCTAGTTTATGGTTGAGATCGTCATGTGTTGTTTATTTTTTCTTGATATATCTTCTTCTTCTCTTCTTCTACGGCACTACAGCCCAAATTGAGCCTTGGTCTCCTTTATTTTTTGCCTCCACCCTTGCCTGTCTGTGGCTGCTCTTCTCCATACACGGACTCCTAAAAGGGCTTGTGCGTCGCTGTTTACTGTGTCTTCCCAGCGCTTTCGTGGCTTCCCAACCGGTCTCTTTCCTTGCATTCTAGCATTCAGTGCTCGTTTTGGTAGCCTATCCTCTCCCATTCTTATCACATGTCCGGCCCATTGCAATCTTTGTAATCTAATGAAGTCTGACAGGGGCGTTTCCTTATAAAGTTGATAAAGCTCGTTGTTGTATCGACTTCTGAAGATTCCGTTTTCCCTCACAGGTCCTAGTATTCTCCTAAGTACTTTTCTTTCGAATGTGTCGAGTTTGTTTTTGGATGTTTCTTTCAGCACCCAGACTTCACTGCCATAGCATGTTATTGGTCGAATTAAGGTTTTATAGATTCTCATCTTTGTATTTCGGTGGACACTTTTTGACCGAAATATATGGGAGAGGGCAAAATAAGCTCTGTTTGCCTGCGTTATTCTCTTCCTTATTTCTCCATCTTCTGATCCGTCGGCATATATTTCTACTCCCAGGTATGTAAACTTTTCAACCGTTTCAATGTCATCTTCATGTATAATGTTTTCTGGGACTATATTTCTTCTCGTCTGAGTCATTATTTTTGTTTTTTCTGTGTTAATTTCCAGACCTAGCATTTTTGTTTGTGTTTTTAACTCTGCATATGTTTCCTGTGCTCCTGTTGATGTTCTACTCGTAATATTAATATCATCAGCATAAGCGGCCAGTTGAACCGTTCGGTTGGTCAGTAGATTTCCTCGTCCAGTTTGCATTTGCCTAACCGCATACTCCAGTGCCAGGTTAAGCAATGTTGGGGCCAGCCCATCTCCCTGTTTTAGTCCCTGCGAAATGTTAAAAAAGTCTGTCCGGTGGTTTTGTATTCGTATACATGCCTGAGTTTCATCCATTGTGGCTTTAATGAGTCTTATTAACTTGTGTGGTATTGCCAATTCAGCCAATATATAGTATAGTTTGTTCCTTTTGACTGAGTCGTATGCCTGTTTGAAGTCTACAAACACGTTGTGAACATCAATATCGTGTTCCCATGCTTTGCTCAAGATCTGTTTTACTGTGAATATTTGATCCAGTGTCGATCTTCCCCGTCGGAAGCCCGTCTGATACTCTCCAATAATATTTTCTGCTAGTGGTTGGAGCCGCTGATTTATAATATACGTGAGGACTTTATATGCTGTACATAGTAGAGAGATTCCACGGTAGTTTTTGCACTGGAGTTTGTCTCCTTTTTTATAGATCGGGCATACTATACTTTTCTTCCAGTCGTCGGGTATTTTCTCTTCTTGCCATACGTCTCTGATGAGCGCGTGGATGTGACTTGCTAGGTGGTCGCCACCTACCTTATATAGTTCTGCTGGTATTTCGTCAACTCCCGGAGCTTATTGTTTTTCTGGGCCTTAATGGCTTCGAAAACTTCCTCTATGGTTGGAGCTTCTACTCCATTCTCTTCTACGTAGATCATACCCATTTCATCTTCCATGTCTACTTGAGTTCCAAGTAGTGTCTGAAAATAATGCTTCCAGGTTTCTGTGACTTTCTGTTGGTCACTGATTATTTGCCCACTTTCATCTTTACATAGATTTGTTTGAGGTTTATACCCACTTTTTATCTTTTTTAGGTATTCGTAAGCCCCTCTAATTTCGTTGTTTTTGAAATGTTCTTCCATTTTTTCTATTTGTCCATTTTCATAGGCTCTCTTTTTATTTCGACATGTCTTGTCTGCTTTCCGTCTTGCGACTTCAAATAATGTTCGTCTTTCTCGTGTTCTTCTTGTTATGTACATTTTGTGTGCTTCATTTCTTTCCTCGATTGCTTGTCTGCACTCGTCATCAAACCATGCTGCTCTTCTCTCCTTTTTCTTGTTTCCCAGGGTGGACGCTGCTGCTGTCAGTAATGCTGTTTTGATATCAGTCCATTTGCCCTCCATGGAGTGCAGTTCTAGCGTCCTTAATTCATTTGCTACTTCTTGTTCGAACTTCTCTTTACATTCCTGAATCTTCAGTTTTTCCAGGTCCAGTTTGTTTGTTCTTTGTTGTCTTTCGTTTCTTTTGCTGTTAACTCTGCATCTAAATTTGGTTTGTACTAAAAGATGGTCTGATCCACAGCATGCTCCTCGTCGTGTTCTCACATCGGAGATACTACTGGCTGCCCTTTTGTCTATCAGCACATGGTCAATTTGATTGGTTGTGGTTCCATCTGGTGAAATCCATGTCATTTTGTGTATGCCTTTATGTGGGAAGCATGTGGAACTTATAACCATGTTTTTACTGGTGGCAAAATTTATCAAAAACGCCCCATTCTCGCTTGTTTCATTATGCAGAGAGTGTTTTCCTATTGTGCCATAGAACTGCGGTTCCTTGCCTATTTTAGCATTCATATCACCCATTATAATCTTGATGTCATTTTTTGGCGCATTATCATATACTATCTCCAGCTGTTGGTAAAAGCTTTCCTTTGTATGTTGCTCTTGATCTTCTGTTGGACAGTGAATGTTTATCATTGTTAGGTTGAAGAAGTGGGTGCGAATTCTCAGCTTACATATCCTTTCACTGACTGCCTGGAAGTTGATGATTTTTGACTTAAAATCATTATCCACCACAAATGCGACTCCACATTCTTTGCTTCCTTGTTCCTTCCCACTATATAGAATTGTGTGCGTTTTAGTGTCCATGACACCTTTCCCCAGCCATCTTGTCTCCTGAAGAGCAGTAATCATGATCTTATATCTTTTTAGTTCTTGCAGAAGTGCGGTTTGAGCTCCTGGTCTATTTAGCGTCATTTAGTCTTGATATATCACCACTTCGATTTCGTCGTCCTTTTTTCCTTGTTATTTTCATTATTTGTGTCTTCTCTTTATTTAAGTTGTATTTTTTTGCTTCCATTTTACTAAACGTAATTCACTTTTCCTGCTGTTTCGGCGAATATTACTACCTATGTCATCTGCAAATACACATAATTTTGCATTTATCATACTATCTCATCTATTACATTTTTTATAAAAAGTGTGTTTAATCTACATCCTTACATAACTCCTTGTTTTGCTTCAAATGTCTTCGCTTACTCGTTTCTTTTTCAAGCTCTCCCTTCGATTTCTTGATTTTTCCATGTCAATAAAACATTACACTTTTTTTTATTTTTCTTTAAGGCTTTCTCTAGTACCTGTTCCATGGTGTTGGAAGCAGGATTGGTGTCGATAAGAATTGTTTACCTTATGTGCCTTTCTGTTTTTAAAGTTTTGTTAACTGTTATTTTTTATTGTTATTTTAGTTGTGTTTCAATTAAAACATCTGTTAAAGAGTAAAACCACCCATCTTCTTTATTTGTTAAGATATCAAGGACATTCAAAAAAGAAAATGTTCACAAAACATAAGACTACAATACGATTCCGATGTATACTAAAATTTGTACCTCGTCCTGCCTACAGGATGTCACAAACGTAACATAAGAAAAACATTTCTTTTTTTCCACCCGGTATAAATACAAAAAAGAAGTTTGAGTAAACTTCTGTACATCTGTATAAATACTAAAGAAAAATCTAAAATAATAAAAAAGATTAGCGGCATCCGTTAATCTGTTCACGAAAAAATCAACTATGAAAATGAGCATAATATTCTACATATATCCCTAACTTTTGACGAGCAGTTTATAATAATATGGTCTTGTATGTTATGTTCTCTTCTGAATCCACTTGGTACGTTCACTAGTTTATGTTCTATTTTTATCCTGATTTTTCTGTATATTATTATTTTGTATACCTAGTTTTGCTACATATGCTTCTAAGTTCTGACAATCTTTTGGATTTCACATCTTGTGCACTGGTGAAAGTATTGCATTTGGACTGAACATTTTTATACTAACGTCATTACTCCCAGGAGCTTTCCTATTATAATCCTCTGGTTTTTGTCCTGTATAGCTTCTGGTTTCTCAGTTTTCCTCCGCCAATCCGCCAATTACGTTGTTTTCATTTTTTTTCTTGCAAGCATAGGCTCATTGAAATGTATCCAATTCCTCTGATATTTTATTGATGATTTTTTCCTTACCATGCATGCTACCCCTGCTTAAACTCTTCTTTTCTCTTTTAATTCATTATATATTAGTAAGTTTATCTTTTCCAATATAGCGATTCCTCGTCCTTTTATTTTCTGTTATAGCTACTATTTCAATGTACCTATCTTATGTTTTTGCCCAGTTCTATTTCTTTCCCATGTATGCATCTTACATTCCAGGTTGCCATTTTTGAAATGACCTTCTCCTTGTTTGCCATTATGTTGTCCTTTAAATCTGGTCGCTTTCTGTCTGTGTTATCATCTGTATATTCACTCATGTCCTTATTCTGTGCTTTTTTCATTTCCCGTTACGTCCATGTATTTTCTTCTACTATTTTTTAACTAGCTGGCACTTCACTGTTTCTAGCTTTTTCATTATGTTTGTTTTTTTTTCCATTTTCATCTCATCTCGTGCCTTCTATAATCTATAAGTATGAATCTGCAGGAGATTTTTGTCCTTTTTCCGTTTGCCCTTTCGTTTGCGGCTGTTTCTAAAGTTTCTTTGTATTTCTATCTCTTTTAGTGTCGGTCACATTCGATGTCCTCGGTGTTGTTTATATCTCGTTAATATTTACCTTTGGCTTTCAATACTTTTAATTTTCGGATCTCTTAAATTGAATAGCACATATCATATTATTTAAATCTGTTCTTAAAGAAATATCAAAGTCCATTATTTAAAAATATCATCATAATAAATCTTTATCCAGGAGTACTTTGACAACAATCATGATCTAACGTATTATGAGGCATACACATACACAGCGTTACACAATGCTTGGCCACTCTTTTTCCAAATATAGTAAGACTAGTCTATGTAGAGAATAATAATAAACAGAGAAACAGTAAACATGAAATATGTTTTTTGCGACGAAATCAATAATGCACTAAAAATGTATTGAAGTTTTTATTTGTTTATTTTATAGGTAATAGTCCCGGATCCCGCGTACCAAAAAAAAGTTGATTAATAGCACGCTGAAAATTTGTTGATAGCTTAACGGTGTCTAGTCGGACAAACTTTGATTTACGGGAACACTGGAACAGGGGAAGTTTTAATTGTTTAAAAGTTTAAAAATTTGGAATATCACATCACGAAAACGTCCCATGTATTTTGTGGGACAGAACATCCAATTGATTTGTTACCCTTTCATTAAACTCTCATGCAAAAATCAGACTGCTATTACTAACTACTAATCAACATGATTCCTGTCATTTGACATGTTCTTCGTGTTTCACTCATTAAAATGCCCAGTTGGTGATAAACAACAGTCTGATTTTTGCATGAGAGTTTAATGAAATGGTAACAAATAAATTGGAAGTTCTGTCCGACAAAATACATAGAACGTTTTCGTAGTATTAGTACGTTCTTTAAAGGTAAAATATTGCAAAACCTCTAAATTTTAAAGAACCGCTTGGATTGACATGAAATTTGGCATATACATAGCTAACAAGTCAAAGAAAAAAAGTGATATTGTGCCGATGTGTGCTTTTACCCTGGGGTGAGTTTCACCCCCTTTTGTGGGTGAAAAATATATGTTCCAAATAAGTCCGGAAATTAATAAAATGATTATTTCTAAGCAACTCTTGTTCTAAGCAAGTTTTTTCACCGAGTTAATACCTTTCGAGTTATTTGCGAGTGAATATGTTAATTTTTCTACAAAATAACCACGTCTTCAGACGGTTTTTCGCAAATAACTCGAAAAGTATTTGACTGAAAAAAAATTCTTATCAAAAATATAGCAAGTAAAAAAGTGAAAATCATGGTGTATATATTATGTAGGTCACTTTACCTAGTAGAAGCAGAGTTACAGCTAATGAAAAATAGGTTCATATTCGTCAAATTCCAAATCGAATATTTTAACGTGCCATAACCAAAAAACGAAGCACTTTTTTGGGAAAAACTCATTTTAACTTTTGTAAAGTGTTTCAAAAAATGCTTATTTTTGTTTTTTAGAAAAAATTTTTAGCATCAAAAATAAACAAGTTACGCTCAAAATAAAGTTGGTCCCTTTTTTTTTGGTAAGAAATCGGGAAAATCACCCCCCAATTAGCATTTCAAATGAACTTGTTACCACTTGACAAGTTTTTACTCGCGTATGTATTGATCATATGATCTGTAAGTTTCATCGGTTCAATGTCCTTATTTTTGAAAGAGCTGTAGTTAAAAGGGCTTGAAGGAGTCACTTATCACGAGTGTATGCAAATTTAGAAACACCGAATCTTAACCAATTTTTTTCTTAAAGAAAAACAAAAAAATACAGAATATTCTGAAAAGTAAAGCCGACTTTTTTTATTCTTTAAGATTTTTGGTATCTCTAACAATTTTTAAGTTATTTTGATAAAAACATTTTTTTCAAAATTAAAATTTTTAAAAATTTTACTTTAAAACTAAATTTTTTCAAAAATAAGCACTTTGAATCGATGAAACTTACATATCATATAAACACAACATAAATAAAGTAACTTGTGAAGCGGTAACGATTAATTTCATTTAAGTTGCTAATTGGGGGGTGATCTACTTGATTTTTTTGCCAAAACAAAAGGGACTAACTTTATTTTGAGCGTAACTTGGTTACATTTGATGCTAGAAATATGCTTAAGATGCTTTTTTATAAGAACAGAAATAAAGCTTTTTTTAAACACTTTAAAACAGTTGTAATATGTTTTCCCCAAGAATGCTTCATTATTTGGATATTTCACATTGAATTATTCTATTTGGAATTTTTCGAATACAGTAGAACCCCGCAAATCCGAACCCCGCAAATCCGAACTTTCGGCAAATCCGAACCAACGGAAAGTGAAAAAATTTTTAAAAATTCAAAATAAAAATTTAAAAACATGTTTATTATGTGAGAAAATAATTACGTAAGATGCTAGCTACAGTATTAAACACTGGAACACTAATGGGTGAATAAAAGCGTCGAGTTACACTAAACACAATCAATAAAGGACTGTGCATAATACACATTTTCCATGGTATACTATGAACGAAAACATTGAAAAAGATAAGAAACATGAGAAACATAGTGTAATCAATATCCAGATTACAAATTAAATGAATCATTTACATGGCCGAATTCCCATGTCCCGTGACGAAACAAAACTACTGGCGTTAGCGATTTAATATTTCAGTGATCTAAATATTTTTCAGCTTTAGAATATTGGAGGCATAAACGTGCGGATAGAGTTTCACAAAGGGATCGGTGGCAGTCCAAATCTTTTAAAAATCATATCTTCGTTAGCTTCTTAGGCTAACTTTCGGATAATCCGAACTTTTCGGAATCCGAACAGGCTGCCCCCCCCCAATTAGTTCGGATTTGCGGGGTTCTACTGTATTAACCTATTTTTCATTAGCTATAACTCGGCATTTGTTAGGTATAGAGACCTAATATATACACCGTTTTTTTCACTTTTTTGTAGGCTATAGTTTTGGTAAACATATTTTTTTCGACAAAATGCCTACGTTTTGAGTTATTTGCGAAAAACCGTCTAAAAACGTGGTTATTTTGTTGAAAAATGAACATTTTTACTTGCAAATAACTCGAAAAGTATTGATTTGGTGAAAAAACTCTATAGAACAAAAGTTGCTTAAAATTAGTTAGTTTATCCATTTCGGGACTTAGCTTGGACATATATTTTTTCAACCCTAGGGCAAAAGCACACATCGGCACCATATCATTTTTTTTCTTTGACATGTTAGCTATGCGTATGCCAAATTTCATGTCAACCCAAGCGGTTCTTTAAAATTTACAGCAAAAACCGTGAAAGAATGTACTATATGACGTTCCAAATTTTTAACTTGTTCCACAATTAAAACTTTCCCTGTTAGAGTGTTCTCATACATCAAGTTTGTCCGACTAGACACCGTTAAGCTATTAACAAATTTTCAGCTTGCTATTATTCAACTTTTTTTGGTACGCGGGATCCAGGTCTATAATGCATTCTATAAGGTTTTACTGTTTTCGCAAGCATTTAGCTAATTCAAATTTTATGTAGAGACCATCTTAAGATCCACCTTTTATAACCATAGAGTCAAGAAGCGATAAATACACAAGGATCCCTCCGGATCTAAGCTCCCGCTCCCAATGACCTCTCAACAGGCCTGAAAGTCGTAAAGTTGAAAATGACCGGCAGATAAAATCTCTCTTGAGTATAAATCTGGTTTGAGAGAATTTAAACAGGTGTTCGCTCGCTTGTTTATGGTAATAATGTAATGTATGTAATAATTGTGAATTGATACTGATTAAATTCCATAAATTTCGAATGTAGCAACCATTAAATTACTCTTTTTAGGCCAGTCAATGTAAGCAAAATACGGCGATGCCGTGTAATTTTCAGGGTCATCATCGAATTGCATGAAAATTTGGATCTAGGATCCTCTTACCCCCTATTTCACTTTTGGACTTGAGGCCAAGGTTGATTTTACTAGGAGGTGAAAGCCACCCTTTCTCGGGGGTGAAAAAACATACCTTCAAAATAAATCCGGAAATGGATAAACTGACTAATTCTAAGCAACTTTGGTCCTATGGAGTTTTTTCACTAAGTCAATACTTTTCGAGTCATTTGCGAGTGAAAATGTTCATTGCTCAACAATAAAAACATGTTTTAGACGGTTTTTTGGAAATCCATACCTCAAAAAGTAACCATGAATTAACATCATGCAGGCCAATCTCTTTGCTATCCATAAATCTCAAAGGTGTTTGAAAAATTGCTACTACGAAGAATGTACTAAATAATTGAACAAAAAAATATTATTCTGAGTATGAATTTGGATTTCGTGATAAATACTCTAGAGCTATTGAATAATAACTGAAATAGAGATCACTGGAAACTGGAAGGGGATAAAATTTGTTCAGCAGTATTCCTGGATATCGCAAAAGCATTTGACAAAGTATGGCACGACGGCCTGTTAATGATGCTAAAGAAAATATTTCCTATGCAACTCATTGAAATATTGCAGTTATACCTATACACCAGGGGACCTTTATAGTTAAATTGGAAAACGAGTACTCTGCGTTAAAGCCAATAAACGCAGGGGTTCCACAAGGTAGCGTTCTTGGTTCAGTACTATACCTTTTATATTTATACATCTGACATTTCGGGGAGAGAAAACATTCAACTAGCCACATTTGCTGATGATACTGCAGTCTTGACAATAGGAGCAACTATAGAAGATAATGCAATTAAAGAACGCTGGTCAAAAAAATGGCTTATAAAGATAAATGAAAAGAAATTAGTTCATCTTACTTAACTTTACTAACAATAAAATCAATTATCTCCCAATTATCTTAAGCAACAGTAGTTCAGGTTAGACATTGTTCCATACTGGGTTTAAATCTGGACGTCACACTCAAATGGACGAAACATGTTAAAAAGAACACTAAGTTGAAGATAAAGTACAAAAATATGTGTTGGTTAATAGGTACAGTCGGAAAAATGAATTATTCCGAAACAATGCATGTTTTCGTTCTAATTGCACCCTACTAAGATAGGAATAAAACAACGAAATACCTGTGTTTAAATCTGGACGTCACACTTAAATGGACGAAAAATGTTAAAAAGGAAACTAAACAGTTGAAGATAAAGTACAAAAATATGTGTTGGTTAATAGGTACAGTCGGAAAAATGAAATAATACCCACGAACGATTACATCAATCACTTTTTTTGTATTTGCTGTCTTTTCTATAAATAACAAATGTTTGTTATAGAAAAAGACAGCAAATACAAAATAAGTGATTGATGTGATCGTTCATGGGTATTCTTTCATTTTTCCGACTGTAGGTATATTGTAGGTGCTCCTTGGTATGTTCGGAATGATGATTTACGTAGATACATACGTTAAAGTTGAATCTGTTCCAAATGAAATTAAGAAAGTCGCCAGGAGACATGAAGAGAGGCTCCATAAGAATCCCAATTATAAAGTATTTCAGATTCTTGTCGACCAACCCCAGATGCGAAGGCTCAAGAGGACTAAACCGTTCGAACTTGTGCAAATCTTAGTTAGTGTTGTGCATTGTAGCCACAACAAAGAAGTGGGCATTTTATGTCAAAAAAAGCTAGGATAGACCAGGTGACATCTAGATTACAAACAATTTTAGGAAAATGAGGTTAAAGAAAAATGCTAATTAATCTTGTAGATTAGGGGCCGATTGTTCGAACGCTAATCAACAATGATCACTATCAAATATTTAATTACTGTCAAAACTGTCAATGTCAACTTTGGTTGGGTTGCTAAAAACATAATTGATTACAATTCTGAGACTATAATCAATTAATATAACAATAATTATTAACATAATTGATAATAAATCTCATAATTTAATTTATTTTGTTTTCAGCAACCCAAACAAAGTTGACATTGACAGTTTGGTGACAGTAATTAAATATTTGATAATGATAATTGTTGATTAGCGTTCGAACAACCGGCCCTAGGTGTATCCTATTATTTAAAATAAAAAAAATAAATAAAAAAGTTTTATTAAACACTTTAAATAAGTTGGGATGAGTTTTCCCCGAAAAATGCTCAATTTTTTGGTTTAGTTCACGTTGATATTTGATTTTTAATTTGACGAATAAGAACCTACTTTTCATGAGCTCCAATGCTCAAAATCTGCTTCTACTAGGTCTACAGACTTCATGTATACACCAATTTTTTCGTTTTTTTTTTTTCTAATCTACATTTTTGCGATGAGTATTTTTTTCTATAAAATACTACTTTTTGAGTTCTTTGAGAAATACCGTCTAAAAACGGTCTAAAATTAACTCGGAAAGTATTGACGTGAAAAAACTATAGAATATAAGTTTAGAATTAAGTAGTTTAGGTATCCATTTCCGGACTTATTTTGAACGTCCGTTTTTTCACCCCCGAGAAGAGCTGGCTTTCACCCCTCAAGTAATAAAAAGCGACCCTGGGTTCATGATCAAAAATGAAGTGGATGGTAAAAGGAACATAAATCGAAATTTTCATGCAATTAGGTGTTGACCCTTAAAATTACACGGTATCGCCGTATTTCACGTTCATTGGCTGGCCTAAATTTAGCGACCATTAAATAACTCTTTTACGGTTCCTTGTTATTAAAGATAATAACGATATTTTGTTTTGTTTCAGGTATGAATACGTAAATAAGAAGCGACTTACGAGACTAACGTGGGATCGGGATGTGATGTAATCGTTTCGGGTATGTACATTGTAAGTATATTAGGTCATTATGCAATTGATTTATGGAGCGTGGATTTTGTACATTGATTTAAATAAGTTGGAATTGTTGAATGTGGAACGTCAGCGGGCAGAGTGAGATACTGGACTGTACTTTAGATGGTGTATATTACTTCCTTAGTTTGTTTTATATTTGTGTCTATTATAATGCGAACTTGAACTAAACCAATAAATAAAAATTACTTCTCAACTTAACTTCACAGCGTAGATTATAACGAGCGATCCACAATTATTGGGATCAAAGCTAGCCGTGCAAAAAATTACGTATGTCTTGTTTTAATATGAATTTATATCAAGAATTAACAAAATTATAAGTAACAATAATAAATAAAATCAAACAAGATGCTGTATATGTCCACCACCAACATCTCTACATAACCTAACTTTTCTTGTTAAGTTGACGTGCACTGCAAAGTTGACTTAAACTGGAAAGTATATCTGAATTAAGAGTAGACATGCACTGTACGTCATTTGCCACCTGTGCTGACAATAATTTTGGATCACACGTTATCAGGCTGTGCCGCAACGAACTACTACTTCCTGACTTATCTACTACTAGTTACTTTACTTAAGTTATTAAGCTTTACTTAAGCTTACGAATGAAGTTTTGATAATAAAAAAAGATTCTGCTTATTAGTGCCGTGTTTGCTGACCATTGACCAAAACATGACCACACATCAGCGTGTGACCACTTCGTCGCAAGCGCAATCCGTCAGACTTTTGGCGTCGGTTGGTAATCGTTGATAAAACTGACAATGGCAAGAATTCATGAACAGGTCCTCATACAAAAAGGGCATGGAAAAATTATAACGGATTGCTGAATATCCAGATGAGTGGACGCTGAGAGTTACCAATATTTGTGATTGCAAAAATGAATCAAAAGCCTAGTACAAATAAGGGAAGAACAAGCAGCAAGTTTAAAGTTCAAGAGCTGCAAGAAATGGAATCATCATCACCATTCTCTTTTACCTTACCTTTATGCGGGATCAGCTTCCCTAATTACATAACTTTTTATCTGCTTTATAACTTTATTTATTAGCGGCTCGGCGTTGAACATGCCCAAACCATCTTAACCCTCATTTTGGAATCAATTGGTGCAACCCCTACTTTACCTAATGTATATTATTCTTAATTTTATCCTTTTTTATTATCATCAAATCGTCAACTCATCCATGGAAGCATGCTCAGGGCCTGTATTCCGTGCACTGTAGATATCTACACGTCGCTTTCTATCGATGTCAATTTTCGTAAAAATATTTGAATTTTTAGCTTTAATTGAATTATTTTCTAGTTTTGCTAGTTTATACCCTAATTGATGTTGAAGTGACACTTAGTAAAACAAGAAAATATTTGAATTAAAACTAAAAATTAAAATATATTGACATCGCGCCGATCGCTTTCTATTAATGTCAATATATTTGAATTTTTAGTTTTAATTCAAATATTTTCTTGTTTTACTAAGTGTCACTTCAGCATCAATTAGAGTATAATCTATCGAAACTAGAAAATAATTCAATTAAAGTTAAAAATTCTAATATTTTTACGAAAATTGACATCGATAGAAAGCGACGTGTAGATATCTACAGTGCACGGAATCCAGGGCCAGTTTCGCCACATGCATTCGCTGTTCCCCTTTACTTTTAACTTCTCAACATTTGCTCAATGCTTCATTGGAATCTTTCTTTCACTCAACACACCACTTACTTGTGTCAACAATGTTTCATTGTTATAATTTTTGAATTAAAAAAAAATAAAGTAATCTTTCAAAGTTTTCTTTAAGCTGAAACAATTAACTTTAAAGTAAGGGGGTTTTGAAAGTTAATTGCACGTATGAATGCTGAGTTATACTTGTAAATTCCCCATCAAATGCCTATTTTACAATAATTGTTTTTCACAAAGTTATAACCCCAGTTCAACAATCGGATCAAAGTTTTTCAAAAGGAACAATTTTCATTTTGTTAAAATTAAATATCTCTAATTAGAATAGCTCTTTATTGACTATAATAAAGCTTTCGATAAAATACGACATGAACAATTAATGAATGTCCTAAAATTAAAAAAAATAGAGTACAATATACAGTAATTTATACTAGAAGTAGCGAGTAAAAGTACGTGTTAACGAACATTTGTAAAAGGAAATTGAAATTAGACGTGGAGTGAGACAGGGATGCGTATTGTCGCCAGTTCTTTTTAATGCCTACTCGGAGGAGATCCTAAAAAAGTTGAGGGAGGGTGAAACAGCTCGAATAAAGGCGAACGGAGTTCCCATTAACAACATTAGATATGCGGATGACACTGTCATCTTAGCCGAAAATATTGAAGATCTTCAGAGACTGGTGAACAGAATAGCGATGTATAGCCAAGAATACGGTCTAACAATGAATATCAAGAAGACAAAATTTATGAGAATATCTAAAACGCAAAGTAATAACGAGAATATCCTCATAAACAAAACCAATGTCGAACGAGTAGCCCAATATGCATATCTTGGAACAATGATCAAGTCCACAAATGACTACTTCCAGGAGATTAAAATTAGAATAGAAAAGGCTAGAGCGAATTTTAACAAAATGAGAAAAGTGCTCTGAACAAGAGATTGAAAGTTAGAGCTAAGAGTAAGGTTGGCAAGGTGCAAGGTTTTCTCGACTTTGTTTTACGGAATGGAAGCTTGGACCTTGAACGCGGCATCAATGAAAAAAATCGGAATCATTCGAGTGTGGGTGTATACAAGAATTCTGAAAATATCGTGGACAGAACACGTCATAAACAAAGAGGTTCTGAGAAAGATGAATAAAGAAATGGAAGTCTTAAGGGGCTATCCTAGTGTAAAAGTACGAAATTCATATACTTTTTTGGGAATTGCTAAAATAAAAAGTACTGTACCAATTGTTTTGAAAATTGGCATGAGCATTTATTGGATAAAGAAGTACATACATGTAGAACAATTTTCATAACAAAATATTGAAAATTAAACGATTTATGCGCCATCTACAGGCACCGTGAAAATAAAAACATAGCTCCACTGCTGCAGTGATTGGGACTAATAGAGATACTGAAACAAAAAATTTCAAAGTTATTATTGAAATATAAGTTATTTGCTATACCATCTTCTTCTTCTTAAAGTGCCTATCCATTCCGGATGTTGGCGATCATCATGGCTATCTTGACTTTGTTTACCGCAGCGCGGAACAGTTCAGTGGTAGTCGTGTTATACCACTTTAGTAAATTTTAAAACCAGAAAATGCGTCTTCTTCCCGGTCCTCTTTTATCATTTACCTTCCCTTGGAGAATCAGTTGGAGAAGGCCGTAACGTTCTTGATATCTCATTACATGTCCTAGATATTCTAATTTTTTTGTTTTGATGGTTATGAGAATTTCACACTCTCCCCATTCTACGCAGGACTTCCACATTAGTAATTCGGTCAACCCAGGATATACGTAAGATGCGCCATTCTATACCATCAACTAAGGGTTTTTTGATCGGATAAAAATGTCAATTTGGCGGTTTTTGAAACAGAAAATGTTTTAGCTACTTTTAAAAAAAATTGTCAACACCTCGTCATTTTTCCAAATTTTAATGTTTTTCAAAAATCCTAGTTAATGGTATAGGAAATAACTTATAATTCAATAATCATTTTGAAACTTTATGTTTCAGGATCTCTGTTAGTCCCAATCACTGCAGCAGTGGGACCATGTTCTTATTTTCACGGTGTCAGTAGAAGGCGCATAAATCGTTTAATTTTCGATATTTTTTTATGAACATTGTTTTGCATGTACTTCTTTTTATTATCAATGTTCGTGCAAATTTTCAAAACAATTGGTTTAGTACTTTTTATTTTAGAAATTCCCAAAAAAAGCACATATATGAATTTCGTATTTTTACACTAGGATAGCCCCTTAAATACAATTAAAGCCAGAAAATTGGAATATCTCGGATATATTACACGTGGAGAGATTTACAGCTTGATCCAACTCATTCTTCAGGGAAAGATTCAAGGAAAAAGAAGCATAGGGAGACGCAGAATATCGTGGAAGCGCAACCTGAGAGAATGGTACGGATGTACATCAAATGAACGTTTCAGAGCAGCCGTCTCCAAAGTCCTAATAGCCATGATGATTGCCGACCTCCGTCGCTGAGATGGCATTTAAAGAAGAAGAATAAGCTTAGGAGATACAATAGTTTAAACAATTAAATTGTTAATAACAAATTATCGGACGGATTTTCAGCCTGATACACTCAAAAAATCTAATATATGTACCAAAAAACATAAAAAACGTCTGGGTACCAAGGGGACAAAGAAAATGGATACTCAACTCCTCTGGCTCTTAGACTAAGAGCGGCAACATCAACAAGAAGAAACAAAAATCTCCTGGATTTTTAAATATTTCCTTCATAAACGTTTTCAGCTCCGTCCATGATGTAGTTCGCTATAATAATAGTGGTGATTGCTTAGAGAGAAAGAAGCCTTTTGACGTGGTTACTGTACCCGTTTGGAAATAAAGGAAATTTAAAATTTCATGCAGAACAGTTTCCCGACGATACTCTTGTTTTTTTTTTGTTTATGCGGTAAAATGTTTAATTTTCCAATTAAAAGGGCTACGGTAGCTACCGCGCCAATTTAACTTTGATCTTAGAGACACAAGAGCTCAAGGTAAACGCAGGAAAGTTGATTGCTTAATGTTGAAGTCGTTTTTGCTGCTGCAAAAGTTCAAAAGGGCACGTAAATGTTATATAAAATGATATCCAGAAGTTGCAACAATTTTTTAGTTTAACTAATGTAATTGTCAAGATTGGTAAAATATGTTATTTTCATTATAAAGTAAAATTGTTCGACAAAGAAAAAAATCTTAGACATGTAGCAAAATAGAAACGAATTTGGTATGAAGTTTCCCGTTTCCCATATAACGAAACGTCAACAAAGAGTGCATATAGGAGTAGGAGGAAAAGCCCAGTACTTAGTAAATGGCAAAATGAAGAATTAGCTACGTTTAGGAAAGTGGTGGGTAAATTATGATAAAAAAAAAGAGAAACAACAACTCTATAGCCTCGGTACACAGGCGACACACTCATATTGAATTCCTTGGCATTGTTAAGCTGATGTAGCATTCTTTGTAGATTGTCTTGATTTTCCACTATGTGAATTGCGTCATCATAACACAACATCATAACATAATAATATACTGTCTTTATTCCCTTGTTGCACGTGACCTGTTAATTTCCGTTGTTCAATTAACGTGTTTAAAATATAGTGTATTACCAATACATATTTACCACTAAAAGTGGTAATATTCACTTTTACAATACATATTTAACAAAATCGAGAAAATTCGCTTATGCTGACGACCTGGCCATTGGCTTCCAAGATAATAGTAAAGAAGCTGGAGAACGAGCTCTAAACGAGGACCTAACTACACTAAGTAACTACTTTAAGAACTGGCGCTTACGTCCTAACACAAGCAAAACTGAAACCTGTCTCTTTCACTTGTCGAATCAACTTGCGGGCGATACTCTCAATGTAACTCTAAATGATACAGCTATCAAACAACAACAACCCCAAATATCTAGGCGTCACACTTGATAGAACACTCACCTTCAAAAGCCATCTTACAAACGCAGCCGGTAAACTGAGAACAAGAAACAATATAATAATAAAACTTGCTGGAACAACTTAAGGTGCTTCTGCAGATACTCTTCGGACCTCTGCTCTAGCTTCGGTTTTTTCAGTGGCAGAATAATGTGCACCAGTATGGTTAAATAGTGCACATACAAACAAAATCGATGTCCAACTTAATCAAACAATGACAATAATCACTGGAACAATAAAATCAACCCCAGTGAGATGGCTGCCTACGTTGAGCAATATTGCTCCACCAGATTTACACCGTACAGCGGCATTAGTGAGAGAGTACCAGAAAATTGTAGCCAACGTACAATTACCAATCCATCAAGACATACCAGATATCTCAAAAGAGCACCAGCGACTGAGATCTAGAAATCCCCCAATCAGATCTGCCCGAAAAATTGGTGATTCCTATGATATACAGAGGCAACGGTCCACAAGATGGATGCCAACAATAGCAGCAGACTATATTCAGATATCCACCCCAACTCAGGGTTTCATCGGATCAAATCTGCTCCGGTCCACCTGGGCGAGGCCTAATCGCACACGTACCGGACATGGTAAATGTGCTGATTCTCTGTTCAAATGGGGTCGTGCGGAAAGTCCACAGTGCAATTGCGGATCACCTAGACCAGGGGTTCCCAACCTTCTAGCGACTGGGTACCACCTGAAATATTTTGAAGATTTTGGCGTACCACCAAACACCGGAGGGGGTGATGGGGGACATGAATTGGATGGAAGCCGCCCCCCCCCCCCCGATTTATAGAAATATATCTACTATTTAGTTCTAATTCTCCTCTTTGTGTGACACAATGTGTATTTCAGTATTCAGGAACAATTTTCTGTATTTGTACTGCTAGCCCTATCAATTTACCTGTTATACGAGTTCCGCTGTAGTGTTTGATTAAAGTGGTTTGGAGAACAAAAACTCTTCTATATAAGAGCAAAATATGTGCATTCTTGAAGTTTTAAACAAAGTTGTTCTTCAATATTGGAAGAGATATCAGTTATTCGCCTTTTCACTGTGTTGTTTGACAATGGTATTTTTTAAATTTCTTTGGCTGCCTTGTCTCTTTAACACGGTTTGGGCCATTTCCACAGTGGCCGGTGGTAAAAGAATCTCACCTATTGTGTGAGGCTTTTCATCCTTTGCAATTCTCTATTTAGCAAGGTAGGATGCCTTTACTAAGTTAGTATCATACTTACAAAACTAGTCATGCATTTATCATTCTTAAAAAAAGCAGATTCTCTTTTAAAAAATTCGATCAGCTTACCAATCACATCAGAGTGCTTTGTGTGTTGGTGACGTATCAGCATAGAAATCATCATGCTTTGGTTCGAAAGCGTTTGGAAACAATCAACACATTGAGGAATAGAATTTTCACTAGTTTCTGTGCCAGACTTCACTACAAAACTATACTGTAAGTAGTTTTCGTGGTATTTCCGACTGGCCTGCGGTTTAGGTTTTATAACACTATGCTTTGAAGTCCTAGGGTTCACTAAAAACTGCATTAATATGGAAACACAACAACTGCACTAGGACTTTCGCAGACAGAAGCCCAGCGTAATCGCTTGTTTCACCAACGTGACGCGTACCACCTGAAATCTTCCTGCGTACCACTGGTGGTCCGGTTGGGAACCCCTGACCTAGACATACCATAAGCCATTGTGTTTCAGACTGCCTAAATCGTGCCTACTGTGGAAACCTCCAGGACTTTGTGGAATGCTCCCCAGAAGCAATTGAATGGCTATGTAAATTGGACATTAATATTTAGGTTTATTCATTATATTTTAGTGTTTGAGTAATATTTAATTATTATTATATTTGTGTATTTATCGCACTGTGAAAGTCCATTCGCTAAATAAATAAATAAAAATATTCACTTTTATCAAATTGTTATCTTTACTCTATTACGAATCTCTACATATCTTTCTATAATCCGTCCAAATTATGATCTGTTTCTCTTGACATTATCCACTATCCACTCGTTTTTCTCACTAATGTAGTTAATGTGTTAAATAGCTTCCAGTTCCACTAATGTGTCCCTTCTTCTTCTTCATGTGCCATCTCCTCTAAGAAGGTTGGCAACCATCACGGCAATTCGCACTTTCGACACCGCTGCTCTAAAGAGATCAGCAGAAGTGCAATTAAACCAAGCTCTCAAATTGTTTAACCAGGAGATTCGTCTTCTTCCGCGATTCCTTCTACCCTGTATTCTTCCTTGCATTATCAATTGTAACAAGTTATAACGCTCGCCCCTCATAATGTGTCCCTAATTGACCATAAAAAACAAAATTAGTATATTTAAAATATCTACGCTTACTTTTGAAAGTCGTCGACCCTTGGAGACCATATTTTTGGAAGCGAAAAAGCAGATAGACACCCAAAAGTTGACGAAAAATAAAGGTACTGACCCTTAAGCCTTTCTTTTCCCCTAGGCAGAAAGAAGGTAATTCAGAATTTGTCGAAATAATATATAAAGGCAGTCTCAGTAATTAGGCGGGCATTGAAACTGGAGTAAAATAAGAAGAACTACTTAAATTGCATATATCATCTTTAAATGAACGGGGGACAAAAAGATTAAAATAAATTACTAGAAATGTGGGTTTTCACTACGGTAAAGTACTGATTAGACTAACTATGTGACGTCGGCTGCCATTGTGACGACGAACTAAGAAGGAATTGAAATTTGGGCTACTGTCTTATATCCTAGCCAGACTAATTGGGAATGAATGTTAATAAAAATATTCGTAGTAGATAAGTGAACCTGTGCATATAATACTTACACAACGGGTTTCAACTTAGTCTGGACATAGCAGCTGAGTCTATAACACGCAGTTGAAATCGTGTGGGAAAGACTACGTATTTTTAAATATTTTTACAGACTAAATCAATTATAGAGTGAGATGGAAAGTTAGTGCCTAGTAAAACGAAATGCTACAATTTCAATTGTGCACGAATCTCTTTGAAGTCTTCCTATCTTGTGCCATAACTTTTGCTACTCTCTATGTAACTCCTTTTTTGTCAAGTTTTTTCACTCAGTGATGGCACTCAATAAGTGCCATCATTCCAAGTCTCCGTAGATCTTACACTCTTTTTTTTACCTGGTGCTTTAGTTTTTTATCATACTCTGCCATCGATTATAATATATATGCCTAATTCATCTCGTATAACTTGTATATTAATGTATCTATAGTATACTGTATGTAGTTACTCTCTGTGACCGTGCGTCGTAAATATGCCGTCTGTAGCTTACTTTGCTGTTGCTCACTTAGTAGCCAGGAATCACACCCATATTTAAGAATTAGTCTATATAGCCTTAGGACGTTTGTTTTAGTTTGATTCGTTATTTATTTCTTCTTGATGATTTTTCTTCTTATTGCCTTTCTTGATCATTTTGTCTGTTAGTTTCTTCAATTATCACTCCCAAATAATCAAACGTTTTCACCTGTTTAATTTCTATTCCTTTAATCTGGTCTTATATCCACTCTGTCTTCTGCTATGACCATCATCTTTGATTTCTCCTTGTTCATGTGGATGATGTATTGCTATGTCATCTGCAAACACGGAAGATGTTTATATCTTTTACAAGTTACGTAGCTGAAACAGGCTGAGAGGAAGACAAAACATGCCTCGACAACAACAATGTAAAATCACAGAATACACTAAGCACCAAGATTAACGCACCACCTTAAAAATGGGACCTTTTGATGTCTCGTATTTCCTAAACCTGTTTTTTAGTATATTATAGCTTTGTTTTTCAAGAATATCGATATAATAATATTTTTGCTAAAGAGGTAAGTGTCATTGTATACCGGGTGTAACAATGATAGTGTGTTTTTTCCTCAAAGTTTGGAACACCCTGTGAAATATTCTAGCGTATATAAAATATTGAAATTAAAACTCAACTGTAGCCTTAAGGTAGAATTCCGCATCAAGCGACCGAGACAGGAGACCGCGACAGACGACAGATAGGCGAGGTCTCCCCACCACTGCTCTCAATGTAATTATATCAGGGTAGTTCTGCAGCCCGCGACCGAGACCAGCGACCAACTATCGTCTATCGCGACCTATCTGCCGCCTGTCGCGGTTTCCTGTCTCGGTCGCTTGGTGCGGAATTCTACCTTTAGGCTTTCTTAACATTTTGCTTTTTGACTCATTCGCTTATGTTGGATAATAAAAAAGTTAGGTACTTTTAACAACTAGCATCAATACAGGGTGTTTCTAAATAAGTGCGACAAACTTTAAGGGGTAATTCTGCATGAACAAATAATGACCATTTGCTTTATAAACATATGTCCGCAAATGCTTTGTTTCGTTGAATTTTTTCTTACAAACTGACGATTTATTTATTGCTCTAAAACTGGTTGAGATATGCATATGAAATTTGGTAGGTTTTAAGAGGTAGAATATAAAATTCTTAAATAAAAATGTATACCATTTTTATTCATTCAGTTGCGGTGCGAAACCAAAACTGTCTTAACTTTTACTCAGATCAGAGAGTGCAGCCAGCACCCTTATCGACGATTTCACCTCTTATTAGAGGTTCATCAGAGACTGCATAGGCTGCTTTTCTCTGGCCCAGGTAAAAATCTTCGACATCTGCTAAATAAAAGACTAAGTTTTTCAACCTAATAAAAATATTTGTAAATTAAATATTTTTAAAAGATTTTTAATTGAAAAACTTTATTGGCCCATTTCCTGGTGACAACCTCCAAGGCTTCTACAATATGCAAGCCAAATGGATGCTGCAGTGAAGACTAAAGGGAAGGAATTCTACACTATGCAATTCACAACCCCCGTCTGCAGCGTGGTAAAGTTCCAACGGAAAATGGACCTAGTTACTCTATAGGAGTAATACTAATATAAAAATAAAAATGTATACGATTTTTATTCATTCAGTTGCGGTGCGAAACCAAAACTGTCTTAACTTTTACTCAGATCAGAGAGTGCAGCCAGCACCCTTATCGACGATTTCACCTCTTATTAGAGGTTCATCAGAGACTGCATAGGCTGCTTTTCTCTGGCCCAGGTAAAAATCTTCAACATCTGCTAAATAAAAGACTAAGTTTTTCAACCTAATAAAAATATTTGTAAATTAAATATTTTTAAAAGATTTTTAATTGAAAAACTTTATTGGCCCATTTCCTGGTGACAACCTCCAAGGCTTCTACAATATGCAAGCCAAATGGATGCTGCAGTGAAGACTAAAGGGAAGGAATTCTACACTATGCAATTCACAACCCCCGTCTGCAGCGTGGTAAAGTTCCAACGGAAAATGGACCTAGTTACTCTATAGGAGTAATACTAATATAAAAATAAAAATGTATACCATTTTTATTCATTCAGTTGCGGTGAGAAACCAAAACTGTCTTAACTTTTACTCAGATCAGAGAGTGCAGCCAGCACCCTTATCGACGAATACGACGGGGGTTGTGAATTGCATAGTGTAGAATTCCTTCCCTTTAGTCTTCACTGCAGCATCCATTTGGCTTGCATATTGTAGAAGCCTTGGAGGTTGTCACCAGGAAATGGGCCAATAAAGTTTTTCAATTAAAAATCTTTTAAAAATATTTAATTTACAAATATTTTTATTAGGTTGAAAAACTTAGTCTTTTATTTAGCAGATGCCGCTAGGCACCTACTACCATCTCGTCAGTTGCGGTGGGAGATGGATATGTCGAAGATTTTTACCTGGGCCAGAGAAAAGCAGCCTATGCAGTCTTTGATGAACCTCTAATAAGAGGTGAAATCGTCGATAAGGGTGCTGGCTGCACTCTCTGATCTGAGTAAAAGTTAAGACAGTTTTGGTTTCTCACCGCAACTGAATGAATAAAAATGGTATACATTTTTATTTTTATATTAGTATTACTCCTATAGAGTAACTAGGTCCATTTTCCGTTGGAACTTTACCACGCTGCAGACGTGGGTTGTGAATTGCATAGTGTAGAATTCCTTCCCTTTAGTCTTCACTGCAGCATCCATTTGGCTTGCATATTGTAGAAGCCTTGGAGGTTGTCACCAGGAAATGGGCCAATAAAGTTTTTCAATTAAAAATCTTTTAAAAATATTTAATTTACAAATATTTTTATTAGGTTGAAAAACTTAGTCTTTTATAAAATTCTTAATTTTATGTCAAAAATGCGCAATAACTGCCTCTTAAAAACTACCAAATTTCATTTGCATATCTCAACCGGTTTTAGAGCAATAAATGAATCGTCAGTTTGTAAGAAAAAATTCAACATCCCGTATCTCGGAAACAAAGCATTTGCGGACATATGTTTATAACGCAAACGGTCATTATTTTTTCATGCAGAATTACCCCTTAAAGTTTGTCGCACTTATTTAGAAACACCCTGTATTGATGAATAACATTGCTAGTTGTTAAAGTACCTAACTTTTTTATTATCCCACATAAGCGAATTAATCAAAAAGCAGAATGTTAAGAAAGCCTTCTAAGGCTACAGTTAAGTTTTAATTTCAATATATTATAATATGCTAGAATATTCCACAGGGTGTTCCAAACTTTGAGGAAAAAACACACTATCATTTTTACACCCGGTATACAATGACACTTAGCTCTTTAGCAATAATATTATTACGTCGATATTCTTGAAGAACAAAGCTATATTTATTATACTAAAAAAATCACTCAAATCGGACAATAGTTTTACACCAAAATGTCGCATTTTTAAGGTGGTGCGTTAATTTTGATGCTTAGTGTATATTTATTAATTTCTGTTTCCACTGTGAACTGATATAGAAAATTTAAAAAATCACCATCCAAGTGCCATCCATATAGCCGAACAAATAGGCTTTGGGTCTGCTAATTGTAGAATTATTTTTCAAATTATTTCATGAACAAGTTTACAATTACTGGGCTTAATGGTCGTCCCTTTGTCACCCTACATTTTACAGTCGTTAAAAAGCTTTTGATTTTTTTTAGATCCCAGTATAGTTATGTTCTATTAACATTTGTTATTAAGCTTCGAAGAGTAATAATCTAACTTTTACAGCAGAAAAGAAAGAGAACGGTTTAAGAACTTTCTTGTTCTCAAAACTAAAAAGACGAATGTTTTGTCTACGACGATTTTCATTAAAACTTTCCGCATTCAACATTACACTTAATAACCTGCTCAATATTCCAGACGTTCCAAGCCTTTCATAATACCTCAAAGTACAGGACTGAATCACTTAAACACATGTCACTTTAGGAATACGAAACTGCGAAAAGAAGCTGAAAACTAGCCATCCTATATAAAAGTCTCCCGTCAAACTCCCTTCTTAATTTATATTCTCTTTCCTGACAAAAAATCGACATCCCCACTTTGTAATTCAACGAACGACTCACAGGGCTGGCAGCGGCTACGATGACAAAAAAATAAACTTTGAGCAGGTTTCAAAGTTTTCTCCTGTGCGGGAAAACCGTAGGCCAGGTATTGACGAAGGGAGCGACGATTTTACAAAGGAACTGAAGCATGCTGTTTCCAGTAATAATAATCTTACGCTGTTGGTAGAAATATCCATCCATACCTACAGGTAATTATTAATAAATTAGTAAATACCAGAATATTTGAGAGAAAACACTTATTTCTAGAATATTCCATAATTACACAGAAAGGTTACACAGACATATTAGAGAAAAAATAATTTTTGAAAGTACTAGGCTTGTTCAATTGAAACGTATTTTTGATCTATAAAAAATTTATCGGTAAACATATCTACAAATAATTACTATATATTTAAGGCACATATTCCATTGTTCCACCAACTGATGCATACCCTGTTTAAAGCATTTTTGTGGCTGTAGGTCGAAGAATTCTTTAACGGCATTTTGTATTTCTTCTGAACGTCCATCTGAAAACGATTACCTTTTAACGCCATTTTCATTGGCCCAAAGATGTAAAAATCGTAGAGCGATAAATCGGAACTACAGGGTGGATACTCTAATAATATCTTCTATTTCTTTTGTTGTATCTTTTTCACTTCTTCGGCGACATAAAGCAGAGCATTGTCGTTCAAAAGAATGACAAGCTTTTCTGGAAGTTTTGGTCAATTTGCTTGATAAACCTTTAAAGTTTCCCTATAAAGGTTTTCGTTAATATGCACTCTAGGTTCCGAAAACTCCATGAGCAACCCAAGTAGCACCGAACGGGTTTATTAAGTATTTTAAGGATGCTTTAAAACTGTAGAATAAAACTAAAATTAAAACCATTTGGTTTTTAAGTAAACCTTAAGGTTACAATAAAACCGCTTTCAGCATAAAAGGGCCCATTCTGAAAGAGGTCAATAAAACCAAAAATAAAAAACTTTGTTTTCTTAATCAACTAGTTTTAAAGCTGCTGTGAAGGTGCTTTTAAAACCATGTTAAAAGACTTTAAGTGCAGACAGTTTTATAGCAAACTTAAAAAGGTTTCTTAAATGGAGACTTTTAAAGACAATTTACCGTATTAAATGATTCTTTAAACCCATATACTCCATATAGGCCAACAAATTTTTACATGTGTTATGATAGGTAGATACGTATTTGTAACCATAAAATAATAAAAAGTACTTGGTTATTTCAGACTGTCAAGGTAGAAAAACACTTGCGCACCCAACTTTATTGATAACAAAAATAGGTCTAAAATTTAAATCTGAAAAATATTAATTTGAAAGAAAAATAATTTTATCTACAATTTTAATGTTTTAATGTTAAAATAAATCGAATTTATGTCTTTAAGACGCTTATTTATAATTTTTTTGTAAGTCTTATATTGTAATCTATCATGGCTTTCAGCATCACCAGAAAGCAATATGGCCGAAATCCGAATAAAACTATTTGGTCTATCGACAGAGAATTGTTAAGATCAAACGGTTTTATTTTATACCTTTCCAAGAGCATATATTCTACATAAAATCAAGGTTGCCTTGGAATTAAAACCGTTTAGTTTTAATGCTGCTGTCAATAATGCCACTCGGTTTTAATGTGAATCTAACCTAAAATCGAGGCGACCATTTTGGACATGAAAGAAGAGGGGATGAGTTTAGTTTTATTGTTTCTAACAAGAAGCATAGTTTAGTCTTTACGATAACTAAATTGATTCAGTTAAGAGCGTTTGGTTTTAATATATCCTACTAATTGCTTCTAAGAAAGCAACTTTAAAGAAAACTAAAAAATAGTTTTAAAGCATATGTTTTACTGACATAATAGTCTTGAGATCAAGTAGTTTTAATTCTTCTTCTTCTTAGCCTTCTATCGTCCACGTTTGGACATAGGCCTCTCCCAACTCCTTCCATCGGTCTCTATCCTGAGCAACATATTTCCAATTCGTTCCGGCTACTCTTTTAATATCATCAACCCATCTCATCTGTGGTCTTCCTCTCGGTCGTTTACTTTGGTAAGGTCTCCAGTGTTGTATCGTGGCATTCCAACGTTGGTCTTTTTGTCTAACAGTGTGGCCTGCAAAGCTCCATTTAAGTTTGGCAACTTTTGTTGTTATGTCCTCGACTTTTGTTTTTGATCTTACCCAGTCGCTCCTCTTTTTATCTGACAGTCGTATACCTAACATTGCTCTTTCCATAGCTCTTTCTGTTGTAGCTAGTTTATTCATATTTGCCTTGGTTAGGGTCCAGGTTTGATACCCATATGTCATGATAGGAAGGATGCACTGGTTGAACACTTTGGTCCTCAAATATTGATGTATTTTGCGGTTCTTAAGTATCCAACCAAGTTTTCCAAATCCTGCCCATGCTAGTCTTGCTCTCCTATTAATTTCCGCACTTTGGTTTTCTTTGTCAAGTTTCAGGATTTGGCCTAGGTAGATATATTCCGGGACTTTTTCTATCTCACTGCCATTTATAGTTATGCGTCTGGGGTCATCTGTGTTTGTCATTATTTTTGTTTTCTTCATGTTCATTTTTAGACCGACGTATTGGGAGCTGCCTGCGAGTTCCTCTATCATAATTTGCAGTTCCTCGAATGAGCTCGCTATAATCACAATGTCGTCAGCGAATCTGAGGTGATGTAGCTTCTTGCCATTAACGTTAATGCCATAGGTTGACCAATTTGTCGTTTTGAAGACGTCTTCTAGTGCTAGGTTGAAAAGCTTTGGCGATATTACGTCTCCTTGTCTCACGCCTCTCTTAATAGGGATGGGATTTGTATTTTCGTCTAGTTGTACTATCATAGTTGCATTTTCATATATATTATGTATTAGTTGTCTATATCTCGAATCTATTCTACAATTATTAATAGCTTGTTCTATGGCCCACATCTCGATACTATCAAACGCCTTTTCATAGTCTACGAAGGCAAGAAATACGGGTAGTTGGTATTCATTTGCCTTCTCTATCAATGTTCTCATTGTCAGCAGATGGTCTGATGTACTATATCCTTTGCGGAAGCCAGCCTGTTCCACTGGTTGGTAATTGTCCATTTTGTAGGTCAACCGGTTGTTAATAATTCTCATGAATAGTTTGTATACTTGACTGAGCAACGATATCGGTCTGTAATTCTGTAGGTCACATTTGTCCCCTTTTTTGTGTAAAAGTATTACTAGACTTTCGTTCCAGTCTTTAGGGATCTTGCTATTATGGAGACATTTATTAAATAGCTCTGTTAGTATAGGGATTGTTACTGTCTTGCTTGTTTTCAAGAGCTCGGCAATTATACCGTCCTGTCCTGGAGCTTTATTATTTTTTAGTTCTTTTAAAGCTCTTTCTATTTCGAATCCCTTTATATTTGGTAGTACTTCTGATCCCACGTTTTTTATTTTTCTTTTGACGTTCTCCTTTGTTGATTCATTAGGCTGGCTTTGCGAGCTGTACAAGCTTTTGTAGAAGTCTTCGACTATTTTTGTTATTTTATATTTGTCCTTCTCTTCCTTACTATTGGCGTCTTTAATTTTAATGATTTTTTGAACACCCAATGCGGGTCTTAGACATTTTAAGCCTCTGTTGTTTTCAATGACTCGCTCTATTAAGTTCTCGTTCCATTTTTGTAAGTCGCGTTTTAGTTCTTTTCTAATTGTTTTATTAAGTTCCATGTATTCTTGAGTATGGCGTTTGTTTTGCGTTAGTAGTTGTCGTCTTTCCGTCATCAGTTGTTTAGTTTCGTTGCTTATTTTGTCTTCTTTAGTACTTGTTTTCTTTGCGACCTGTAGTCCGGCTTCGAGAAGGTTCTTATTGATGTTTTTGTTAATTTCGTCAATTTCATCTTGATTATGTGAAGGATCATATTTGAACTTATCCGCTAAGACCTCTCGGAATTGCTCTTCATTTGTTTTTACTTTAAAGGCATCTATTCGCGTTGTTTTTTTAAATATTCTTTTCCTCTCTTCTTTCATGTTAATATTTATTTTTGCTCTAACTATACGATGGTCACTACCCGTTGTTACGTTGTTTATTGTTGTTACGTCTTCGAATATTCTTTTGTTGTTGAGAGAAAATAGTCTATTTCATTTTTGGTGGTTCCGTTAGGTGCAACCCATGTCCACTTTCTGTTAGGTTTCTTTTTGTAGAAGGTATTCATAATATACATGTTTTCTTGTTCCAGAAATTCCATAAGTTTTTCTCCCCTTGTGTTTCTTGTGCCGAATCCAAAATTTCCAATCTTGCTTTCAGAGTCTTCAATCTTACTTCCAATTTTGGCGTTAAAATCTCCCATTATTATTATTTTGGATTCTCTGTTGGTGTCTATAGCTTTTTTAAGATCTTCGTAAAAAGTATTTATTTCTTCATCAGTTGCCTTTTCAGTTGGAGCATAAACTTGCACAATCTTTAATTTGGTTTTTGGATTTAGTTTTAAAATCATGTATGTAACCCTGTCTGAGATGCTGTCAATTATTTGAATTTGTGATTTTCTCTTCTTGTTGATTAAGAAACCTACTCCACCGTATGTATAGTCTTCATTGCCTTTATAATAGAGCCTGTTGCCTGAATGTAAGTCCACATACCCTTCACCTCTTCTTTTAACTTCTGATAGTCCCATTATATCCCAATTCATATTCCCTAATTCCTCTTCTAGTTCGTAGAGTTTTTCGTCTTTTGCCATGGAACGGATGTTGTAAGTTGCTATATGGAGTTGTTTGTTATTCTTCTTTTTCAATGTCGACTTGCCTCCCCCAGAATCCTCGAGACAGACCGTTATTTCGGTGTGGGACTGTGGAATAAACTTCCTACCCACTTGGGGTATCTTCCGTATATCTGTTGAAACCGACATTTTTGATTTGTGGAGGTTTTGGCCATAACCCACCACGCTGGCCAGACGGGTTGGTGGGTGGGAGGGGATATTAGGGAAGGAATTTGGGGTTTGGATAGGATAATACGGAGGTTGGGGCCTGGTTACCTCTAAATAGGAAATGGAGGAAAAAATAGTAGTTTTAATAATAGGTTTTATTAGTCATATTAGGAGAATCTTTAAAACTGCAATAAAACTAAAAGGTAACAAACTAGAATCTAATAAAACCAAATAGTCCGGAAGTTCTTCATAAAACTGATTAGTTTTAAAGTAAACTGGGAATAACCCATTTTAAAACTACTATAAGACAAATTATCTACATATTAAGATTAATTAGTCTTATTTGATACTCTTATTAGATACTTTAAAACTAGTGACAAATGCTTAACAGTTTTAAAGTTCTGGCAGTATATCTACAAGGTAACTTTAAAACCATTATCTTCTTATTTACCACAATAAAACCTTTATAAACCTTAAACTAAAATGTTTTTATTGTGCTACTTGGGAAGTCCTTCATGGTCGGAAAAACATGTTAAATAACATGATCTTGCCCGCAGAAGGTTTCAGTATTGCCACTTTTAATATGGAAATATTAAAGAAAAAAAAGAGCAAAAAACTTATTTGAAGTTAGAACCATTCGAAAGAGATTATTATGGAATATGCTTTAGAATTTAGAAGGTAATTTCTTATAAAAAAATTAATGCGTCATAGCATTGAGATATTACCAAAAAATACAATTATTGACCTCAAACATTTAAGAGATTTCTTCCTTTTTTGTCTTGATTCATAAATAATTGTTTATTAATTGCATCTTAACAAAAGCTACATTACCTACATCTTACATAAAGATTGTCCAGTACTTGAGAACGTATATAAACTCGATTTCAATAATGAAACAACGTAATATGTACCATAGTTTTTGAAACAGAAAACTATAGTTCCTTTAAAAAAGAATTAGAACTGCAATAAATCACAACAAAATAAAATCCAATAACACTCGGAGCTAAATGAGTATGGCGCGTATCCAGAACGAAAACTTATAACTTCTGCACGGCATCGGCAGTGTCTTCTTGCATCGAGAACTTTAGATTTAAAAACTTTTTTCGCAGACAATAATTTCAATTTTTTCTTTATATTCGCCGCGTTTACTGTTCGATTCCGCTCCCTTCGACAGTAAAACTTTTTCACATATCGCTACATTTTAAATTTTTTATGATATCGTTAAACAGTTTTTCATATCCGTTCGGAATGGAGTGTTTCTGGCTATATTCAGCTTTTAGGAAACGCCTTTTATAAACCCCGGGGTTTATTGTTTGTTTTAAAAGCGGCATGGTACACAGTAATCAAGTTTTTATAAATAGGGTTATAGAAAAAGATTACACAAAAATATTATATCGAGATACAGTAACAGAAACTGACTAATCCAGAAACCTAATACAAAATGGAGAGATGGAACCAATCGAGGGAAGCAATACAAACAACATGCACGACTCTATTAAAATGTGACAAACAGAAGAAGAAAGAATGGATGTCTGTTAAGATAATAGATGTGAAGGACGAGAGACGTAAATTCAAAAACAAAAATGTAGAGAAATACCAGCAGATAAACAAAAACACAAGAACAAAAATTCGAGAAGCCAAAGAAAAATGATTGTCTGACCAATGCAAGGAAATAGAACAATCTTCTTCTTTAAATGCCATCTCCGCGACGGAGGTCGGCAATCATCATAGCTATTCGGACTTTAGAGACGGCCGATCTGAAAAGTTCATTTGATGTACATCCGTACTATTCTCTCAGATTGCGCAGCCACAATAAAATAGAACAATGCAAAAAAATACGACAGTTAAAATATGCATAATAAAATAAAGTCAATGACAAATAAGAACAAATTCAATAAGTCACCAAACAGGGTAAAAGATAGCGATAACAATCTTGGAGCCATCAAGGATCTTAAAAACCTGGAAATACTATATATATAAAAATTATTTGCATTTAACAGAACCGATGATCAGCTATTTTGGAGAAGGAAAAACAGGACTATCCTAAATCAGAGATAGAACAGAAAAAAGACCAAGGGAGCAGATCCAGAAAATATGAACTGCGGAATACTAAAGATCGTATGTAAATCAAACAAGCAATTCCTTGATAATCTAGTTGCACTTTTTAACATAGTATGTAATGGCGGAAAAATCGCGGAGGACTGGCTGCAGTCGACATTTATTACAATCCCGAAGAAATCAAATGTCCAGCTCTGTCATAACTACCGACTAAGCTTCATCAATCACATGACTAAAGCGTTCACCAATATCATTCATAGAAGAATATTATGGCAAATGTGAGTCAAATATTGATAGATAGTTCAGAGAAATAAGGAAAAAAAATATCCTGTTGGTGACACAATCCCCTCCAGGCCGAAACCAAATTTTTTGAGTAGTATGGACATCTATATTAATAACCTATATGTTTCCTGCAGCCGATTTTGATGATATACATAGTTATAAACAAATGAATATCAAAAAACAGTAAATTTTCGCTTTTTTCGTCTATAACCAAAAAGTTAAGTATTTTAAACAAATTTTAGAGTGAGGAACTGATAAATCGTATAAAAAACTTCAATATGGCATTCGCTTGATATGTCTATCTTTATTGGTTGCTTAGAAAATTGCAAAATAAATCATAAATTTTGAGTTTTTATAAATATTCATAACTTATGTAAAAATTAACTAGAACGTTCTTATTACACGGAATGCTGAGACTTCTGATGCTTAAATCATGCATTAAATTTCAAAGCAATTGGTCAAATAGTTTAAAAGGTATTTAATTTGTTTATCCCAAATTAATTTTTTCTGCAACGCTATAAGTCAGAAAATGATGGAGTTACACTAATACTTTGGATAGTTTATGAAAGAAGAAAATTTATACTATTAATTTAATTAAAAAAAAGTGACAAAAAATAATTCTAAATACTGCAAAATTATTTTGCAAAAACATGTGAATTTAAAAAGGGGGGGGGGCTAACTTCGTCCCTAATTGTCCTAGGACAATTGTGTCTCTTTCTAAATGTGTATAAAAATTCAGCCTTTCCAAATATGAAAAAATAATTTTTCTACGGGGAACGGTTAAAAAGTTATTCTAATTGTTTATAAGTAAGCAAAAAATCGACGGGTTTTTGCAAAATAATTTTACACAATTTAAAATTACTTTTCGTTATTTTTTTTTTAATTAAGTCAATAGTATAAATGTTCTTCTTCCGTAAACTGTCAGAAGTCTTACTGTAACCTAATAATTTTCTGACTTATAGTGTTGCAAAAAAAATGAATTTGGGATAAACAAATTAAATAACTTTTAAACTATTTGACCAATTGCTTTGAAATTTAAAATATAATTTAAGCACCAGAAGTCTCAGCAACTCGTATAATAAGAAGTTTCTAAGTTAATTTTTACATAAGTTATGAATATTTATAAAAACTCAAAATTTATGATTTATTTTGCAATTTTCTAAGCAACCAATAAGGATAGACATATTCAGCGAACGCCATATTGAAATTGTTTAGCCGATTTATGAGTTTCTTACTTTTAAATTTTTTTAAAATGCTTAACTTTTTGGTTATAGACGAAAAAAGCGAAAATTTACCGTTTTTTGATCTTCGTTTGTTTATAACTATGTATATCATCAAAATCGGCTGCAGGAAACATAAAGGTTATTAATATAGATGTCCATACTACTCAAAAAATTTGGTTTCGGCCTGGAGGGGGATGTGTCACGAGAAAAATCTTATTTCTCTGAACCAAGATCGCAGTTCTGCTTTTTTAAAACACTTGGAACTAGAGAAGCAGTTTTCTCTCTCCCGGTGTTTATACAGCGATGTAGAGACTTTAATAAGGATGTGCATTTGTGCTTTGTGGATTAAGAAATTTGATATTTGACAATGTCAATCATGAACAACTATTAATAGATATTCTAACGGTAGACAGGTATTGCCGACAAAGATATTCAGATTGTGGCAAACCTACACTGGGGTCAAACAGCAATAGTAAAAATACGGTATATTGTGATTGCGCGCAGCGGTCAAATACCTCCTGGGGTACTCTACACTCTAATACCCGAAAGTTAGGTTTGGACCGAAGGGTTAGGTCTTCCTCCTTTGAAAATTGTACTGTATAATATATAATATATATAATATATTAATTTTTTAATTAATTAATTTTTTAAAATTAGTAAAATTTTCGTTCAAAACGAATAAGAAGTAAATAAAACTTAGACACCCTGTTGAGAACCCTGACCGCTGTGCGCAATTGCAATCTGCCCTAAAAATAGGCAATGAACTTACTGAAAATGTTTAGATCAAAATAGGTGTCCAACAGGGGTGTATCATATACCCACTCCTCTGCAATATATACTCCCACCAAATATTTAAAAAATGTGTAGAAAATGCAACATAGGGCATAAAAATAAAGCATAGATGAATTACAAAAGGCCCAATGGAAATGTAAATGCAGTCAGTGAGGATTAAAGCCTGATCTTCAACTTCAAGAAGACAAAATGGATGCTGATAAGCAAAAAGCAACAACCTGCTCGATAATTATAGATTAACAACATTCTAGTTGATTATGTAAAATCTTATGTGTAGCTTGGTTCCAACCTAAATGAAAAATCGGAAGAGGCTACAGAAATTAAGGCGAGAAAGAACGGGCTAGAGCAACATTTACCAATATGATAAAGCTCCTCTTGAACAAGGACTGGTCTCCTCCTCTAAAACTACGTCTAATTAAACGCTACATTTGATAAACTACTACCAATGCTTTTTTTGACATAATTTAATTATGTAGACTTAGTCGAGGAAATGAAGCTGAAAAAATGGCAAAACCTCGCAATTTTTTCGTCCGGCATCGATTTGTACTAAAATTTGGGATTAGGCTCATTTCACCCTCTAGTTCATTTTCTATATTGAGCCGTTGTACGCTTTTGTTTTTTTAAGGGTGAAAACTACCCCTAATTGTAAAAAATTATAAAATATCATTTTAAACTTTAATATTGTCAACATTTTGTTCTTATAAGTTACATAATGATTGTTTGATGCTTTAAAATATACTTCCATAATATTTCAACCCTTAAAACCACCCTTGTTGGAGCTATATATAAAAAATTTACTTATTCTAAAAGAATAATTTCGGGCTTGCATCTATTTACATAAAAATTTAGGATCAGGATTATCTCACCCTATACTTTATATTCTATATCATGCTCAAGGGCTTTGATTATTTATTTTTAGGGGTGTAAACTACCCCTTATTGTCAAAAAATATATAAAAACATTGTAAACTTTAATATGGGTTAAATTTGGTGTTGATTGGTTAAATAATGAATGCTTTATGCTTTAGGATATAATATCATAATATTTAAACCCTTAAAAACCACCCTTAATAACATTAAAATTTTTATAAGTAGATAATTTAATTGATCTATATAGAAAAAAAGTAGAATTAAGGAATTACAAAAACATTTATTTACAGAAAAATACAAATGTGTACAAATTTACAAATGTGCACAAATACAAATACAAATAGGTTTTTAGTTATCTTCCAGTATACGAACCGGTTCTGTGGTATTATACATACATTGAAAATGCAGAGGACTATTCGAATTTTTCGAAAAAAAAATCGTGTTATAAACATAGATCCTTCATTTTTGGCGATAGAAAGTTTTTTCAAAAATGAATTTGTAGCATTTTTGAGGAGCTATAAGACTTTGTAAATTAAATTCCGTAAGATCCCTTAGTTTTTATTTGGGGTGGGTTTAAAGGGCTCGAATAAGGGGGTCTTTGCTCGTAAATAGAGGTTTTAAACAGCTATATCTCGCTAACTGTTCACTGTGATGAAAATCTATTAACAAGCGAATTTTAGTTATTAAAAAAGCTATAATTTAGCTTTTTCGTAACTTCAGTATTTTCGGAGATATTTTAAAGTAAAAGGTGAAAAATACGAAATTGCAAAAAATCAATTTTTTTTTAACTCCAATTTTTCTAAAATTAGGTCTTTTAAATAGGTCAAACGTCTTGGATGTATTGATAATACAAATATACAAGGAATTACAGAAATATTAGGATTAATTTTTAATTAGAAGGGGAGTTAGGTGGTTGTTTTCACTGATTTTTTCGTAGAGAAAAGCAGGTACCGACCTTTTTTTTGATCATAAGTCGCTAAATTTTCATGCTAGAAACTTTTTATTATTATTTTTTGAAAGATATAATTGTATTCTTAAAAAAATATTTTTTAAATTTTCCTCAAAAAATGCAAAGTTTTCCCGGTATTTGGCTTTGAATATTTCAAATTATACATTTGACGAAAAAAACTAAACTTTAACGTACCGTATCTCGCTTTGTGTTGGTCTTAAAGATATTATAGAAAAGGAATTTGATTTGTGTTACTAAAAGATACAATTTTGATATCTACAGTTTTTTTGATTAAATGCATATTTTTCCAGGTATTCTTAGAAAACCCTCTAAAGGAGTCGATTTTTTCGTCGAAAAACTGTTACTTTCAAGCGCGAATAACTCGAAAAATATTAGTTTTACGAAGAAAATGTAAAAAATATTTTTTTCTTAGAATTACTTTTTACATCGATTTACATGGTTACAATTTATTAAAAAATACCCACCCCCGAGATGGGGTGGCAACCACCCCCAAGGTTTTAGCGTACAGGGGTATGATATAGAAAATGATCCTTGGACTATTACCTAGCTTCTGTGAAAATTTCAAGTAAATCCATGCTGGACGAAAAAATTGCGAGCCAAAATGCTTCATTTCCTCGACTATGTATCTTAAAATTTTGCTATGCAGCTTAATAGTAATCGTTGACAGAATTCTTTATTGTACGACTTAATTCGAGTCTTCGCCTGTTCCTATTCGACTGTTCTACTGTCCGGGACCGGGAAACTGAAAGATCGTTCGTGTGGTCATTCATAATTTAACAACTTTCTGAATATTTGATGAGAAGCACTTGCAAATGCTGCTTTCCCGTTTTCAATCTGTGCTATATTAATATTTCCGCTTTGCGCAAAAATGTTTCTCATCACAGTTTTAATTTTATTATCATTATGGATGTCACGAATGGTACGAGGATGGAACAAGTTATTTTAAGGATTATTACAGCCCTTAAGCCAAGGATACTCTTTTATAACGAAATAAGATGGAAATCCCCAAGGAAATTGAATTCCTGTAGCTATCATGCCATATATCGCAAAAAAATATATGTATTAAAATCCTTTATAAAATTTAGGTATATAATTTATTAATAAAAGTCCCTTAAAGAGCTACATCGCAAATGCAGAACGTTTTCGATCTATGATAGATCATCATCAGTGCTGAACAGGAGGTTCATATGCTAAAAGCCTTAAAATGTTACAATAATGGGAAAATTTACATTGTTGATTTTGAATAACATGGTTGTTTGAAATTATCCTAGATTTAGCTAAAGCACCAACTGACTCCTCACGTGAGTTGAACACGTATAGAGGTTCTGCGTCCTCACAGAACGGAGGGACGGTAGGTATTATAACAACTGTTGTTGTTACATACCTATCTTTTGCTTAACGTTCATTTCACACACTAAGAACCTCCGAAATTTTTTACTATGAACCGATTTAGATGAAATTTTGGAATTATGCTTATCTTACCTTTAACTTAAAAAGTGATATTGACCCGAACTCGGTTTTTTATTTTTAAGGGGTGAAAACAACCCCTTAATGAAAAAATTGACATTGAGCCATTTTATCGCCAGAAAACGTGTTTAATAATAAAGAGTGACATTGTCAAGTGTTTTCTAACACAATAACCTCATGCTAAACTAATTTTCATCCCCTTGAAAAGCGTACCATCCTTGCAAATTGCAAACAACCCCTAAATCGAAAAAATTTACAAAAAAATAATTTAGTATGACATAAAAAGATTTAACTATAGAGTAAATGATATTTTACGTTCTCTATCTTAATTATCATATAATAAACCCCCTTTCAACCCTTAAAAACAACCCCTAAATAGAAAAAATTTACAAAAAATTAATTTGGTTTGACAAGAAGACTTAAATATAGACTAAATAATATTTTACGTTCTCTATCTTAATTATTTAATTGTTAACCCCTTTCAACCCTTAAAATCAACCCCTCGATTAAAAATTGTATAAAAAATTTCTTTTGATAAACTAAAAAGGATTTAAATAACGTTCCACGTTGCCGAAAAAGCTATGCTGGAAAATCATATGCTTAAGTTCTTTAACCCTTAAAACTACCCCTAAATTAAAACATTGAATATGTATGATTTAGTTTTTGGATCATAACTACTTCAATTTTGAAGCTATCACAACTTATAAAAACCATTTTGAAGGTAATTAAAAGAGCTACAACTTTTTTCATTATAATATTTAGTGAAAAACCTTTTATTTTGAAACGATGAAGGGTCAAAGGGCTCGAGAGAGACTGTGGTTGCGCTACCGTGCGCTCTTTAATCAATCATATCTTCGTCAATTTTTGTGTGATAGGAAAAACAAACAAACCAAAAAACCTATTTTTTTATTATGAAACTTTTTTACGTATCTTTCATTATTTTTGAGATGTTATGAAATAAAGTTGGTTTTTTTTAAATTCGAAATTTTTTTTCTTAAAATCGTGATTTTTTCAAAAAAAATATGTGTTCCAAAGCAGCGAAACTCCATCAAACTCTTTACATTAAAATTGATTCTAGACTGTAGACGGAATACGATTAATTTTAATTTTGGTGGAAATGACACTTACGAAATCCATTGATTTAAAAAAAAAACATTAGATGTTCCTCTTTTTTTCATTACAGCTCACTCATTTTACGTACAAAAGACTTTTAATAGTGCTCATTTTAAAGCTTATTTTAAGCACTATCAAATCCTTTCTTATTAGCATGCATAAACTTTATTTGCTCTCCGCTAGATGGCATTGAATACATCGATTAAATTTCACACAAAATAAAAAGGGCTTTGATCTTCAATATCTCGCTTAGTCTTGCACTTAGAACACTCTTTAAAAAACCAGTTTGTTCATTTTTTTACCTGCTACAATTTTGTTTATTATAATATTATTGTTAAAATGCATATTTTTGGAGATATTTGCAAAAAACTGTTGAATATCGTGAGATAATTTCGAATTTTCAATTGCCAATAACTTGAAAAGTATTGGGTTTTTGAAAAAACTTTATACAACTTTATATAAACTTTATACACTACCGAAAAGGGGTGGCAACCACCCCCAGGGTGAAAACGGAGTTCGGGTCAATATCACTTTTGAAGTTAAGGGTAGCCTAATAAGCCTAATTCCAAAATTTCATGTAAATCGGTTCATAGTAAAAATTTTCTGAGCTAAAAAGCTTCAATGACTGCACTACGAACGTTCCAACCACCGCACCGTGTAATGAGAAAGGTGCCATAGGATTGCTCGAGCCACTATTGGAATGTCATCCTGCGTTGTAACCCTCCCACGTGTCAGATTCTTAGTTTTTAGTGTGAAAGGAGCGTTACGCTCCTTTCACACTAAGAATTTGAACGTGCGATCGCTAGAACGCACGATGACATTCCAATGGTAGCTCGAGCAATCCCATGGTAACTTTCACGTTATACGACGGTTGGAACGTTCGGTGTAATGTGAAAGCTATCATGAGATTGCTTAAGCCACCACTGGAATGTCATCGCGCGTTCTAGCGATCGCACGTTCAAATTCTTAGTGTGTGAAAGGAGCGTTATACATTCTTTGGTTATACTTAGTGTGACCAACTAGCCCGAAAAATCCGGGACATGGCCCGAATTACGAAGTAGTGTCCCGGCGTCCCGGACAAGGCTTCCGGGCCATCCGAATTTTCAACGTTTTGGTAAAATAATTTTATTTTGAAATTTTTAGTACATTATAGGTTCGTTCCAAGACGACACATTTGTACGATCCCTTGAACGGCCACGAAATCGAATGGACTGTTTTAATGCGCAGAATCGCCCTTGAACGGTTTTCTTTCGATCCCGAACCGATTACCGGTACGTAACCCTCTTGGAACGGATTTGTGTACCATTTCAATGCATTTCAAGTTCGAGTTGCGCCTGAGCCACAGTACCACTAGTAGTTTCCTAGATGGTTAGAAATTATCATTTCTAACATGTTCATTAAACATCACTTCAACTTCAAAATCTTCCTCAGAATCGATATCTGACATAAAATCGCTGTCTTCTATGAAAAAAAAATAATAAATTATCCATATTTTTAAGATTAATTTGAAAAAAAAAGAATTAATAATTATTTAAACGAAAATCAAGATTCACAGGTACTAATAGCGTGGATTGTGGATTATTCTATTATTGAATCATCAGCTGATCTCATAGAAGTGACCAGTAAAAATGAAAACAATCCTACTGCGCAAGTCAGTACAAATAGTTTCTGCTTGAAGGCATGTATCAAAAGACCGTTCAGTTACCGATTTCGAAGCGGTACATGGATCGCTTGGAACAACATAGTGTACGATACGAATCATCGTTCATGTTCGCTTGGAACGTATTTTTTATAATGCGCATGACGAGGGCATTACGAAGGACGGTTTTCATGTCACTTGGAACGGGCCTTATGTATTCTTCTAAGAATTAGAGGTTTTCTTCTCATTGTTAAGCAAATTAAGTTGTGCGACAAATATGATAGTACGAAGTAATCAACACAAAATTGTTCTGAAGTTGTTTTCTTGTGGAATTTTTGACAATTACATTTTGATGGGATTAATCCACAATAAAAAACTTGAAGCCTTTGAGATGTGGCTATACAGGCAAATCCTAAGGATATCATAGACGGACAAGATAACCAACGAGACCATACTAAGAAGAATGGGGAAAGAAAGAGAAGTGATGTTTACATTTAAAAAGAGATAGTTAGAATATCTCAGACACATAATGAGAAACGGAAATAAATACAGATTACTGAAAATAATCCTTCAAGGCAAAGTATTCGGAAAGCGAGGTATAGCGAGAAGTAGAATATCATGGTTAAAGAACCAGAAGAAATGGTTCTCCACCACAACAACTAATCTATTTAAAGCATCTGTTAATAAAATAATTATAGGCAGAATGATCGCCAATATTCGATACGGATAGGCACCAAAAGAAGAAGAAGCCACAATTGTATGACACTTACATTTTTATATTAACCTAAGGTTATAATACCTATTTACATGAAAATTCTATTTATTTCTAAATTTACATGAAAAAAACTAAGAAAAATGTAATTATTACAGCCAATTGTGGTTTAATCCTATCAAAAATATCATTGGCAACATAAAAATGTTAAATAATCAATAAAATGATGATATTGAAGTTCTGACAAAAAAAATGGCCCGATTTTTATTGAAAAGTCCCGGATTTCTGGTATTTTTTTCAGCCTTGTCCCGAATTGGACTGAATTGGAGTTGGTCACACTAGTTATACTGTAAATATAAAATAGAATACAATAGGCTATCTTGTTGTTGTAGTAGAAAAAGAAACGAGATGTGGAACAAAACGCTAAAATTATTTTGATTTATTTAACTAATTCTTGTTAGGATTCCAAAATGTATGGCTGATCTGTCTATTTTTTAATATATTCGGTTGGTATTCCGAAGAATTGTTATTAGATAGAAAATAAATATGCTTGTTACAAACAAACTCTGAACAGTATAGTATTCATAGTGTATAAATTCATTCACTTGATCTAACGCATGATTCATCTGCTTAATTGCGGTTAATGAATGACTATTTTGAAAGGAGAATTCTAGAAATGTTACTCAGCTGGCCTTCAATGCGCCTCGTTATACAATTCCATATAATAATATTGGATGCAAGCATCAAGCATTCAATAGGGGCGAGCGGAATGGAATAACAAAACGTTTTAGTCATAAAACAAATATTGTTTAAAGCCCTCTTCAAATTCCGTCGCGTTCGATGCGATATATTTTGTAAAAATAATGGAAACATCGGTTATTGATGCTTCATAAATAAAAACACTTTGTATTTATTATTTCCAATTTTGTTCGCGTATTTGTTATTAGGCCTGGATCCCGCGTACCAAAAACAAGTTTATTAATAACAAGATGAAATTTTTTAATAACTTAACGGTGTCTATATAGTCGGACAAATTTTGATATACGGGAACACTGAAACAGGGGAAGCTTTAATTGTGGAACAGGTTACAGGTTCCGAACGTCAGACTACGAAAACCTCCCATGTATTTTGTCGGACAGAACCAATTGATTTGTTACCATTTCATTAAACTCTCATGCAAAAATCAGACTGCTTTACCACCAACATAATTTCTGTCATTTGACATGTTCTACGTGTCTTTTTTAATAAAAAGCCCAACATATTTGTCGGACAAACATTTTTTTCATATATTATTATAAAGTTTTCTATTGAATAAACTTACAAACAACCTGCTAGTTTTCACAATCATAAACTTGTCAGGGTGACACGTTCCACAATTAAAACTTTCCCTGTTCCAGTATTCCCGTACATCAAAGTTTGTCCTACTAGACACCGTTAAGCTATTAACAAATTTTCAGCTTGGTATTAATCAACTTTTTTTGGTACGCTGGATCCAGGCCTATTAGCGTTTAATGCCATTATTAAACGAAATCTGAAATGCAAATGCGTATTATATTATTGAAATTTGAAATAAAGTCACTTCAACAATAATAGCAACAACTATACAGAACTATACACACAACCAAACTAATAATGGAATCACTTAATTAAATAAATATTTATTTCTTTTGAAAAAAAATTTATTGTTCGGAAGAATAGGTGCACCTTTTTATTGAAAATAAACAAACCGATAAAAGAATCTGACAACTCAGCTCCGCACATTATGTTTGCTTATTTTTAAATTTGAGAAAAATACCTGGGAAGACGAAGCTGGACAGGGAAAGGGACGAAAACATCAGAAACGTGCTAAGACAGGAACCAATAGAGAAAAAAATTAAAAAACGAAAACTGAATTGGTTTGGACATATAACTAAAATGAACGAGAACAGACTAGTAAAGAAAGTGGCAGATGCCAAAAGACAGGGGAAAAGGAGAAGAGGCAGACCTAGAAAGGGGTGGATGGAACAAATCCAAGAAATCGGGACCAAGAGAGGTAAAACAGTGAAACAGATGAAGGAAATGGCAGGAGACCGGAAGGCGTGGAAATGATGGATAGGTGACAGCAAAGGCCGACGCTCTTATTCACTCAACTAAAAAGGTACGTAATATTAATAAAAATGTTAATTCAGACAACAAGAGCAATACTTAAAATTTGTCCAATTCTTGGTTTTATTGGAACAACAAAGCGATGTTCATCAATTCATTATGTTCGTTAGTTGATCCGATGTATTACGTTTATTGAATGGATGAACATCCATTTATTAATATTACGAACACTGTTCACTGGGCCAACGAACACTATTCCTTGAAACAACAACGTCGTTAATTGACCGACGAAGACTATTCGTTGTGTCAATAACAGTGTTATTTCTCCTAACGTATTTTGTTTATTTCTACAATTTCCGTTTATTCTTACAATTAATTCTGTTCATTCCCACAATAAATACTGTTATTCTTACAAGCAATTCTATTCATCCCTACTATGAACGTATTTTATATTGATAATTACTGAATACATTAGCTCAATGTATGATATTAATTGATTAATAATAATTTTGCAAATCCCCCTTTTTTGCCCTAAACCTAATGGACTTTACACTGTGTGATTTCTCATATGATTTCACTTATACAGTGCGCTGGAAAAAGTGTTGTCCCCTTATTAACTTATTTATTATCCTGCGGCCTGCCTATCAGTTTCTCACCCGCAGCTCCAAAGGTAGCATTTGGAAGGTAGAGGTGTGTGTTTCCATTGAAACAATAAGAACAATACTTCGTGTCCAAGGACTGACAGTTACCCGAGTTATCCAGGTAACATAATTATCCAGGTAACAAAACAGGAACAATGGAAATTGGCAAAAGGTGCTATTTTCGGACGAAACTAGTACTTAGTCAAATCGGATAAAATTGGGTCTTAGAAGACGAGGAAGAAAAGCTAGAACGGAAACTGCCACATCTGTTCACGGATATAAAAAATAAAGTTTCATGTTCTAGGAGGCATTATGGTCGGTAAAAAAACTGCTTTAATTTCCATCCAACGAACTTTAAGGCTAGGGCCAGAGAAGCGACAATTTATGGCGCTCTAAGAGCAGTAAAATGAAGCGAGAAAATGAGTACTACGGTGAGTTTAGTGGATGGCCAGACCAGGATTTACATTACAGCTCAGTCTGGGACCCATGGGACTACTACAATCACCGTGGGACCCATTTTTCGCGCTTTATTTTACAGCGTTGTAAATTGTCGCTTGTCTGGGCGTCGTCTAAGAGCTCGCAGTAATATTGATTTGGCTGTAGAACCTGTAGTTAGGCTCTGGAGAGATCCAATGGAAGAAAATTTAATTTTGATGGATTATAATGCACCTCCACATGTCAGCAGACTTACTACGGACTTTCTTGACGCAGAGAATATTACTGTTCTGGAGTGGTCTGCTTGTCACCCGAACTTAACCCTGTAGAGCATTTGTGGAATATGTTTAAATGGAAAATTAAGGCATAATCTACACAACACCGGATGGCTAGTACAAGTTACTCTTGACAAATGGAACAACCTACCACAACAAAATGCTAACAATTTGATTAGGAGCATATCCCCGCTAACTGAAGCTTGCATAAGGGTTAGAGTTAGTAACACTGATTGCTAAAAAATATAAATAAATAAAAACAATTTAAATATTATTCGTTTTACATTGAAATTTTGTATGAAATTTGACGCCATTTGTGTGCAATACATGATACTTTTTCCATGTTTAACCAAGGTTATTTTAAACGTATACTTTTTAAAATATAATTTCTATTCACCTAAGTTTTTCTTTTAAAAAAGATCCGAACATGAATCCCATTGCATTATTATTTTCCTACGTGTATTGAAATTTTATTTGATCGGACTATTACTTATGTATATATGTTAATATAAAGGCGGAGATACATATGCGCTCTGCTCGGTGTGCGAGCCGCTCGCGCGCAGCGTATTCGTCAGATTAGTACGTGTTTTCAAGTGACGCACAAACGGCACGCACACGGCGTACCACGATCTAAATTCTGTCGGTTTTTCAACAAACGCTTTGATGGTTCGCAATACGTATTTGGACGGGTTTGCGAGTGGTTTGTTGGTTTTGGCGCGCATGAGTTGAATATTTGTTAGTAATGGAATGGTCGGAACTGTCGGAAGGAAATTGATGTTTACCGTGGAAAATCATTATTGTGGGATCCTCAATAAAGAACCATGTAATTTAAAGAAACAACCTAAATCCGATCTGAACGGAAATAGAAGATGAAATAAAAAAATGTACATGCGGACCTTTTTAAAAAATGTTAGTTCATTGTTGTACTAAAAATAACATGTATTAAAAATAAGATTTACTATTTTATTTGGGCATAAGCCAGAATTCGAGTTTGAAATCAAGTTTACTTGACCTTTCGACTTTCACTTCGGGAATAGTTATCAATATCAAAAAAACATTCATAAGCAGATATATATTATTATGTGTCACCGGAAAGCGAAATAGGTAACGCACGACTTGGAGAACCTATAGTTTTCTAACTTCGTGTCTGGTGAAGCAACGCAGTTGAAACAAGCGGATATATTATAATTGTGTCACCGGAAAGCGAAAAAGGTAAGGCACAACTTGGAAGACCCAATAGTTTTCTAACTTCGCTTCTGGTGAAGCAACAGAGTTGGAACAAGCAGATATATTATAATTGGGTCACCGGAAAGCCAAAAAGGTAACGCACAACTTCGAAGACCCAGTAGTTTTCTAACTTCGCTTCTGGTGAAGCAACGGAGTTGGAACAAGCAGATATATTATAATTGGGTCACCGGAAAGCCAAAAAAATAACGCACAACTTGGAAGACCCAATAGTTTTCTAACTTCGCTTCTGGTGAAGCAACGGAGTTGGAACAAGCAGATATATTATAATTATGTCACCGGAAAACGAAAAAGGTAACGCACAACTTGGAAGAGCCTATAGTTTCCTAACTTCGCTTCTGGTGAAGCAACGGAGTTGGAACAAGCAGATATATTATAATTGGGTCACCGAAAAGCCAAAAAAATAACGCACAACTTGAAAGACCCAATAGTTTTCTAACTTCGCTTCTGGTGAAGCAACGGAGTTGGAACAAGCAGATATATTATAATTATGTCACCGGAAAACGAAAAAGGTAACGCACAACTTGGAAGAGCCTATAGTTTCCTAACTTCGCTTCTGGTGAAGCAACGGAGTTGGAACAAGTAGATATGTTATAATTGTGTCGTCGGAAAGCCAAAAAGGTAACGCACAACTTGGAAGACCCAGTAGTTTTCTAACTTCGCTTCTGGTGAAGCAACGGAGTTGGAACAAGCAGATATATTATAATTGGGTCACCGGAAAGCCAAAAAAATAACGCACAACTTGGAAGACCCAATAGTTTTCTAACTTCGCTTCTGGTGAAGCAACGGAGTTGGAACAAGCAGATATATTATAATTATGTCACCGGAAAACGAAAAAGGTAACGCACAACTTGGAAGAGCCTATAGTTTCCTAACTTCGCTTCTGGTGAAGCAACGGAGTTGGAACAAGTAGATATGTTATAATTGTGTCGTCGTAAAGCGAAAAAGGTAACGCACATCTTGGAAGAGCCTATAGTTTCCTAACTTCGCTTCTGGTGAAGCAACGGAGTTGGAACAAGTAGATATGTTATAATTGTGTCGTCGGAAAGGGAAAAAGGTAACGCACATCTTGGAAGAGCCTATAGTTTCCTAACTTCGCTTCTGGTGAAGCAACTGAGTTGGAACAAGCAGATATATTATAATTGGGTCACCGGAAAGCGAAAAAGTTAACACAGGGCTTGGAAGAACCTATAGTTCTCTAATTTCGTTTCTAGTGAAGCTACGCAGTTGAAACAAGCAGATACATTACAATTGTGTCACCGGAAAACGAAAAAGGTATCGCATGACTTGGAAGTACCTATAGTTCTCTAATTTTGTTTCTGGTTGTAGGAACAAGCAGATATATTATGGTAGGGGAGCAAAGTATGCTAAATGTGCAGTCACTCGAGCGCTTTGGGGACATATTGGATTGTGATTATTAGGTCCTAAAACCAAAAAAGTTAGGTAAAATTTTCCATTTTTTAATTTAATTTTCCATTTCCAACAATCTTTTTTCCGATTATAGCGCCATCTATCCATAATTCAAAAAAATTCGAATAAAAGTTGTTTATTTTTATACAAACAATCCAAATCTGCAATAAGAAACGGGGTCTACCATTTAAGATTTTAAAGTTACCCCCCACCTCACCTCCGTGGGGGGTCGTGTTTGGAACCATTCGATAGATTTTTAAAAAACATTGATAAAGTGTATTTTGCAGTTTTTCGATATGATGTTTATTTTGCGAAAGATCGCGGGATTTGTATTTAAAATTTTAAATTTACCCCCCACCCCTCTCCGTGGGGGTCAAGTTTGGTATTTTTCGATAGATTTTTGAAAAATATTGAACACGTAGTTTTTAGTTTTTCAATCTGACATTCATTTCGCGAAATATTCGCTTTTTTTTGTGAAACTTTTTGGCTCACCCATTTCCGTACGCCCCGCTCAAATCGTCATATTTTTGAAATATAGACTCTTTTGCATGTACATAACTTACCTTATCTTAATCTGACAATTTCGAATATTTTAAGGATAGATTTTTTTTCGGGCCCCCCTGAACGAACTCCCCTGTGTTAAGAGCCAATATATGGTGGAGGTACATCTGCAGGGTACCACGTTTCTCCCCATATGATAATCTGACGAGCTCGAGTAACTGCAAAAATCCCCGCTTGGGCTCCCCTACCATTATATTTGTGTTGCAAGGAAGCGAAAAAGGTAGTTCCCGAAATGTTCCCAAACTGTAGCTTATTCCACATAAAATAGTAAATTGCATAAGATGACACAAGAAAATAGTTTCAGAACAATACCAAAATAAGATGTAGTAGAAGTACAGGACAGAGACATGATTATCTACAATTACTAAACGTTCGTAAGTTTCCTCTGGATCGTCAAAATGAAAAATTTTAACGAACAATAACCGCGCCACGAACGCGCGGCGCACACACGGCGCGGAGTTCGCGGCGCGGATATCTGTCTCCGCCTTTACATATTATAATATTACACAGTAGTGCCTACATAAATTCAATTCAAATAATATTATTATAAATTCTGTGATAACACTAGTGATTAATCTTTCATGGAATTTGTTTATGACTTCTAAAAACATTTAAACGATTAGTCATTTAACTTGTTGCATTAAAAATCCATTATCAAGTTAATAATATTCATTGCTGTTGTACACTGCATAAGCATATTCAAATATTCATCTTTAAGTATTATGTTTGTATGGGATTGAGCCACAATTATGGGTGTAATTAAAATTACATTTTTAATTCTCAAAAAACAATACTCGGGTATAATCTCACAAGAGAGTGAGAATAAATTGAAAATAATGCGACAGTTTTTCGAAAATTTGTTGTCTGGCAATAGACACGAGTAGAGCCCGCAGGGCCGAGTGGCTATTGCCCAATGACAACAAATTTGAGTAAAAATTAAGCATTATTTTCTTATTTATTCTTACTGTCGTGTGATATTCGTAAGATTATTTTTTAATACGTATATTATGGATATTTTCTTAAATGTGACAGTTGTCAAAACTAGGAAACTGGTTGCAATTAAACAGAAACAATCTACTTAAAAAAATTATATCGGTAATTTTCTACAGTAGATAATTCTCAGTATAATTTTAATCTGATTGGACAGAATTAAACACGTGATCAAATATCTTACTAAACGATTGGAAGTTAAAATCATCAAAAAATAATCTAAAAAATTATGGGAAGATTGTATCTGGTTTTATTAGGTTATGTATGTCTTCTCAAAAATTGACATATCTGGCCTAGATCTTAGGCCACAACCCACAACAAATGTGTGGTCGAAAGACTTTCCTCTAAAAAACTTCCTTTATTTCGTTATTGTTTTTTTAGAAGACATACATAACGTAACAAAGTATTTTTAGAATAATCTTTTTTGAGACCGATTTTCGGAGTGGACATCGAATACTTAATTAAAAATGTAATTTTCGTTAAACCAATAATCGTGGCTCAATCTCATATAAATATAATGCTTAAATTAGGCATGCCACACGATAACAGTTTCAGAAAATATTCATCGTCGAAAGTCATTTAAAACTATGATTGCTCCAAGGAATTTAAAAGTGAACTACTTGCTCTAGCTGCATCTCTTGTATCTTTTTCGTCCCAGCTGTTACCATTGTTTTTGTTTTATCTGCGTTTATTTTCATGTTTATCTTTGATATTCATTCGCCACCAAGACCATGCCGTTGGCTAATAGTAGTTCGGATGGTTGTAGGTATTTGTTTCATTTTCCAATATCCTAGTGGGAGCTTTCTCATCTTTTCTTTGGATTTTTTCAATGCTTCATATTAACACTACTGAAAAAAGTAGTGGGCTTAGCATGTATCTTTGTTTGACAGCTTGGTGCATTATGCATTAATTCTTTTCCTATGTATCTATCATTTCTGGGGTGATAATAGCATTGCCCATTGCTTTACTTAGGCTTAGGTTTATCACCTTGGCTGTCTGTTCTAATTCTTATTTTTTTATGGGCTCTATTTCTTGCTTTTAATTTATGTCTGTTTCTTCATATTGCTTTTCCGTATCCCTCTTTAAAATATTTTTGCCATTTCCCCATTATTTTTTTTATCTTATGTTAATTTATTTTCTTCTTTATTTTTTATATTCGTCGTTCTGTGTACCTTCTTGTGTCTTGGATGTTTCAGAGTACCGTTGTGGTACCGTATAAAAGAGGTTCTGGTTTTACCTGTAATTTCTTATCATTTTCTGCCCAAATTTAGCTTCTTTAATAAAGCATTTGATTACAAAAATTAAATTAACTTCTTGGTCATTAGATAAGTTAGTTTATAAATTAAAACGGCGGTTTTAGATTAAAATTAAGAGGAAACAGTAGCGATCAACAGGTAGCGAAAACGCGTTCCAAGATTGCGGCTGTAATTTTGAATATTTTTTCGAGATATTTGGCGCACGTATTCGTAATATAATAAAGAATGGCAGTACAGAGCCCAATTTGAAAAATATATTAATATGTGGAAATTACTTTGTAATTAAATACAATATTAAAAAACGAGCCTGTACCGCCATTAAGAAGAACAAAAAAATACACTTTCTTCAAATAAACTTTTTTATCCGATACCTAGATTTTGTGTCAATTTGAAAAATATATTAATATGTGGAAATTACTTTGTAATTAAATACAATATTAAAAAAACGAGCCTGTACCGCCATTAAGAAGAACAAAAAAATACACTTTCTTCAAATAAACTTTTTTATCCGATGCCTAGATTTTGTGTCATTTTGGAACTACTTATGAAATAAAAAAATTTAGTAGTTCCAAAATGACAGAAAACCTAGGTATCGGATAAAAAAGTTTATTTGAAGAAAGTGTATTTTTTGTTCTTCTTAATGGCGGTACAGGCTCTTTTTTTAATATTGTATTTAATTACAGAGTAATTTCCACATATTAATATATTTTTCATATTGGGCTCTGTACCGCCATTCTTTATTATATTACGAATACGTGTGCCAAATATCTCGAAAAAATATTCAAAATTACAGCCGCAATCTTGGAACGCGTTTTCGCTACCTGTTGATTGCTACTGCTTCCTCTTGAGTATAAAATACAAACCGGAGGATATTTCCACACAGTTGTTAGTTCATTTCTATATATTGCTATACCGGCCCTGTCTATCGAATAATCTAGTTTCTAGTGTCGTGTTCCAGGTAATGGCCTCAGAACAATTATATTGGCACAGGCGTATACTACATATTTATATACAGGGTGTAACAAAAATACAGGTCATAAATTTATTCACATATTCTGGGACCAAAAATAGTTTGATTGAACCTAACTTACCTTAGTACAAATATGCACATAAAAAAAGTTACAGCCCTTTGAAGTTACAAAATGAAAATCGATTTTTCCCAATATATCGAAAACTATTAGAGCTTTTTTTATTTAAAATGGACATGTGGCATTATTATGGCAGTAGTATCTTAAGAAAAAATTATAGTGGAATTTGGAAACCCCTCAAAAATTTTATGGGGGTTTTGTTCCTTTAAACCCCCCAAACTTTTGTATACGTCCTAATTTAATTATTATTATTGTACCATTAGTTAAACACAATGTTTTAAAAACTTTTTTGCCTCTCAGTACTTTTTCGAAAAATCAGTTCTTATCGAGATATTTTGAATATTTTTCAAATCCACCACATATTTGTATATGGTTAAGTACGATTATGGACACTTGGTAATAATATGAAAATTTATTTATGATTTACATTTTCAAGTATATTTTGAACCATATTAAAAGAGAAGCCACATTTCGATAAAAGGTGACTTATCTAAAAAATACAAAGAGGCAAAAAAGTTTTAAAAAGACTGTGTTTAACTAATGGTACCGGAGTAATAGTTTAATTGGAACGTACACAAACATTTGGGGGGTTTAAAGGCACAAAACCAACATACATTTTGTATGTAAACTTATTAAAAAAAGGCCGCATCTCGATAAAAACTGCCTTATCGAAAAAATACTAAGAGACGAAAAAGTTTTGGAAATATTTAATTTAACTAATGGTACCACTATAAAAATTAATTGGCACGTACACAAAAGTTTGGGGGGGGGGGTTTAAGGGAACAAAACACCATAAAATTTTTAGGGGGTGCACAAATTTCACTATAATTTTTCTTTAAGATGTTCCTGCCATAATAATGCCACATGCCTATTTTCAATAAAAAATCTCTAATAGTTTTCGATATATTCGAGAAAATCGATTTTCATTTTGTAACTTCAAAGGGCTGTAACTTTTTTTATGTGCATATTTGTACTAAGGTAAGTTAGGTTCATTCGAACTATTTTTGGTCCCAGAATATGTACTTTAATTTATGACCTGTATTTTTGTTACACCCTGTAGAGAGCAATTTAGATTTGAGATAAACTCGTATTGTCAGGTAATAAATAAAAATATCATAAATTAATTAGTTGTATGTATATATAAATTAATTAATAATAAAGACTTTACAACCTATCTTACTTCAACATTTTGTTTTTCTTTGTGATGGTTTATGTCGGAAATTAGAAAGCGATTAATTTCCAAAAAGTATCAGATCCTCGAGTAGGAGATTTCTACGGGAATTACTCAATCCCGAAATTAATTGGTGTGATTTATTGCATCAGGCGGGATTTCATGTACCTTCTCCGCTTACTCGATATAATCAGAACTTTGCAATTCTGTTTCACAGATGTAATTATGGCAAACATTCTCCACCAAGTGCGGAATTATTACAAATGGCAACCGGATAGATTTGGCGTATCTCGTATCGTCGCAAAATAGTGGTAGATTGTGAATGGTTGAATAATTGGAAAGTAAACTTTTAAAAGGGGTAGCAGCACTTATATACACTTTGATTAGCTTTTAAAACGGATCTGGATTTGTGTAATTGCGTTGGGATGATTTTATCAGAGGTAATACCACAAGGGGTTTTATTTTATTGGATAAAACTTGTTTCAAACTTTGTCGAGAACAAAGAAGTTCGTAAAAAGGAGATAGCGAAGCTACGGTGTTTTTATATAGTTTAATTTTAGTTTAATTTCGGAAAAGAAATTAAAGTTTGAGCATAAAAACAGAACCTTGAAAATAAGCATAGCACACAAAGACATTTGTTCTCTCGATGCCGTTATGTGTGAAACATTTATAGTATCGAAAATAATTTAAGGTAGATATGCGCTTTCAACGGTACGAAATGAGAGAAACCTATTTAAAACGATAGAGCTATATTAGTGTAGTAGGCCCGACCACCAAAAATATCATTTTGCAGATACGTTTCTGTTTCCATGTTGTTTAAATTATCGTATTTTAAGTACGGATTATCAGTAGTAATTGCACAAGAGCTCTAAAATTATATATTAATTTTAGAGATCGAGTGCAATTTGTTGCGATTATTTCATGAATAAAACTGTTCAAAACCAAAATTTTATTGTAATTTATTTATATAAGTACAAATTAGTGCAATTAAACACACAGTTGTTATAAATATTTGACGGTTGAAAGTCATCACTTTTATAATGTTTAAAACAGCGGTGCTCAAAGTGTCGATCGCGATCGACCGGTCGATCGCCAAAGATTTTGAAGTCGATCGCGATTCATTGAAAAAAATACAAATGGGAAAAGACGGGGACTGTGCTGACTCACCACACTTGCTGACTCCTTTGTCAAAAAATTGAAATTATCGATTGATCAAAGGAAGAGAAAGAAGTTAAACAACATTCCATTGTTGAAAAAAGTTGTTTATTATGAGATGGAGCTGCAAGCAGTTCGTAGAGACTTTGAAAGAAGCTTCGCTAATTTTTAAAAACTGACAGATATTGTAACATTCATGTCTAATCCATTCTGAAATATCCGTTACTTTCAATATATGTACTGTCCGTTCAAAATGAGGTACTGAAAATAAAAGTCCAGAGCGACCGATACGAAATTTTGGTCTTTCATATCCCCTGACAAATATCCCTCTTTGAGGCAAGTAGCTCTTCAGCTCACAGCATTCTTTGGATCAACGTACTTGTGTGAGAGTTTGCATTTTCCCAAATTAATGAAGGTGTTAAAATTAAAGTGTCGTAATCGGCTAACTGACGAACATCTCTCATCATGATTGCTTTTAGCTTGGCAATTACGTACCATCATATATGAAAAACTTGTGGATGATATGCAGTGCTATTGTTGACGACATCAGGACGAAACAACTCAGCTGGTATGGAGACGTAAGGAGAATGCCGGAGAATAGAATACCAAGACAAATCCTCGAATGGCAACCAAGAGGAAGGCGCAGACCAGGAAGGCCTAGAAGAAGTTGGAGAGAAGGAGTTGATAGAGAAATCAAGGACAGAGAACTCGAGGACGATCTATGGAATGACAGAACGAGATGGAGATTGGAAATCGGAAGACGTCGAAGAACGTTGTAAACCGATATTATATAATAGTACCATGCATCGCCATGCATCAACATCCAAATAAAATTAAGATGAAAAACATTGCTGTAATTACAACTCTATGTAGTTACAACTTTTTATCAAATAGAAATGTGCAATAAAAATTTTTATTTTCAAAATTGCTTTTTTCCTAGCAGTCGATCGCTGGACGTTTGCAGTTTATGTGGTAGATCCCTCGCAGTAAAAGTCTGAGCACCACTGGTTTAAAACATTAATTGTCATTAATGTCACTGAATGTATTTTTTCATAGCAACGAAGGGCATCTGACGTTATTAACTTGACGACGGGAGATTATCAAAAATTATCAGTAGTAATTGTACAAAAGCTCTGAAATTATTGAATTTTTCCCGAGTGACACTTTGACAGTTTTAATTTCACGAGCCGAAGGCGAGTGAAATTATGTCAAAGTGTCACGAGAGAAAAAATTCTATATTAATTTCAGAGGTCGAGTGCAATTTGTTGCGATTATTTCATGAATAAAACTGTTCAAAACCAAAATTTTATTGTAATTTATTTATGTAAGTACCATTAAACACACAGTTTTTATAAATATTTGATGATTGAAAGTCATCACTTTTATAATTTTTAAAACATTAATTGTCATTAATGTCACTGAATGTATTTTTTCGTAGCAACGAAGGGCATCTGACGTAATATACTTAACGACGGGAGATTATCAAAAATTATCGATTTAATTCAGATTTCTGTAGCTTTCTATTGGTCAGAATCTCCTATGAATGAAATAATCGGGTATAATATCACAAGAGAGTGAGAATAAATTGAAAATAATGCGACAGTTTTTCGAAAATTTGTTGTCTGGCAATAGACACGAGAGCCCGCAGGGCTCGAGTGGCTATTGCCCAATGACAACTTTGAGTAAAAATGAAGCATTATTTTCTTATTTATTCTTACTGTCGTGTGATATTCGTAAGATTATTTTTTAATACGTATATTATGGATATTTTCTTAAATGTGACAGTTGTCAAAACTAGAAAACTGGTTGCCATTAAACAGAAACAATCTGCTTAAAAAAATTCTATCGGTAATTTTCTATAGTAGAATATTCTCAGTATAATTTTAATCTGATTGGACAGAGTTAAACACGTGATCAAATATCTTACTATGCGATTGGAAGTTAAAATCATTAAAAAATAATCAGTTTAATTTTTATTTCTGTAGCTTTCTATTGGTCAGAATCTCCTATTAATGAAATAATCAGTAGTAATTGCACAAGAGCTCTAAAATTATCGAATTTTTCCCGACTGACACTTTGACAGTTTTAATTTCACGACCCGAAGGGGAGTGAAATTATGTCAAAGTGGCACGAGGGAAACAATTCGATAATAATTTTAGAGATCGAGTGCAATTTGCTGCGATTATTTCATGAATAAAACTGTTCGAAACCAAAATTTTATTGTAATTTATTTATGTAAGTACAAATTACTACAGTTAAACAAACAGTTGTTATAAATATTTGACGGTTGAAAGTCATTACTTTTATAACTTTTAAGACAGTAATTGTCATTAATGTCACTGAATGTATTTTTTCGTAGCAACGAAGGGCATCTGACGTAATATACTTGACGACGGGATATTTTCAAAAATTATCACTTTAATTTTTATTTCTGTAGCTTTCTATTGGTCAGAATCTCCTATGAATGAAATAATCATACTTATACTCTATTGAATAAGAAATTAACAAAGTTGAAAAGGCATTGTATATATTTAATTGTTTGTAAAAGAAACAAATGAAGACAAATTAACAAACTAATATAATAAACAAACAAATTATATAAAAGAAAAAAACTTAAGTAAACAAACATTCACTATTCAGTTAATGTGAACTTAACTTCTTGCAGTTCATTATCAACTTCTTTATTATATAAATTTGTTGTATTCATAGTTGTAACTATTATTTATGTCAGTGTAAAATTGACACAACCCTCTTGAACTTAAAAGGATTGGGATGAATGCGTAATGCCAATATCATTGTGTATAAAATAATTATTATTTTTTAAACAATGACCATATTATTATAGAATGTCTGTTGTCAAGCGGTTCCTGCATTTCTGCTTTATTAAATTTACTTTTGAAAAATGTCAAACCATAAATTTGAGTGAGCTAAAGTTAACACCGACAATACAAAGTAACTCAAATTAGCAAATAGAGGATTACCGTCAAAATGTTTTATTTGGCCCACTTGAAAATCTAATTCATCTAGATTTTTGAATTCTATTGGAATATCGTGGTATTTTTGAAGTTTCCTCCATTCGTTATAAATCGTCATCGATCGTTTTCATCGTTTGTAGGTCTTGAGAATTACAAATTCGGGGGAATTTTGACATTAGTGGTAAAAGACTTTGGCATCTGTTAAAGCTACTTTTATTTAATAGGTTTATCTTGCCCATGCCTGAATCTGCAATACTATTTCTTTTTTTAGTTCCATAGAAGCTGTAATTAAGAAACGCTTTCATTTTTCCTAAAAATCGTTCGAATTCGTCATCTAAATCATTAATATTTTGCGTCATCCCCATTCCTAGATACATATTATTAATGTTCACAAATTTTGTAATATCTTGAGGACCAATTGTTTTAACATTAGATTGTCTCCCATATTGTGGGTCATGTCAGTAAGCAATAGATCTTTATACACTGTAATCGTTTCGCTGTTAAAATTTGTGATAACTGTTTTATTGCTTTGGAAAAATCAATTTAATTATGTGGGATAAATTCTAGAGATGCTTATTGGCCTTCATATTTGAGTTTGTATTCAGCTATCCGTACCTGATGACCAAATGAGGTCGAAATGATGTCATAGTAGGGTGTTGTTTAGTAATTTAATTACGAAGAGTGTCAAATTGTACTCTTACCACATACACTGTCATGTCTTATCGATTTGTCTGTACCATGAGCTTTGTCATGTTACGGGTAGTTCTTTCGGACAACAGACTCAGTAAAAGAGAGGTTTAATTAAAATAACAAAACAATATTCTAGTCTTCGTTGTGCCCCCGAAGATAGTCACCTCGGCGACTGTCTATAAAAGAAAAACAACATTGTATCTATTAGTATCAAAACACGGTAACAATGTTAGTATAAAGAAGCAATCACGCGATCCCTCAATACGGAATCGAGATATTAATAGCTACACACACATGCATAAAACGAAGCAATCCGATTACCAACGAAGCAATTCCTCAATACAAAATCGCTCCGCTGCAGGCTTCGACTCACTACGTCTTAGCCCAAATTGGTTTCACCAGCTCACTACTCTAGTGTGACCAGGGAGGGAGTCTAATATTAGCTCAGTATGCTGCAAAACTCTGGTTCTTTCCAACTCAATTCGTTAGAAACCGGGTGGCCACCGGCTGGTGGCCCAGTGACTGAGTGAGTTCCTTTTAGCTCATTATGCTAGCGGGAACTGATTTTCTGATTTCTGTTGCTCCACTCTCTATTAAATATCATTTCGATTGACCACCTCCTGGCATCCATCGGTAGTGGTGAAAGCCTGGTGGGGCGGCGTGTGTTTCGATACGCGCTCGGTACCTGTCGGCGAGCTGAATGCGTAGCTAAAGAAGCCAATCATTACAGTCAATTGTTGTCGATTGCAAACAATAAAATTGTAGGTTCCTATTTACTAAAAGAGGTAAATGATGGACCAAGAATATTACAGAAGGAAGTTTATTCTGCCATAACACAGCTAAAGAATGGCAAAGCAGCAGATCCCGCTAATATACAAGCAGAACTACTTAAACTGATGGACAGCGAATCAATAGAAATAATCACAAAGATATTCAACAACATATACAACTCTGGAGAAATACCAACAGAATGGCTGAAGTCTGAGTTTATTGCACTTCCAAAAAAAACAGGAGCCAAAAAATGCGAAGAATACCGTACGATAAGTCGGCGCACACAGTGGAGCGGTTTCGCTTACGGTTAAACCGCGCGGACCCGCTTTTAAACGTTTTCAAAAAGAATGCACGTCTTTAAATGTACACGAACATAGTCAAAGCAGGTCCGCGCGGGGCAACCGCTTCAACCCGCCTGACCGCTTTTGCTAGAATGAGAATTTAGTTTTTTCCGCGCGGTTTTAATGTTTACTCGAATGAGAATTTAGTTTATTCCCTCTTTTATAATAAGAATTAATAGTTCTCCATGGAATAATTTTATAAATTGTACATTATAATAAACAAAAGTAATAAAGTCAAATCTTATTGAAACCGTAATTTTGTGTGACTTATTAGGTATTTCTAAAATCATTCCAGTATTAACTATTAACTAAATAAGTACTTGAAAAATAAATTTACAACAAAACTAGTTACCTCAATGTTATAACAAGCCTTTCTTCCGGAAGGATTGCCTGCTTATGTAAATTACACCAGTTTTTAATTAAACGATACTCCTTCTTCTTAAAGTGCCTATCCGTTCCGGATGTTGGCGATCATCATGGCTATCTTAACTTTGTTTACCGCAGCGTGGAACAGTTCAGTGGTAGTGGTGTTATACCACTTTCGTAAATTTTGAAGCCAGGAAATGCGTCTTTTCCCGGTCCTCTGTTACCATTTACCTTCCCTTGGAGAATCAGTTGGAGAAGGCCGTAACGTTATTGATTTCTCATTACATTTCCTAGATATTCTAATTTTTTTGTTTTGATGGTTTTGAGAATTTCACACTCTTTCCCTATTCTACGCAGGACTTCCACATTAGTAATTCGGTCAACCCAGGATATACGTAAGATGCGTCTATAACACCACATTTCGAAAGCTTCGAGCCGATTCATAGATGCAACAGTTAGTGCCCACGCTTCTATTCCGTAGAGCAGAACTGTGAATATGCAGCATTTCAACAGACGGTATTTTGTTTTTAATGATATGTCTCGACTGTTGAAAATGGGTCTCATTCTAACGTATGCTGCTTTCGCTTTTATTATTCGCTGTTTGCTCAACTCAACGCAGTTGAGCAATATGTATATTGCTCAACTCTTTCGATATTCTGTTGGTTGACTGTAAATTGAGCATTTAATATTGGTTTTAACGATACTCCACTTTCTCCAAAATATATTTAACAGTCTCTTGAGTCATTCTCATATACTGGAAGAATCGTTCATTATCTTTTAATTTTTGAAATAGATGATGATATTCTCCATAAATTAATCTTTATGTGATTAATAGGATGTACACCAACTCTCTTTTTTTTTCAGTTTAGTCAAAACAGAATCTAAAGCAATTATATCGTCATCGTAAGACGACATTTTGCTACAAGTAGTAGACGCAACTGCCGAGAACGATCTCTCTCGCTTTTACCCGTCTTCACTGTGTTACCATACCCGCGCGCGAGAACCGCGCGGTTTGCCCGTAAGCAGGAACCCGCTTTCACTATGTGTGCCGCCTAAGCCTGATGAGTCATCTCCTAAAATTGTTCCTAAAGGTAATCCATACGAGAATTTACAAGCTAGGTGAAAGTCAAATTTCGCCCAACCAGTTCGGGTTCATAAATGCTGTTGGTACAAGAGAGGCTTTGTTTTCAATACAAATTTTATTCCAGAAATGCAGAGACGTCAATTGCGAACGTATACGCATGTCTGGTTGATTACGAGAAAGCGTTTGATCGAGTACAGCATGCCAAGATGAAGCAAATACTAAAAGAAGCAGGAATTAACAACCAAGATCTGAAAATAATTAGAAACCTTTACTGGAGTCAGACTACAAACCTCAGAGTTGACGGTGAACTCACCGAATATGTGAAAATCATGCGTGGAGTGAGGCAGGACTGCATTTTGTCCCCCCTAACTTTCAATCTTTACTCTGAAAGAATATTTATTGAAGCTTTGCACGAAACTGAAAAAGGTATTCTACTAAACGGGTACCGACTAAGTAACATCAGGTATGCAGATGACACCATAGTATTTGCGGACAATTTAGAAGACCTACAAGTCCTCATGAACAAAATCACGTATTATAGTCAACAATATGGACTCAATATAAACGTAAAGAAAACAAAGCTTATGATCGTCAGCAAGAAAAAGATAACAGAAGGTCAACTCTATACAAAACCCTGTAGAAAGAGTGAGGCACTACAACTACCTCGGCACCATAATAGAAGAATGGACCAACAACCAAGAGATAAGAGCGCGCATCGGAAAAGCTAGATCAATCTCTAACCGTATGGGCGCATTTTTCAAGAGCCACAACCTTTCTCTTGGTATAAAAGTAAGAATGTTGAGATGGTACGTCTTCTCTGTCCTTTTTTATGGTGTTGAATCATGGACCTTGAACGAAGATATGTGCCGAAAGTTGGAAGCATTTGAGATGTGGCTATATCGGACAATTCGTAATTCTTAAAATCCCATGGACTGATCGGGTCACAAATGAGGAGGTCCTTAGAAGAATGGGGAAGAACCGAGAGGTAATGACCACCATCAAATCTCGAAAGTTGGAATACTTTGGACACATTATGCGAAATGAATCCAGATATGCCCTCATATAAGCCATCCTGCAAGGAAAAATATTTGGAAAGCGAGGTCCAGGAAGAAGAAGAACATCCTGGTTGAAGAACCTCAGAACCTGGTTTAACACAACATCTGTGCAGCTTTTCCACGTTGCTGCAGATAAAGTGAAGATTGCCATGATGATCGCCAACATTCGTCACGGATAGGCACGTCAAGAAGAATTTACTAAACTAAAAGGGAAGTTCCCTAGGTTGGCTGTATACCATATAGTTAAAAAACTCTAACATGAAGTAAAACCACTTTTATGTAAATTGGTAATTGGTAATTGGTTTTCATTTCATTACTTCATTCAGTTTAAATTCCACACCCCATCTTCTTTATCCCTCTCTTTCCCTTAAAATTCTTGTCTTTATACCTTACACCACAGCCCTCTACTTTTTGTCTTTGAATTTTTCCAAGTAATTTTTACCTCTCCAACTAACATCCCATCATTTAATTTCAGTTCTCACATTCAGATCCATTATTACTACAATTAAATTATATCAATATTCTTTTTTCTTACTTTGGTTTTATTTTATTCAGTACATTTTCAATATTAATTTCATTTTAATTTCATTCTTGTATCAACTGGACTCAGCTATAATCATACATTTCTTTATCTTTAACTTCACATACCCTCACTTTGTCACAAGAATTCTCTCAAAATTTTTTAAAATAAAATAAAACATCTCATAATAATTACTAAGTATTTGACTGTATCCTAACTCAAATCCATTATTTACAAAAAAAAATTTCATTTATTTTTAAATAACAATATTTTCCTTTTACATATACAACCACCAATACAATATAGACTTGATTGATTAACTTGCCTATGTACCAATTTATTCATTTTGTACAATAACATTCCAACTAATATGTACTTATTCTTTCTCTTCTCTCACCATCATCTTTTTTATCTTTTTATCATTATTGACAGCAGCTTAACTTTCTTTCTATCAATTTGATCAATCTAATGTTATAGTATACAGTCAACATAAATAATCTTATATTCTAAATTAATTTGTATATCACAATTTTCTTTTCAAAAACCAATAGATTTAAAAATGTTAGACATTTTCAGATATTAAAATCTTTATCATTTGTTTTGGGTCATGACCTTTTGGTTAATAAACATTGAAAAATCGACTCCCTTTTTCTCTACTGTCAATGTGACTTCAAACAGTTCCTTACACACTTTTGACACTTTATAGTCAAAGTTGTCCTAAGATGGTTGATCGAGTTTTTGGTAGGGTTTCACCATGTTCCCGTAGGTTATATCCTGTAACATCGGCGTTTAGCTTGTTTAATATAGAGATGCGTCAAGTCAAACTAGTTTGATTTTATTCAGCAAACTTGACTTGACTTGAAAACCAAACTTTTTTTGTAAAAAAGTTTGACTTGACTTGATTTCGATATCTTTAAGTTTGACTTGAAATCAAACTTCTTCAAACAGTTTGAAGTTTGAATATCATATTGGGCAACGTGTTTATTTCCAATTCTCTCTGCTACTTCGCCAATGGCGGATCTATATGGTAAAAATAAGACATTGATGGTCGAACCGTTTTCTTTTTCTTCTTTTTCTCAAACTCTCATTTTAAGCGATTTTTCAGAGATTCGGTGTTTATTTAAATAAATTTGCATTTTATTATCGTAACATATTAATGGAAAAAACAATGTTTTAATCGAAGTGACTCAAAAATGTGAATATTAGGCATTATAACAAGTTTTTTAATTTAAAACAAGTTTTTGATCAAATTTTAGTGTAGAAAACGTTAAAATACTGTTTTTTACATGTTCCTCCATTCCCAAAATATAAGTTCTTCGATTTGGCTGAAAATTTGCCCACACATAGCCAAAACACAGGACTTTAGGTGGTTTGAAGAATTTATATAGTTTTACAATACAAGAAAAGTTACATGCAATAATATCAGAGTCAAAATTATATATAGTCCAGTCGGGTTAGCATTCGATCTTGCATGCCGAGCTACCCAAGCAAGATTCTATTTTTCTAATCTTTAGGGAGCCGACAGTAGTGTAGAATGAATTCCGCCGTTACGTTAGCCGTCATCTTGATTTTAAAGGAGAACCGTTTTTGCTCAATATCTCCGCTATTTTTACCTTTTTGACAAAAAGAGTAAGTAATGAAATTGTTGAAAATAGGATTTCCTATAATTTCTTTTATTATAATTTTTTTGTGTCGTCAAAAATTTTATCAAAAACTTGTTTTTAATTAAAATAACTTGTTATAATGCGTTATAATGAATTTTTGAGTCCGTGCATTATTTTTTCTATTGATATTTACGATAAAAAATGCAAATTTGTTTAAATTAATACCAAATCACTATGAAATCGCTTAAAATGGTATTTTTAGAGAAAAAAAGTAGAATTAAGCAGAAGCTATACACTAAGTTTCAGACAAATCTGAGATCCAAAAGTTTTTGACTGAGTGATTTGACCTGGAATGTACCAGATTTATAATCTAATATATTATATTTAATAAAAAGTTTCACAAAAAAAAACTAACCAGTAACCAGACTAGTACATTCAAGATATAAAGAACTTAGGAATTACTAAACGGGTCTTACAACTTGTAATATGAAGAAATGAATCTACACGGATAGTTTGACTTTCGAACAGGAATAAAGCACTTTGTTATTACGAGTTCTCGTTAAGGGGAAAGGTGCAAAATGTCGCCTGTCAAAATTTTTAATGTGTTTTAAATGTAGATATTCATTTTTTTCGAATCCTGCATTTTTGAAAAATTTAAACGCAGAATTGTTGTTTGTTTGGGTTTATATGACTGCGGACACTAAATCCATTCGCCAAGACGCAGAATTAAAGATTACGTTATTACCGAGAGCCGAAAGTCCCTTAGAATAAATAATATGTAAGTTTCTTGTGAATGAAATATTTCAATTAAAAATCACACTACATTTTCCCTTTTATTTTCACTCTGTAACTTATTAAAATAAACATTGTAGAAGTTTTCAGGGATTTTCCGCCCTCAGAAATAATGTAATCTTTCATGCTGCTTTTAAATTTTTCAAAAATATTTATTAGTTTTCTCAGAATTTGAAAAAAATAAATACATTTAAAACACATTGAATATTTTGACAGGGGGCACGTTACGCTATGCCGTTAATGGTTGCAAAAAATACTATTTGGTTGATCAAAGGACAATTCAAAATAATCATTTTGAGTTTTTGTGACTTTCTTTTATTAACAGAGGCATTTATCTCATCGAAAACAACATCTGGTACCAACCTGCAGTTCCCTGCAGGTAGTATTTCTTTAAAATTTAAAACTGGCCATAGGGTTATTGGTTTTATATTTTCTTAGGATACAGGCTACAAATAATGTTATGTTTGGGTTTAAATTAAAAAAAATAATGTAGATGCATTAAGTTTTCTTAATTATCCGAAATAGCGGGTTTATTGGGTTTTATCTGTCTGTCTTGTTATGATAAAAAAACCATTCAACGAATTCTTTGTTTTAATGTAGTAATAAAACTTAAATAAAAATATAAAACAGTGATACAACGAAACTTGCAAGCAATTATTCTAGGCATACAGCAATCATTTTTAAGAAATTTATTACCCTCTTTTGACTATAATCGCTTCCTATATCAAGTTACTTTTATATGGAACTCATTGTATTATTAAATTTCTTATCTTAATTGGCAACTAACATGTCTATCTCAACAAAAAAGTATATCTCTACGAAATAAATTATTTTTCAAACTTTTTCAAACTAGTTTGACAAACAGTTTGAATTTTCAAACCTATACGATTGACCAGTTTGACTTGACTTGAATTATTTGTCGGAAGCATTGACTTGAGTTTGACTTGAAATTTAGTCAAACTCAAGTCAAGTTCAAACATTCAAGTCAAACTTGTGCAACTCTAGTTTAATATTATTTTTAAATAATGTAAATCGAATTTTAAATTCAACCATTTATTGGTTCTGGGGCTATTTAGCAAGTATGCACGTAAGTAACCTAACCACACTTTTTTAGCTTTTAAAAAATTTCAACCATCTTTCAATTCTAATAGTGGGATTACTTATTTTATTGTAGATTCACTGATGATGGACCGATAGGTCTGAAAACGTTCTGAATTGGACATATTTTATTCAATCCATTGGGATTTTTTAAGTTTTAATAAATATACCAATTTACATAGAAGTGGTTTTACTTCATGTTAGAATTTACTAAACGTTTTTACTAAAAGTCGTAACCTCTCGAGAAACACCTCTCGAAAAACCAATTGTTAATTTATTCCGTCTTTTTTTTATGACTAGTGCTCTATACATCCGAAATGTAAATCCAGAGGTCACAACACAGTCAAAGTGATAAATCCCCGTTCAATGGGGGCTTTCATCGGACTTAACCGCATTATTGTTCCATGTCTAGCGGCAAAATTGGCTGTTAAGCCGCCGCACTATTATTACAGTTGGAAATTAATTGTGAACCATTGACAAAACTTTAATTGGATTTCCTAGGTTACATCAATGAGAACATAAATCTTGGATTCTCTCCTCCTCTCCTCGTCGATTTTAGGTTCTCATCGGTGAATGGCAGTCGACCAAGATAAGTTGGGATTATTTGGAGGCCGAGTTCACGAAACTTTAAAACCTTTAAAGCCCGCGTTCCCAATTTATTATTCCAATATTTCGGCGGGCTTACATACTTCGCTGGTTGGTTTTATTAAAGATTGTGGACTTTTCTAAAAATAAAAAGTTAATAAATTGATTCTTCTTCTTCTTCCTACTTTATAAATAGGCTCAATGCCTGTTTTACTTCATTCGGTTTTTAGCCTCAATTGACATTGTCTGACCATATTTTCCTCGGTCGTCCCAATGATCTTCTTCCATTTGGCGATTTGTCTCTTGCTATTCGTACTATTCTATTTTCTGTCATTCTTTCTATGTGTTGATTACATTCTATTTTTATTCTTTTGGTCCACATGGTTATTTCTTCTATACCACATCTCGTTCGTATTTCCTCACTTGTTACTCTGTCTCTTAGAGTTTGGTTTGTTATTTTTCGTAAGACTTTCATTTCTGCTGTTTCCAGCAGTCTTTGTGTTTTCACCGTATCTGCACTTGTTTCCGCTGTATACGTCATTATCGGTCTTATTGTTGATTTATATATCCTGGTTTTCGTTTCCATTATGATGTATTTGTTTCTCTAGATTGTTTTGTTGAGACATCCTGCTGCTCTGTTCGCCATGTTCACTTGTTTATGTACTTCTTCTTCCACTTTTCCGTAGCTTGTCAATTTTATTCCCAAGTATTCTGTTTCCATCACTTGTTCTATTATTTTGTAATTTACGACCAATTTACATCGTCTCGGTTCCGCTGATACCACTAACGATTTAGTTTTCTCTGTTGAGATCACCATGTTCTATATGAGAGCCGTGTCTCGAATTCTTTAATTAATCTTCGTAGGTCATCTTCATTTTCGGCTGTTATTGTGGCGTCGTCGGCGTAACAGATTATTTTTATTTCCTTTTCCCTCATTATATCATCATCATTATCTTTGCCTTATCCCTATGCGGGGTCGGCTTTCCTAATTGCATTTCTCCACACAATTCTATCCTGGGTCCTACTCCTACCAGGAATCTGCACTTCAGCTACTCTTCGTATTGAATGATTAACGTCTCGACGTTGAATATGACCAAACCATCTCAACCTATGCTCTCTCATTTTGGCATCAATTGGTGCCACACCTAGACTTACCCTAATATACTCATTTTTAATTTTATCCTTTCTTGTCACTCCACTCATCCATTTAAGCATTCTCATTTCCGCCACATGCATTCGTTGTTCCTCTTTCTTTTTCACTGCCCAACATTCAGTTCCGTACATCATAGCCGGTCTTATGGCTCTTTTATAGAATTTTCCTTTCAGCTTCATTGGAACTTTTCTGTCACACAACACACCACTCACTTCCTTCCACTTCATCCATCCAGCCCTAATTCTACTGCATGCATCTCCATCTATTTCTCCATTACTCTGTAATACCGATCCCAGGTACTTAAAACTATTGCTTTTTAAAATCAGTTCACCATCCAAAGATACCATTTTATTTGTAGTAACTCTATCTTTAAATTAACATTCCAAATACTCTGTTTTTGTCCTACTAAGTTTTAAACCTTTTTCCTCCAGAGCTCGTGTCCACTGTTCCAGTTTTTGTTCTAAGTCTCTTTCACTATTTCCTACTAACACGACATCATCAGCATACGTTAAGCACCATGGAATGTTACCCTGTAGTTTCGCTGTTATCTGGTCCAAAACTAATGAGAATAAATACGGACTAAGCACCGAGCCTTGGTGCAATTCTACTTTCACATGAAATTTATCAGTCTCTCCCACACCTGTCCTAACACTAGTCGTTACTCCCTCATACATATCCCTCACAATCTTTACATATGCACCAGGGACTCCTTTCTTATTGTGTGCCCACCACAGAATCTCTCGAGGAACTCTATCATATGCTTTCTCAAGATCAATGAATACCATATGAGCGTTTGTTTCTTTACTCCTGTATTTTTCCATCAACTGCCTTATAATGAAAATTGCGTCTGTTGTTGATCTGCCCTGCATAAAGCCAAATTGATTCTCGGATATTTATGTCGGTCTCTTCACGTATCCGTCTATCAATTACTCTCTCCCATATTTTCATGGTGTGGCTAAGCAGTTTTGTAGCCCTGTAGTTTGTAAATTGGTGTATATTTCCCTTGTTTTTGAAGACAGGTACTAGTGTACTGCTTCTTCATTCGTCTGGCATTTGTCCAACTTCCATAATTCTATTAAATAAACCTGCTAGCCACCTTGTTTCTGTCTCTCCCAATGCTTTCCATACTTCCCCAGGAATCCCCCTTTTCTCTCATTATATATCCTCCCTTTATCCCTTTTTTTAACTTTCTTTATGATTTCATCCATTGTCAGATTATGTATATGTATATTAATGGGCTCAGCGAATCTCCTTGTCTAATGCCAGTTTCATACTTGATAGGTTGCGATAGTTTTCCCTTTCATCTTACCATAGCTATGTTATCTTTATATAAATATATTTTATTCTCAATAGTTTTGATTAAATCTAGTGATATTCCCTTTTCATATAGTAAGTGTATCGCGTCCCGAATTCTCACTCTACCAAACGCTTTCTTCGAATCTATCAGGCACATATTATATGCTGGTTTGTTGTATTCCAGGGACCTTTCTCTTATTTGTCTTATTACAAAAACAGCATTCGTGCATGATCTTCCTGTCCGAAATCCTTGCTATTCCTCTTGCAGAGTTTGCGTTCGTTTATTTTTGTCGCTATAATTCTTGTTGTAAATTTGAGTGTTGTATTTAAAAGATTTATTGCTCGATAATTATTTGGGTTTTTCTTATCTCCTTTTGTTGGTCCAACAACTCCAACAAGTTGCAGTTGTTGTACAAGGTGAAAATACAAGGTGAAGGTACAATAAATTGATTGAAAACCAAAAATGTATGCAGTACTTCTTCTTCTTCTTCTTCCTTCTTGTATGTAGGCTTTAAAGCCTGTTTCTTCTTCAATATTATCCTCCTAAATTGTTTAGGTTATCGCACCACCTTTTTCTTGGTCTGCCAATACTTCTTCGTCCATTTGGTGACTTATCTCGTGCTATTCGTACTAGCCTATCCTCTGCCATTCTACTAATGTGTTCGTTCCACTCCTGTTTCCGTTTTGTCACCCATCCATTTATGTCTTCTATATTGCATGATCTTCTTATGTTTTCGCTCCTCTCCCTATCCAACAGACTTTTCCCTGATATTCGTCGGAGTATTTTCATCTCTGTTGTTTCTAGTAGTCGTCTCGTTTTAGATGTGTCAGGCCTTGTCTCCGCCGTGTATGTTAATATAGGTCTGCAATATCTGTTAATATAGGTATGCAGTACGATTATTAATAATTATTACAGACAATAACAGTGAGTCAACACGTAAAAGCGCACTAAGTAAAAGAAAAATACTTGGAAAAAGATAGGGTAGCTTTAAGAGTACCATATGAAAGTGGAGGAGTATCTTTGTTACCGTTTTTTGTTGGTAGTTACCACGCAATTTCAGATAATTACTCTCCAATTATGCAAAAAATATATATATCATTTTGTCTGTCTCGTTGAATTTTTCTCGTCCACAAATGTTCGCTGATTGATATTTGCCAGACAGATATAATTTTTGTTGTCAATTAGAGAAAAAAGGATTTTTTTATACGCTCCAATAAATTTTATTTGTTGACAAGCTTATTTTAGCAGACCTTACATATTTTCGTTAAGTGGCCCTCTTTTGAAAATACAAAATTGTGCTTATCCGCTCGAGTTCACAAACAAAAAAAGTATTTTAAAATATTCAAAAAATATATACCGGGTGGTGAATCGGAAAACGGGCCATAGGAAACTCAATGTAAAATTCTAAACTGTTGAATTCCTGCTTCCCTAATTATGTTACATCAAAAGTCATGAGAAGTTATTTGTAGAGGATTGAAATCTGTATTAAAAACAGAAGTTACAATTGTTCTACGATTTAAACACATTCCAAAATTTTGAAAAATATAATGTATTTACCGCAGTAGGTATGTGTGGGTATGTTAGGCCACACGTTACTATTTAACTGACAGTGAGCACATTATTGACTGAAGAAAATATCTTTATTATTAATATTTTCTCCTTAACTAAGGGTATCTTATCAACTTTATTGTGCTTTAAACAAAAAATGATAAAATAATTAAAAAAATTGACAGTTCTAATTGTTAATATAATAAATTCATTGTCAACAAATGCAATCTTATACACATTATTGTATTGTGTGTGGCCTAGCTTTGGCGTATTACTCTGAAAATTGTATTATATTTTTACAAAATTTTGAATAATTATTGTTCATAGAACAATATTAACAGTTGTTTTCAATAGAGAATTCAATTCTCTACAAATAGTTTCTGATGACTTTTGATGTAAAATAATTAGGGAAGCAGGAATTTAACAGCTTAGAATTTTACATTGAGTTTCCTATGGCCCGCTTTCCAATTCACCACCCGGTATAATAATTAAAACGGGATAGTTCCCGAAGGTTTGCTGTATACCATCTAGTTAAATAAAATTTAACGTGAATTAAATAACACTCCCTGGTGTGTTGGTATATTTTAATAAAAATTTAAAATTTTTTAAAATCCAAAAGGATTACGCTTAAAACGTTTTCGGACTTATCAGTCCATCATCAGTGAACCTAAAAGTAAGTAATCCCACTTAATAAAATTGAAAAAGGTGAAATTTTGACTGTTAAGAATTGAAAAGTGTGGTTAAGATTACTTACTCCCTGTCCTTGTACTTGAAAAAAGTACTTTTTACTATGTAGTTGGAACATATAACTTAACCAGTGTTTGGCATTGTGGCTATTTTGCAAGGACAGGGAGTAAGTAATCTTAACCACACTTTTCAATTTTTAACAGTCAAAATTTCACCTTTTTCAATTTTATTAAGTGGGATTACTTACTTTTAGGCTCACTGATGATGGACTGATAAGTCCGAAAACGTTTTGAACGTAATCCTTTTGGATTTTTAAAATTTTTTAATTTTTATTAAAATATACCAACTATACCAGGGAGTGTTTTACTTCACGGTAAATTTTATGTATAATAATGATAATCTAAAATTCGTATGAGGATACGAAAAGCTCAACAAGCATTCAACATACTCAACCCTGTGTGGAGATATATGGGCCATTCCACATGGCTACTGATTACTTCGACAACGAATATTTTACTGTGCAACATAAGAAGTACAAAAGTAAATGGCGCTAATAATTATTCCAATAAACAACAATGTAATTTGCAATTTACTTTCGTTCTTCTTATTTTGCACAGTAAAATATTCGTTGTCTAAGTAATCTAAAACAGGCGTATATTCGTGGAATAGGGTATACTGTATACTACAAAGACAGAGATACGAATATTCCAGGTAAATGACATGTTTGTTTACTCTACGCATGTGAAACCTGGAAAGTGACAAAAACCCTTACAGAAAACTGCAGATATTCGTTAACAAATGCCTATGAAGTAGTGATGTTGAAAAAGTATCTATTCGTTACAAAGTACTCGTTACTTACAAATACCGAAAGTAACGATTACTATACACAGAGGCAAATCGTTACTTTGATTACTCTGATTACTTCGTTACTTCGTACGAATCGTATCAGAGCGAGTAACAACTAGGGCCGGTTGTTCGAACGCTAATCAACAATGATCATTATCAAATAATTAATTACTGTCAATGTCAATTGTTAAAACATAATTAATTACAATTCTGAGACTATAATCAATTAATATAACAATAATTATTAACATAATTAATAATAAATCTCATAATTGTAATTAATTATGTTTTCAGCAACCCAAACAAAGTTGACATTGACAGTTTTGGTGACAGTAATTAAATATTTAATAATAATCATTGTTGATTAGCGTTCGAACAACCGGCCCCTATTGTATCTACTTTGATTACTCTGATTACTTCGTACCAATCGTATCAGAGCGAGTAACGATTATTGTATCTACAACCTACCTACTGAAAAATACGATTTCGATATGATTACCCGTACTCAAATACAAAAGTAACAAAAGTAATCAAAGTAACGAATACTGTAAATGATTACTTTATACAAAAGTAACGATTTGTAACGAATACTGAAAAGTGACTATAATCAACATCACTACTATGAAGAATTTTTCGTATTCTCTGGCTTAACATTTCTGGCTTGGTTAGAACGTAACACAATTGCGACATTTGCAGATGACACATGCTTTCTATCAGTTGCAAAAAACGAAGAGGAAGCAGCAACCATGCTAGAAATTCTGTCGAACAAATTAATGTCTGGACCAGGTGAAGGCGTATCAAATAGAATGAAACAAAATCTGTTCATAACAAAAGAGAATAACATATTCCAGTCAGTATAAATAGAAACCAAATACATATAAAATAAATACGTTATGCAAATACGGCAAAATATTTGGGCATGGCATTAGATTTAAAGTTGCCGAAAGAAAAAAAGGTAGAATTAAAAATTAACGTTCAGAGAGGTGTACTGCATGGTTGATGGGAAAAAAGTCCACTCTGTCTAGTTACAACAAATTGTTATTGTATAAGCAAGTCCTTAAACCGATATAGACTATATAAACGAAGCCGTTCGAGTAGCCCAGTTTCACACACTAAGAATTTGAACGCGCGATCGCACGACGACATTGCAAATGGTAGCTCAAGCAATCCCATGGTAACTGTAACAAAAAAATTTAATAATAATAACTTACCGAGATTTTCTTAGATTTTCTTCGTGTTGTTAAATGTTGAAGCACTATTTTCGGTGGCATTAAGGAAAATGAAGGATGGGATAAAAGAAGGGAACTTACCGAAAATATGTTGTCTGGTATCGTCAATTTGTCTCACGGAAATCACACACAAAATCAAATTAAAATTGTCAAAGTGTACTATACGTTCCGACCGTATGTCTGTTAACGACTGACTGACTTAACATAAAGGACAGAAGATTATGCTTACTTAGAACTGTGTTGCCAAGACGTTCCCGAATTAAAATAAATGAAATATATATTCATATTGGCGCAAACACCATGTGATTGCTCGAGCCACCATTGGAATGTCATCGTGCGTTCTAGCGACCGCACGTTCAAATTCTTAGTGTGTGAAACTGGGGTTAGTGTGACAAATTAAATATGTAAGTGCGATAAGTGAAAAAGCAGAGCAAAGCACTATGGGAACATCCATAAACTACATCGTTGAAAAGGGGGAGGGGGACTTTGCTTATTACGATGATATACGACAGGGGGAGGGGGTATGAGTGCCCATTCGACGTCGTTTGAAGTTCACGAATATAAAAAATATATCCTATGTTAGAATTTAAAAAAAAATAGTATATTATTTTTATCGCATACTTTTCATTTTTTTTTTATCACTCACAGCCTTTTATACAGACTAACAAATAATAAAACATTGTTGTTTTACGTCTTTAAATCAACGCTTCTTTTCAGAACAACGTCTGGAAGCAATAAATATCAAACTGTTCACTTATTTACTGAATACTCTGTGTGAAACAATTCTACAAGCATTAATAGAAATAAAATATTCTATTCTATTTAGTTAGTACATTGTATCTATTTAAACTTAATAAAAGAAATGGCATTGAAATCTAAACAAAATAAATAGACCAGTAAGGATCTGTTTTTAGGTGGATGTGAGAGGTGGCATTCAGATTTTTGCGGATAAAGTTAAGTGATAACTTCGTTAATAATAATTGATTTATGCTCCTTCTCAAATATGCCAGGAACATTAATAAAAAAAATAAAATATTTAAAAATTTCAAAAAATTTCGTTTTTTTTTCTATTTTTTGCTTATAACTTAAAAACTATTCATTTTAGAACAAAGTCCTATAGGAATAAAACAAAGATAATTAAATTTTCTATCAGATGCGATTGGTTAAAAATGTCTTAATTTATCACCCTTACTTCAAAATAGCAATAAATATAAAATAGGGGGGCAAAACAAGCCTGTCCTAATTCAATGATTTTCCATCACTTAGGTTACACTTGGAACCTTCCTAATTCGCTTAGAAAATTTTTGTAATGTGCTAAAACCGTACACCAAATTTCATTAAAATTGACTTACTAGATTTTGCATAATAATTTTGCAATCTAAACTTTTTTTTTAAAATTAAAATTTTTTAAAATATTGCACAACAAAAACTAGAACATACAAAGATTTGTCAATTTTTTACATATAAAGAAGTACTCCACCTATCTAATGCACTTTACAGAATTGAAATCGGATTATTTAAGCAGTTTCAGCAATGTTTTAAAGTTATAAACAATTTTTTGGCTTATGAACAAATTAGTGCTGTGGCCAGGAGGGGGTGCTACGGGCTCCTTTATTTAGATGGACTTACCCAAGTTTTTTTATGTATTTTGACCCGTAGAACACGAATTTTTTGGGTAACAGTTGATCCGGATGTCGATAAGATTGTTATAAACAAAGAACTTGAGGAATTACATAAAATCGATGTTTCGCAAAATAAAACATTTTTTTGTATTTCTTGGGTAATTCTAAGCAAAAAATGTTCTTACAAGTTTTTTCGTAGGATGCATAGTTTTCGAGATAAACGCGGTGGAACTTTCAAAAAATCGAGAAATTGCAATTTTTGAACGCGAATAACGTTTGATTAAAAAATAAAATAGCAATTCTGCTGACAGCATTTGAAAAGTTTAAGTCAAATTATACCGGTTTTAATTATTTGCATTGCTAAAAATTAATTTTTTTATTATTAAACAAAGCTATTTGTTTATAAGCCAAAAAATTGTTTATAAATTTAAAACATTGCTGGGGCCCCTTAAATAATCCGGTTTTAATTCTGTAAAGTGTATTAGATAGGTAGAGCACCTCTTTATATGTAAAAAAATTAGCCAACTTCTAAATGGTCTACTTTTTGTTCAGAAAAATTTTAAAAAATTTGAACTTTTTTAAAAACATTTAGATTGCAAATTTATTATGCAAAATTTATTCGGTCGATTTTAATGAAATTTGGTACACGATTTAAGTATGTTACAAAGAATTTCCTAAGCGAATTACTAAGGTTCTAAGTGCCACCAAAGTGGTTAAAAAATATTGAATAACAACAGATTTATTTTGCCCCCTTATTTTGTATTTATTGCTATATTGCAGAAAAGGTAATACCTTAAGACATTTTTTACCAGTCGTATATCATACAAAATTCAATTATCTTTATTTTATTTCTCTACGACTTTGTTCCAAAACGAATCGTTTTAAAGTTATAAGCAAATAGTCCTGTCGCCAGGGGGGGTACAACGGCCTCGTTAATTCAGATGGACTTACTCAAGTTTTTTTTATGTATTTTGACCCGTAGAACACGAATTTTTTGGGTAACAGTTGATCCGGATGTCGATAAGATTGTTATAGACCAAGAACTTGAGGAATCAAATAACAGCGATTTTTGGCAAAACAAAACAATATTTTGTATTTTTTGGGCCATTTTAAGTAAAAAATATTTCTACAAGTTTTTTCGTAGGATGCACAGTTTTCGAGATAAACGCGGTTGAACTTTAAAAAAATCGAAAAATTGCAATTTTTGAACCCGAATAACTTTTGATTAAAAAATAAAATAGCAAGTCTGCTTACCGTATTTGAAAGTTTAAGTCAAATTATATCGGTTTTGATTATTTGCATTGGTAAAAATTTATTTTTTTATTGTTTAACAAAGCTATAAACACGTAGGGTTTCCCGTGCTTTTACATTCGTTTTAACGCATGTAACGTAGAAATAGTCTTGATTGCACTAGTACCTATTCTACCTACTCGTTCGATTTTAAATGATAAATCATAGAAACATCACTCACGCACTAGTTGTTTGTAGCTTTGTTTAACAATAACACAATAAATTTTTAGCAATGCAAATAATCAAAACCGACATAATTTGACTTGAACTTTCAAAGGCGCTAAGCAGAATTGCTATTTTATTTTTTAATCAAAAGTTATTCGGGTTTAAAAATTGCAGTTTTTCGATTTTTTGAAAGTTCAACCGCGTTTATCTCGAAAACTGTGCATCCTACTAAAAAACTTGTAGAAATATTTTTTGCTTAAAATGACCCAAAAAATACAAAATATTGTTTTGTTTTGCCAAAAATCGCTGTTATTTGATTCCTCAAGTTCTTGGTCTATAACAATCTTATCGACATCCGGATCAACTGTTACCCAAAAAATTCGTGTTCTACGGGTCAAAATACATAAAAAAAACTTGGGTAAGTCCATCTGAATTAACGAGGCCGTTGTACCCCCCCTGGCGACAGGACTAAAAGAAAGCAGAAAAAAATCGATGTTTTTCGAAGTTTTTAAATATTTTAATTTTTTTTTTATTAATGTTCCGGGCATATTTGAGAAGGAGCATAAGTCAATTATTATTACTGAAGGTATCACCTAACTTTATCTGCAAAAATCCGAATGCCACCTCTCACATCCAAAAATAGACGTTTTTTCGCAGATCCTTACTGGTCTAAGATATTAAGATTTATACATATAATGCAGTTAAGAACGCATAGGAACTCCGATAAAAGTGTGTATTAGTTGTACAGTGAATTGAGAGAAAAAAGTACGCGGATATTAATGAGCTACATAGTAATACTGATTTGGATACATTCGTAAATAAACTTGGAGAGCTTACTTTAAAAAATCCAGAAATAACATTGCAAATGCCACGTCGGTATGGGGGGGGGGGGTCAACTGTAAACGACGCTTTACGACGAAAGGGGAGAGGGTATTAAAAAGTCCAAAATTTTTACGACGTAGTTTGTGGATGTTCCCTATTATGTAGGTATTAGAGCCTAGTGATTATTGGTGAATATGATAAGTTTTTTTAGATAGAACTAATTGTTTATTGATCGTAGTAAGGATCAGAGAGCAATAATCGTATCGTGAAGGAGTTTTATTAAATAAAAAAAAAGTTAGTAAAATAAAGATTTTTCGATACTCTTCAGTAAATTTTATTTGTTGACAAGCTTATTTTAGCAGACCTTACATATTTCCGTTGAGTGGCCCCTTTTGAAAATACAAAATTGTGCGTGCCGACATCCGCTCGAGTTCACAAACGAAAAATGTATTCTAAAATCGAATCAACAAATATAGATTTCATAACCTTTTCCGTTCTTACCATTCGTCCGGCATTGGAAATCTAATTTCCCCCTAAACCCAGTATCTTCTCCGACCAATCGTCCTCATCCTCCCGGTTTTCCTCCTCTCAGCAGTCGGTAGCTGAACTAAGACACACAATTATTTCAATCTAATTTCAAAGGGTCCGACTGGAATTCCATTTATGGAATTTTCAATTAATTTTCTACCAGAACACTTCTTTTCGATTTTAGATTTCGTTTTGTGAAAGGTAATTGTCAATTGCGGCCATTATGTCTTACGGTTAGGTACTTATAGTATAGACGCTAAATCCATTACGGTTTCACTAACGACGAATAGTAGTTGGTAGAAATAAAATGGGAGATTTGTTCAACAAAGTAGGAAGATGAACAATAAATTAGGATGCTAAGATTTAGAGCAGTGTTTTGCAATCTGTGGGTCGCGACCCCCAGGAAGCCTCGGGGGGTCGTCGACTGAAATAAAAAGTTGGGGTTCTTAAAACACAATTTTAGTGGGAAGGATATGCGTGTTTGTTTTTCAAAAGTTTATCAAATTGTGGTATTATTTTTGAAAGGTTACCAATCAAATAATTTTCTAATTTCAGTCTATTTTTCTTTTTAGTCTTAATGTCCACCATTGAAGAAAATGTAAGTTCATACAAGTATGAAGTGGCGAATTGCACTAATAATTTAAGAGTTTCCTTGCCAGCTCTGGATATTGGTGTTTTACTTTTATCCAAAATACGTCACTTTGCGAATAAAATTCCATTTTAAGCATGCCATCAGCAGCTAAATCTAGAAGACATTCTTTCATTTTTTTGTTGACATCAGTCAGATTTATTGATGTGTCCAACAAAGGGTTTAGAAAAAGTAAGTCAAAAGTTGCTCTTGCAAAATATGCAAGCTCTGTATTCGCTGTGTGCAAGTACTTGGAGGGGATACGAGAAACGATCATGTGCAAATATCGGAGAAATCTTGAAACTTTCCTAAATAATTCATATTGTCAAATTGACGTATATTTCATACCTACTGTCATTGAGGAAGAAAAATTATATACAGTAGGAAAAATAGAAAAAAATTGTTTTACTTTATTTGTATCAGTGCAATATATGGACTAAACAGAACATTTTATCTTACTCTCGTACGAGTATTTCTCCAGTAAAAAAATCAGATGCAAATTATGCACTTTTTACCTCTTCCTTCCGTAATTTCGTCTCATCTCTCAGAAAAAGAGATAACTACAGTTTTGTATGCAAATGAGAAAGCGGGGGCATACACGCCACACGTTTTAAAATAAAGGATCGAAAATAAGTCAGCAAAGACCCGGTACGGTTTCCGGAATAAGACTCGGAAAAAACTCGCCACGGGACTTTTTGCATTTTTTATCCGGATTCTTCCTCTGAATGACAAAGTCGATTTTTTGTCAAGACGAAACGAATATAAATTAGGAGAATTAGATTACCAAAGCCAGTAATTGTGCAGCGAAACGACTACGTATATGTATGTAAATTTTTTTCAACGAATTCTTATACATATGTATATGATTTTCGAAGAAAAAAAGCCTCAATTTGTATACTAAATTCAGATGCTTAGGTAGGTATGTTTATTGATTTTGAAGTAGATGTGTGTTGTTCATTGTACTTTTGCAAATAGAAATCGAATAAAACACCAAAGACCGAAATATTTCCACAGTTGATCTTTTCGTTCAGATCACATAAACGGACACACGAGGGTGAATTTTTACATTCCCTGGCGCATGCGCACACCGACGCTATCTTATTAGTCGCTCAAACGTTATACCGGATCTTATTGGGTGTTAAAATCATCTGTCAATAATTGTTGGATATTATGGATAAACAAATGTTGTGTATATTAGTTTTTATTGTTGTGATGGCAGAGAAAAAAGCAAGTTTATAATTGTAGTGACTTTTTAAATAGTTTTTAAAAGCGACAGGTACGTAATAATTGAAAATATTTCAGTATCCTAATAAAAAATTACATAGGTACCTACCTATTTGGAAAATTTAAAATGAACATACCAAAATAGTATGTAATGCTTTGATTTACATAATTAGATTACCATCAAAATTTCTGTCAATATTCACCTAATATATTGTTTTATTACTCTATGTTTTATTTTACCTATTTTAATATTTCAATTTTCTACAAAAATCAAAATAATTTGGTTAAATTCAGAACTGTCAAAAGTTTCAACCATTTAGTTCGTCGATCTTCCCACATAATGCATGTGCCTCCGTGGGTAAAAGTGTAAGATGAATGAATTCCAATACTAACTCCGCAAACATAACTTTTATTTTTTTATACATTTTATGATTGTAAGAATATTTATTATATAATTTTTTTTTCAGAATATACGTATTTAGTTAAAAATTTTTCCTACAATTATTGTTCAGAAATCATTTGTGGCATTTTTCAATGTGTTTGTGTGTGTTTTATTCTTTTATTTTTTTTAATTTTTGGTACTGTTTTAATAAAAAATTTTGAAAAGTAATAAGTATTAAAATTAGTTTAATATTTAAATAAAATATAAATAAACTGTTTAAAGGATATTAATTTCGTTGAAATTATATAATAGAAGTATAACTTCTTTGCGTGCGTACAAAGTACACACACACATTCTTTTTTATTATCTTAGATTTTTCTCGGGTATTGACATAGTTGGGCAAAGCTTTACTGGTAAAAAGATTGGTCAAACTTCTTTTTTGAATTTCTACCGGGTGGAAGGAAAGAAATGTTTTTCTTTTAAGTTTGAGACACCCTGTAGGGAGGACAAAGTACAAGTATCAGTATACAATATACATCGAAAAACAATTCTTGACCTCGGAGGTAAACTACACTATGTGGACATGGTGTTTTTTTGAATAAGTTTCTTTAATCCACTTATTTTATTAGTTGGATTATACAAATTGGTTATATTAAAATATAGTCATATTGTCTTTTAACTAATTATGAAATATGTATATCACATTTTTATCAACATCCTAAGTGCTCTAAACTTTGTTGCAAACACACGCTAAACACAGTTGCTAGAAATGACATAGTGTAGTTTACCTCAGAGGTCCAGAATTGTAGTCTTATGTTTTGTAAATATTTTATTTTTTGAATATTCCTGATATCTTTAGAAACAAAGAAAATAGACGGTTTTATTGTTTAATATCGAAACTATGTTGTAGTCTCATATTTTGTTAACAGTTTATTTTTATTTTATTTTCTGATATCTTTAAAAACAAAGAAAATGGACGGTGTTACTCTTTAACATGTGTTTTATTAAATGAAAAATACTAAACTAACAATAATAAATAACAATAGTTAACAAAACTTGAAAAACAGAAAGAAAAATAATCACCATATACATAATATCACCAACTGGGCATTTTAATAAGTCCAACACGAAGAACATATCAAGTGAGAGGAATTATATTGGTGATAAATAGCAGTGTGATTTTTGCATGAGAGTTTAATGAAACGGTAACAAATCAATTGGAAGTTCTGTCCGACAAAATACATGGGGCGTTTTCGTAATCTGATGTTCCAAAATTTTTAAACTGTTCCACAATTAAAACTTTCCCTGTTCCAGTGTTCCCGTACATCAAAGTTTGTCCGACTAGACACCGTTAAACTATTAACAAATTTTCAGCTTGTTATTAATCAACTTTTTTTGGTACGCGGGATCCAGGCCTATAACGTTAACTAATACCTAATATCGTGTGTTGTTCCTCTTATTTCTAATAATAGTCTAGGCACCAAATAGAGGTCACCGTGTCCTTCTCAATTCTGATGGACAAACTCAACGGTTTCTTATGGATTTTTGGCTGCTCATTACGATTTTCTAGGGTGGATTTCGATCCGAGTGGTCGAAAAATTGTTATAAACAATTTAATTGTTTATAAGGCTCTGGCTCATAAACTAAAAGAGATACAAAAAATGTGTCAAATAAAATTTGTTCCTTAATAAAAAACTAAGAAAGAATCGTTTACTAAATTTAAATCCAATAATTAGAACTCAAGATATTGGAATATTAGTGCACAATGCAAATTGCAAAATAAGTATTTTTCGAAGCTTTATCGATCGTAACTTGGCTTCTACGGCCTACGCATGTAAATGAGCATGAGAAGGTTTCATTTTAAAGCCTAATTAATAGGCTTCCAAACAAAGTTTGTTAAATTACTTTGTCTTCATCTTTTTTTAAGTTATTACCCGTTTGAAGTTATAATTTTCTTAAAAAAAATTGACATTAATTTGTTTATAAGGGTTTCAAGCAAATTTGAGCCATAAACATTTATACTTTAATTAACAATAATGATAGAAGAACTCAAAAGAAACAATTTGAACTTATGAAAATGTTTGTAAGTTTATTTTTGGCCAAGATATCGATATTTTAATAGTTCGTAAAGACGATTTCGATGTATGTATACCGATACTTCTTGTACCTTGTACTCCCTACAGGGTGTCTCAAACTTAACATAAGAAAACATCTCTTTTCTTCCACCCGGTAGAAGTACGAAGAAAAGAAAGAAGAAGAGAAGTCCGAATAAACCTTTGCCCAACTATATAATTACTAGTGAAAAATCTAAATAATAAAAAATTAGCGGAATCGGTTGATCTGTTCACCAAAAAAGGCAATTATGAAAATGAGCATAATTTTTGGTGGTGCATAACTTTCGAAACTATGTGTATATTAAAGACGCCTTATAAGTTTGATTATACTCTGACAAATTTTTATTTAAACTTACACACTTTGATTAAATAGTCAAACAAATTCGTGAGAGAATTTACTCTAGATTCTTTAGACAGAAATGAGTGAAATCATTGTTCTGATGACTCATTGGGACTAATACGTGAAATTGGAAATTTTTTACACCAGTTTACTTTTGTTTTGGTCACGTAGTAGTATGGGTAATTCAGTAACAGTGGCCATAAAAGTAATTTGAACCACGTGTTAATTTTAAGATGCTGTTATAGAGAACAATAACGTGGCTGTGGCGGGACATTTACATATTGGAAATTTCATGGCTTCGTATAAATTCTGTGAGACATTTCTAAATGTACATAATAGTGTCTGGGCAAGTTTTCGTAGCTAAAATGGCTCTCCCAAAATACATATTCTTCGAAAGGCTAAAAATGTACCCACAGATAGCCAAAATACAGGACATTTTGTCATTTACAGATTTTTGTCAGTTGTCTTTTTATCATTTACAAATGTATGTTTACAGGTTAAAAGGATTTTTAATTTACAGGAATAATAGGTATCCGAGTCAAAAATATACAGACAAAAAAAAATATAAAAACATAATAAAAGATCCTTTACTTCTATAACGTTTTGACTTTCCTTTTAAGTAGCTTTACCTTCGTGGCTGTATTAGTTATAGCCATGAAAGACAGGATATTCTGACATTATCGTCATACCTGGTAACATTGCTGCTGTAGTGATCCTTTCTTAAGTTAACCTGCTCCTTTTTTAACTTGGCTACACCGTAATGATGATTAACGAGCTAGTCTGAAATACGTATAACGTATAATACGTATATGGTTGCCTTCCACCTTGTATCTATTTTCTTTTGTTTTCACATTCACATTGTGAGTTTTTTACCAATTTTCCTTTTCTGTGTATTATATGGGTGCCATGCATTTCAAAGCACTCAATTTTGGATCAAAAATATTCTTCATCCGATTTGTCTGAATCTTGCTATATAGTTTGTGCGTAACGTAAATTTGTATATTTTATCATAAAGTATCAATAAAAAAATAATGTTTCAACAGAAGGGACTCAAAAATGTTATTATACGGCATTATAACAAGTTATTTTTGCGTTTTCGATCATACTGTACGTTAAAACGCCATTATTTACATTTTTCTCAATTCCTCAAAATAGATATTCTTCGATTTGGCTGGAAATTTACTCACAGATAGCCAAAATACAGGACTTGTAAGTGGTTAAAGGAATTTTTCGAACGATGAACGCGATATTTCTGGAACTGGTAGTAGAAGTAAGCGAAACGAATAATTATCTGGTTGCAAAGTGATGGAACTAGTAGAAAAAGAAGAGCAAAATCTCATGGAAGACTTGTAGACATAAACTTGTCTATAAACGGCCCAATAGGAATGCATGTGGGTTTGGCCCCATGTGATGTATATAAATGTATGGAGACATTACATTAGAAAACCAACCCCGCAAAAGGATAAAGGCAAAGAGAAGGATGATGTCAATGATCACTTTTGACACACAACATGACAACACATCAAAATAGTCTAAGTCTAGTCGACTCTTCTTTATGCAGTTGAGACATGGACCCTTAAAACATCAACCGTAAATAAATTAGAGGTCTTTGAAATGTGGATCTACCGGAGAATCCTCAAAATTTCATGGACATCGGATACCTCAAACGAAGAAGTGATGCATATAATAGGCAAGGAAAGAGAACTTTTCAACACCGTGATTAGAAAAACATCGTACCTTTGCCACATACTGAGAAATAATATAGAAAATAGAACCTGAGAGAATGGTTTGGATGCAGCTCAAAACAACTATTTAGAGCTACTGCCTTAAAAATTAAAATAGCTATGATGATTGCCAACCTCCGTAGCGGAGATGGCACCTGAAGAAGAAGAAGAGAAATAATAAGTACCAATATGCCCAAGCTCAACTAACAGTGAAAGGAAAGATCGAGGGAAATGAGGACTAGGACTAGGACTAGGACTAGGACTAAGACAAAAGAGAGGACTAGGAAGGAAAAGGCTATCGTGACTAAGAAACATCCGACAATGGACAGGGCTAAATTTTGAACAGTTAATAAGAACAGCTGAAGACAGAGACAGAAGATATCATCTTGGTTGCTTGGTTGATTGGTTGGCGTGTATGGTTCGTATGTGGATAGGGACAGTCATCTAAAGTCTAACTAAAGCATTGATAGTTGATCATATTCGTCAATTTCTAACATTTCTATTAATCTTTTAGTTCTGAATTTTATAAAAAGTTTACTACACTATCTTTGTTATTTCCAATGTTAGTAAACTTCTATAATATAATAAAATCTATGTAGTAATTAATTTCCAACAAATTCTAGTGAATAATTAATCCACTGTTTCCTTTTAAAATAAGATATCTTCCACATCAAAGAGACCAGATGATAATTATTAGTGAATATATTACTTAACCGTAACCGTTAACATTCCCACGATTTTATTCCTTTTGAATACACATCTCAATCTATTAATTAAAATACGTAATAATTGGGTGTAATTTAATTACGATCTGTTTAACAACAAAACTTTTAGAGGTGATCAACCTCGCTTTACACGGTTATTAAAGCTTTTTTACGGGTCTGAATTATGTATTTAAACATTTATCGCAAAAAGTACACCGAAAAAACGTTGATAGATTGTTCCACATAATATAAAACGAATACAATAAACAACAGTAACCATAATCTTCAGTATACAGTAATATAAAATAACGTTTATAAGTTCTTCTACTTCCTTTATACAGGGTGTTTCATTGGGAAAGTAACATACGTTAACTGTAGAAAGAGGGCACAAAGAGCAGGGCCGTGCCGTGCTTTGATGCGGCGAGGCAGTCGCATCAGGCGGCATCACAAGAGAGGCGGCATAATCAGCAAAATAAAAAAAAGTCAAATTTTGTAAAAATGTCAGAAACTATAGAAAAAATGAAATGTTACAGACAATAATAGATATATGGCTAATGACCAAATGAAAATTTAATGAAATTGAAGAAAATCTTAATATAAGTTCCGAATTTCCAGCTGAAAATGATATTCTAGCCAGGTGAAAAAATCATTTATTTGATTACGGAAAATCTGTGGCCGAGCTCCTAACAGATGAAGCTAAAGAACACCGCACACATCTTATGGAAAATATAATGTCACTCAAATGAAATAAAATTTAACATGAATTGCGCCAACTCTGTATTTTGAATAATAAGAGCGTAAATTGGTAAAAGTAAATCTAAAATCAAATGGGAATGTACGTGTGTCAAAGAGAGAAAAAAGATTTTGTAATTCGCTTACTCCATAAATCTTTCTGAGGGATAAGGCAGATGCTTACTCTTATTTTATCCTATTATTATTGATATTAAAGTAGGCATCATTTGGTTAGTTGTGCCGCCTCTAATCGGCTTAATCTAATGGTGAATAGACTGTTTTCAATAGCCGCTAGACTAATATTATTTATGAATGCCAGTTTTATAGACTTCAAAATGCGATTTTGATATACTTTAATTACAATTAACGCCCTAATTAAGCAAAATTTAGAGTTAACGCATTGGTATCAAATGATTGAAATTTCGGGACGAATCTATTCATGTAAATTTTATTTCATTTTAGTGACATTATATTTTCCATAAGATGTGTACGGTGTCGTTTAAAATTGTTCATCTATATTTTAGACATTTACGTTAATTCTTTGATTGATCGATTTTCCCTTCTAGAAACTCATAAGTAATAAATTTTTATAATATTTTGAAACTGAAAGAAATAGATAATAAAACACTAGAAAAATATTGTAAGTATGAATCTTAATTCAATACTTTCAATTTCAAACACCTTTACCATGAAACCTTTAATTTCTTTATACCCAAATGTAATGTTTGGGAAAGAAGTTTTTCAAAATTAAAAATTATTAAAAACTATTTACGAAGCCATAAGACAGACGAAACTAAAAGATTAGATAGACCAATCTGATTGACGAATTTACCAAAATTAAAGTCAGAAGGGTAAAATTATAATTTTTGTAAATGTTACTTACCTACCTATTTCATTAACTTTAAAGTATGTTTTGTTTTTAAAATAAAAGTTTTCGTTTATTTTGTGTAGTTTAATTTACTAAATATAAAAGTTAAGTTTAATAATATTTAAGGGGCGGCATTTCGAAGACTTGCATCATATTGAAAATATGTACCGCAAGGCTCTGACAAAGAGAGGCGATCTCAAAAATACCATACTTAATGGTTTTTACTTCATTAATAACAAAGATACTGGTGTTTTATCTCTTTTGCCATTTTCTTATTTGGTTCATAACTTTTTAACCACACTGTATATTCATTTTATATTTGGCACGCAAATATTCTTTAAGGTGTACAATAAATTAATTTATTTATAATTGTAAAAAATCCAGGTCCGGATTAAAAAATTTTGGAAAAATTTTCCGACCCAAAAACAACACCCTCTACATAAAATTTTTTTAAAATGGATTTTGTATTTGGAAATAGGATGAAAAACTAATTTTAGTGTTATACTTTAAATTTTCGGCAAAATGATTTTTCTGGTAAAATTTTGAATTTGAATTCTGAAATTATGTAAATTGCGAGAGCTCCAAGTTGAAAAAAATGGAAATACAACTTACAACTTGTTAACCACACTGTATATTTATTTTATATTTAACACGCGATTTATTTACAATTATAAAAATCCAGGTCCGGATTAAAAAATATTGGAGAAATGTTCGGACCCAAAAAAAAACACCCTGCTCATTAAATTCTTTAAAACTGGATTTTGCATTTGAAAAGAGGATGAAAATTTAGTTGTATACTTTGAATTTTCGACAAAATGATTTTTCTGGTAAAATTTCGAATTTGAAAGTAGAAAAAAATTACAATGCGACTTAATTTTAATCAACACCATTATTTAATCTAAGTTGGTATAATGTTAACATTTCAGTGTGTTTTATTATGTGTGACAAATAGTTTATAGCCAATATTCATCTTTAAATAATTAAACAATAAAGAGTCAATAAAAATACATCACTTTAATCAAGAAAGTATTTGAAAATTAAAACAAAACAGAGAAAATTTGCAGGATTATAACTATTCAAAACTAAAGTACTTATTTAAAATTACCACCATCAAAAATTATTGTCATGTGTCAAAATGTTATTATTTTACCAATTTAGATTAAATAATGGTATTAATTAATAACAAATGTTCAAAGATTGTTGTATGCTATATACAGATGCATCCAAAAATATTGAAGGTGTGGGGTGTGCCTATTGGGATCTATCTATCTATCTAATCAGACCTAAACATCCATCCTTGGATATAGGCCTCCTCTTCCTTCTTCCATGCCTCTCTATCTTGGGCAATTTGCTTCCAATTTGACCCAATGTGTTTCTTCAGGTCATCCGACCCTCGCATCTGTGGCCTTCCCCTTTTTCGTTTTTGGTTGCACGGTCTCCAATGTATAATCATCTTAGTCCATCTTTCATCCTTCTGCCGTAGGGTGTGTCCGGCGAACTTCCATTTAAGCTTTGCTACTTGGGTAAAGACATATTTCACTTTTGTTTTGTTACGGATCCATTCGTTTCTTTTCCTGTCTGATAGTTTAATGTTCAGCATTTGTCTTTCCATGGATCTTTCTGTCTTTGCTATTTTTTCCATATTTTCTTTTGTAAACGTCCATGTCTGTGAGCCATATATTAGAACAGGGAGTATACATTGATTGAATACTCCTGTTTTTGGGAATTGGAGGTATTTTCTGTTCTTTAGAATATGACAGTTTTCCGAATGATGCCCAGGCCAATCTTATTCTTCTCTTTATTTCTTCTGTTTGATTTTCTTTATTTAATCTAGTGATTTGTCCTAGATATATATACTCTTTTACTTGTTCTATTCTTGTTTGTGCCACTGTAATTATTAGTTCTTCTTGTTGATTGGTCATGGTTTTTGTTTTACTGTAATTCATCTTCAGTCCTATCTTTGTCGATGCTCTATCTAGTTCTTCCATCATTCTTTGTAATTCTTCACTTCTTTCTGTTATTAATACAATATCATCAGCATATCTATTGGGATAGCAGTAATAAAATTAGTACAATGTTTAAGCTAAATTATATCATGAGTATATACACAGCTGAATTAATAGCGATAATGGAAGCACTAAAATATTCATCTAATATAAATCATTCAAAGTTTATAATTTATAGTGACAGTAAAAGTTCTCTAAGTAAAATAAGTGCTATAAATCCTAAATCAAAAGTGAACTACATTGAATTATACAGGGTGAGGCAGATAAAGGGCCTATTAGAAATATCTCGAGAACTAAAAGTAAGAAAATCATGAAAATTGGAATATGTATAGGGGTTTTGAGGTGTGAACTATTTAATGAAAATATTTTGGTCCCTTTGTACTTCCGGTTATACCGGAAGTTGATTGTAACTTCGTTTTTTTTAATGGGACATCCTGTATATTTTTACATTTTTTGATTTTCCTCGATTTCTTCTTTCTTAAAATATAAAGTTTTGTAATATTATACAAGGTAGGTTAAAAGATAATTACGTTTTCTTATCAATTTCGTAGCAACATTCGCACCCTGTAAGATTGTAGTAGTTTGACATAATAATCTCTATTTATATTCAAATGATTTTTAATATAGTCTACTATTGTTAGGAATTATTGGTATAGTTAAATTTTTTATTTTAGTATACAGGGTTGGTCGAAACTCGGAATTAGTATTTTCTGAGTTTTCTTAAATGGAACACCCTGTATTTTAGTATTGTAATGAAATGTTACTTTATGGTACTTTTTAATTTCTTAAGCATTCCCTATACCTCTGCTTTAATTTGTGAGTTATTGGTGATTCAAGCCAAACATTAATTGCAACACAAAATATGTGAAATTGTATTAGGTTGGCGGTGAAAATATTCAATCACAAATAATTTTTTGGAAATAAATACATATTAATCTAAACTGATACTTAAAATTGCCAATAATGGTTGATATATCAAAATACCAACGAAGTTAAGACTGTTGGTACGATTAACAATTAAGCACAAATTAAAGCAGTTAAAACCTTATATTTTAAGAAAGAAGAAATCGGGGAGAATACAAAAATGTAAAAATATACAGGGTGTCCCATTTAAAAAGACGAAATTATAAGCAACTTCCGGTATAACCGGAAGTACCAAATAGATGAAAATATTTTCATTGAATAGATCACTCTTCAAAACCCCCTTATTCCAATTTTCATAATTCAGTTGCCTTCAGTTCTCGAGATATTTCTAATAGGCCTTTTATCTGCATCACCCTATATATAATAAATAAAATTAAAGAACTTCAGCAACAAGGAAAGTCTGTTAAGTTAGCATGGATTAAAAGCCACTGTGGAATAACTGGAAATGAAATAGTAGATTACTTGGCTAAAAACGCGGTGACACAAGGAGTATTAACAAGACATAATTTTTCTTTAAGATGTCCCTGCCATAATAATGCCACATGTCATTTTCAATAAAAAATCTCTAATAGTTTTCGATATATTCGAAAAAATCGATTTTCACTTTGTAACTTCAAACGGCTGTAACTTTTTTTATGTGCATATTTGTACTAAGGTAAGTTAGGTTCAATCGAACTATTTCTGGTCCCAGAATATGTGATTTAATTTATGACCCGTATTTTTGTTACACCCTTATGTTATCCGCTGGACTTAAAGGTGGATTTATATTTGGATCCGTCCTCGTTTCACAATCTTCCTGGATCGATTAAATGCGGGAAGTGAAAAATTTGTGAATACATATTTATAACCTTAAATAATTTCCATTTTTATTTTAATACGGCCATAAATCAAGCATTTTATCAGCAGCCCGTTTACGGCCTCCGCTCGGATATGATGGCCCTAAATTTAATTCAAAAGACATATTTTTTAATTTGGGCTCTAAACATCAAATTTAATGCACTACATGTATAAAATACATTCGAGATAACACCATCATTCATCTTTTTTTTTTTTTTTTTGAAAAATACGCCTCTTTGAATATTGCTATTTTATTGACGACCGTTTCGTCTTTATGAAGGGTTTTATTTATGTCTCCGACTGTACTAAAACAGTTAACGACCATCGTTATACTGCGATAACTGTACTACACTACTAAAATTATGTCAAGTAACGATTCCATGACTAATAAAGGATTTTTGGAATTCGGGAAAAGTTTTATGTTACCAACTTTAGTTTTAATTTATTTTCTTTAATAATAATTTTATTTATTTGTTTTCTGGGTTCATAAGTTTCCTTGCAATATTATCTACTTATTATGTCGAAATTCTTTATTCGCAGCTGCACGTACAAAGGGGGAGGCGTGCCCCCCCTAGCTTTTCGGTTGCTTTTAACTATATATGGTTATCCAAAGTATACCAAATGTAATGTGCAACATCTTCATGTCTGCCCCCTCCCTATTATTTGGGCGCCCAACAACAGACATAAACACAATGAACAATAATGAACATAGTAACACGTAGAGAGCATTGCATTGAATCCTGAAAAATTACGCTTTAAATAGAAGCTAAGATCAAAGAAACTCTTGAAGCTCCACATCAAATGTCCCAAATTCCAAAACTCTTCAAAGTCAAAGAGGTACATGAGACAATCAGAAATAACTTAAATCCATATAAGTTGAGATAAGGCTCCAGGGTTTGATCTGATCAAATGCTGTCTTATTAAAGAACTCCCAAGAAAAGGGATCGTGCCAGTAACAACAATATTCAACGCAGTGCTACGTCTACAATACTTCCCGGCAGTGGCGGCCGTTCAGGGTCGGCAGTGCCGACCCACACATTTATAGATATAGATTTTTTTAATATGTGTATCTGTGAAGTAAAAAAATCTGTCAGATAATACAGATTAAATTTTATTCATGTTTTTTAAAAGGATTTGATCAATCCGAGCGTTAAGTGATCCCTGCGCATAACAGACTTCTCAAAAAATGAATGATCCGAGCCATTCATCTGACTTTTCGGCTAGCCGTACCCAACTCATCCATAGCTTGACGATTTACACGCAAAACTCAACGAAATAACAAGTCGATGAGCAAGCGAACATACATTCTCTCCGTAGGCATAAGCGGCAGGTACGGCACATTTTAAGTCTGCCGGTCGGTGTTTCATTTGGAATCATCAGCAGAAATTGTCAAAAATAATCACGAAGTTTTACGTCGTTTAATTGATATTGTAATTTTTTTGTTGTCAGGAATTATCATTTAGTGGACATGATGGATCGAAGCATTTGTTAAAAATCAAAGTAATTATAGAGAATTAATAAAATTGTTTTAGAAATATTTACTTTCTGATTCGAAGTGTATTCGTAATACAGAATGAACTAATATACCTAATCAAATAGTTACATTTTGAATAACGTTATTGAATCTGAGATTTAGAAAACCATTTGCTTTTCGCTGGAAATAGATGAACTTCTGATTATCATGTCATTCACAATTATCAATTATTGTTGTTCGGTACGCGTTACGTGGTAATATTTATGAGAGGTTTTTAGGTTTTAGAGACGTGAGTAAAAGCAATAAGGCAGAATAGATTTTTGGTGTTTTAAAGAACAGATTAAAATTTTTTGATATCAAAAATAAATTAGTAGGGCAAACTGGGGCAATCTTATGACGGCGTTGCTGTGATGTGTGGTGAATTGAATGGTCTCCAGGCAAAAGTTAAAACTATTGCATCACAAGCTTTATTTACTCACTATTATGCGCATATAATGAATTTAGTTTTGCATGATACCATCGTCTTTTCTTGCCAGTTTAGCTCACCTAAACGGATTACTGCTTTAGAACAAATTTATTTCGAAAAAAAAAGCGAACAGTTTGTCAGACGCGATGAAATTTTAAATCTCGGTTAGTTTTATCTAAGCAGATTATCTCATATCTCTGGTAGTTTTAGTATCTATAGCAGATTTTCGTGAGAACAGCTTTTGGAAATTTTTGATTTTATTATCGAAGGCGACGATTTTGAAAGTGGCGATACCTCGATCGGTGAAGCAATCCTTGAGAACTTTATTAAATAATTACTCTTTTAATATTCTTTTAAATATTTTTAAGACAGAGTTTGCCCAAGATATTCATTGTTGTTGTTCAAAATCAGTCAACTGACATTATTAATTCCAAAAATAGAATACGAAAGCTGGTGCAAAAGCTCAGAGATTTTCGTAATGATAGTAGTTTCCAATATATACGCAGTGACGTTTTGGATTCGCTTGATATTTCCGAACCATCCCAAAAAAGACAACGACATGATACATGTCTCGAAAAACGAGTAGGTATATCTTGAAATTTTGGATACCTACTATTATATACAAATAGATACTCGTTTTTCGAATTTTGAAGATTTGCAAATTTTTGACCTCTATGACGATTCAAAATTTAAAAGTTACCTTCGCCAAAGTATTTCCAAGATATTTATTATTACAAGTTAGGTACTTAAAAATTATGCTGATCTAAATATTTTCAGAGAGTGGGATAAGTTACAAAATATGTATATATAATTCTATGTAGTAAGTACTGCAATTCATTACATCAAACTGTTCATCAATTTTCTTATTACCACCAATTTCTGCCTCAAATAAACGGGATTTATCTTGTCTCAAAAGAATCAACACGTATTGTCGAAACACCATGAAACAAGAGAGAATGTCAATAAGTACATCAAATAAAAAAAAAACAAAAAACAACAAAATATCCTATGATGATTTAAGCCTTTTAGTTTGATGGTATACCTATATGAGGAGACAAAAAAACCTTGCCGACCCTGTCTCCAAGGCCACGAGCCGCCACTGCTTCCCGGCCCAGTAGAAAGTCGCCGAGTTATACTTATTCCGAAACCTGGAAAACCTATAAATGAAGTAACTTCATACAAACCAATAAGCCTGCTGCCAGTCCTTGGCAAACTCCTAGAAAAGCTACTTATAACCCGATTGAATCCCATAATAGAAGAAAACCACCTGATTCCTGAACACTAATTCGGATTCAGAAAGGATCATAACATAATTGAACAGATACACAGAGTAGTGGACGAAATAAATGAAACATTTGAGCAAAAAAGTTACTGCGCGACTGCTTTCGTAGATGAGAGTCAAGCTTTTGGCATGATGGTCTACTGTTTAAATTTAAAAAATCACTCCCCCACATACTGTACGTTATTATGGAATCCTACCTAAAAGAAAGATATTTTACTGTGAGGTACGGACAGACAACATCAGAAATCACATTGATAAAGGCAGGGGTACCACAGGGCAGTGTTCTTGGTCCACTTCTCTGTCTTATGTACGCAGTTGACCTTCCAGTAAGCAACCAAACAATCACACCTTTCTTTGCAGATGATAAAGCGATAATTGGCAAACACAAAGACCCAGTCATAGCTGCAATAATTTTCCAACATCTAGTAAAAATTCAGAATTGGACAAGAAACTGGAGAATCAAAGTCAATGAAGTAAAATCAGTGCAAGTTTTACCAAATGCAGAGGTACAGTGCCACCTGTTACACTAAATTGACAAAATCTGCCTCATTGACAACTTGGACAAAGGACTGACCTGGAGAAAACATATTTTCAAGAAAAGAAATTTGGCTTGAAACTCAGCAAGTACTATTGGTTATTGGGACAACAGTCAAAACAAATAATTCTACATGTGTCCTGGACAAAACACAGAACCAACCTGTCAATTTTGGAAGAGCTTCATCTAAAAGATAGGCTATTAAAAAAGCAATCTAAGTTACGTCGGCCACATATCCAGAAGAACGGAAACTATGAAACTATTGGCATTAGAAGGAAACGTAGAAGCAACATTATGGGCAGACCAAATGAAGGCTCTGGTGGGAAAATCCTTAAATGAAACCGTTCATCATGTGTCCATTTAATGGAGACAGCAAGGTAACAATATTTAGAGTGTCACCACATCCGTCCGTCCAGATATTATTCTTAAGAGGAAGTCGAAAGCTCATTAAATTTTTCATTTCAAAAATCAAAATACTGTTTTTAATTTTTACAAAACTTATATTTTAAAACTGACTTCAAATTAGAAACGGAAACTTCAAATAGATAATTACCGGTGTATATTAGTTTTCTATTCACAAAGTTATTGAAAACTACGTTGACATTCTTCTTGCAATTCTACGCAACCGAGAGGCGGCAAATAACAAAAAAGCTTTTACTTTAGCGAACTTACTTGTGCCATGTTTAATTAAATCAAAACGCACACATCTAGGCCATTTCATTTCCTGTAAGTGCCTACGTTTTTAATCCTTAGCTAATAGAATGCACCTACGTGATTTTTCAGCTAATAAGTTGTTTCTTTGTTGCAGGTACGTACTCCAGAGAACCGTTTTTATCAGAAAAGTAGTCGTAAGTAAAATATCAACTATAGTGTCTTCGAAAAAATACTAGAGGCCATGCTACTGTAGTTTATTCCCTGTGGTACCACATGGTATGGGAAGTCTTATCCAAAAAGTCAAACAAAAATTTTAAATAAGGCTAAAAAACTAAAATAAGAAACAAAAAATAAAAACCTTATTTTGTAAAAGGTATATTTAAAATCCCTAAAAGGGCTATATCACAACAAAACGTTTTCGGAATCAATATTCCATCAACTATATTGGTTGTAAATTTGTAGGTAGGACAACTCAGTTGTCACCTAAACTCTGCCATGTAAGGTCCTACCTACAAATTTCCAACCAACATGGTTGATGTCATGTGATGCCAGGGGTAAATCTGGAAATATTTTTAACATCCTTTAAAATCGGATAATATAATGTAACCTCAACTGTTTAATAACAACTCAAGGGTACTTACCCGTATATTTTGATGGCTTAAAGCAGAGGTTCCCAAACTATTTTTTATCGTAGACCACTTTAAAAAATATACTGGTTTCGGTGGACCCCGCTGCTACATTTTTACCATACTTCCAATGAAAAACAGAGGGGAGGGGGGTAAAAATAAGGCATTGAAGGTCTTTTTCGTCTTCTTTTCTCAAAATATCATTTTAAGTGATTTTACAGTGATTTGGAATCTATTTAAACAAATTTGCATTTTTTATCGTAAATTATGAATTGAAAAAATAATGTTTTAGTAGAAGGGTTGTCCAAAATGTGATTATTGGGCATTATAACAAGATTTTTTGGTTTAAAACAAGTTGTTGATCAAACTTTAGTGTAGAAAACGTTAACATACTGTTTTCCCACTTTCCTCCATTCCCAAAATACATGTTCTTCTATTTGGCTGAAAATTGGACCAGATATCCAAAACACAGGACCTTAATGGTTAAAAGAATTTGTATAGTTCTACAATACAAGAAAAGTTACATGCAATAAAGATGCGTATGGTCGATATTTTCCGAATTAATTGTACTTACAGTAGACGCCGATATTTTTGACTCTGATATTATTCCACTTATTTTTTTGTATTGTAAGACGATACAAATTCTTTTAACCACTTAAAGTCCTGTGTTTTGGCTATCTGTGGGCAAATTTTCAGTCAAATCGAAAGACATGTGTTTTGGGAATGGAGGAAAATGTAAAAAACGGTATTTTAACGCTTTCTACACTAAAATTTGTAAAAAACTTGTTTTTAATCAAAATAACTTGTTATGATGCATTATAATAACATTTTTGAGTCACTACTATTAAAATATTATTTTTTCCATTGATATATTTTACAATAAAAAAATGCAAATTTATTTAAAAAATACCAAATCGCTATAAAATTTTCGTGGACCCCCACTTGCAATTTGTGAACCCCCATTTTTATTTCATGCCAACGTAGACCCCCGTTGAGTCCCTCACGGACCCCTGGGGGTCCACCTGGACCACTTTGGGAATCACTGGCTTAAAGCGTGTACACCTGTGATAACACTGATGATGGAATATTGATTCCGAAAACGTTTTGTTGTGATATAGCCCTTTTTAGAGATTTTAAATATACCTTTTACAAGATAAGGTTTTTATTTTTGTGATTTATGGTATACAGCCAGTTAGAGGAATTTTTCCTTATGATATTTTTAAAATCGAAAACCTTGTGTTAGCAAGAGCATAATTTTTAAACATTTAATCATATATTACAGTGTGTCAATTTGAAAAGGTACCATCCTCTATAACTTGGTCCCTATTCTTCTTCTTCTTCTTTTGGCATCATAACCCTGAATGGGTCTTTATCTGTCTAGCTATGTCCTTCCATTCAGATCTCTCTTGTGTCCTTCTTCTCCATTGTCTTACGTTCATGACTTTCACGTCGTCTTCCACATCATCCAACAGTGGCGTGCTGGAACTTTTTAAGCGGCCCAGTGATTTTAAAGAAAAGCGGCCTCCCATCCTCATTTTACCTTCTATTATCAGGATGTTTTATTCGGTATTTATAAAACAAAAATACAAAAATATAAATTATTTTTAAATCAAACATAAAACTTTGGATTCAATGAAATTTTTTAAATTTGCCATATTTTTTTATTTAAGAATAAACAATCTTACAAATAATAGATATTATCACACGTACGACAATATTGTGTGCAGTAAGTCTGAAACCATAATTTCCTGAATAAATATATATGCATTTAATGTAATTAAGATAAAAGTAAAATAACACTTTGAGAATTTTTCAATTATGTACTTATCTATTAAGTTGAATTTTAGTAAATAAATTATACAAGAGAGTACAAACACAGGTACCTACATTGCAAATATTTTAATTTAACAATATTTAAATGGTAATACAACCACAACGCAATAATCTAAATATTATTTTGCAATTATTTTATAAAATAATTACTTAACTCTCGATCAATAATCTCCGCAATAAAGTATATTTTTGAGCAAATTAGTCGATTATTCCAAAGCTTCTTTTTCTATGGTCATAAGTATACCTAAATGTTTCCAGCTGCTTTCGCAAGATAACTAGGCACTTGTGTCACTGAAAGAATGCTTATATTGTATACTATGTATGATTTAAATGCCGTTAAAGTACTTAGCATAATATATGTATCATTCCTAGGATGTAGAGTGCTTATATCATCATAAAACTATTTGTCTTGATCAAATCGTTTTTCGATACTTCCAATAATTCGTTCAAAAATGTGCAAAACGTTTTCCATTTTTATATTCTAAAGAGTACATTAAATTGTATTTTACAATTAAAAAAAATTTAATTTTTTCGAAATGTTTTGTTAGTATCATTCGAATAGAAAAAAATTTTTTGCTACATCTAAAATTTTTTGTGAAAAAAACTTATTTGACCGACCTCAAGAGGCCGCAGCCTCTCGGTGATTACACCGATTCATTTATATGGCCAGCACGCCACTGTCATCCAACCATCTCGTTTTGGGCCTTCCTTTTTTTTCGCCTTCCTATCGGCTTCCATTTTATTTTCTTTCTTGTTTTTGTATCGTCTTGTCTCTGAACATGCCCCAGCCATGACAGTCTTTGACTTTTCACAAATCTTACAATATCATAACCTTCATTCAATTCATTAACCTTGTCATTTCTCCTGATTCTCTATGTGCCTTCCTCTTGCACTGGGCCATATACTTTTCTCAGTATTTTTCTTTTGAATAACATGACTAAATCTTTAATGGAAAGAAATCTTTAATAACGTGTTTTTGCATAGTTTAAGATTTTTATAAGGACCAAATTATAGAGGGTGGCACCTTTTCAAATTGACACACTGTATAGACATATATATCTAACGTGTCTGTAATAAAACGTCTCTAAAGATTGTATGGTCTCTGTCAGTTTTCTAAATTGCATAAAAGTATGTCTGCTCACTGCAACTTCTACAGTTTTGATCAAATTTTGACAGGTAATGTTTCTTTTTTGTCCTCCACAGCACTCTATTCTCCCAGTTCAGTCACCTTCTTTGAGGTCTCTATTTGTCATAGCATTTCCTATTAGATAGTTTCCATCTTGTACAAGTTCTTCCTCTCAGCCTTCTTCGTGGGGGGCCCAGTCCAGTTATTACTGGACTGGGACAGGGTCTTGTGACTATACTCCGGCCCTATTCTGCAATAATTATAATGTAAAGTCATTTTCATGGGCATTTTTCAGTGCGTCACAAATGATAGAAAAAAAGGTAAGTCCGTGATAATACACATTTATAACATTTATTCTAACATGAAATTTTAGTTAAATCTGACAGTTGTCACATTTTATTTGCAATTTGGCATGAAAACAAATCAATGGTTTATTGCATTTATAAAATGGTATTTTCTTTGATTTGTATAGTCTTATAAATTGTACAGATTATATTCGTAAATATATTATATAATTCGTAAATAATTTTTTTTTCGATTATAGCGTCATCTATCTAGAATAAATGTTATAAATGTCTGTTATCACGGACGTGCCTTTTTTTTCTGTCACATACAATTTAATGCGTTAGAAAGAAATCGAAAAACTGTGACGCACTGAAAGATGCCTATGAGAAAAAGAATATTTATGTCCACTCCTTTGATGTAATTATTTTTTATAATTTTATTTGTTTATTATTTCAGATGTTCCTTATTTTTTGTTATATCCTTTGTATCTGTTGTACCCTATCGTGTTGTTTATGTCTGTACACATACTCTCCCAATATTCGTTCTTCTTCTTCTTCTTCTTCTTCTTCTTCTTTTTATATAGACATTACTCTGTCTGTTTTTCAATGTGCCTCCAGTAAGTTGTCATTCCATCGTTTTCGTGGTCTTCCCACTGATCGTCTTCCTATTGGGGAACCGTCTCTCGCCGTCCTTACTACTCTATTTGTTGTCATTCGACTTATGTGGTCGTTCCATTCTACTCTTCTGCTTCGTTCTTCTTGAGCCTTATTCTTTGCTTCACTTGTTGTATTAGGGTGACATAATATTCTCCTCGTGTTCTTGGGGTTCTGTCGTTTAGCCATTTTATGGAACGTATCTACTTTTTTCTTTGTTTGCCGTTTCGTGGAGTTTAAATATATGTATATATTTTCTCTGAATTTAGTGATGGTGTGTTTTCAGACAAAAATTTCTCTTATATTACTATCTCCTGTTCTTATTGGTTACTCAAATTCGCTTCGTGTGACGTATTGATGGGATTTATTCCCAAACTATTATCTTTGAACGAGATTTGAGTTCAGCTACTTGGAAGGCATGCCGGCACTGCTTGTCACAAATAATTTAGCCATCAAACGGTCGTTATAATGATGAACATTGAAACAAGTAATAATGCACCGGCAAACTCTCTTGCCTACTATGACATACAGGATCCTGCAATGCCGAACTACGAGTTTCACCAAAACACCACACAAGAATATTATTACGAGAGGTATTTTTATCAAGTATGTTGTTGGGAATGAAACAGAATATTATATAACAAACAATTCATTTAAGTTTCCGTTTAGTAGAAATTTAAAAACTCGTTATTCTTCTTTCGGTACCATATTAGGTCCCTCTAACGTTGGCAATTTCATTTTTCCAGTTATTTACGGTGTTCAGCTAATCGGAATAGTTGTTCGGCACTGCGTATTCCTGTATTCCTGGTCTACTTGTATATTTGAGTTCAGCTGGAATGCTGTCTGGTCCTGGTCCAGTTGATTTCTTGGTTTTGGCTGATTTTATTGCATCAAGAACTTCAGACTTTAAAATTTCAGGACCTTCTTGATTTACACTGCTCTGTACATTCCTACCTTATATCTACCCCGAAGGTGTTGATTGTCGGGGATTACAGCTACCAATAAACAGGAAGAAAATACTCATCTGCGAAGGAGGAAAGTTAAGGTTCACTGTCACAGATAGTGTTGCCCAAATGCAAGACCAAGAAGAGACTTAGACAGTCTTGGTCTTGGTCTTGCGCCAGTACACCTGGTCTTGGTCTTGGTATTGCGCTCCCGGTCTTGGTCTTGGTCTTGCAGCAAGAGTCTTGCAAGTCTCGCAGTTGCCCATTAGCCCATTGCTTATCTTAGAACAACGTAACAGAGAAGTATATTTTAAGCTTGAATATCATAGCCATAGTAAAGACTAGCCAAATTAATAAATACCTAAGCAACTGACACCGGGTGGAGTTTGAACCCATGATCTAAGTGATACTTGCCTATGTTCTAACTAACTAAACTTAAAACTAACTCTCAAAACCCACAAATTTCATTTGCATATCTCAACCGGTTTTAGAGCAATAAATAAATCGTCAGTTTGTAAGAAATTTCAACACCCCCTATTTGGGAAACGAAGCATTTATAAAGTGAACGTTTGTGAAGCAAACTGTCATTACTTTTTCGTGCAGAATTACCCATTAAAGTTTGCCATACTTATTTAAAAACATCCTGTATTGATGAAAAACATGCCTGGTGAAAAAAGTATCTAACTTTTTTAATATCCAATATAAGTGAATGAATAAAAAAACATAATGCTAAGAAAATATGAGGCTGTAGTTGGGTTTTAATTTCAGTATGCTATAATAAGTTAGCATAATGCTAGAATATTCCGAGAGTGAGAAAAACACAGTTTGATTGGTACACCCGGTATACAATGACAATAATTGACCTGTCTAGTAACAATATTATTACAGCAATATTTATAAAGAATAAGACAACATATTAAAAAAATCACTTAAATCGGACAACAGGTTTACGAAATTTGAGACATTAAAAATGACCCGTTTTTAAGGTGGTGCGTTAATTTCTTGGAGAAGTGTATATCGTTAAAATAATATTTCGGTATTTTGTTTACACGATATCCGACATTATCTGTACTTTTGTCTCGTATCGTTATCTTATGATACTTTTAAATAATAGCCGCGCTGTTTTGGCAAATTTTGTTTAACCGAGTGACCTCGTAGCACAGTCAGCATAAACAATACATAATAGTCTTATTATAACATTATGTATACCGATAAAATTTCTGGTGTTTGAATTCCTAAAAAACTAATGATGAAAAAAATTAATTACTTATATACTTATTAAGTATATTTTCTATTAGCTAAGGTGACACATTTTTAAAAAGTTTGTATACGATATTCGATATTACTGTAGGCATAGCAACGCAGGAATGTTATGTGTTATGATTAGAAGACGACTATTCTCAAAATCTGGACAATGAATTTCAGAGCGAAGAATTCGGCTGCTGGGAAAGAATATACAAAATATTTTATTTTTACATTATAATATAATGACCTCTGAGTACATGTCAAATGTGTCGTGTTTTTTTAATGGATATTTGGATTAGCTATGTATGTTTATGGTATTGTTCGTAATGCGCATAAATCTAATTTTCAAAATTTTTTTACAGTCTTTTTTGTTTCTCATAAGTCATAGAGTATCTAAGAATATAGCCGAACTTATATACTCCCTAAAACGACCCTCAGTTCGAACTGCAAGACGTAAGATTTTCGCAGGCTTAGTTTTGTTCTTGCTTAAGTCTTGAACGGTAAGTCTTGGTCTTGGTCTTGCTAAAAATAGGCGGTTTTGGTCTTGGTCTTGCGAAAACGCAAGAACAAGACCAAGACTGCAAGACCAAGACCGATTTTGGGCAACACTAGTCACAGATAGGTCATTTTGAATTGGGAAAAAGGAAAGCAAAAAGGGAGAGGATGAAGTTTCTTGCCTTTCAAATAAAAAGAGGTTGGAGTAAAACACTTGATTTTAAAACAGCGCTAACAGCACGGCTCCAAAGTCCTGCTTACAAGGATGGGCAGAGTCCGAGTTGCACCCGTAGAGCCGTTAGGGACTCTCTGGATATCAGAACTCATTTGGACTGGACTGAATTCGTTTGTAAATCATCCTATATTTATACAAGGTATCAATTCTGACCAGCCGGTGCACTCAAGGCACTTATTGATCAGCGTCTAACAACAATACAGAAAAAAATAGATGAAGGAACCAACTTTGCAGAAGGAATTTTCTAATAGAAGATTTCTGAGCTTATATAAAAATAGTGGAACTCCAATAGAAAAAAAAAAATACTTAAACAGCAAGAACCCTCTTATGATATTATTCCAATAAAGATTTAATTACTGACTGAATAATAAAGTCGGAGAAATACGACCACATCCAAAAACGTTTGATTTTTCAAGCATTCGTTCACATTTGAAAATTTCACTCGTAACTCGCAAGCATCTATGCAGTTTCCTGTAAGCGCGCTGTTTTCCGGGCGTCGAAACAACAGAACATCACATGCAGAGAACTCTTCTCGCAAATAACACGGTCTGTCATTAATTGAAAATAGTTTAACTCAACTGTCAACTGACGGAAACCGCAGTCTTTTGTTTCCCGCCACGTTGACGTCATAACAATTTCATTTGTTTCTATTTCAAATCTAATATCTTTAAAATTTGTTTCATGCGAAGCGAAATTGTGATTTAAATGCATATTTTGTTGAGCGCGTGAAATACAGGGTGAAATAGTTTGAAGTTTATGTCGATTGCTCAAAAGTTTGTTGTGAAATTAATTAATAGTAAAGTGAATTGCGAGAATTATTAAATAATAAAAATGTGGAGTAAGAAGGTGTTTGGAATTTTAGCTACATCGTTTTCATCATTCTTTTTCTTCTTTCCGTGTCAAACATGTGCCAAACATATGTTTCCTTATTTTTCCTAACTGAAGACTTACTATGTAATGCAAATTACCAACATCTATTGAAGAATATAAATTTTCCCCACATTTATAAGTTTCAACATAACATAAATTCTTCTTCTTCTTATACTTGTTGTAGATCTGTCGATCTGTTAATTTCGACGTTGAAGTATTTCTTGAGAGGTAGATTGCCAGCTATTTTCTCCATCTTTTGGTAGTATGTGCTCCTCCATTCTTTTACCATGACTGAACCATTCTCTTCGTCTTTGCCTTCCCCATCTTACTACATCTTGCACGCCACATTGTTCCCTGATGATGTTGTTTCGTATTCTATCCCTTTTTGTCTTCCCTGCTGTTGCTCTTAGTGTCTTCATTTCGGCTGTTCGTAGCATGCTTTTGGTTTTATTGGTGTCTTCTTTTGATTCAATACCATAGGTCATAACAGGTCTGATGCAAGTTTTATAAATTCTAACTTTGCTGTCCATTCTCATATATGGGTTATTCCAGACCACATCTCTCAAACATCTCAAACTCTCTTGTTTATTTGTTCTCTTAGGTCTCTGGCTGGGTAATGATAACTTGATAAATCTACCCCTACTGGTTTAGCTGTTCTATGGGTTTCCCCTCTACCATGAGCTTGCATCTAATTGGATCTTTCGCAATGGTAATGCATTTTGTTTTCTGCGTGGATCGTGGATATGTTAATGTTGAATCGTCGACATGCTTGGTAGAGTAGAAAAAGTTGTCTTTGTAGGTCATCCTCATCCTCTGCAATCAGGGCTGCATCATCCGCATAGCACAATGTACTGATTCTACTGTGACCGAGTCTGTATCCTAGTTCTAGCGATAGTCTGCCTGATTCCCGCAGGTGTTGGCATGTTGGCCGTTGTGGTGTCGTTTGTTTTAATTTTTGTCGTGTTGTTATTGTTCATTTGTTTTATGACTGCCACAATGTTTGCCGGTATCCTTTTTTGCTTCACTTTCTGTAATATATCGCTAAGTCTGACTCTGTCAAATGCTTTCGTTAGGTCTACGAAGCAAATATATGCGGGTTTGTTATATTCTATCGACCTTTCTTTCATTTGTTTCATGACAAATATTGCTTCTGTCGTCGCAATAAAGATAAAACGAATCACAAATAAAAAACATAAATTCAAGCTACAGAAAGAACTGGAAAACGATATCTAATCGTACGTGTAGAAAAAAAAACATTTTCTCGCTGTAATTGTCTAAGAAGTTACAAGAAAACTCCACCAAACTCATCGTTAAATACGGCAACAATTAAAAAATAAACCGAACAGAGTAAGACGCGGATCTTTGAGCCATTATCTCCGGCAAAGTTCAGCAACGTCCTGGCCTATGGGGTATTAGCAGCCGAAGAAGGCACCGGAAGATTCTAATTTCTTATTCCATTCATGATTCATTTAAGAAGCGAGAAGTGTAGACTCCTCTCGTCTGTCTTCCCCACACGTACTGTTTATTATACAGGGTGAGAGCTTTATCGCAATTATACGATAGAAGGTTATGAGGGATTTAATGCAGAGATCTTTGGCGTGGTTTCTTAAACTCATTGCTATTCTGGAACACAAACGTTCAAATATTGATTAATGACTCTAATCCGACTGTAGGTAAAAGTTTAAAAAGTTTTTATTGGTCTAATTCTTTAAATTTTTAATCTCAGTGGTATTAGCTATGAAATCCTGCTATAACATCGGCTTATTCTAACGGATTTAAAAGTTTGCTAAATCATGTATTGTAGGACTAATACCAGATAACCAATACGGTATTAAAACTCATTAAAACCTTTAAGAATAAAAATGAACCTCGTTTCGTCCAATCAGTCTTTCATCATTTGTTCTAAAGGCTCTAGAGAGACTAGTGGACCGATTCATACGTGATGGAGCACTCAGGTCAGCCCCTTGCATGCACGTCAATACGCCAGGCTTGTCTACAGGGTGGAACAAGTGCTAAGTCGGAAGCTATACAGCCCTATATAATTTATGGATATTGAGGGCGCCCTCAGCTGCGCTAATTTTGATTCCATATGTGATGCTGCTGAAAAGCATGGGGTTGGCCGCCGCTTGGTCAGGTGGATCTGGGCCCCGCTTTCTCAGAGGCAGATAGCTGCGTACCAGAACGGTTGGCATCTCGTGGTTGCCCTCAGGGAGGAGTTCAGTCCCCATTACTGTGGTTGCTGGTGGTCGATAGCCTTCTTCAGTGACTGACCAAACAATGTATAGATGTACAAGTCTACGCCGTAGTCGTAGTTTTACTGACTGAGGACCTCTACCTGGGAGCAGTGCACGAGGTCGCTCAGGTGGCCCTTAGGCTCGTTGAGGAATGGTGCCGGTAGCAGTCACTCGAGGGTAATTCAGATAAGACTGCTGTGGTTCCTTTACTTGGAGAAGAGTTATCGGATCTACTAGACAGCCTAGCCTCTATGGTAAAGCTGTAAAACTTGATCGATTTCCATTTCAGTGAAGTACATAGGAGTGAACCTGGATTCAAAATTGACATGGAAGGAACATCTGGAAGCAAAGGTGAAGAAGGCTGATGCCGCTTTGGCTTTCAGAGCCAAATGGGATCTATATTAGGATACCGTTAGATCATACCATACTATACCATACTATACCATGGTGTATTAGCAGCCGAAGAAGGCACCGGAAGATTCTAATTTCTTATTCCATTCATGATTCATTTAAGAAGCGAGAAGTGTAGACTCCTCTCATCTGTCTTCTCAACACGTACTGTTTATTATACAGGGTGAGAGCTTGATCGCAATTATACGATAGAATGATAGAAGGTTATGAGGGATTTAATGCAGAGATCTTTTGGCGTTGCTTCTTAAACTCATTGCTATTCTGGAACACAAACGTTCAAATATTGATTAATGACTCTAATCCGACTATACCTGTAAGTTTAAAAAGTCTTTATTCGTCTAATTCTTTAAACGATGGTATTGGCTATGAATTTCTGCTTATTGTAACGGATTTAAAAGTTTGCTTTTCTTGTAGGATTAGTACGAGATAACCAATACGGTATTAACCCTTATCTACTGACGTGGATGTTTCAGAACGTAAACACTGACATGCGGTATGTCATACCGTTGCCTATTCTCGTTTATTTTCAATATGAATTTGTCTTATACTGCGGACAGTTCTATGTCCTATGTCCAGCGGAGGACTGAAGAGGTTGCATGATGATGATGATGATGATGTGGGCAATTAACCATGAGCATCAAGTTAGCTAAACACCTATCACAAATCGATTCGAAAGTAGGTGGATAATTTGCCGCTAATTAGTCGTTAATTAGTTGTGAAAATACCGATTTTGTCGTTTCTTTTTTTTTTATTTTTTTAGGTGCTTTGCTAACTTGATATAAAGTTAGCAAAGCACACCTCCGAAAAATGACTTTAGAGCGTTCGTAGGAGAATCGGAATAGGATTAGTTTTTGCCGCTAATTAGTCGCTAATTAGTTGTGAAAAAATTAATTTTCTAAATTAATTTTTTTTTGTTTTTTTGGGTGCTTTGCTAACTTGATATAAAGTTGGCAAAGCACGCTTCCATAAAATGATTTTAGGGATTTCGTAAAAGAATGAAAATAGAATGAGAATTTGCCGCTAATTAGTCGCTAATTAGTTGTGAAGAAATGAATTTTCTAAATTAATTTTTGTTTTGTTTTTTTGGGTGCTTTGCTAACTCGATATAAAGTTGGCGAAGCACGCCGCTATAAAATGATTTCAGAGTTTTCGTAAGGGAATGAGAATAAAATGAGAATTTGCCGCTAATTAGTCGCTAATTATTTGTGAAGGAATTTTATTCAGAAAAATTTTTTTTTTGTTTTTCACGGTGCTCCGCTTACTCGATATAAAGTTGGCAAAGCACGACTCCATACAATCATTTTAGGGTTTCCGTAGAAGAATAGCAATGGAATAAGAATTCTTTGCTAATTAGTCGTGCATTAGTTGTGAGAATACCAATTTTGTCGTTTTTTCGTTTTTGACGGTTCTTTGCTGACTTGATATAAAGTTCGCAAAGCATGCATCCATAAAATGATTTAGGTTTTTTTTAAGAAGCATGGAAATAGGATCAGAATTTGCCGCTAATTAGTCGCTAATTAGTTGTGAAGAAATTAATTTTCTAAATTAATTTTTTTTTGTTTTTTCGGGTTCTTTGCTAACTTGATATAAAGTTGGCAAGCACACCTCCGAAAAATCATTTTAGGGTTTTCGTAGAAGAATAGGAATAGAAAAAAAATTTGCCGCTAATTAGTCGTGAATTAGTTGTGAGAATACCGATTTTGTCGTTTATTTTTTATTTTTTATTTTTAGGTGCTTTGCTAACTTGATATAAGGTTAGCAAAGCACACCTGCAAAAAATGACTTTCGAGCGTTCGTAGAAGAATGGGAATAGAATGAGAATTTGCCGCTAATTAGTCGCTAATTAGTTCTGAAAAAAATAATTTTTTTAATTAATTTTTTTTTTGTTTTTTTGGGTGTTTTGCTAACTTGATATAAAGTTGGCAAAGCACGCCTCAATCAAATGATTTAAGGGTTTTCGTAAAAAAATGAGAATAGAATGAGAATTTGCCGCTAATTAGTCGCTAATTAGTTGTGAAAAAATGAATTTTCTAAATGAATTTTTTTTTCGTTTTTTTGGATGCTTTGCTAACTTGATATAAAGTTGGCAAAGCACGCCCCCATAAAATGATTTTATGGGTTTCGTAAAAGAATGAAAATATAATATGAATTTGCCGCTAATTAGTCGCTACTTAGTTGTGAAGAAATGAATTTTCTAAATTAATTTTTTTTTTGTTTTTTGGGTGCTTCGCTAACTTGATATAAAGTTGGCGAAGCACGCCTCCCTAAAATAATTTTAGTGTTTTCGTAAAAGAATGAAAATAGAATCAGAATTTGCCGCTAATTAATCGCTAATTAGTTGTGAAGGTATTTCATCCATAAATTCTGTTTTTTTTTTGGTTTTTACGGTGCTTCGCTTACTCAACATTAAGTAGGCAAAGCGCGCATCTTTAAAATGATTTAAGTTTTTTCGTAAAAGCATGGAAATAGGATGAGAATTTGTCGCTTATTAGTCGCTAATTAGTTGTGGACGAATTTTTTTAGCAATTTTTTTTTGTTGTTTCAGGTGCTCCGCTAACTCGATGTAAAGTTAGTAAAGTACACGTTCAAAAAATGACTTCAGAGCGTTCGTAGGAGAATGGGAATAGGATTAGTTTTTGCCGCTAATTAGTCGCTAATTAGTTGTGAAAAAATTAATTTTCTAAATTAATTTTTTTTTTGTTTTTTAGGGTGCTTTGCTAACTTGATATAAAGTTGGCAAAGCACGCTTCCATAAAATGATTTTAGGTATTTTGTAAAAGAATAAAAATAGAATGAGAATTTGCCGCTAATTAGTCGCTAATTAGTTGTGAAGGAATGAATTTTCTAAATGAATTTTTTTTTTGTTTTTTTGGGTGTTTTGCTACTTTATATCGAGTAAGCGGAGCACCGTGAAAAACAAAAAAAAATTTTTTGTGAATAAAATTCCTTTACAAATAATTAGCGACTAATTAGCGGCAAATTCTCATTTTATTCTCATTCCCTTACGAAAACTCTGAAATCATTTTATAGCGGCGTGCTTCGCCAACTTTATATCGAGTTAGCAAAGCACCCAAAAAAACAAAAAAAAAATTAATTTAGAAAATTCATTTCTTCACAACTAATTAGCGACTAATTAGCGGCAAATTCTCATTCTATTTTCATTCTTTTACGAAATCCCTAAAATCATTTTATGGAAGCGTGCTTTGCCAACTTTATATCAAGTTAGCAAAGCACCCAAAAAAACAAAAAAAAAATTAATTTAGAAAATTAATTTTTTCACAACTAATTAGCGACTAATTAGCGGCAAAAACTAATCCTATTCCGATTCTCCTACGAACGCTCTAAAGTCATTTTTCGGAGGTGTGCTTTGCTAACTTTATATCAAGTTAGCAAAGCACCTAAAAAAATAAAAAAAAAAGAAACGACAAAATCGGTATTTTCACAACTAATTAACGACTAATTAGCGGCAAATTAGCCACCTACTTTCGAATCGATTTGTGATAGGTGTTTAGCTAACTTGATGCTCATCAATTAACCACAATTTTACTTTAAAATAAATTTATTTGTTTCGATTTCCATTTCGCTGAGTAATATCAGAGATTAAACTCACCTTAGTATATAACAGATATTTCACGTTGCAAAGGTTAGGGGAAGCATTTATAGAGGTGATCGCCAACTTTCGTTACATGACGGCACGAAAAGAAGAAAAGAGTGATAAAAACTATGTAGCTAAAATTCCAAACACTTTCTTACTCCGTATTTTTATTATTTATTAATTATCGCAATTCTTCTTCTTCTTTCTCGAAACTCCTTATGCCCCTCAGGGGCGTCGGAGGTTTTATTCATCTTCTATCCATCTCTTCCATTTCTTGCGGTCCTTTGCTAACTCTTTCATTTGTTGATGTGTTTTTCCTTTTTCCTGTTTAATTTCTATAATCTGATCGATCCATCTCTTCCTTGGCCTCCCTTTCCTTCTTTTACCATATCTTTTCGATTCCATCACCTGCTTTGGTAGTCTTCCCTGGTCCATTCTGTTAATGTGTCCATACCATTTTAATTTTCTTTTTTGTATCTTGGTTATTATCGATTCCCGTTTCAGTCATTGTCTAATATCTTCATTTCTTATTCTGTCCAATTTCGTTTTTCCTGCTATTTTTCTTACTCACTATCTTGCTATCCTGATCCTGCTATCTTTCCTGTCTCACTTACATATTATATCAAAGTTGGTACAGAGATTGCGTTGTATACCTTCAGTTTTATTTCTTTATCTATTTCTTCCTTTCCAAATATTGTTTTATTTAGTGCATAGTAGATCTTATTTGCTTTTTTCGCTCTGTATGAGATTTCTTGACCTATCTTTCCATCCTCTGATATTATTACTCCAAGGTATTCAAACGTCGAGACTGTTTCTATTATTTCGTTTTTGCACCTAAATATCGTTTGGTTTATTTCTTCCCTTTTCTTTTGGGTTACTATCATGGTCTTCGTTTTCTTTACATTTGCCTCCATTTTCAAATTTTCTGTTTCCTCCACCCAGATATCGATTAATTTTTGCATTTTCTCTTTGTTGTCTGCTATTATTACTAAGTCATCTGCAGATAGTTATCCCTCCATTCTCACTGGTACTAAATTCCTGTACCCTATTATTGACTGTAATTGCCTTGACCTTCTTTTAGCGCTCTTCATTACTCTATCCATTACTAATATAAACAAAACTGGGCTGAGACTGTCCCCTTGTTTTATTCCTCTCCTTAGGTTATCGCAATTCAATTTACTATTAATGAATTTCACGACAAATTTTTGAGGAATCGACATAAACCTCAAACTATTTCACCCTGTATTTATCTCGCACAACAACATATGCATTTAAATCACAATTTCGCTTCGCATGAAACAAATTTTAAAAAAATTGGATTTGAAATAGAAATAAATAAAATTGTTATGACGTCAACGTGGCGGGAAACAAGACTGCGGTTTCCGTCAGTTGACAGTTGACTTAAACTATTTTCATACTAGTTGTACTACTCGTATAGAAAGGATACTAAACTTAGTAGAACCAATTATACTATATAGAACCAATAAAAAATTTACGGCAGACCTAATAAGCAAAGACAGGAAAGCAGTCAAATCCATAAAAAGCGAGCTCTACACGCTCGCGAAGTTCCTCGACGAAGTACTAGGGAAAGTTGTCCGAAGTGCATCTCTACACACTCGATCAACTTCGAGGAACACACTCGCGCGGGGAGAAACTAACTTCGAGTCCTTTGACTCGGTCGCAAAAACCGACACAGAATGGAAGTAGCCCGAGGCGAAGCGAAGTCGCATGAAGTACCTCTCTACACTCTCGTGCTCCCTGAACTTCGATCAACTTCGCGAGTAGTATAGTGGACGCTTACAGGGCAGTGTCAACTGTCAGCTAAATAGGGAGTTGATGGTGATGTGATTGGCAGATGATGACCTAGGCAGATGCTGTCACCTAGAAGAAGAAACGTCAGAGCATATTCTATGCCAATATGACAGTCTGTCAAATGTAAGGTTCCGGTAAAGCCACCGGCAAAGATCTACGGGGAAGGTTCAGTCTCGCAGTTATTAGACTTTTTAAAAAGGGTCAGGCTAGATAATCTAGGGCTAGACAAACACAATAGATCTGAAAAGATCTACTCTACTCATTGAATGTAGTTATCTCGTTGAACTAATTATAAATGAATAATAAGTTGCCTGAATGAATAACAAGCTTGTTTATTTCTAAACAACCAATAAAAACTCCATAAATCGTCTCTTGTATCTCTAAAACTCCAAAACAAAGATACCGAAATGAACTCCAATTAAAAACCGTTTAATCCATCAAAAATGTTCAAATCGTTCCCCAAATGTAACGTTACATTCTCGTATCAATGACAATAATAATTTTATAAATGATAACTGGTGCTACCGAGATAAGAACTCGTGACTGCCTGCGGTTGGAAATGGAAATCCTGATATTAATAACAATTCTTACCCAACAACGCGCCAGTGAATGATGACTAATCGAGACTCGTTGTTATCAGGAATTCGCTTCGTAGTCACCGTATCGTCAACCACAAAAATCTTTCCGATAATAATTATTATTGTATTTCTATTGTTCTCTGCATGCTTTATTTATATTTTTTTCTAGAGATCGGCACAAACAGCTTAGATTTTTAAAATTTTTGGTGCACCAAAGTATCTTTATTTAAAAATCCACGAGGAAAATAAAGTTCCTGTAGCTGGCCGTATACCATAAATCATAAAAAATACAGGATCCTTTGTAAAAGGTATATTTAAAAGACCCCAATAAGGGTTACATCACAAAACAAAACGTTTTCGGATTAACAAGTAATCCATCATCAGTGTTAAGCCCTAACATGATAAGTGTAACCTAATTAATAAAAGACATGTTGTAAAAGTTGACAAAGGTTAGGAATTGACAGAGGCCATACTTACAATAACATGCATGTCTTTATTTGTTACCTGTTAAGTGCAGGGTAAGAATCGCTCTAAATATACGGGGGTCATTCGTTAACAAATTTTCCCTATGTCGCTGAGAAAGAGTGCGACGTGCTGCATTGCTCAGTGTCTTGCTAACAGCCTTCGAAGGTGGATGTCCCGGTCGCTGTTACCGCTAATGTAAAATTCATGCTGTGATTGTATTTCTATTGTTCTCTGCATGCTTTATTTATATTTTTTTCTAGAGATCGGCACAAACAGCTTAGATTTTTAAAATTTTTGGTGCACCAAAGTATCTTTATTTAAAAATCCACGAGGAAAATAAAGTTCCTGTAGCTGGCCGTATACCATAAATCACAAAAAATACAGGATCCTTTGTAAAAGGTATATTTAAAAGACCCCAATAAGGGATACATCACAAAACAAAACGTTTTCGGATTAACAAGTAATCCATCATCAGTGTTAAGCCCTAGAATGATATGTGTAACCTAATTAATAAAAGACAATGTTGTAAAAGTTGACAAAGGTTAGGAATTGACAGAGGCCATACTTACAATAGCATGCATGTCTTTATTTGTTACCTGTTAAGTGCAGGGTAAGAATCGCTCTAAATATACGGGGGTCATTCGTTAACAAATTTTCCCTATGTCGCTGAGAAAGAGTGCGACGTGCTGGGAGAAATCTGGCAACACTGCCTTATACATCAACTCTCCCTCTCTCTAACCCCAACACTTTCGCCTCGCTGCATTGCTCAGTTGCTCAGTGTCTTGCTAACAGCCTTCGAAGGTGGATGTCCCGGTCGCTGTTACCGCTAATGTAAAATTCATGCTGTGATATGTTTTTAAAATGCAAAATGGATTTCACCTATTGACATTCATCCTCAGTCAATCGTAGTTTAGGGTAAAAGTGTTTAAACATGTTCTCAAATGGTGTAGAGAACTCAGTGAAGACTGAACGGAGATTCGCGATGAATCTGAAGGATTTTCGCTTTGATCTTCACTGAATTCTCTACGCCATTTGCGAACACATTTAACAGACATGCACTTTTACCCATAAACTTCGATGAACTGACGATCAATAGGTGAAATCCATGTTTCATTTAAAAAACGTATCACAGAGAGAGGGAGAGTTGATGTGTGAGGCAGTGTTGCCAAATTTGTCTCAGCACGCCGCATTTTTTCTCAAAGGCATAGGGAACCTTTTTTTATGAATTACCCTCGTCTATCATGAGTAGGACTTTGGAATGTGGAACCACATTCTATTCGACATTAGTACTTTAATATTACTCTTTTTTTTATTCGTCGACCATTTTTCATCCACTGCTGAATGTATGTCTTTCCCAATTGCCTCCATATTTCTCTATCTTGCGCCAATCCAATGTTTGCTTACCATTGTTCTTATTTCATCTACCTATCTCTTTAAAGGTCTTTCCACGCTTCTTGTTGTCCTCCTTGGTTTTCATTTTAGGATTCTCCGTGTTCACCTGTTATCATCATATCTGGCTATGTGGCCGACCCAGCGCCATTTCATTTTTGTAATTTCTTCCACGATATTCCTGATCTTCGTTCTACGTCTTATGTGCTTCTAATATTCTAATCTTGTTTCTCTCCATCTCCCTCCATCATGCGTTGGAACGTGGATGGATCGTTCTTAAGTCCAAATGACATTCTTACATGTTCCTTGTGTCCATTTTCCACAGTTCTGGGAATGTCTTCTTTAGCTATCCCAATTTGGTGAAATCCCCTCGGTAAGTCGAGGGTGATAAAATACTGGCATTGTCGAGAATATCACTAATATGAGGAATTTTATATCGGTTCTTTTATTTCTCGTACGTATAGCTTTATTTCTGTTTTCTATTGTTTTTTAGTTGACCTATAATCTACCACTATCCTCCACTATTTTACGGGATTAATCTGTTTTTTTTTGGAAGGATCCATATGGGTGACGATCATGATGGTTGGCTTGGTCTAAGATGTCTTGATCTAACATTGTAGATATTTGTTTGTTTACTTCTTCTTTGTGTACATATGTGAGCGGTATGATTTCGTATATACTGGCTCTTCATTCATCTTTGATTTTGATATGGTGTTTAGCTTCGTTGGTCTGGTTCATGAAATATATCAGGGAATTTTCGGCACAGGCGGCCAACTTGTTCCTCTTCTTCTTGATGAAGATGTTCGGTTTTAATCAAGTTGTCGATATATCAAGATGCCTATATTCTCGTCCGAATGTTGTTTTTATGGAATATATATGGAAATCTTGGATGTATATTTCCTTGCTATCGAGTGGTTCCATAATTTGGGTCCAGGTGAGGTGGTTCTCGGCGTTGGTAAGAGATTCCTGTACTACGACGCCTTGCACAATTTTTTTGGTAATAATGATTGTTCTTTGACTGGAATTTTTCATTGGGCTTCAAAAAGTTTTAGGTTGTCGTGCAAAATTTGGTAGTCGTGCAAGAATGGTTTTTTATGGGTACCAGCATTTGCTGAGCTGGTCTTTGCGGTCGACGTTCTTGGTAATTTTCGTTTCTTCCTGATGTTTTAAGTTGAGTTACCTGATTCTTTTGAAGGTATGGTATATTATTTTTGTGTGGCTAAATTTTCTGGTCTTATTGCTCTAATGATGTTCCCATTTGTTCCCGTAGGCCTGCTGGAAAAAAGGAAGAAGATAATAATACATAACTTAGTTTGTAAAACACACATTTGAATATAAGGGATGTATTTGGACTTTATGAATAAATTTAATTTAAATATATATCGGTCATAAAAACGATGCTATCGTGTCTTTCCAAATTGAATACAGAATACGGATGTATGTATAAGTAAAGGCGAAACCTACATTATTTAGTTATTAAACGCCCATTACATTGTTTCTATTCGTATTGAAATTTCCAAGTAAAAAAATCTTCATCTTTCTTTCCTTTCTATTTTTAGCTAAACATTTAAAAAATTTACCAGTATTTTCTGTCTCTTTTTACATGTCGCTTAAACTCCAAAAATATTGTAGATTCCACTAATTTCGGCGTAGGAAACTCCAGCCGAAGTTTAGACTCATTGATTTTTGGGGGGTCTACGAACTCACACACGTTTATTTAAAGAAGCCCTTTATTTCGTTAACGATTATATACCACGGCAAGGACAATGTCATTTGTCCTTTAACACGGTCGTCTCTGCTGGTCGCGATGTAGTAGTTTAATAGAAGGGTTCAATGAAATGAACATAAAAGATTACCTACAGTAAAAAACGATATTTTATTACATCTATCTTCCTTTTCCGTTGTTTTTTTTTTAATTATGCGTAGTATGTTTTATTTTTAGATACTTATATAAAAAAACACAACAAACATTGTCCTTCATTTTAATGTGATTGTATTTATTCATTTCTCTTCTATATTTTGTTTATTAACCGAGAGTTTTTTTTAATTTATTGAACCGAAATATTTCAATATTTATTGAAAACGCTGCAAAAAATCATTTGACTGTTTGGGCTCTATGAATTCACGGTGCATTCAATTATATATAAAAACAGGAAGTTTTTAGAACAAACTCTCACAAGCTCAAGAAACAATCGCTGTTGAAAGTTGTTGACAGGTGAAATGTGTACGTTCCATACAATACAAAGACCTGTATATACATAAATGATGTCAAGAATTTATTCCAAAAACATACATGTATCTTCAATGGATGTCAATAACCAAAGATTACGTTTTCTTCTTTTGTCTGTAGACTGTAGATGCTCGAAAGAGTATAATGACATCACTTCTTGATCTCTTGAATCTCTCTCGGTTTTCCATCCTTCTTTGTTGAGTTGCTAGGAAAACTTTGTGTATACCATGGCCACTCTGATTTGTTTGTAATTAATTTTACTGTCTACGATTAGTTTCTCTATGCCGTCTGTTCCTCTCATTATGAGGCAGAAACATCTGAGTTATTTTTGTTGACAGTCTTGTCATTATAGATCAATATAAGATCATATTCAGTGCTTACCGGATCCAGATTGTTTATTATTTGGACCAGTTCTCCTTCTGAGCAAGTAAACACGAGTTTCGTTCACATATTTAAGTTTCGTAATTATTTTACTACCTCCCTTTGTCTCGTCTCTCCATCTTTGAAAGATTTTTCTTATAATAAACTCTCCATATATATTTAATAGTATGGGTGATACAATCTGTTGAGAATTCCATGGGTACAAAAACTTTCTAAGGATGAGGTATGCTCCTTCTCAGAGGCATCTTTCAGTGCGTCACAGTTTTTCGTCATTAAGTTGGAAGTGACAGAAAAAAAGGTACGTCCGTGATTAAAGTCATTCATAACATTTATTCTAGTTGCTGATAGATGGCGCTATAATCGAACAAAAAATGATTTATGTATTATCTATACGACTATAATCTGTACAATTTATAAGGCTATACAAATCAAAAGACTTTTTTTTTATAAACGAAATAAACACAATTGATTTGTTTTTATACCAAATTACGATTACGATTCTGACAACTGTCAGATTTAACTAAAATGTCATGATATGATTCTCTAAATTCTTAAAATCATATATTACATCATTAATGACACACTGAAAGACTGAGAAAAACTTTAAATTATAGTCGTATAGATATGTAATAGGTAAATAATGGGTAAATACCTAAATCTTTTTTTCCGATTATAGCACCATCTATCAACAACTGGAATAAATATTGTAGCGTGATTAGTGTAATTACTTCTAATTACAATAAAACTAGCGGTTCGTAATTTATATACGACTTTATTTATATAAGTTACAGACGAATTTATCTTATACACTAAACTTATTCACAAAATATGCCCGTATTTATACCCAGTTGTTATTCTGGAACAATCGACTCCCATCTCGAGCTATCGGCTTGTTCCGCCTACGTGACGTACCTTCCAGAATTCTCCGGCGAGGCCTAGCACATCCGATTACGTCATTCTCGAGGTGTTTACTGTTATACGGGGATCGGCCAAGATTTCTCTTCCGCTACACTGCTCCCCTCTTAAGATCTGAGCGTCTCGATCAGCAACTCTAAATGAAGGCCCAGGATGGCGGAATCTACACGACTCTCCAGCTCTGCATACACCCTTCAAGAAGAAATAACAGTCTACTGTCTTTGAAGGGTACGACATCTTCGGGTTCATGCAACACACAGTGATTTGTACACCAGTTCCTCTGAAGACCACTTCAAGCATGCTTTTCACAATCTTCCAATCCAGATTTTCTACTGCATGGCCTATTTTTGGTAAAGCCAAATTTTTGATGTCATAATTACACACGATTTTCTTCAAATTAGTTAGAGCACGCCATATGTTCTCGTAGCTTGGCGTGTCCGTATAAGACTTTCTGGTCACCATATACAGCAAAGATCGAGGACCATCTTCCAATCGCAGTACTCTTCCAATTTTAGGCTGCTGATTTCTTAACTCGTCCAGGCGGCCGAACTTTCTATTGAATACGGACGATATTCCTTTAGTCATCTCGAGGTCTTGGGCAACACAGTGGGCCAGAGAGACGTTTTCTGGAACACCAAACAGATCTTGCTGAACTTCTGTGGTCACGCCGAATCTAGCACTCTTTCTCGCTGCGTAATTTGACATAAATTGATTAAAACTTGGCTGTGCGACATCTTTCATCTCCTGTTGGAGGACTCGTGCTTCTTCTGTTTCATTTGAGCCAGCATATGGTGCAAGACGATTTATGTGAATAACTTTTGGTTTACCGTTTGGCAACTTCTTAATTCTATATATTACGTCATTTATTTTCTTCTTAACTTCATACGGACCTTCCCATTGTCTTTGCAGTTTAGGACACAAGCCTCGACGACGTTGCGGATTATAAAGCCAGACAAGATCACCTACTTCGAAGCTTTCATTCTTGCATCGAGAATCATATTGATCTTTCATTCTGTCACTGGCTATCTGGATGTGTTGTCGGGCAAGTTCATGAATGTTGTTCATTCGTAATTTCAGGCGGTCAACGTAGTCTTCGCCTGCAACATGTTCCTCGGAAGGTCCGCAGCCAAACTCTAGGTCGCAGGGCAACCGAACTTCACGACCCAACATCAGGCAGGTTGGTGTTTGACCTGTAATTTCATTTACGGCCGAGCGGTAGGCCATCAGGAATAAATGAATGTGTTGGTCCCAATCTCGCTGATGTTCAGATACAACTTTGGACAAGTGTTTACCCATCGTTCGGTTCATCCTCTCGACCATCCCATCTGATTGAGGATGCAGGGGTGTTGTTCTGGTCTTATTGGCACCAATCAATTTACAAACGTTTTGGAAAAGAGCTGACTCAAAGTTTCGCCCTTGGTCGGAGTGGATCTCCAAGGGAACACCAAATCGGCTAAAGAATTCTTTAACAAGTACCTCTGCAACGGTAGCAGCTTCTTGATTTGGTAATGCATAGGCCTCAGTCCATTTTGTAAAATAATCCATGGCTACCAGGATGTATTTATTTCCAGCATCGGTTTCTGGAAATGGACCTGCAATGTCGATAGCTACTCTTTCCATAGGACTTCCAACATTGTACTGTCTCATGGGTGCTCTCTTTTTACCAACCGGACCATTACCGGATGCACACGGTTCACATTTTCGGCACCATCTTCTTACATCATCTTTACAGTTCACCCAATAGAACCGTTCTCGAACCTTTTGCAGAGTCTTCGTAATACCAAAGTGTCCACCTGATGTACCGTCATGCAACTGACGCAATACTTCTGACACTTTACTTTTAGGTACAATTAACTGAAGCTTAGATTCTGTACCATCATCGTTCTCAAAGGTTCTGTACAGAAGATCATCTTTTAGTACCAGGCAATTCCATTGGCTCCAGTAGGCCTTGACTTCTGGACTACATGCACTAATGTTCTGCCAACTAGGTCTCTCACCTTGCCGCATCCAATCCAATACTCTTTTTATACATGGATCATCTTCTTGGGCGTCTTGTAACTGTTGGGGCTGCCATTGCTCATTAATTACGGTGGTTCGTCTCACGGGGCAAAATCGTTCCTCTAATTTGGCACAGTGATTACAATTCGCACTGCATGGTCGTCTCGAAAGGGCATCAGCATTTGAGTGAACTCTTCCGGCCCTGTGTTCTATCTCGTAATCATATTCTTGTAATCGTTCTAACCATCTTGCCATCTGGCCCTCTGGATTACGGAATTGTATGAGCCATTTTAGAGCAGCGTGATCGGTGCGAAGAAGGAACTTTCTGCCATACAAGTATTTATGGAAATGTTCGCAAGCCTTCACTACACCCAGCAGTTCTCTTCTGGTAACGCAATAGTTTCTTTCCGGTTTCGACAGGACTTTGCTGAAATAAGCGATGACTTTTTCCTGTCCGTCCTGGATTTGGGAGAGAACAGCTCCTATAGCACTGTTGCTAGCATCGGTATCCAAAACAAATTTTCCTGCCTGTCCCGGGTAGCTTAATATCGGTGCACTGATCAGAGCCATTTGTAGTTGTTCGAAAGCTTTTTGGCACTCTTCACTCCATGTATATTCTTTGCCCTCCTCCGTCAACTTTGTTAGGGGCTTGGGATATTGGCAAATCCTTTGACAAATCGTCGGTAATATGTACATAGGCCAAGGAAACTTCTAATTTCATGTTTATCTTTTGGTACTGGCCAATCTTTAATTGCTTCAATCTTTTCAGGATCAGCTGTTACACCATTACTCGATACAATATGTCCCAAATACTTAACTTCTCGTCGAAACATGTGACATTTCTTCGGACTTAACTTCAAGTTCGCTGCCCTCAATCGTTGAAAGACTTCTATTAGATTCTTGGCATGTTCATCAAAGGACCTTCCAACCACAATTACATCATCCAAGTAAACCAGGCATGTTTTCCATGTTAGACCTCTTAAAACTGCCTCCATTAATCTTTCAAATATGGCAGGGGCATTACATAAACCAAACGGCATAGCCGTAAACTGCCAAAGCCCTGATCCTATCGAAAATGCGGTTTTCTCCCGATCGGCTGGCTCCATGTCTACTTGCCAATATCCACTTTTTAAATCGAGTGTGGAAAACCAACGAGAACCGGAGAGAGTATCCAATGTATCGTCTATTCTGGGCAAAGGATAACTATCTTTTTTTGTTACCGCATTGAGCTGGCGGTAGTCGATACAAAAACGCGTTGAACCATCTTTCTTCTTTACCAGAACTACTGGTGATGTCCATGGACTGTTCGATGGTTCAATTACCCCTTGTTTGTCCATATCCTTGATAATCTCTTCGGCTTCATCTCTTTTCGCAAATGGAAGTCGTCTAGGCCGTTGTCTGATTGGCTGAGCGTCTCCGGTATTTCATCTTTCACTAAAGGATCTAACGCTGCTGCATTAACTGATGGTTGTACTTTTGTATCGGTTATCCTGCTGTCTAGCTGTTTGATCTTTTCTTCTACGGTCTCTACACTTTTCTGCATCTTATCGAATGTTCTAGAAACTTCTCCAAATTTCTCATTGTTCTGTTTACAAACTTCTTCTAGTTTTTCGTTGTTTTGCCTACAGACCTCTTTAATTATTTGAGAAGTCTCATCGAATCTTTTAGCAACATTTTCGAATTTCTCGTCGCTTTTTCTACTAACTTCTTCAAGTTTCTCGTTGTTCTGTCTAGAAGTTTCATCGATCTTTTGAGAAACACTTTCAAATTTCTCGTTGCTTATCTTAGAAGTATCATCAATCGTTTCAGAAACAGTTTTTAATTTCGATAAGATTGCTTGTTGTGCTGACTGGAAGTGGAACGTCTCTGGATCATCTCCGTTCTTCGTTAGGACTTCCTCGAGTCGTTCTTGTAGGACTATCTTGAGCCCACTGCTGTCCAGATCCCGTTCCTCTAGCTGTTCACGGAGCTGTTTTACTGTAAGTTCTCGTAGCAACATCTTTGGTCGGCACACACGTACTTTCCAAAATGTCTTTTAAAAGTCTTTCCGAATACCGAACAATCAACGCACTTTAACTATTCCCGACGAATAAAGTCCAAAAGTCTTTTAAAGTCTCTCTGTAATTCACTTATTTATATCGCACTAAGTTTACCGAACACCGACACCAACTGTAGCGTGATTAGTGTAATTACTTCTAATTACAATAAAACTAGCGGTTCGTAATTTATATACGACTTTATTTATATAAGTTACAGACGAATTTATCTTATACACTAAACTTATTCACAAAATATGCCCGTATTTATACCCAGTTGTTATTCTGGAACAATCGACTCCCATCTCGAGCTATCGGCTTGTTCCGCCTACGTGACGTACCTTCCAGAATTCTCCGGCGAGGCCTAGCACATCCGATTACGTCATTCTCGAGGTGTTTACTGTTATACGGGGATCGGCCAAGATTTCTCTTCCGCTACAATATTATAAATGTGTATGTATCACGGACCTACCTTTCGTTCTTTCACTTGTGACGCACTGAAAGATGCCTCTGAGAAGGAGTATACTTCGGCGCATGAGTAAACAAAAAGAACTACTAAGAACAATCCAAATTATATTATAAGGTAAAGTATAGGGCAAAATATCAGTGATTTGACTGCTCATCTGCAGAAATATTTCGTGCCGCAGTTTCCGAAGCTAAAATTGCCATTTGGATTGCCAACATTCGAAAAGAGACGGCGCAATAAGAAGAAGTGATACAATTCAGCCTTGTCTGACCCCAGATTAAGTTCTAAATGATTTGTAAAGAACATTGTTAGTCTTAACTTTTCCGAAACACAAAACGTCTGTAAAGATTGATATTGGCATTGCCCCAGATAGAAACATCATCAGAGTTCCGTGCGTCTATATATGGCTCTTCCAAACCAGCGCCTATGAGATCAACCTTGCCAACGTCCTCAATTGTTTGATCTTCCTAAATCGTTTTGGGTCTTCGTCTTGGTCTAGCTGTCACTGATTTCGGTTTGCTGACATTTTATTGAATGACATTCTGACCTTCTGTCACCTCCCATTGTCCACAATGTAACCTCCAGAATAATTATTTTAAACTGTTTGTCCTGTTGTCTGGTGTCTGTTATTTGTATAATTGTTTGTGAATGTTTACGACATTCCTGGATGTGCTAGATAGCCTCCTATTTCTTGACGAAATGTCCCTGAAGATGCTTTGAGAGCGACAGTACCGGGTGTCCCAATAAGAATGGCTCTCGGCCATATTTCAGGAACCGTTTATAGTCCAGCTTTGAGAAAAAAATACTTTTACTTACTTACTTTTTAATTTAGTCCTAAGCCTTTCTACCTTATTTAGGTGTCAGGCTGAGAAAAAAATATTTATAACAAAAGTTGCCTCGGGAAAAGCCTGGAAATTATTTTCATAATTATAGGTCTACCGCTAGAGGGCGTATTTATAACAAAAGTTGCCTCGGGAAAAGCCTGGAAATTATTTTCATAATTATAGGTCTACCGCTAGAGGGCGAATATCAAAAAATTAAAAAATCGAAATTTTACAAAATTTACCTAATGAAAGGGCACTGGAAATCCAATCATCGTATTCTTCATAAAATTCTGCGCAGATTTGATTTCACAAGTTTAGGTCTACCTTTGCAAATAAGAGGTGGGGGTGAGTGGGAACCTTCTTATGAAAAAAATGGCTGTAAGTCCGGTTCTGCTAAATCGAATTCTGCATACTTGGTCTTATTGAAAACAGCTCTCTTTTGTCAATGTAAGTGTCTTATTTTAGAAATAGCCTAATAAGTAATATGCAAGCTAGGAGATGTTATTTAATTATTTTCAGAAATCTAGTTTTCTTTGGAAAATATTAAATACAAGTATGCATTTTTAATCATGCATTACAAAATAAAACCAAATTAGCAACATAATACCGAAAACCGCAATTTCACATAAAGGTAGACTTAAACTTGTGAAATAAAACATGTGCAGAATTTTATGAAGAACACGATGATTGGGTTTCCAGTGCCCTTTCATTAGGTAAATTTTGTAAAATTTTGATTTTTTAATTTTTGATACTCAATTACGCCCTCTAGCGGTGGACCCACAATCATGAAAATAATTTCCAGGCAACTTTTGTTATAAATATTTTTTTCTTAAAGGTGTACTATAAACGGTTCCTGAGATATGGCCGAGAGCCATTCTTATTGGGACACCCGGTACTTAAGCAAAATATAATAGAGAACTGTGCTCGATATCTGCCTTTTATTTATAAAAAAAAGAACGACTTGGTAAGATCAAAAACAAAACTCGAGACTACAAAAATTGCCAAACTCAAATGCAGCTTCGCAGGCCCCAATGCTAGACAAAAAGACCAACGATGTATATTGCTCAGAATGGAGAGAGATGGAAGAAGTTATGAGAGGCCTATGTCCAACAATAGACGATAGAATTCTAAGAAGAAGAAGAAGAAGAAAACAGCCATATCGTAGACATAAAGGTGAAGACAATGGTGATGAGTGTACACCGGTTCCATGACAAATATGTCGATTTTATAAAAATATTTGTATAGACCTCTGCCCCTATAATAGAGTGTTTTTTTTTTGGCAAAATTCATTCAGAATAAAAACGTTTAATAAAAGCTTAATAAACCCAAAATCAAATATTAATCTCGTCTCTCCAAAATACACCAGACACGAGACACCCTAATTGATCGAATATAATTGTCGAAATACGTAATTATTTTTTCCGGTCTGGCGACTGCAACCCTCCGTCTATTTAAACCACCACCAGCATCGAGTGCATCTTGTAATTGTATTACAGTAATTGTATTATATCAGTTGTATTGTAAATCTGTGCTGGCGGGAGTCTGTTAACGAAACGAGAGCAGCAATACGTACCGTACCTAATTCTCTTTGAGCGATGATATACAATTTAAGATAACTCTCTATTCAGCTCTAGGTTTCCAAGGCATCGTGCCATTGACGTACGTAGAGCGCTGTATTATACATACGTTAGTTACTGTCTGGATTTAATAGGAATACACGAATAAAAAGTCTTATCTATTTCAATGCACCGCACTGTGCAACAGTTCAACTTTAAGCTGCCAGAAATGTACATCCTTACTCATCGCTTTCTTCCAAATAATAAATATTACTCCAGTTACTTGGAGTATAAATAAAATTACTTCTTACCATCAACTAAGTTTTATTACTTCTACAATAGGTTGTAGGCCCAGGAGGTATATGCCTGTGATAGTAATGTGAAGTTTTTAAATGTTTTTTAATAGGTAAATATAGAAACGAACACACTTAATCAGAATTGGTTTTATTGTAACTAAGACGTCCGGTTTCGGGTTCTAAAATTTCAGCGCATCGTCAGGTTCCCGATTAAGGTTACTTAATCGGGAAGTAAGTAGACTATCAGGTTGATTATGCCAGATTACTGTTAATGGGGAAAATATCTTACTAAACATCGACGTTAGGGGCATTATTTGGAGGAGAAGATATATAGAAAGTTGAACAGTACGGTCATGTGAAGTGTTAGTTTCGCCATTCTTTTTAAGTTGTCGTACCGTCTTTGTTACAATCGTTCTACGCTTCTTCTTTCCCTCCATGGTCTCCATCTAGTCACACTTTCACTCCAGTCAGCTTTCTTGGCTTCTAGCCACATATCCGACCCAGTTCGGATCGTATATTTTCGGGTTGAAAAAGTTTTAAAACCTTTTGGTGAGATTCCTGTTGGTAAAACGTTTGAATAGTAAGGAACTAAGGATGTATCTTGTCAATACCTGGTGCTTTGCCTGTTTTGATATCAGTTGATAGTTATTTATTGTTACAGGAACTAAGCAGACTCAATGGTTTCCGTTTATCCATCTCTGCGCCTATTGCTTATTTTTTACAACAGCTCCTGAGCTAAATCAGGTTCACTGTAGCTCCATCTTATAGTAAAAAGGCAAGAAATATATAAAACCTCCAGTAAAAAGACAGGGTAAACCCAATAAAAACTATTGTGTAGATAAGAAGTGGAGCGAAAATTCAAACAGCGTATTTAATGTTTAGATCATTAGTTGAGATTTTTGTGTGTCACTGTGAAGAAGACATCTAAGATTGAACAGGCACTTCCTAGATTTATTAAGAATAATAAAATATGAAAATTTTTTTTTAAAACGCTTTTCTTTAGTTACGAATGACTAAAGTTAAAAATATTATAAAAAAATCAACTAAAAAGCAAAAAATAAAAAAAAACTGAAAAAATCTAACACATTCGTTAAAGAAAAGTGTGGCGCGTCTTCATGGAATAAACTGTTTTCGCCCCACGCTTTTCTTTAACGAATGTGTTAGATTTTTTTTATTTTTTTTTATTTTTTGCTTTTTAGTTTATTTTTTTATAATAGTTTTAATTTTAATCACTCGTAACTAAAGAAAAGCGTTTCTTAATTTCTTTTTTATATTTTTTTTATTTTTTACGTTTTAGTCTTACACTTTTCAAACATTAAAATACATATATCGTCATGTTTATTAAGATATGTATAAAACATATGATGTACTAACATGAAAAGTAGTGCAAAAAATTTGAAACTTTATTGTTTATTTATGAAGCATAACGTAAACAATTAACGTAAACAGTGAAATTATGTATATTTCATATAATTAGCTACAATCTGTAAAAGTTTCAAGTTTCTTCATTGTAAAAAACAAGAAAATTTAAGAATTTTCCGTTAAAATCGTTTTTTTATTTAAACAATTATTAACAAACATAAAAATTTTTTTTATTGACAATTCGTGTATTGTTTCCGCGAATGCATATGTCTGCAAATTTTCAGTCATTTGCATTGAAAAAAAGGCAGTCAAATTAACGTCTAAAGATTTGACCCAAACGATTGAGCTAAAAAAAGCGTTTAATTAATACGCCAAAACGAATTCTATGTTAATTGTAGCACAAAACGTATCTACAGGTGGTTTTTCTAAGACTACGATAAAAACACGAATTTTTTGAATTTGAGTTCTGGTTGAAGTTTTATTTCGTATCGTATTGAAAGTTGACACGAATAAGCGCCGATTTTTATATAAACAAACATATAGGCGTTCAAAATTTGAAACTTTATTGTTTATTTATGAAGCATAACGTAAATAATTAACGTAAAAAGTGAAATTATGTATAGTTCATATCATTAGCTACAATCCGTAAAAGTTTCAGGTTTTTACATTGTAAAAAACAAGAGAATTTCAGCATTTTCCATTAAAATCGTTTTTTTATTTAAACAATTAATAGACATAAAATTTTTTTATTGGCTATTCGTGTATTGTTCACGCGAATGCATATATGTCTGCAAATTTTCATTCATTTGCATTGGGGAAAAGGCAGTCAAATTAACGTCTAAAGATTTGACGCAAAACTATTGAACTACTAAAGAAAAGCGTTTAAAAATAAAGGAGAAGAAAAAAGACAAAATTAATGTAAACTAAAGTAATAAGAGCAATAAAAATTATAAAAGTTTGTAAGTAGTTTAAGAATTCTTTCCTGGTACATCCGTTTTCATTGATAAACATTTTGATCTCCTTTTTTTATCCTACATTATATTATTACATAATGTATACCCACCAACCAAAAAGCACAGATAATGGCGGGCTATAAAACCATAAAATTATTATTAGAATATTTAAATTTTATTAACCAGCCAGACAGAGGTTATTTATGTGAATTCCAGGACCGCAGTGAGATAAGAACTTACGTAATTACTGCTGTTTTGTTCTAATTCCTAATGAAGCTAATTAACACGTATATAAATAAGTTTTTTATATTTAACTCCATTGAGTATAGCAATATACCTACATGAGCAATAAGCATTTATTTTGTTAAATCTAACGACATGTAGAATGTAGAGTTATAGTTGAAGTAAGAAATATAGTAGAATGATCATTGCCAGTGGCGTGCTGGCCATATAAATGGATCGGTGCAATCACCGAGAGGCTGCGGCCTCTTGAGGCCGGTCAAATAAGTTTTTTCACAAAAAATTTTAGATGCAGGACATAAAATTTTTATTCTAATCGAATGATACTTAACAAAACAAAATCCACGAGGAAAATAAACTTCCTGTAGCTGGCTGTATACCATAATTCACAAAAATACTAGATTTGTTGTAAAAGGTATATTTTAAAATACCCTAAATAAGGGTCACAATAAGACAAAACGTTTTCGGATTAAGAAATCCATCATCAGTGTTCTAAAAGCACTAACATTAAGTACATATAACCTAATTAATTGAGAAAAAGTTTAAAAATTGACAGAGGTTTTAAAAAACAAGAGGCCATACTTACAAAAAATAGCATGCCTGAGCCACCAAAATGTGTTGGGTAAAAACCCTTTAAATGTTAACGATTATGTTATGTTACATATTTATATAAAAGTTAAATGATGTTCTAGATATGCCTGGATGTTACCCAGGGCAACACAGGACTCTTCCCACGTGGTTGGAATTTTTTTGGAGAAAACCTCACATATTGGATTTCAATGGCCAACTGACAACTGAATTCAAGAGCAACTCAGAATGACGTTAAGAACTGTTAATGGAACCTAGTTATATTATTATTTCAGCCACAACGTTTAAAGATGATTTTAATATTTGAGATAAAAAACAGTATCAAATTTACATATGTTGGAGTTAAAGTTATTCGAAAATAGATGAAAAAATTCTTTAAATTAATCCATTAATTAAGTAATCAAATAGGAAAATAAAATGTTTACGTTACCAGAAGTTATGCAGTCAACAATACCAATAGTTGTTGTGTTAGTGGTATGATATCAATACAATTAGACAAACAATGGGAAAAGGCCTTACACGTATAGACGTCTAGGAACACAAAATTGAATGTAATGTGCACATATGTGTACAAATCTAAGAGTATTAATTGAAAGATAAATGTTTGATGAGTGATAACTTGCTTAGAAGTGTAAAATGTAAGTGGACCCAACATAAATTGGATAAAGATGGAATATGTAATATGATAATTAAAGAAATACTGTTTTTTGTATCTGACTGAAAATGAGACTAAAAGTAGCTTGATGGAAACTAAGTCCTCCAGAGACCTGACATCAAATTGCTTGAAAATGAAGTGATTGTAAAATATGGGGAGAGTTGGAGGGTATGAAAAGTCTGACAGAGTATGTTGTGATATTGAACCATGAAAGATGTGTAGTGTGTTATGATAGGAGAGTTTTCTAATCGATAAGCTATGAGATAAGACAAAGAAGAAGAGGTTGGCTGGAATGAGAATCAATTCTGAGAGATGTGGTGGTATATGCGATATAGGAGCTAAATTTTTTTTTTTTTTTTGAAAATTAAAGCAGGTGTAAAATAATGAGAATGTGGGAGGATGAAGTACGAATGAAGTATTAAAGAGATAAAGTAAAATGTTGCTTATCGACAATTGGAAGTGAAATGGATGTAGGTGGTAGTCATGAATGATGAAGCAAAGAAAAGAGAAAATTGTATCAGATGTGGTTTATGAAAAAAGTTGACCTACACCGTTCTTTGAAAAAAGACGCCCACGTGCGCTAAAGTGGCACTTTACGCCCGCCAAATGTATACATAATATGGACTTTACCGCCCGGTCGTGCATAAATCATATTTATAGAAAACAGCGACAAATTGAAATACACCAAACTACGTCGGATGTGCACTCATGCCCCTACCTTCTTTTTTCTGCCATACTATCGTAATAAGCAAAGTCCACCTCCCCCTTCTCCACAACGTAGTTTGTGGATATTCCCAATTTCCCCAGACAAACAGTCAGAACTTAAGTGAGATAAGTTTTCCACTTCAACACATTTGCAAATCTTTGAGAAATGGAAAAATGATCAAGAAAACAAGAATTTTAATCAGTATCAGAACGAGGGCTTTAAATATTTTGCAAAAATGCGTGTTCTACATATAATATTCAAATTGATATTGGAAATAAAACTGTTTGTGTACTTTTAGTATCAAAAGAACGAATTACTTTGAAAATAAACAGAGGGACGCAAGCATGGAAGCAATACTTTTAACGAATATCGTAATAGTATAATATTACTTGGCAGACTTCCCGGCAAATAAACTTAAAGATTTTAGCAAATTGGACGCCTTGGATTTGTAGTACAACTGTGTGAGTATGCAAATAAACTCGATATAAAGCAATTTTTTTAAATACTTACGAAAATAAATGTTCCATGGTAGATTGGATGCGTGTGATAACTTTATTGTCCACGGAAACAAATAAATAAAATTGAATAAAATGTAAAACAACTATCAATACTATATTTATTTCGGTAAAGAGCGTGCTTATTTCTCGGTGAGGGTGTGTTTTGACCTTTCCCGACCGACCGCTAAAATGTGACTGAACTGAACTCATACTCATTATAGCCTAATAAAATAAAAAAAAAAAAGTCAAAATGTAAATTCGTACAGGTTAAAACAAATTTTATATCAAAGTTTAGGTGGATACAAAAGATATTTTCAAGAAAGTATCCAAATCATACAAGGGAATCATTGTTGAAATAATTAAAAAGGGGTCTTTTAACTGCTGAGGTAATTCGCTTATTAATGAAGGTCTATGGCATTTTTTTCTGCAAAGTTGAAGGTAAATCTTTCACATAAGACTTATTAAATTAAATTTGACCCCCTATTTATTTAAATAATTGTATATAAAACTTTAAAAACAAATTTGCAAAAAATTATTTTTAGCGTTTTAAATAAGCACTATAAAATATCTTATTTTACAGACTAAGTTGCGATATGTTACCAGTATTAAGCAAAAAAAATTGGTCAAAAAATATTTAATATTTTTTGAGATATTTAATTTGTTTATTAAATGTTACTATATTTTCAATTGCAAAAACGCGGTTGTTGCCAAAAAAATATTCACCTGCTTAAGATCTCATTATTTTTATTTTTATGTAAATTTTTGATAAAGGTATTCATAAATTCAAATTTCAATTAAACTCCCCCCTAAAATGGCATTTGAAAATTATTCAAATTTGTTTATAATTTGTTTTTTTAATAACGTCGCAAGGATTAAGTATTTTGAAATGCCGTTTCGATAATTGGGTTCCTGGGAATTTTTTACTAATTAACAAAATTTTTTTGTCGTTTTTCTTCTTCATTTTTTTTCTTGGAGTTATATTACTACGGGCCCTTTTAGGGTTAAATTTTATTAAGAATGTCGAATCTCTGAGTTGTAGATTCTAGACCTAAAAATATTAAGATTTAACTAAAATCTCTTAAATAAAATGTGGCTACTTACTGAGTTACAGGGTGTTTTATTTAAAAATTTAAAAATTATTGTTATCAAGTATTTTAAAACTATTTGACGTATCCTTATCATACTTGGCAGAAAGTGTGGCTATTATACACCCTACCAAATTGTGATTAATAAACGTTTCTAGCTAGTGCCAGAGGCGTGCGACAGGGGATAGTGAATGATTGACCTTTTCCAAATTCTACGCCACTGAGTGAATTACTATTGTAGCGAAATTTTTCGATTCTCCAATACTTTGTATGTAAATAACTTTATTGGTATCATCAGTTTGAGAGATATTGGAAGTTTAAAATGAATCAATGAATGAATCAAAATAACTATGCCGTTTCATTTTTAACGTCCAATATCTCGAAAACTAATGACTTAATCGTTACCAGTAAGGAGTATATTATTTACATAGAAAGTATTGGAGAATCGAAAAATTTCGCTAAAATAGTAATTCCCTCAGTGGCGTGGAATTTGGGAAGGGTCAACCATTAACTGTCCCCTGTCGTACGCCTCTGGTGGTAGCTAGAAACTTTTATTTATCACAATTTAGTAGACTGTATTGTACTCACACTTTCTGTCAAGTATGATAGGGATACGTCAAATAGTTTGAAAGTACTTGGTAAAAATAATTTTTAAATTTTTAAATAAAACACCCTGTAACTCAGTAAGTATTCACATTTTATTTAAGTGATTTCAGACCAATCTTATTATTTTTAGGTCTAGAATCTACAACTTCTTAATGAAACTTAACCCAAAAAGGGCCCGTAGTAGTATAACTCCAAGAAAAAAAAAAGAAGAGGAAAAAAGACAAAAAAATTTGTTAATTAGTTAAAAATTCCCAGAAACCCAATTATCGAAACGGCATTTCAAAATATTTAATCCCCGCGACGCGCGACGCTATTAAAAAAACAAATGTTTGGTATCATTCGATAGATTTTTGACAAATATTGAGCACTGGTACCAGGGTACCAGGTTTCTCCCCATATAATAATCTGACGCGCTCGAGTTACTGCAAAAATCCCCGCTTGAGCTCCCCTATCATAAACGATGTTTCATTAAAAAAATCTTAAAATTCAAATGATACTACCGACGCCGACGTCTCAAAAAATTTTAATTAATTGTAATGTATATGTAATTTTTGAGAACTTCATAGTTTTAAATAACTACCACCTTTAAGAGGATATTACTCAATTCTAAATGGCTAGATTATAATTTTATAGATGTTTTTTAAAGCTAAGATGTAATCTTTAAAAACACTAAATTATTTTACTTTGAAAATGAAATAAACAATTTCTTTTTGAGAAAACAAAAAAAAATGTAATGCAAAAATCGAAAAATATCAATAATAAAATGATGTAAAAAGACAACTGACCTAAAAAGAATTTAATAATAAATTAAAAAAATAATAAATATTAAAAAAAAATGAGCTCTTCTGTATACAGTATGTCTACGTAACTTAGAACCATGTACGAAACTTGTTTTATTTTTAATTTTACGAAACAATTATTCTTCATAAAATGTTCTGCGTGGTCTAAAATCTCAGATGAAATCAACAGATAGCAAATTTTATCAATTTTATACGAGGTATGTCAAAAAATATGAATTTCGCTCAAGAATAAAGTACCTTTACATATACATATTTAATAATCTCGAAATTTGTTATTATGGAAAGTTGTTTGGAATTAAAAACTATCTTTTAATATGCAATTTTATTCTTTTAATTAATTTTTTTTAATATTGTTTGATACTGTACCGATTGAAATTATATACTGATAACCAACATCATTACACTGCTATCATTTTGGATTTTCCAATTTTAATGTTTGATTCGGATTCAGCATGATCAAAAACAAAATAGAAACATTTTTGATAAAAGTAGAATGATGAATTCTCCTAAATGATGAATTATTTATACAAAACAGCTTTTATTGTTTAAACAATTAAGAAACAATTAGCGGCTAAATCTGTGAGTAGAACTTTTTAATTTAACATACAGGGTGGGCCAAAGAAAACAGTTTGGCAGTAGTTATTAGATTTTAAGGAAATGTCGAAACAGGTCGATTTTTATTTTTATATTGCAATTTTTTGCATATATTTCATACTAGTGACATCATCCATCTGAGCGTGAGAGGTAACCGATGATTTTTTTTAAATTGGAATTGGGGTCGTGTGGTAGCTCATTTGAAAGGGTGTTCAATTTTCTATTCAGTAATATAAACATTAATATCATTATTTATATAGGGTGACCAAAAAAATAATTTTTGAATTTTGAATTAATTGAAGCAAAAAGAAGAATGTATGTAATTTATTTAACTCAAAATACATTGTACTGCTGTCAGAAAATATAAAAAATGTTTATTTCACAAATAAACATTTCTTTTCGCTTAATTTAAATCACAAACAGCATCCCACCTACCTCTTGGCAGTTTGAACATTTATTTTAAGCGAAAAGCAATGCTTATTTGGTAAATAAACATTTTTTTTTCTATTTTCTGACAGTATATAATGTATATTGAGTTAAATAAATTACATACCTTCTTCTTTTTGCGTCAATTAATTTAATTCAAAAATTATGTGATATAATGGTATTAATGTATTGTAGCGTGATTAGTGTAATTACTTCTAATTACAATAAAACTAGCGGTTCGTAATTTATATACGACTTTATTTTTTATTTATACAAGTTTACTTTACAAACTTTAGCTTAAGACTAACTCTATTTACAAATATGTCCTATTTATATATGCGATACAGATATTCCAGAAATATCTATATATCTCCAGCTATGTCCATGTGACTCGACCGCTTGCACGTCATCGGCGCTGCATCGGCGTATCTCGAAACATCGATAGTGTTCTGTCTGTGCGGAGACGGGAGCTGGTATACGAGGGTAGGTCAATAATTATTTTGTTACACTGCTCCCCTCTTAAGATCTGAGCGTCCCGATCAGCAACTCTAGATGGCCCAGGATGGCGGAATCTACAGGATTCTCCAGCTCTGCATACACCCCTAGAAAAGAAGTAACAGTCTACTGTCTTTGAAGGGTATGACATCTTCGGGTTCATGCAACACACAGTAATCCGTACGCCAGTTTCTCTGAAGATCACTTCCAGCATGCTTCTCACAATCTTCCAATCCAGATTTTCTACTGCATGCCCAATTTTTGGTAAAGCCAAATCTTTGATGTCATAATTACAGACCATTTTCTTCAAATTAGTTAGAGCACGCCATATGTTCTCGTAGCTTGGCGTGTCCGTATAAGACTTCCTGGTCACTATATACAGCAAAGATCGAGGACCATCTTCCAATCGCAATACTCTTCCAATTTTAGGTTGTTGATTCCTTAACTCGTCCAGGCGGCCGAACTTTCTATTGAATACGGACGAGATTCCTTTAGTCATCTCGAGGTCTTGGGCAACACAGTGGGCCAGAGAGACGTTTTCTGGAACACCAAACAGATCTTGCTGAACTTCTGTGGTCACGCCGAATCTAGCACTCTTTCTCGCTGCGTAATTTGACATAAATTGATTAAAACTTGGCTGTGCGACATCTTTCATCTCCTGTTGGAGGACTCGTGCTTCTTCTGTTTCATTTGAGCCAGCATATGGTGCAAGACGATTTATGTGAATAACTTTTGGTTTACCGTTTGGCAACTTCTTAATTCTATATATTACGTCATTTATTTTCTTCTTAACTTCATATGGACCTTCCCATTGTCTTTGCAGTTTAGGACATAAGCCTCGACGACGTTGCGGATTATAAAGCCAGACAAGATCACCTACTTCGAAGCTTTCATTCTTGCATCGAGAATCATATTGATCTTTCATTCTGTCACTGGCTATCTGGATGTGTTGTCGGGCAAGTTCATGAATGTTGTTCATTCGTAATTTCAGGCGGTCAACGTAGTCTTCGCCTGCAACATGTTCCTCGGAAGGTCCGCAGCCAAACTCTAGGTCGCAGGGCAACCGAACTTCACGACCCAACATCAGGCAGGTTGGTGTTTGACCTGTAGTTTCATTTACGGCCGAGCGGTAGGCCATCAGGAATAAATGAATGTGTTGGTCCCAATCTCGCTGATGTTCAGATACAACTTTGGACAAGTGTTTACCCATCGTTCGGTTCATCCTCTCGACCATCCCATCTGATTGAGGATGCAGGGGTGTTGTTCTGGTCTTATTGACACCAATCAATTTACAAACGTTTTGGAAAAGAGCTGACTCAAAGTTTCGCCCTTGGTCGGAGTGGATCTCCAAGGGAACACCAAATCCGCTGAAGAATTCTTTAACAAGTACCTCTGCAACGGTAGCAGCTTCTTGATTTGGTAATGCATAGGCCTCGGTCCATTTCGTAAAATAATCCATGGCTACCAGGATGTATTTATTTCCAACATCAGTTTCTGGAAATGGACCTGCAATGTCGATTGCTACTCTTTCCATAGGACTGCCAACATTGTACTGTCTCATGGGTGCTCTCTTTTTACCAACTGGACCATTACCGGATGCACACAGTTCACATTTCTGGCACCATCTTCTTACATCATCTTTACAGTTCACCCAATAGAACCGTTCTCGAACCTTTTGCAGAGTCTTCGTAATACCAAAGTGTCCACCTGATGTACCGTCATGCAACTGACGCAATACTTCTGACACTTTACTTTTAGGTACAATCAACTGAAGCTTAGATTCTGTACCATCATCGTTCTCAAAGGTTCTGTACAGAAGATCATCTTTTAGTATCAGGCAATTCCATTGGCTCCAGTAGGCCTTGACTTCCGGACTACATGCACTAATGTTTTGCCAACTAGGTCTCTCACCTCGACGCATCCAATCCAATACTCTTTTTATACATGGATCGTCTTCTTGGGCTTCTTGTAACTGTTGTGGCTGCCATTGCTCATTAACGACGGTAGTTCGTCTCACAGGGCAAAGCTGTTCATCTACTTTAAGCCGGTGATTACAAATTTCACTGCATGGCCGTATCGAGGAAGCATCTGTATTTGAACCAACTCTTCCAGCCCTCTTCATGCGTCTCTTCGGCATCGTGTCACGAATCACCCTCCGTACCATTTCCACCAAACGTTCATCTTTTCTCTTATCGCCTTTTTCCACGGTTATTACTCGATTGCTTCGTGAAGCTTGGCTAGCTGCTTCGTGTTCCAAGGCAATAGCAAGTGCTTCATCTAAAACTTTCGGTCTTGCTAGTCGTAAAGCTTTCTGTAGTTCATTATCTTTCAGCCCATTGACGAAGGTATCTACTGCAATTTCTTCTAAAACGCTGTCTGGCACCTCTGGATAAGCCAACCGCACCACACGAGCCACATCTGCTTCAAATTCTTGCAGATTCTCACTTGCTCGTTGACTTCTATTTCTCAGTTGTGCTTTGTATACTTGTTGTAGATGGGCATCTCCATAGCGTTTTTCTAGACGAGTGAACAAGGTCTGGTAACATTTTTCTTGACCCTTAGGAATTGATCTTAATATATCTGCAGCATCACCTCGCAAAGCAGCAGTCAAGGAAACAGCCTTTTCTTGTTCGGTCCAATGGTTGGCGGTCGCAATAGCTTCGAATTGTCTAAGGTATATGGACCAAGAGGACTTCCCATCGAATGGTGGTAATTTAAATCTCATATGATGCGATGTTTCGTCTCTCGGTGTTTCATCCTTCACTACAAGATCTAAAGCTACTGCATTAACTGATGGTTGTACTTTTGTATCAGTTATCATGCTCTCTAGTTGTTTGATCTTCTCTTCTACGGTCTCTACACTTTTCTGCATCTTATCGAATGTTCTAGAAACTTCTTCAAATTTCTCATTGTTCTGTTTACAAACTTCTTCTAGTTTTTCGTTGTTTTGCCTACAGACCTCTTTAATTATTTGAGAAGTCTCATCGAATCTTTTAGCAACATTTTCGAATTTCTCGTCGCTTTTTCTACTAACTTCTTCAAGTTTCTCGTCGCTTCTTCTAGAAGTTTCATCGATCGTTTCAGAAACAGTTTTTAATTTCGATAAGATTACTTGTTCTGCTGACTGGAAGTGGAACGTCTTTAGGTCTTCTCCGTTCTTCGTGAGGACATCCTCGAGTCGTGCTTGTAGGACTATCTTGAGCCCACTGCTGTCCAGATCCCGTTCCTCGAGCTGTTCACGGAGCTGTTTTACTGTAAGTTCTTGTAGCAACATCTTTGGTCGGCACACACGTACTTTCCAAAATGTCTTTTAACAGTCTTTCCGAATACCGAACAATTAACGCACTCCGGTTATTCCCGACGAATAAAGTTCAAAAGTCTTTTAAAGTCTCTCTGTAATTCACTTATTTATATCGCACTAAGTTAACCGAACACCGACACCAACTGTAGCGTGATTAGTGTAATTACTTCTAATTACAATAAAACTAGCGGTTCGTAATTTATATACGACTTTATTTTTTATTTATACAAGTTTACTTTACAAACTTTAGCTTAAGACTAACTCTATTTACAAATATGTCCTATTTATATATGCGATACAGATATTCCAGAAATATCTATAGTTCTCCAGCTATGTCCATGTGACTCGACCGCTTGCACGTCATCGGCGCTGCATCGGCGTATCTCGAAACATCGATAGTGTTCTGTCTGTGCGGAGACGGGAGCTGGTATACGAGGGTAGGTCAATAATTATTTTGTTACAGTATATATTATTGAATAGAGAATTGAACACCCTTTCAAATGAGCTACCACACGACCCCTATTCCCATTTAAAAAAATCATCGATTACGTCATCACGCCCAGATGGATGACGTCAGTTGTATGAAATATATATCCAAAAATTTTAATAAAAATAAAAATCGACCTGTTTCGGCATTTCCTTAAAATTTAATAACTACTGCCAAATATCGAGGTGGACTGTTTTCTTTGGCCCACGCTGTATATTATATTATAAACTAACAAAAAAGTATAAGAAAAATATAGGCTTGTTTGATTTTTCTGAAACAATGCATGTTTTCGATCTACATCTATTCCCATATAATATTATACTTGGCAGACTTCCCGGCAAATAAACTTAAAGATTTTAGCAAATTGGACGCCTTGGATTTGCAGTAATACAACAACCAACTGTAAGTATGCAAATAAATTCGGAATAAAGCAAATATAGCAATGAGGTAATCGCTTGTTGACTTTTTTTATTACCTCAGTCTTGCGATAATTATTTATCTCGACGTTCTAATCAACAATTCTTACTACACTCATAAATGTTTTCGTGTTTATCTATATGTAATGTTTAATGCGAGTATAACTCATGTAGGTAAGAGCTTTGAGAAAAAAACTTCCTTTGATTATATTGAAACTGATTCAAGATGAACCGTATTGGTGGGATCAAGATATTTCGCAGAAAATAACAAAGAAAAGAGAATTGTATCAAAAATATCTGAACACAAAAAACGTGGAAGACAGAATACATTATAAAAGAATGCAAGCGAGGGTCAGAAGAAAAATATGTCAAAAGAAAAACGAATCCTGGACAAAAAAGTGTACCATGCTAAATACATACATAGGTGGAAGCCAAAGTTCAGAAAGTTGGAAACTATTAAAAAATTTAAGAAACGACAGAAAGAAAGACATTATTCAGTCCATATCACCACAAACTTGGGAAGGATACTTTGAAGATTTACTAACAGAGACAAGAGAGCCCTTCAAACAGATACAATCCAACGGTATACAAGGCGTCAGGTTGATAGGATCACCAATCAGAATAAATGAGAGAGAAGTCGAAACCATATGCAAACAGTTGAAGAATGGCAAATCACCTGGCCCAGGAAATATAGCTCCGGAACTCATCAAATATGAACCTAAAGTTCTAATTGACCGGCTAAGACAACTTTTCCAGCAATGCTTGAATAACCATGAAATACCTGAAGAATGGAAAGAGTCACATCTGAGCACTATCCACAAAAAGGGAGATAAATCAAAACCTGAAAACTATAGAGGAATTGCAGTCACTAGTAGTATCAGCAGAATATATGGAAAACTTATTAAAAACCGAATAGAAGAAGAATACCAAAATATGGAAGCCGAAGAACAGGTTGGTTTTCGCGCAGGTCGATCTACAATAGATCATGTTTTTTTTTGTCCATTACTCAGATAATTGAAAAGAAAGTTGCTCGTGGCCAAGAAGTCCATCTGCTGTTTGTAGACCGTAGAAAAGCGTATGATAGTGTCCCGCTGGTTAAATTATGGGAGGCACTGGCGAAAACAAATGTAAATATAGAATTGGTTGAAGCCGTAAAAACGTTGTACTACCAACAAACAACAAGAATTAAAACGGGAAATCTCATAACACCTGGATTCACAGTAACTAAAGGACTAAGGCAAGGATGCTGTATCTCACCAACACTATTCAAAATATACCTCGAAGCAGCACTCAACAAATGGAAGAAAAAATGTACGAATATGGGGATACCACTAACGGATTCAACTTTGTAGGTACACGCGTGCTTTGCGGATGACCAGGTGATCATCGCACAGGACTGTGAAGATCTTAGTTACATGATGCGAAAACTATTAGAAGAGTTTACAGAGTGGGGCCTGGAAGTGAATATGGAAAAAGCTGAATACATGAGTATCGGAGGAGACCAACATAGCCTTCGAGTAGAGGAAAATCAAGAAATAAAATTATGTGAAGACTACAAATACCTGGGAGTAAATATCACTCAAGACGGAAAATTAGATGCAGCTATTAAGGAACGAAATATACAGGGAAGGAAAGGCATATCCTTACTGAACAGCGTACTGTGGGATAAAAATATTTCTAAGGAAAATAAAAAAAGAATATATAACACGAGACATGGAAGCTTGGACACTGAAAAAGATAAACATCAAAATCATTGAGGCATTCGAGATGTGGTGTTATAGGAGAATGTGGAAAATACCATGGACAGAAAGAGTAACAAATCAAGATGTTTTGCTGAAGATGGGGAAGGAATGCAACGTCATAAAAACCATACAAACGAAAAAACTGGAATATCTAGGCCACATAATGAGAGGAGAAAAGTTTTCTCTGCTAAGACTCATAATCCAATGAAAAATCTCGGGAAAGAGAAATGTGGGACGTAGGAGAATTTCCTGGTTGCATCTTAGGTTTTAGACCATGCCCAACTTTTTCTGAAGAATTACTTTTTTTCGTAATATTAATAATAAAAAAGTTTCCCATAAGCTGCTAACTTAAGTAGACACTCTGTATAATAACATATACTTTTTTTCTCAAAGCATACTTTTCTCGTACAAGTAATCTTTCTTCCACTATCCTATTGTAAACGTTGAAATGGTAATTTAAAATAAACGACATAAAAGCAGAACATATTTTAAACAACCTCTGTCATTCCACCGATTAGTACCGTCGACATTTCGGCAGGCAACTACAATAAAACGATCCCATTAGAATGAAATGAATAAAGGAATTCAGAAAATGTTCGTGCAAATTTAATGTGGTGCTGAATAGAGGATGTGACTCCAACAAAAGTGAGGCCGCTATTTATCCACGGAGTCTCTTTTTGAATAAGGTCAGTTTTCAGTACGAGTCAGTGTCAGTGGCCGTGTAGGTATTTCGTTATTATCTGCTGCTTTAAACAATTCGTTTAATTTCGACGTAGGCGAATTGGTCTTATCAAAGTCTATACATTCAGACCAGTGACACTTTCATAGAAGCGTTTAGTTAACGTTAATGTGGAAGGGTCATTAGAGACGAATTTATTCTTTACATTAAAATTTTTAGATACAAAATGGATCGTGGTTAGCAAGCTTTAACCCTAAACCACTGATATGCGGTATACCACACCGCACCGAAAATATAATTTACATAGTAGGGGTCGTAGGGGAGTGCAATCAGAACCAAAACATGCATTGTTTCGGAATAATTCAAACAAGCTTATATTTTTTTAAAACTTTTTTTGTTAGTTTATATACATGTTAAAGTAAAAAGTTCTACTCGCAGATTTGGCCGCTAATTGTTTATTAATTGTTTAAACAATAACAATTGTTTTGTATAAATAATTTTAAAAATATCGTTGAATTCACCATTTGACTTTGATCAAATATGTTTCTATTTTGTTTTTGGTTATGCTGAATCCGAATATGGCATTACAATTTGAAAATCTTATACAGAAGCTCTTTTACAGTATGTTTGCGTAGCGAGGAACCACATGGAAAACTTTTTTATTATCAATTTTACGAAAAAAGTTATTCTTTATAAAATACTCTGGATAGTCAAAAATCTAAATCTCAACCACCAGATATCAAATTTTATCAATTTTATACGAGTTATGTCAAAAATATGAATTTCTTTAAAGAGTAAAGTACCTTTTTATTCCAGAATATCAAAAAATGCTATTATGAAAAGTTGTTTGAAATTAAAAACTATGTTTTAATATACAATTACATTATTCTAATCGAAATAAAATTTTCAATTTTTTCTCAAATTACGGATACTCATCATCATTTTATTACAATTATTATAACTATTTTATTATCAATTTTACGAAAAAAAGTTATTCTTCATAAAATGCTCTACGTGGTCTAAAATATATGATACAATCATCAGATATCAAATTTTTTCAGTTTTATACGAGGTATGTAAAAAATATGAATTTTTCTTAAGAGTCAAGTGTCTTTATTATTCACAATATTTGAATTAGAAGGACGTAGTTGAATACTGAAACATATTTTTTAATTCTAAACAACTTTTCTTAATAACAATTTTCGATATTGTGAAATATAAAGATACTTTACTCTTGAGTGAAATTCATATTTTTTGACATACCTCGTATAAAATTAATAAAATTTTCTATTTGATGGCTGCATCTTAAATTATATATAATGCAGAGTGTTTTATAAAGAATAACTTTTTTTCGTAAGACTGATAATAACAAAGTTATCAACAGGTTCCAAGTTACGCAGACATACTGTATAAGAGCTAAAAAAAATTTTTTTGTTGAACATTTATTATTGTTGAAGCTTAATATTAAATGTATTTTAGATACGTTTTACAGAAAAAAATTTTTATCACTTTGTATAAACATTTTTTAGCTGGTAATTTTCGGTTTTTGTATTACATTTTTGCTATCTTTCTTAATTTTCTCAAAAAGAAATGTAAAATAATTTAGTTCATTTTAAAGACTACATCCTGAGCTTTAAAAAAACACCTATAAAACTGTAATAGATCTGTTGAAAATTGAGTAGTACCGTCTTAAATTGGTGTTAATTCTCTAAAACTATGAAGTTTTCAAAAATTACATTTTTTTAGACGTCGTATCATTTGAATTAAATTTTTGAGATTTTTTTTTTAATAAAACATCGTTTAGTAAGATGATTGGAAGGTAAGTTGTCCAAAATTCAGAGTTTTATAAGAAAAATTGTATTAGTTACACATTTTTAAATCATTTTTAAACAAAATTCATGTAAGTCTCACTTTCAGCCTACACTGTACTTATGCCCATATATTTTGTTTCTTTTTGTTATAACTTTAAGATAGCTTAATTATTCTTCTTTCATGTTCAATTTGTAAAATTTTATTTGATCGATTAGTTAAAGAATTACATTAAAATAACCGTGCACTTCGTCGTACGCTAGTTTACAGTGCGCCAATGTTTGTGAGAAGAAGAAGGGTGACTTTAGCGTTATAAATAAAAAATTATAGAAGCTACAGATTTAATTTTAGAAAAATCTTTATACAAGGTTTTTTTGGTAAAATTTTCTGAATTTTTCAATGGCCAAGTCAGTTTTTTTCTAAAATTTATATTTTCGGAGTTATTTAAAAAAATATCTAATTTCTCAGTTCATTTGTTTAATAAAAAATGAAGCATCCACTTCTCCAGAAGAACTTTTTGATATGTTGTTTATTAAACATTTCTTAATGAAATTACAAAAAGTTCTATCTTGTTTGATTTTTTCCGAAGTGAAAATCTATATGCACTCCCCTATAGTTATAAAACGTGTTTTATAAAAGATTTCTAGCATACAATCTGTGTACCTTCAAGTGGTGGTTTAGTCTTTGAGCTCCGTTGAACATTTTCTTGCGGTATCACGTACCGCATGTTAGTGTTTACGTTTGTATATTTAAAAGCAGTGCAGTGTATTCTTTCGCTATTAGTATGGCAACAAGTTCATCCAGTTGTTCTACCTACAAGTGGAAAACACTATTTTACTATTTTTGAGTTACCAATACTCCAGATTGTTTGTAATTCAGTTTATAAAGGATTTTGTAAGAACCTCCACCATTTTTTAATATTATACATCCGTTCTTAGTTTTCTTGAAAAAATAAAGTTTATTTTTTTGAGCAGTTTTTATTCGACAGCAGCGTGAAGAATCATTCCATAGTTGATGTAAAAAACAAATACAGTGATATAAAACAGATTCATATTGAAAACAAAGGAGAATAGGCAACGGTATGACATACCGCATGTCAGATTCTACGTCCTAAACCATCCACGTCAGTAGTTAAGGGTTAAATTTATTGACTAAAGAGTTAGATTTATAGATAATATATTTTTAATAGAAACTGGTTTTATATATTATGGTAAAATAAGCAAAATTTATCAATTAATTGAATGTGTGTGTATGTAAATTACAAAATATGTGAATACAAAAAGCGAAACAGTATGATTCGAAGAAAAATAAGATCAGCTAAATCAGAGTGGCATCAACAACAATGTAAAGAAATTGAGAACTACGAGCGTATCTATGACGCATTCAATATGCACAAAAAACTGAAAGAAGTTGCAGGACTGAATGTAATCCTCCACTAATCGAAGATAAAAACGGAAAAATTATAATCGATATCGAAGGTCAACTAATACGATGGACAGAATATATAAAGGAATTATTCGATGATGAAAGAAGCGAACTAGAAACGCTAAATGACATAAGCGGCCCTCCAATAACTAAGGAAGAAGTGCAATACTCTATAAAGAACGCAAAAAACGGGAAGGCGATCGGACCAGATGGGATTTACGTAGAAACACTAAAGCTTTTAGGTGTCGAGGGCATTAAGATACTTACGAAATTGTTCAACTTAATCTATGAAAGTGGAAAAATTCCTAAAGATTGGCTTAAATCCTCATTTGTTGTACTACCAAAAAAACACAGAGCCACAAAATGCAGCGACTATCGCACCATCAGCCTAATGAGTCATGTATTGAAAACGTTTCTTAGAATCATTCATCAAAGAACATATAGAAAAATTGAGGAAAGAATCTCAAGTACTCAATTCGGTTTTCGCTGTGGCCTTGGAACGCGTGATGCACTATTCGCAACCCAAGTTTTAATTCAAAGATGCAGAGATGTAAATCATGACGTTTTCATGTGCGCGATTGATTTTGAAAAGGCCTTTGATAAAGTTCGCCATGAAAAAATGCTACATATTCTCAAAACTTCCGGTCTGGACGGTAGGGACATTAGAATAATCGCAAATTTGTATTGGGGCCAGGCTGCATGTATTAGGGTTGCGAATCAGTGCTCTGAAGAAGTAAAAATCAAGCGCGGAGTTCGACAAGGCTGTATATTGTCACCAATGTTGTTTAATCTTTACGCTGAAACAATCTTAAATGCAGTCTTGGAAAACGCAAAAGAGGGAATACTCATTAATGGTATGCTTATGAACAATATCAGATACACAGATGACACCTTGTTGCTGACTGGATCAATTGAACATCTTCAAGCGTTATTGAATCAAATGGTGGCATTCTGCGCGATATATGGACTCAAACTCAACGCAAGAAAAACAAAGTTTATGGTTATTAGTAAACAGGCAGCCGTAAATAATAATAACTATAACGTAACAATCGGTAATGACTCAATTGAACGAGTAAGTAATCTTGTATATCTGGGTACTCATATTAATGAAAGCTGGAACCCTAGTACAGAAATAAAAAGTAGAATTGCCAAAGCAAGAACAAGTTTTATGAAATTTAAGAAAATCCTGTGCAGTCATGATCTAAATTTGGAACTTCGCATAAGAATGGTCCGATGTTATATATTCCCAGTACTACTTTACGGGGTTGAAGCATGGACACTGACAGAATCGCTTTTAAAAAACCTAGAAGCATTTGAAATGTGGGTCTACCGCCGTATTCTGAAGATCAGTTGGGTAGAAAGAGTCACAAACGAAAGGGTTTTGCAACGTTTGAATAAAAGTTGCGAAGTAGTGAACACGGTTAAAAGGCGCAAATTGGAATACTTTGGTCATATAATGCGTCACCCAGAAAAATATGACATACTTCACCTTGTCATGCAAGGTAAAATAATGGGAAAAAGAAGTGTGGGCCGCCGTACAACTTCTTGGCTTAAAAACCTACGCCAATGGTTTGGGAAAACTAGCACTGAACTATTTCGTGCGGCTGTAAATAAGACAATGATTGTTAATATGCTGCGCAACATGAGAGCCAACGATCGACAAGCGGTCTCGGCACCTTAAGAAGAAGAAGTATGTAAATTATATGTTATGGTACCTTTGATGATGAATGGAAGCTTTTTCTTACTCTTCCAGTGCACTGGAATGGATTGAACTGCGTATTCTTAAGCCGTGGACTCACGGTGCTGCGGTATCGTTCGACAAGATCGTTCAATTTGTTGACATATCTGGTTGTGTTGTCCTACGTCCTACATATTTTCAACTTTTATCTTAGTGTTGTATTCTGCAATTTTATTTTTATGATATATAATATGTTTTCATAAGTAATTTTGGTAACGTTACACTTTTAGAACTATTTATGGTAAATAAATTCAACCCACTTTTGCTTAGAAAGTTGTTCTATTTTTCAACATAACTTACCAAACTTAGCAAGAAAATTTGACCCTCATCCCTCTATCACTTTCCCAACTCCGGAACAAAGTGCTTTTCCTAAACATACCACCGTCAATTTTACCTCATGGCTCAAAATATCCGCCAAACTACAAACAGCTTCCATTTTAGCGATGTATGTAAGCTTTGGGACAATATCCCATATGATATTCATGAGATTTTGACGAAAAAGAAGGTATAAAACAAGAACCCTATTTGAATACACGTACTGCACATTGATAACAGGAATTTCAATATTCTTACCGAAAATACGAAAATTTAATAGATAACTGTATTTTGCGGCATGGAAAATTCCACATCGAAAATATAGGCCACATAGGTAATTGTTTTTGTGGTGTTTTTGTTATTAAACATTGTTTTTGTTATATGTTGTAATTTAATTGGTGCTCCTAAATACCACTGCTTTATATAAAAAATTTAATTCTCCTATTTTTAACAATTTGTTTATTTGCGAATCATAGATTAGATAACAACAGTCGGCTTATTCTTCAAAATAATGTTATTTGGAAGCATTGGAATACGTACATAGAAGAACTCAGGACCCCGATTTTTGACCCTTCGCTTCGTTATTGATCATTCGCTATCTGTATATGTAGGGTGTTTGTACAGATAGCGAATGATCGATAACGAAGCGAAGGATCAAAAATCGGGGTCCTGTACGGCAAATTCGCTTTTTTCGGACTTTTCAACACAAGGAACAGCTCCAAAAAGAAAAGTACTTGGTATACTTCAGAAATCATCAGAACGATTAAAATAGTAAGTCAAACGGGAAAAGCCAGTGGTCCAGATGAGATACGTCTTCTTCTTTAAGTTCCATCTTCTATCGAAGGTTGGAAATCATCATGGCAATGCGGACCCTGTTGACTGCCGCTCTAAATAGCAATGCACTACTGCATTCGAACCATTCCCTTAAGTTATTAAGCAAGGATATTCTTCGTATTCCCACATTTTGCTTTCCTCGGATTTTGCCTTGCATAATAAGTTGTAATAATGAGTATTTGTGCTATCTCATCCCATGTCCTAAGTACTCAAGTTTTCGTCTTTTTATAGTTAATATTATTTCCGCTTACCCAGGTATTTATATTCGTTACATTTACTTTACCTGGGTATGAAAATCACGAATGATGAAACACTGGACGGAGCCATTAAAGAACGAAATACTCGGGGCAGGAAAGCAATTACGCTCCTAAACTCAGTACTCTGGGACAAGCAGATAAACAACCAAAACAAGAAAAAGATCTATAACGCCGTAGTGAAAAGCATCATAACATACAGCTGCGAAGTATGGCCTATGAAGGAAAAAGCAAAACGATTGTTAGAAGTCCCCGAAATGGATTTCTGGAGAAGAGCTGCAGGAAGATCAAGAAGAGAACATGTCACCAATGAACGAATACGAGAAATAATGAAGGTCACACATACAATAAATGACGAAATCAATGAAATACAACTACGATGGTTTGGTCACGTATAAAGAATGCACGAAGACAGAATCCCAAAACAAATACAAAACTGGAAACCGCAAGGTAGAAGAAGAAGAGATAGACCGAGGAAAAGTTAGCAGGCAGGAATAAACAAAGCCATGGATGAAGGAGGTCTGCAAGTAGATCAATGTGCGGACAGAAAGGAATGGCAAACGGGTATCGGAAGACGGAGAACGTTGTAAACCGATAATATATATATATATATATATATATATATATATATATATATATATATATATATATATATATATATATATATACAGTGATGAGCGCACTAATAACCGGCAAAATAACGCAAAAGATGGAAAACATATTAAGTTGTGAGATAAAAAGAGATGCACCTAGTGGAGGTGTTAAATTTAGCGATAGTAACTTATAGATTGACATTATATTGATTGTTTCCCACCTTTAGACGTATCGAACGAATTTTAGAAATGCCACTGTCACAGTGACAGTTTTAGTTGACATACTCCTCTGATACGTCTAAAGGTGGGAAAGAATCAATATAATGTCAATTTATATGTTAATATCGCTAAATTTAACAACTCTACTAGTTTTATTTCTTTTTAACTCACAATTTAATATGTTTTCCATCTTTTGCGCTATTTTGCCGGTTATTAGCACGCTCATCACTGTATATATATAAATATATTATTTCCGCTTCATTTCCTATTCTCCTAGTTACTTCCATATTTAACATTCCTTGAATCCATGATATTCGTAGGATTCTTCTGTAACACCAAAAAATTCATAGGCTGCCAACTTATTCAGATGGACTTGTTTTAATGTCCACGCTTCCAAGCTATAAAGAAGAGTAGAGAACACGTAACACCGAAGCATTCTTCGGCGTAGTTCTAACCTTATATCCCGACAACAAAGAAACTTTTTAAGTTTAATGAATGATGCACGTGCTATTTAAATACTTGGCTTAATTTCTTTAGTTTGGTCTACATTTGATGTTATCCAGGTTCCTAAGTATTTGTAGTTATCCACACTCTCAATTAATAAGTATCTTCAATAGTCAATTGGATGTTTGCATGTGCTGATTTAGTCATGATCATGCATTTAGTTTTCTTTAAATTCATCTTCAGTCCGTACTCATGACGGCGTTCATTAAGGCGTTGCATTACGTTCTGTAAATCATTGTTGTTATGAGATACGTAAAGATATGTAAATAACCAAACTCAATGCAAAAACTTACAATAAGACAAATTACGTTGTAGTGCCAATGTGTAACAATGAAGCTACTACCTAGATTACTGCGTGACAAAATTGTTTAGTAATAAAACGACAACTCAGGCTGAACGTATTCTCGCTAGGTGGGTAGGTTTGGAGATGTATGCAGCTTCAATTGAGATGTTGGTTCATCGTGGCAGCAGCTAGGATTGTAGCCTTGCTACATCCCTTTCATAATCAGATGTGAACACCACGTAAAGTTAGGATGCCCCACCAAAAAGGGGGACAAGACAAACCCAATATATAACAAAAAAACCCAAGGATACATTGAACAGTATAATTTTTGAATGAAAATTCTACTTTAAATACATGAAATAGATAGAGAAAAATTCTTCCTTTCTACAAATCCTTTGGAAATCGGAATAACCAACAGATAAATCATTATCTCACAATAAAACACTGAAAAACGTTTGTTTTTCTATACTTCCACAAAATTTATTACAACTATCTTATTACTACAGCTGTTTCGGCAAAGTGCCTTTCTCAAGTGATATATTTTACAATGTGTTTGCCTTTTGTAAAATATATCACTTGAGAAAGGCACTTTGCCGAAACAGCTGTAGTAATAACATAGTTGTAATAAATTTTGTGGAAGTATAGAAAAACAAACGTTTTTCAGTGTTTTATTGTGAGATAAAATGAACTTCCATCAAGTAACGGTCGAATCCATCAATTAGATAAATCATTGTTTAACTAAATGAAAGCTAGTTTACAGAGGGTATACTACAGAGACAAATGAGAATTGAATTTAAATAATTGAAAATTAAAATTGAAGTAGATTCATCAAAAAGAATATTTAGTTGATAGAAAAGTTGAACGCCAACTGTTTATAGAAGAAAAATAGTAAAACAAACAGAAGGTTAACAAATGAGTAAAATCATGTGACGTTTATAACGTTACATGCTTAGACTGAGATGGACAGGACATATGTTACGCAGTAACGGCAATCGCCTTACAAACAATGTATTTTGGGAAGAACCAGATGGGAGATACCTGTAGGATGGCCCAGAACAAGTTGGAAAGATGCAGTCACAGAGAATCTGGAGGAAATGGGAGTCAGACGATGGGAAATAAAATACACGTTATATGTTGTCCCGAAATAGTTTCAGAACCATTTAATTCATGGAATATGGAATCTAACAGGTCTTATAGTCTTATGTATTGTATACTTACTGCCTGAAATTATTTGTAATACTTAATATTAATTACTTATTAATACTAATACTTACTATTAATACTTATCGACGCCGTAACCGCGTTCTAGTTCTTTGTTGCATTTCCTAAGATCGTTAGTTTTTCTCTCTGTATAGTATTAATATGTATGTGGGCATAGTTCAAAATATTTCTGTTCTCGTTAGTCTTGTTTCTACTGTTTTTTCTGTGTATGTATTTAGAGTTTCTTTAGCTCTTAGTTTGCTTTTAACAAGATAATGGTCTTCGTGTAATATATCTGTTTATCAAATTTTCGTAGCTCTCTCTATATAATTTGTATAAAATAAATAATTCACAACCTCTCGTATATCAAGCTGCGTTAAGTATTGTTCCCTTCTGGTAACACCATCCACGTCTTCAAATTAGTTTAATTGTTCGAGAATTACTAAATTACCAAACCAAGAACTTCCCCAATGGGGCCTAAGCTCCATTTAGTATTGTGTTACATTAAATCTAGTATTTCAGAGAAATTCTCGATTACGTCGTGTAGTGTCTGCTCCCCCATCCCCCACTCCCTTCCCCTTCCGTTTGTTGCTTTCGCACTAGATCATAATGTGTCTTAGTTGACCTACAATAAATGTAATTTAAAACAAAATCAATGGGAAAGTCCCCGTAGCTGGCTGTATACCATAGTTAAAAAACCATACAGAAGTAAAAACTTCTTTTGTATATTGGTATAAAAAGTTATATTAAAAAACATAAAAGTCCTCCAAAAGGATTTGCAAAACGTTTTCAATCTGAATCAGATCATCCTCAGTGCGTTCTGCTTCGTAAAAGAAACTAGCAACTTTTTGAAAAAGGTTACATCGATATTAACCTTTTTCAAAAAGTTGCTAGTTTCTTTTACGAAGCAGAACGCACTGAGGATGATCTGATTCAGATTGAAAACATTTTGCAAATCCTTTTGGAGGACTTTTATGTTTTTTAATAAAACTTTTTATACCAATATACAAAAGAAGTTTTTACTTCTGTATGGTTTTTTAAATGTAATTTAGTCCATTCATTCACAGCAAAATATTGCAATTTGGCATACACATAGTTAACACAACAGAAAAAAAGTGATATTGTGCCGATGTTAAGTTCTGCCCTGGGGCGAATGTCACCCCTTATTGAAAGCGAAGAAAAAATACGTTTAAAATAAGTTCGGAATTGGCCTAATTCTAAACAACTTTTGTTCTATAGAGCTTTCACTAAGTCAACACTTTTCGAGATATTTGCGAGTAAATATCTTAATTTTTCAACAAAAAAAACACGTTTTTAGACGGTTTTTTGCCAATAACTCAAAAAGTAAGTATTTTATGGAAAAGGCATTCTTAACAAAATATAACCCATAAAAAATTGACAAAAAATGGTGTATGTGTGAGATCCCTAGACCCACTAAAAGAAGAGTTGTACGTAATGAAAAATAGGCTCATACGTGCCAAATTCCAAATCGAATATTTCAACGTGAAATACATAACCGAAGAACGAAGCACTCTTCGGGGGAACTCATTACTTACGAATTTTTTAAAGTGTTTAAAAAAGCTTTATTTTTGATTTTAAAAAAGTTTCTAACGTCAAAAGTAAATAAGTTACGCTCAAAATAATGTTGATCCGTTTTATTTTTTGGTAAAAAAAATCGTGACAACTACCCTCTAATTATTAGCATTCCAAATGAAATTAATCATTACTCATTACTGCTTCATAAGTTACTTTTACTTAAGTATGTTTTATTTATATTATCTGTGTCATCAGTTCAAAGTGCGTATTTTTGAAAAGGCTGTAGTTAAAAGGGCTTGAACGGGTTACTAATTACGAGTACAGCAAAATCTCCGTTAACCGAAACCTTTTTAACCGAAACATCGTTTAACCGAAGCGGCTGACAGTTTCAATAATTTCGTCAATAAAAAGTAAATTTTTATCGAAAAACGGAAACAATTCGATGTTAATTTGTCAACATCGTCAACATTGCTTTCTACAACTAAAGAACAATTATATTCATACAACTAAAGAACGCAATTAAATATACAACTATACAACACATTACGAAATCACCTCATAGTATTTTTTAATACCAACTTTGACCAAGAATACTATGTAATTTGATACAAAAGAATACAAAAAATAATGTCATTTTTAACCGAAATTCTTGTTATCCGAAACGGCTTCCCCCCAATTATTTCGGTTAACGGAGGTTTTACTGTATATGCAAATTTTGAATAGCCATATCTTAACCAATGTTTGTCGTATAGGAAAGCAAAACCTACTTTTTTACTCTTTGAGATTTTTGGTATCACTAATAATTTTTAAGTTATTTTCTAAAAAAAGGATTTTTTTTTCAAAATTAAAAAAAATTGTTTAATTCTACTTTAAAATTTTATTTGGGATGCAAATCAGCGGGTGAGTTATAGGATATTTTTTACAAATAAAAGGGACCAACTTTATTTTGAGCGTAATGTACTTTTGGTGCTAGAAACTTCTTTATAAAACAAAAATAAAGGTTTTTTTAAACGTTAAAAAACTTGAAAAACGTGATTAGTTTTCCTCGAAAAGTGCTTCATTTTTTGGTTATTTCATGTTTCAAGAAACTACTTTTCATTAGCTACAACTTTGTTTCTACTCAGTCTACAAACTTAATATAAATAATATACCTACAACGTTTTTTTTTTCACTTTTTTTATAATCTATATTTTTACTAACTATTAGAGATAAAATACTTGCTTTTTGAGTTATTTGCGAAAAACCGTCTAAAAACGTGTTTTTTTTTGTAGAAAAATTAACATAATCATTTGCAAATAAGTCGAAAAGTATTGATTTACTGAGAAAACTCTATAGAATAAAAGTTGCTTAGAATTAGTCATTTTATCCAATTCCGTACTTATTTTGAACTTATGCTTTTCACTCAAGAGAAGGGGTGAAACTCACCCCCTGGGCAAAAGCACACATCGGCACAATATCACTTTTTTTCTTTGTTACCTGCATGTTACCTGCGTGTATGCCAAATTTCATGTCAATCCCACCGGTTCTTTAAAATTAAAACCGTGAGTAAATGGATAGTCCATTAAAATGTTACATTTTTTAGGCCGTACCTTGCATTTCTTAGAGGAGTCAATTTTATTTCTTTAATGTATAGGGGGGATCAGTAGAAGCTTAAGTTCAAGTTTTTGGGGTCGCCATCCTTGTCCCCCGGTCGCCATCTTGGAAATGGGGTGCAAAGGGGTTTCGCGCTATATCTCGTAAACTACCAACCCGACGGAAAATCTAATTAAACGTAAAATGTAGCAAATTAAATTTTCCACAATTTTGTTTCTATTACTTTTTATCGTCAAGTGACCAACAAAAAAGATATAACCAAAAATATGTAAATTTTTTTTAACGAGTTTCCATTTGGATTTTATAACTTTTTTTCAGTTCATTTTAAAATAAAATAATATCATAGCAATTTTGTAGAGGGTTTTTCAGCGAACAATTTTCACTATAAAGTTGTTTAATTTTATTTATTTATATAGGTTTTAGAGCGCTCCAAACTTGACCAGATTCTCGAATGCTCATAGGGATACAATAAAAACAAAAGTTAGGCTTACTTTTCTATCTATATATATTTTTTATTCATACAATGTATTATGATTTTAACATTCCTATGCTATTATTAATCTGTTTTTGACCTTTCTTCCCACTATAAAACTTATAACTCTAAGCATATATAGAAAAGGCCCAAGAAGTTGTTTGAGGACAAATTCGCCGCTTCAGAAGAAGAATGACGCAACCGCAAAATGCAAAATTCTTAAGCAGAGCAAAAAACGATTTTTGATATCAAAATCATAAAGTATGATAAAAATTAGCCATTCACCACACCGTGGTCAGGATCTCGAGATATAAGCGTTTTTTGGGGTGTGCCGCTTGTATATGAAGTAACATAACTTTTTTCCTATTATATATTTTGACTTAAAATTTTCCAAAAAACTTCTTCATGAACTATATTTTATTGTTGTGTTGGTTAAAATTATAAACTAAAAAGTTTGTCACTCAACTTTTTTAAGTAAACATGAAACTAACGAAATATGATGACAAAATGTTAATAAATTAACAACTCCTTTTTTAATGTGTTTAAACATTTTGGACAAACTTCATTGTTATCTACGTACTTCAAAGATGACACAGTAAAATTTTTAAAAGGAAATATTTACAGCGACCAAAGATACAGCGAGATAAATTTGAAAAATCATCAAAATTGATTTTTGGCATTTTTGTATAAAATTTATTTTTTTAACATGTTCCACCAACTCTAGATAAAAATAAACTTCATATTCGGATTCAACGACATCTAAAACATAAAAATAGACCAAAATTGATCATTCACCTTAAATTTGATTTTCGTGGTTGGCATAACGGTTAATGCCGCTCGTCTAATATATAGATAGAAAAGTATTATTTTTCTACGAGAATTCGAGAATCTGCTCAAGTTTGGAGCGCTTTAAAACCTAGCCAATAAATAAAATTAAACAACTTTATAGTGAAAATTGTTTATTGAAAAATCCTCTACAAAATCGCTATGATGTTATTTTATTGTGAAATGAACGTAAAAAAAGTTATAACCTCCAAAAGGAAATTTCTTACAAAATTTTCTCTTATTTTTGTTTATAACTTTTTTTTTGGTCACTTTACGATAAAAAGTAATAGATAAAAAATTGTAGAAAATTTAATTTGCTTCATTTTATGTGAAATTAAATTTTCTGTAGGGTAGCTAGTTTACGAGATACAGCGCGAAAGCCCTTTGCACCTCTTTTTCCAAGATGGCGGCCGGGGGACAAGGGCCTCAACCCCAAAAACTTGAACTTAAGCTTCTACTGAACCCCCTACACATTAAAAAAATAAAATTGACTCCTCTAAGAAGTGCACACTAAATGTAACATTTCAATGGACTAGGACTATATTTCAAAAAAAAATCTCGACTACATCGTGTAATGTCTGCTCCCCCTTCCCCTTCCCCTTCCATTTGTTGCTTTCGCATTATATCATAATGTGTCTTAGTTGACCTACAAAAAATGTAATTATGAGATTGAAGGAGACACGTACGGAAGTAATGCGCGTAGAAGACAGTAAACGTCAAAAGACATAATAAAGTACGGCGGACGAAAATAGATATTGATATATGTTTTCCCATAAAGTGTTGATCGTAAAAGATATGTGAATATATTTTCAGGCACTGGAAAATGAATATGGAAAATATTTATCCAAATATTCGTAACTGTTTTATAGCCCAGTAAATGAACGGGAAATGCGGCGATACCGTGTAATTTTCAGAGGCAACTCCGAATGAAAATTTGGATTTAGGTTCTACTTACCCTCCACTTCAAAGTTGAAATTGTGCCGTTGGTTGCTTTTACTTAGGGGGTGACAGTCACCCCTTGTCGGGGGTGAAAAAACGTACGTTTAAGATAAGACCGGAAATGGATAAATTGACTGATTTTAAGCAACTTTTGTTATAGCCTAAACTATAGAGTTTTTTACGTAAGTCAATACTTTTCGAGTTATTTGCCATTGAAAATGTTGATTTTTGGACAAAAAAACTACGTTTTCAGACAGTTTTTCGCAAATAACTCAAAAAGTAAATATTTTATCGAAAAAAATATTTTTAGCAAAGTGTAGCTTATAAAAAACAAAAAAAAAATGGTGTATCAGTAAAGTCTATCAATCAAGTAAAAACAAAGTTGTAGCTCATGAAAAATACGTTCTTATTCGTCTAATTCCAAATCGAATATTTCAAGAGGAAATCACCGAAAAATTAAGCACTTTTCGGGAAGCCATTTAAACTTTTTTAAAGTGTTTATAAAAAGCTTTATTTTAATTGTTAACAAAAATTTTTAGCATTAAAAATAAGCGAAGCGAGTTACGCTCAAAATAAAGTTGGCCCTCTTTTTTTTTTGTAAAAAATCATGAAAATCTCCCCGTGTTTAGCTCATGAAATTAATCGCTACCGCTTTACAAACTATTTACTTACCTATCTATTTTTATATGATCTGTCAGTCTCACGAGTCAGTCTCACTAATCACGAGTGTATGCAAATTTTGAACAGCCATACCTTAATCAATTTTTGTCTTACTGAGAAACAAAATGAAACTAGCATATTAATAGCATAATCTATATTTTTTACTGTTTCAGATTTTTCTTATCACTAATACTTTTTAAGTTATTTTGAAAAAAGGAAATTTTTCAAAACATTCCATGAGGTATCAATCCGCCAATGAACAAGCAGAATAACTTCAAAAGGGGAAGAAGAAGAAGATAAGATGAATATCTTACCAAATCGAAGAAGAAGATAAGATCAATATCTCACAGAATCTTCAAGCGAGATCCTGTTAACCTCAAGTTAACATTAATAAACCCAAGTCAATTAAATTACCCAAATGGGAAGTGTGCGGACACTTAGAAGGAGGCTATAGATCATATTTTAAGTGGTTCCCTTACCAGGGTCCACATAATTGACTAGTGGTTATAATCGTCAAGCAAGCTTTAGTTCAACCAGAAGTGACTTCATGGCCTCTGAACGGATCTTTGTTTCTCACAAGGTCAGATTTGCTATAGATTTTGAACCATACTAAACTGCGGGGCCGTATGGCATATTTCGTAGGCTATTCCAAGGACTGGAAATAGTTATGGGCCCCACATCGCAAACATAGATTACACCTTACCAGAATCATACAGACCTAGACCTAGTAAGTGAAAAAAATCTTGAATGAATACATCAAGAAAAACAATCTTAATTAAATCCATTGCACCAAAGGTAGAGCTTCACGATACGATACAATATCGATACTTTTTAAGTATTGAGTTATGCCAATGAAGTATCGTATCGAGTATCGATATCGGCAATACTTTCTTATAAAAATATCTTATTGATTTCGATACGAGATCGATACAATACTCGATAAAATATCGACATAAAAGAATAATTATACATCTGAGCTGTGTAGGCTCTTTATGCCCACTTTTGCATGCTTAGCAAATGGGTATTATTCTAAAAATATTACAAATATTTCTTATAACTAGATTCTTATAAAAATTGAATATGGCTGAATGCTTCTTTGAAACGACTAATACTTACCAATTCTGTAATATCTATTGTTTAAAAACTACTTTTGAAAAGATAGGTAAATCCCGGAGATTCGGAATAAATCGCAATTCATTATTTTTGTTGAAAATTATTTTTGCGTCATCATCATTTACTTCCATAATATTGCCACAAATGCCACATGATATAAACAGTGTAATCATAACAGTCATTTTTAGTCACTCTCAAGAGCTTTAATTTCAAGCACTCAAGTGTAAAATATTAACAGCTGATGCTTGGGTTGCAGATCACTTATCTAAATGCCTATTCCACGAAATATAAATTAAACAACTGTGGCGTTTTATTTATTTATTTTTCGATATCGATATTTTCAATAATATCGAGGCAAGCGTATCGACAATACAAGAGGATTGTATTGATTTCAGATAATGAGTATCGTATCGACATTAATATTGCTAAGGTGTGTATTGTATCGGTATCGTATTGATTTTCGATACAATATCAATACAATATCGATATTTTTATCGAATATCATGAAACTCTAACCAAAGGCAATGGTGATACCCTAGGCAGGGTATCACTGTTGCACATAGAAGGGAAATCAGGTGAAACTGACCTGTACAATCTGTTGTTGGAACTGGAAAGTAGTTTACACCAGAAAGAAGTCGCCCGAAATGAAAGAAGAGACTGTCATACACATAAGATTGTAATGTGCTAAGCCAGCGGTTCTCAATCTGTGGTACATGTACCACTGGTGGTACATTTCATTTTTTGAGGTGGTACACAAAACGCAAAAACAGCCAAAATCAGCACCACTATTATAGTTAATTAGATCACCTAGTTAGATATGTATTTCAGTCAGGTGGTACCAAAAATAATAAAAAGTATTTGGTGGTACATGACATAAAAAGATTGAGAACCGCTGTGCTAAGCGATATGACGCAGAAAGGAAGCAGAATGGAAGCAGAAGAGATCTTAAAACTACCAATAGAAAATGGATGGCCTTAGTTGAGGCCAAAGGTTTTACTGAGTTTAATGAAAAAAACAAGTTATGGTACAAATGTCTTAAGACCAAATGCCAGAGATTAAAGAGTCTCACATGCTTAAGAAGAAGAAGATCAAGATGAAGTAGAAAATTAAAATAAATATGCGTGGCAAAATATGGAATTTTTGCAAAACGCCTTGTAGAAAAACTTTAAATTCTCAGTTCACATCGGTCAGTATTAGCTTATTTAGCCTGGAGCCCTGAGGGCGCAAGGGTAGAGTTAAAATTGAATTTCTGTTAAAATAACCCACTTATTTCCTGAATAAAATTTCTTTATCACGTAGAAAAGGTTTCCACGACCCAATTTATCTGATTTTCCAGTAAGAAAAACCCTCCTTCCGAAATTCAAAATACGTCCACAATAGTGGAAAAAAAACTTTATTAAACCGGGTGGATCGCGTAAACGAGTTAACTGTTTGACGAGGAAAGTTTGGAGCGAATTCTAAACAAGGTTGGAGGAAATATCTCGATGCCTCTGATATATATGTGTAACTCGTTTTGATATAATAAATAATGAGTTTAATAGTGTGTACAATAATTGCTAGTTGTGGATCGTTAAACAAATAATCCTTTATAGTCAAAATTATTAAGGTCAAAGTAGGACAAAACCTCGCAATTTTTACAGAATGGATCGATTTGCTTGAAAATTTGAAAATAAGTAGTGGATAGTCCAAGGATCAAAATCTATATGATGCTGAAAGGCGCTTTTACAATGAGGGTGGTTGCCACCCCATCGCGGGGGTGGAAATTTTTTATTATATTTTGACCGCAAAAGTTGGTAAAAACATTTATTCTAAGCAAGAAACGTTCCATACATTTTTTTGATAAAATTAATAGTTTTCGATTTATTCGCTATCGAAAGTGTTAGTTTTGTATAGAAAAAATCAATGTTTTCAATAAATTTTCTGCTAATAACTTCAAAAGTTTTTGTTTTATCAAAACAACTTTACCTAACAAAAATGTACCTTTAAAAAAACAAAACCGTTTTTTTTTATTTTCTGTAAGACCAATATTAATCGAGCTATACTTAATTAGGTATATGTTAGCTCTTCTTCGTCAAATGCTAAATATTGTAGTTTCAAAGTCAAAAGACGGGAAAACTATGCATTTTTCGAGGATAACTTGTTCAAACTAATTTAAAGTATTTAAACATTTCTATCTCCAGAAATAAAAAAAAGTCTCTAGCTCAAAAATTAAGTGACTTATAATGAAAAGAATGTCAGTCCGTATTTTTTTTTCAGCGAAAAAGTGATCGGAAGCAACCTCCTAATCACCACCCTAATTAAAATTAGTCGTTGATTTTATTTGGTCTTCTTTATTTATGTATTATTAATAGGTTCTAGAAGTTTAACCGGCTTAGAATGAACAGTTTAAAAAAAATGGAGTTAAAAGCGAATAACTAAATTTTGCAGTTTGGAAAAAATGGCATTTTCTTCAGAATAGAAATATTATCATCAGAGATACGAAAAAATGTTTTGATATGAAATTGTAGCTTATTTAATTCTCAAGAACCTGGTTTGCAAAAATTTTTTCTGCGGCAAAAATTGAGTGAGCTATTGACAATTATAACTTGTAATAACATGCAAAAACCACCTTTACCAACCCTTTCAAAGTCACCTCTTTTTGCGACTAAGGATTTTAAAAATATTTAATATTAATTGGCTTATAGACCTTGTAAAAACCTACAAAATTCTTTTTACCAAACTTTCTAGGATAAAATATAAAAAAGTTACGATTAAAAAATCAATATATTTTTTTGAAAAAAAAAAGGAGAAATCCAATTGGTAGCATAATAACGTAAGTTTGCGGTTGTTTTTAGTCATTGACCTTATTCATTCTTCTTTATTTATGTATTAATAATAGATTATAGAAGTTTGACTAGATTAGAATGATTAGTTTTAAAAAAACTGGAGTTAAAAGCGAATAACGAATTTTTGTAGTTTGGTAAAAATGCCAGTTTATTCAGAATAGAAAAATTAGCATCAGAGATACGAAAAAATGTTTTAATTTGAAATTGTAGGTTATTTAATTCCCAAGAACTTGGTTTGAAAAAATTTTTTCTACTGCAAAAATTGAGTGAATCGTAAATGAGTATTATCGAAAAACATTGATTTTTTCGATATAAAACTAACACCTTCGATAGCGAATAAATCGAAAACTATTAATTTTATCAAAAAAATGTATAGAACATTTTTAGCTTAGAATGAATGTTTTTATTAACTTTTGCAGTCAAAATATAATAAAAAGTTTCCACCCCCAAGACGGGGTGGCAACCACCCCCATGGCAAAAGCGCCTGTCGGCATCATATAGATTTTGATCCTTGGACTATCCACTTCTTATTCTCAAATTTTCAAGCAAATCGATACATTCTGTAAAAATTGCGAGGTGAAAAGCTTCGGTTCCTGGACTATTAATAGCAGAATAACTAAAAATGGTACTTACAAAAACAAGGTTTTGCTAACTGAGAGTTTGATTTCATGTCGTTCAGTTTTTTTCTCAAAAAGTAACATGTTTGCGGATCTTATTTTCACAACGAATAGGCCAGGTATTGCCTTTATAAAGACCAGGAAATAATCTATTTAGATATTCATCAAAACATTTCATATTATTTTGTAACGTTACAATGGCGCCCTCTTTTATTATCCTCTTTTATTATCTTCTATTTAATATATCTTTTCATCTATAATCTAAATCATCATACTGAACGTACCCCGTATATTCTTACTCTATAAGTAACTGTCTTTTAATACGGAACATGCCTGCTACTTCATACGTACTTGGTCGTCATTTCAAATGTCGTTTTCAACGACAGTGACACTTAATCCCTACCCGCTCACAAATTGAAAATGGAAGGGAAGAATAATTCCTTAAAGAGGCACGCAATTCGAATATTAGATTTTTCCATCAACACTTATTCTCTTGGGTTTTTGGGATAAAAATCACCGTCCTCCCTCTGGGAGCTTCAAAAAAGCCTATCTACGGCGATGACACTAAGGCTGACAGCAATGGGACCATGACATCCAGACAGCAGCACCCAACATCTCCAACTGCAGGGGTCTAGGGCCGAACATCCGCCCAGGCCTACAAGAAGTCTACAGTAGTACCATTCGACATCAAGAAGTTACCAAATTGTTAGTTTTTGGCAAGAATTTGAATATATTTGTTAATGCACATAATAAGTCATATTTTTACTATATCTTTATTGAACAATAAACATGATTAGTTAAAAATACTGTTTTGTTTGCTTCCATTCTAAATTTTCAGAGTTCATTTCTAAGATTAGGACAAGACGAACACACACCTGAGAGACTGAGCTAGGCTGAGGGTGTAGCGATGCCTATCTTGGATGATTGAGGTAATACATATTTTCGAATATTATTTCAACTAGCTGGGGTAGTCAATCGTGCGCCCTTATTTCGTTTCAATTTAATAAAAGACTTGTGACACCCAAGCGCTGGAATACCCTGTAATGACAGAAAGAAAATCGTGATCTGGAAAGTTTAAAAATATGTGTCTTTTAAGTTACAAAAAGGGGTATGAAGAAAAGGGGTTTTCTTCAACGATGATTAAAACTGTCAACTTCTTAAAACGACCACAAGTTAGATCCACAAAAACCCAAAAATCTTAGAATGACTCCGTCTGTATAATATAAGCTCTTTTGTTAAACCAGAGGCAAACATAGATTAATAAGAATAATACTAAACTGCTAGCAAAATAAAGGCCTAAACTACTCTTCTTGTATTGAAAATGGAAAAGACAAACAGCAGAAGAGCAACAATAATTTTGACACAGATACAATCAATTTTTGTTTTTTTTAATGTTCCAAGCTATTGAATAACCCTCAGTTTACTCAGTTTTTATTTATTTTACTAATTAACACTATATGATGAAAATTGCAGCGTAGAAAAATTAGCAAAAATGGTTGAATTAAAATATCCTTATACAGCAAAAATTGAAGAAATATATTTTTTTGAATTATTACAATTTTCACTCTCAATATTTATGAAAGTAGATTTTATGGATTAATGTATTTTATTTTCTTTTGCAGGTATGTAAGACGCTCCGAAATTGAATACGTAAGTTACTATACAGTTAGAATTTTTAAAGACTTCTGATTAAAAGAAAAAAGAATGTTAGTATGTCCTCAGGCTTCAAGTAGCTTAGAAGCTTCAAGCTGTTTTAAATATTTTCGGGGTTCATTTTTCGGTGCATTATGTGAAAACAACACGATTCTGATACTCCTTCGTCTTCTAATGCCTTCTAGTGTCTACTGACGAAGATTTTCGATACGTTATTTAAATGCTTCCCTATCTTTTGCAACGTGAAATATCAATTCTACACTGCTGCAAATAATATATTATTAATGATGTTGCCTCCACTCCTTACACCTTCAAAAAATAAAATAGCAAATCTGCTAACCTCATTTGAAAGTTCCAGTCAAATTATATCGGTTTTGATTATTTGCATTGCTAAAAATTTATTTTTTTATTGTTAAACAAAGCTATAAACACCTAGTGCTTGAGTGATGTTTTCAATGATCTATCATTTAAAATCGAACGAGTAGGTAGAGTAGGTACAAGTGCAAGCGAGGCAATTTCTACGTAGCATGCATGTAAACGCATATATTAGGCACGGGAAACACTATGTGTTTATAGCTTTGTTTAACAATAAAAAAATAAATTTTTAGCAATGCAAATAATCAGAACAGATATAATTTGACTTAAACTTTCAAATGCGGTAAGCAGAATTGCTATTTTATTTTTTAATCAAAAGTTATTCGGGTTTAAAAATTGCAATTTTTAGATTTTTTGAAAGTTCAACCGCGTTTATCTCTAAACCTATGCATCCTACGAAATAACTTGTAGGAACAGTTTTTGCTTAGAATGGCCCAAAAAATACAAAAAAATGTTTTGTTTTGCGAGAAATCGCTGTTATGTAATTCCTCAAGTTCTTTGTTTATAACAATCTTACCGACATCCGGATCAACTGTTACCCAAAAAATTCGTATTCTACGGGTCAAAATACATAAAAAAAACTTATGTAAGTCCATCTGAATAAAGCAGGCCGTTGTACCCCTCCTGGCGACAGGACTAATATGTAATATTCTATGAATATGTAATGTAATTACTCAAACAGTTAAAGTCCGATATAATATTTTGTATCTGATTGCATTTTGTGTGCCTTTATTGATTCATTTTACCGCCACGTAATTGTATTATTGTATGCATGGATGTTTTTTACCATTTTAATGTATAATAAGAATATTAATTTATATCGTCATTTCTTATGATACCTAATAAACCCTATCAATCTAATTCTCAAATTCCTTTGTCACTTAATTCTTGTATAACTGATGATTAATTCATTCACGACCTGCGATGATCAATATATAGGGTGAGGCAGATAACTGGCCTATTAGAAATATCTCGAGAACTAAAGGCAACAGAACCATGAAAATTGGAATAAAGGGGTTTTGAAGGATGATCTATTAAATGAAAATATTTTCATCTCTTTGCAACTTCCGGTTATACCGGAAGTTGCTTATAACTTCGTTTTTTTAATGGGACACCCTGTATATTTTTACATTTTTAGATACTCTTCGATGTCTTCTTTCTTAAAATATAAGGTTTTGTAATATTATACAGGGTATTTTAAAAGATAATTACGTTTTTTTATTAATTTTGTAGCAATATTCACACCCTGTAGAATTGTAGTAGTTTGACATCTAAAACTCTACTTACGTTCAAATGATTTTTAATATAGATACTCTACTATTGTTAAGAATCATTAGTATAGCTAAATTTTTAATTTTAGTATACAGGGTTGGTCGAAACTCGCAATGAATCTGAGTTTTCTGAGTTTTCTTAAATGGAACACCCTGTATTTTTGTATTGTAATGAATTTATATTTTATGGTACTTTTTTATTTCTTAAGCATTCCCTATACCTAACTGCTTTAATTTGCGAGTTATTGGTGATTCAAGCTAAATATTAATTGCAACAAAAAATACGTAAAATTTTATTAGGTTGGCCGTGAAAATACTCAATCCCAAATAATTTTTCAGAAATAAATACATATTAATCCAGACTGGTCCTTAAAATTACCAATAATGGTTTAGCTATCAAAATACCTACGTAGTTAAGATTGTTAGTGCGATTAAAAATCAAGCACAAATTAATGCTTAAGAAATAAAAAAGTACCATAAAATATCATTTCATTACAATACAAAAATACAGGGTGTTCCATTTAAGAAAACTCAGAAAATACTCATTCCGAGTTTCGACCAACCCTGTATACTAAAATTAAAAATTTAGCTATACTAATGATTCTTAACAATAGTAGAGTATATTAGAAATCATTTGAACGTAAGTAGAGTTTTAGATGTCAAACTACTTCAATTCTACAGGATGTTAATTTTGCTACGAAATTAATAAATAAACTTAATTATCTTTTAAAATACCCTGTATAATATTACAAAACCTCATATTTTAAGAAAGAAGACATCGAAGAGAATCCAAAAATGTAAAAATATACAGGGTGTTCCATTAAAAAAAACGAAGTTATAAGCAACTTCCGGTATAACCGGAAGTTGCAAAGAGATGAAAATATTTTCATTTAATAGACCATTCTTCAAAACCCCTTTATTCCAATTTTCATGATTCTGTTGCCTTTAGTTTTCGAGATATTTCTAATAGGCCCTTTATTTGCCTCACCCTGTATTGTTGTTTCCTTTCTAAGATTTTCACTGTTTTGTATTAAACTCTGCTTCATGTCTTTACGTTTTTACATAGTGTGTTAAATTGTTTAAATTTGTTAGTACCTGTTTGTATATCTGTTCATTATAATTTATAATATTTATCTTTTAAATTTTGTCAAAATTTTATAATGTAGGTATGTACGGACTCTTTTGACTTGTCAAAAACAAAAGAAATTTTGTATATTTGATGAAATAAATTCTATTCTATTCTATTCTATTCTATTCTATAATCGCCTTTCATAAACTGTATGATTTTATTTTTGTATCTTTGATCACGTCGCATATTCGAAATTTTTAGGTATTAATGATTTATGGTAGGGGAGCCCAAGCGGGGATTTTTGCAGTTACTCGAGCGCGTCAGATTAGCATATGGGAGAAACCTGGTACCCTGCAGATGTACCTCTACCATATATTGGCTCTTAACACAGGGGAGTTCGTTAAGGGGGGCCCGAAAAAAAAATCTATCCTTAAAAAACCTCGAAATTGTCAGATTAAGATAAGGTAAGTTAAGTACATGCAAAAGAGTGTATATTTCAAAAATCTGACGATTTGATCCGGGCGTAAGGAAATGGGTGAGTACCAAAGTTTCACAAGAAAAAAGCGAATATTTCGCGAAATGAATGACAGATCGAAAAACTAAAAAATATGTGCCCAATATTTTTTAAAAATCTATCGAATGACACCAAACACGACTTCCCACGGAGAGGGGTGGGGGGTAAATTTAATATTATAAATACGAATCCCGCGATATTTCGCGAAATGAACATCAGATCGTAAAACTATAAAATACTCTTATTCAATATTTTTGAAAATTCTATCGAATGGTACTAAACACGACCCCCCATGGATGTGGCGCGGGGGGTTACTTTAAAATCTTAAATAGGAGCCCTCATTTTTTATTGCAGATTTGGATTCCTTACGTAAAAATAAGTAATTTTTATTCGAAACATTTTTTCGAATTATGGATAGATAGCGTTATAATCGGAAAAAAAGATTGTTGGAAATGGAAAATTAAATTAAAACATGGCAAGCGCCCACTAAAATGGAAAACTTTACTTAACTTTTTTTGGTTTTAGGACCTACTCTTCACAACCTAATAGGTCCCCAAAGCGCTCGAGTGACTGCACAGTTAGCATACTTTGCTCCCCTACCATTAGAATTAAATGTATTTATGATCATCTCTCTTTTATTTCACTTACTTTAAACAGAGTTTACTTATAGTTTACTCTCAAGTCGAGAGGTAGTAACCAGCGTTTTCTATTCTGAACGTACATATTCAGAGTCCTTTTCTGATGTCCTCATATCTTTCTCCTTTTTGGAAAAGCAACAAGTCTCCTTTTTGACAACAAAATTCGCCTGTCTTTCCGAATTTTAAAACTATGTACCAAAACGGAGGTAGAACGGTTTCCTTTCAACTCTATAATATATTCACATCAACGCTTTTGTTTCATTGTAAATTTTGAGTATTTTTTTGTGGATATATTGATGCATTCTTATATATTTGATAATATCGTACTAAAACCATGGGAATAAAGCGCAAAAGAACTATCTCTTAAAACTTAAAGGAATTAAAACACTTGAGCATATTTCGTTTTTTCAAATTGGCCTTTTATTTCCTTTATGGAAATATCCGGTGGCGCCACGAAGGCGATAATAAAAATAAATCAATAAATAACGTTTTGAGAACTTTTATGCGACGGATGCACTAAAATTACTAGAGTCGTCGGGCTCTCATTACGAATTTATTATTGGCGGGAATAATGAGACGACATTTAATTTGAGATAATAAAACAAATCATTTATCTATTTTATTATTCATGTTATAGGTGTATTATGTAATACGTATTGATTGTGTTAAAAATGTTGTTGCTGCAAACATATTTAGTGATTATTTATATTTCAATAAATGCGATAAGCGGTATCGGTAATCGAAGGACAGGTTAGTACTGACCTACATTACAAGACCAGTGCATTTAGGTATTTAGCACCTATCGACTTACAACTTTGTGTTCGGGATGACGTCAGGAAAAAAAGTCCACAATAGAAAATGGGTGGAAAGCATTTACAGTGAATAAAATGCATCTAAAAGTGCATAAACATGTCAAAATCAGTATATTAAGGTCTAAATTTTGTTACTCGGGGGGTTTGGGGTCGCTGAACATGAATACGCCATCACCTAATGAGCATCTGGTGCCCAGTTACTTCTAAGACACGTCATCTGGAGTTTCAATGGTTTTTGGTACTAAATTGACGCAGACATATTACTCAGGAGCTTTTTGGAATCACACGAAAACCTCACCAGAGCCGACCCTGTAGCAACTGGTGCCAAGGGTGACTACTATGGACGCTCCGGGCACCAGGTGCTTCGGGGTCGTTTCTGATACTGTATTCGTATTCAGCGACCCAAAAAACCCCCCGAGTAGTCTATTTGCATCAATTTTACGAGATGGCATGCCTTAGTAGTGACTCTAGACACCACGTGCTGTGGAGGTAGGTTCTGATAGCGTATTCATGTTCAGCAACCCCAAAAACCTTCGAATAATCTGTTTGCATCATGTTCAATTTTCACATGTCAAAAATATTATATTTTTTACTGTGGTAAAGCTCTTATTAAAACTTTTAATTTAAACAAGTCTCAAGCCAACCCTGTTCAATAGTACCATTTCATCCCTCCTATTTCTTACCCTCACTCCTAACCATACGGACAACTACGGCGTGGACAGTGAAGTGAAAGGAAAAACCCTTCTCTTTCTCATCAGCCGGTCTAACGGTCAACAAGTACCACTGGCCACGAGGGTGCAACCTCTTTTCTTTTCTCTACGATCTTTCGACGAATCAACACGGTACCGCTCATCCCTTGACAGTACATCTCAACAATCTCTTTTTTCTACGACCTTTCGAAGGGTCAACTCGGGTACCGCTCATCTCTTGACTGTACAGCCTTTCTTTTGGGCTGAGACGAACAATCAAAAGTCGTGCACGAACAGTTAATTCGGGAGTGACGCGAGGCACGTAGAACGGGAACAGTCAACTTGTGTGTGACCGGCTCTAGTGTTCAACAAGGCTTCACAGCTTGGTAAGACTCTTTATCTACATATCAATATTGTCTGTATAAAACCTTTATACTCCCACTTGAACCAGTAAACTAGCAATCCTCATACAGTTCAACCCTGAGAGTATATTCATACTCTCACATATGTACAAGCTTTTCGTACTCAATTTACTGCCAAAAACCCTTGAAGCTCCAGAAGATGACGTGCCTTATACGCGACCTTGGCTACCAGATGCTCCGGAAATTCGTTATTACGGCGTATTTATGTTCGGCAACCCCAAAAACCTGGCAACCCCTCTTTTGAGATGTGGCTTTATCGTCGAATCCTGAAGATATCTTATACCGACCACATTAGTAATGAGAGTGTTTTGCTGAGAATGCAAAAAGAAAAAGAGCTGTTAATCAAAATAAAAACAGCCAAAATCGAATACCTCGGTCACATCATGAGGAACAGTGAAAGATATGACTGCTGTAACTGGTCTTACAGGGAAAAGTAGAGTGAAAGCGAGGACCAGGAAGGCGAAGGATTTCCTGGCTGAAAAATCTACGTACGTGGTTCAACACAACCACTACAAATATTTTCAGAGCAGCAGTGTGCAAAGTACAGATTGCCATGATGGTCGCCAATATCCGAACGGATAGGCACTACAAGGAGAAGAAGAACCCCAAAAACACACGAGTAATAAAATCGAGCCCTAAAGATATACTGATTTTAACATGTTTATGCAATTTTGTATGCATTTTATGTACTGTAAATGCATATGCATATCCACTCATATTTCTATTGTAGACCTTTTTTCCTGACGTCATCCCGAACATAATGCAAAAAGTTGCAAGTCGATAGGTGCTGTACCTGTTTAAAAATCGATTTATTCAGGTGTTTTTTGTTCAGTCTAAAATGCCCTAGTCTAATATTAAAAACAATATTAGACTAGAAAGTAGTGAACAATACTACAATTACATACATAAAATAATGTCTACAGGAAGCAGTGCAAGAAACCCTAGGCAAATATAAAAAAGAAAAAAAAAAAGAAAACCATATTGGTGGAATACGGAAGTTATGGAAATGATAGACGTCAAAAGAGAAAAATACAAGAATTTCCCAGCACAAAAGTCCCCAGGATAATAGAGAATTTAAAGAGTATAAATAATCGTAATGAAAAAGAAAATTAATGTTTTCAGCATTCAGAATGAGAAAGTACATAAATCTGGAAAGCCAATCTGAAAAATAGCCAATAAAGAATAGCCATGATGGTCGCAAACTTTCGGTAACAAATCGGTATTCATAGAAACAGGAGAAGGGCCTATCTGATTCCAAAGCCTAAGAACCTAAGATTATTCAGCCAATCGTGTCGTTCTGCGTCCTCGGTCTCTTCCAATGTTGTCAATACTGGACCGCTATTCACCCATTTCTCTTACTCTGTTCACATTACTCTGTTGACATTAGATGTCGTCGGTACATCTAATCGGTGGTGGTCCTCCACTTCTTTTATAGAGTCTAGTTCTCCATTCCATGATTCGTCTTATCCATTAGGTACTAATTTTTTTGTGTTTCCCTAGTATCAAGTTGAAAGTATAGATTTGTATACGCCTCTGCTTTAGCTTTTGCTATATTGCTACTTTCGCATCCCTTTTAGATACCGTATAGTTCTGTCCGTATGGACCGTATAAGGTATAAGGTATATGTCAGACCTATTATTTTCTTGCCACTCTGTATGTATTATTTTGTTAGTAATCCTTCTCTACATAATAATATTATATATTTAGAAATCCGTATAATATATTTCTAATAAAGAACCAGTTAGAGCAAATCAAATTGATACCAAAGCTATTTTAGTCTTACAGGAGATATTTTGCATTACCAGTACATCGGTGCTCTATAATACCATTATGCTCTTCCTGCATAACAGTGTCCAATAGATGAAATTGCACAAGAGAAACAATTGAACAGTGTCTGAAATGAGCCACTTCGTCGGTTTTCTAATTGTTTGTCCAATCTCTAAAATTTGTACACTTTTTTATATGAAACTTATCTTAATTTCGCAGTTGTATTATAACAATATACATATTGCTTTTTAAACGCTGGTTTCGTGGCTGTTATCCTCCTAGATATTTTTTTTGTATGATTAGTTTTTGTAGATTCTTTTACATAAAACATTTAAGATGTATTTTAAACGTAAAGCTCTCTATAACAGCTTCTGATTCGATGTTTACATGTAGGTTTTCACTTTTATTACAATAATTTTAAACCTATATCTTTAGTATGTATAGTAATGCTACTTTTTTGAATTATGTCACGGTTTCTGTCATTAATCTGCAAATAATCAGCGATTTGATAATAACCGAACGAAGTAAACAAAGTAATGATCTTACAGTTGAGCAGTTCCTGCATGCCTAGTAGAAAAAAAGATAATTTAACACCGACAAATAATGCCGAAAAAACCTTGAAAACACTGTATTTCTAAACAATGCTCCAGCATGGCAATTTATTACATTATTATGTCACTGCTAAATTGAGGCATGCAACGCTAAAAATAGCCCAATAACCGGCGAACATAATAGCCTTCGACTTCCGAGGAAGAATTTGACCTCATTTTAAGCGTTCGTTATAAATATATAAATAAAAAATCGGCGTTTTATAGGCCGTTCTCTGGGATAATAATTGATTTCGGGGTCAATGTCTGTGCTGCTGTGATGCTTTCGCTGGTGGTGCTGTTGATGGTGTGCGGATCAAATTTGTCGATTTTGACCCGGAGCGGGCAGATCGCTTTTAAATTGTAAAAGGGGATTGAGTCAATGAATCTAATAGACATAATACAATAAATAAAGTGCACCTGAGTATGAAACATAAAACTATTAAAATTATTTTTAATTTACCAGTAGAAGTTTAACTCAACTCTAAATAATTTGCCAACATTGTAAATATATAAATGACAACGGTGCTCAGTGTTTTGTGCATAAAAGACATGTAGTTTTAAAAATACTTCCCAAAATAACAGGCACCCGTCTCACATCAGAAAAAATTACGACGTTGACTACGCAATATCCCTGTTGGCTTCTTAAAAATTATCAAGGGTTTATTGTCCATTTTAGATTCACTCCACACTCCAAGTGCTCTCCAATAAACGGTGATTAACGAACAATATAAGATATGCTGATGACACAGTAATCCTTACCTGTAGCATAGATGAATTACAACAGGCAATGGAAAGGGTTAATTCAGCTAGTGATGAATACGGTCTGAGCATCAACTTCAAAAAGACAAAATGGATGCTTCTTCTTCTTCTTCTTCTTCTTCTTCTTCTTCTTCTTCTTCTTCTTCTGTAATATTAGCAGTACTGCCTGTTTTTCTTCAACGCTGCCTCTCATTCTGCCCCTAAGTTGTCATTCCATCTTTTCCTTGGGCGTCCTATACTTCTCCTGCCTAACGGTGACTTGTCCCTGGCTATTCTTACTATCCTTGATTCAGACATCCTGCTTATGTGGTCATTCCACTCTTCTTTTCTGTTCTTTACCCAGGTATTTATATTGTCTACCCCACATATGCGTCTGATTTCCTCACTTCTTACCCTATCCTGTAGTCCTTTTCCAGCAATTCTTCTTAAGATCTTCATTTCGTTGGTTTCCAGGTGTCTTCGTGTTTTGCTTGTATCTGGTCTTGTTTCGGCCGTGTAAGTCATAACTGGCCTAATAACTGACTTATATATTCGGGCCTTTGTTTCCAATCTTAGGTATTTGTTTTTCCAAATTGTGTCGTTTAGGCATCCGGCCGTTCTACTGGCTTTAATTATTTGGTCTTTTACCTCTTCTTCGATATTGTTGTCGGCTGATAGATTAATTCCCAGATATTTGAAAGTCATTACTTGTTGTATAATTTGATTGTCTAACTCCAATTTGCATCTTATTGGTTCTTTGGCAATTACTAAGCGTTTTGTTTTTTTGGGCTGATATTTTCATATTCATTTCTTTTGCGTTAATGTTGAACTCGTGCAATAATCTTTGTAGGTCGTCTTCGCACTCTGCTACTAACACGGTGTCATCAGCGTAACAGAGTTTTTTTATCTCTCTATTGCCCATTTTGTACCCTCTTTTTTTCTTCACTTGTTTTATTATTGCATCCAAGATTATGTTAAACAGTAGAGGGCTTAGTGAATCTCCTTGCCTGATTCCTGTGTTTGTTTCTATGGGTTCTGTTATTATTCCATTGACTTTCATTTCTATTTTATTTCTTACATATATGTTTTCTATCAGTTTTATTATATCCAGTGGTAAATTTTTGTCATATAGTAGGTGTATCACATCTTTTAATTGGGTTCTATCAAACGCTTTCTCTAGGTCTATGAAACAGAAAAGGCTGGTTTCTTATATTCTAATGATTTCTCCGCTATTTGCCTTATCACAAAAACTGCATCGTTACATGATCTTCCACTTCTAAATCCTTGTTGATCATCCCATATATTTATGCACGCCATTATTTTCTCCATAAGTATTTTTGTTGTGAGTTTCAGTATAGTGCTCAGTAAATTTATCCCTCTATAGTTACTGGGGTCTGCCCTATCACCTTTCTTAAATAACGCTATCATTTGAGTGGTTCTCCATTCTTCTGGAATTCTTCCTGTATTTATTATTTTACTTATAAGAATATTCTAAATAAAGAATTTACTTATTTATTTTTATTACTTATTATTTAATTATTTTACTTATTCTACTTATAAGAAAATCAGAACTATCCCAAAACTTTCCCACTAGGGGGTTCGTAGAGTACAAATTGACTGAATTATAAAGACAATCCACAGGATAGGAAAAGAGAAAGAAATCGTGAGCACAATTAAACAAAAAATCTTATCTCCATCAGTCTCGGAATCGGGTTGAAATTATAAGAAAAAGGCAGAATTATATTTGTTTTGACCTTTTGACCTTGTTGTGTTTATTGAGATAAAATGATCGGACATCACACGACACGCTACTGATTCCAGATTTGATATCGATGTTTGAATGTTTTTAAAGGGACCGCTGCTGGCGAGATAAGCCGGTGCCAGTTTATTACTATGGCTTCCGTTTCCTCATTTTGCTGGTGTTTTGATGGCCCATCAATGGAATGTGGCTTATACAAGCGAAAGAGCACGACATTGTACCTACACTGCAAAAACCGTGTTTACACAATTACGAAGACGAAGCACTGAAAACAGTTGAGTTTTTCTAAATAGTCCAAGTTGTGAAAAATTGTGTTGTGCCTATGTAAAAAATTTCTGATTCGGTTTCTTTTTGGATTCCTGTTCAAAAATGCCCGCTTTAAACAAAGCATAAAGGTGCCAGGCGAAATTTTTGGGTAGAAATTATTTAAATAATTTTTTAAACAAATTCAAAAGATCACCTTTTGTTGCCCCGCAAAAATTCTTTAGGTTTTTGGGCTATACTAACAAATAATGGTCTCCTGTCATTTTTCTAAAGGGTTGGTAGTTTTCGATATTAATTTTTGAGGCTTCAAAACTCGTGCTAAAATTGAAGTTTCAACATTTAATTTCAAGATTTTGACAAGTAATCTGAATTGAAATAATCAATTAGTCCGTTCTTTAACGGCAAAATATTGCAAAATCTCTAAATTTTAAAGAACCGCTTGGATTGACATGAAATTTGGCATACACATAGCTAACAAGTCAAAGAAAAAAGGTGATATTGTGCCGATATGTGCTTTTGCCCTGGGGGTGGTTTTCACCCCCTCTTGGGGGTGAAAAAATATTCGTCCAAAGAAAGTCAGGAAATGGATAAACTGGCTAATTTTAAGTAACTTTTGTTCTATAGAGTTTTTTCATTAAGTCAATACTTTTCGAGTTATTTGGCAGTGAATATGTTCATTTTTTTAACAAAATAACCACGCTGTTAGACGGCTTTTCGCAAATAACTCAAATAGTAAGTATTTTGTCGAAAAACGTTCTTAGCAAAAATATAGCCTGTAAATTTTTTTAAAAAATGGTGTACATATCACGTCTCTACACCTAGTAGAAGCAGAGTTATAGCTAATAAAAAATAGGTTCATATTCGTCAAATTCCAAATGGAATATTTAACGTGAAATAACCAAAAATGAAGTACATTTCGGGGAAAACTCATTTGAACTTATTTAAAGTGTTTAAAAAAATCTTTATTTTTGTTTTATAAAAAAAATTTCTAGCATCAAAATTAAACAAGTTACGCTCAAAATAAAGTTAGTCTCTTTTGGTTTTGGTAAAAAAATCGAGAAAGTCACCCCCTAATTAGTATCTTAAATGAACTTAATCGTTACGACTTAACAAGTTTCTTGACTCGTGTATATATTGTTTATATGATCTGCAAGTTTCATCGGTTCAAAGTCTTTATTATTGAAAGGGCTGTAGTTAAAAGGGGTTGAACGAGTCACTGATCACGAATGTATGCAAATTTAGAAACACCAAATCGTAATCAATTTTTGTCTAACAGAAAAACAAAAAAATACATGATATTCAGAAAAGCAAATCTGACTTTTTTTTGTTTTTCGAGATTTTTGGTATCTCTAACAATTTTTAAGTTATTTTGAAAAAAAGCATATTTTTCAAAATTTAAATTTTTAAAAATTTTACTTTGAAACCAGATTTTTTCAAAAATAAGCACTTTGAATCGATGAAACTTACAGATCATATAAACACAACATAAGTAAAATAATTTGTGGAGCGGTAACGATTAATTTCATTTAAGTTGCTAATTAGAGGGTGGTCTTCCCGATTTTTTTTTTGAAAAAACAAAAGGGACCAACTTTATTTTGAGCGTAACTTGCTTAACTTTAATGCTAGAAACTTTTTGTAAAAACAAAAATAAAGCTTTTTTTAAACACTATAAAAAGGTTATAATGGGTTTTCCCCAAAAAGTGCTTAATTTTTTTGGATATTGCACGTCGAAATGTTCTATTTGAAATTTTGGTGAATATGAATCTATTTTTCATTGGCTATAACTCCGGCTCTACGAGATCCAGAGACCTAACACGTACACCATTTTTTTTTACTTTTTTATAAGCTATATTTTTGCTAAGAACGTTTTTTTCGACAAAATACTTACTTTTTGAGTTATTTGCGAAAAAGCGTCTAAAATGTGGTTATTTTGTTGAAAAATGAACATATTCACTCGCAAATAACTCGAAAAGTGTTGACTTGGCGAAAAAGCTCTATAAAACAAAAGTTACTTAAAATTAGTCAGTTTACCCATTTCCGGACTTATTTTGGACATATATTTTTTCACCCCCAAGAGGGGGTTAAAGTCACCCCCAGGGCAAAAGCACACATCGGCACAATATCACTTTTTTTCTTTGACATGTAAGCTATACGTATGCCCAATTTCATGTCAATCCAAGCGGTTCTTTAAAATTTAGAGCAAAAACCGTGAAAGAATGGACTAAATTCAGATAGTTGTCTCTATCGTACTTAACAAAAAATTTCCAACAAATACATACTTGACATTTATTAAAATTTTATAAACTAAAAGGGAAGTTCCCTAGGTTGGCTGTATACCATATAGTTAAAAAACTCTAACAAGAAGTAAAACCACTTCTATGTAAATTGGTATATTTATTAAATCCATTGGGATTTTTTAAGTTTTAATAAATATACCAATTTACATAGAAGTGGTTTTACTTCTTGTTAGAGTTTTTTAAAATTTTATAATTTAATGTTTAGTCCTGTCGCCAGGGGGAGTATAACGGCCTCCTTTATTCAGATGAACTTACCCAAGTTTTTTTATATATTTTGACCCGTAGAACACGAATTTTTTGTGTAACGATTGATCCGGATGTCGATAAGATTGTTATAAAAAAAGAACTTGAGGAATTACATAACAGCGATCTTTCACAAAACAAAACATTTTTTTTTGTACTTTTTGGGTCATTATGAGCAAAAAATGTTCTTACAAGTTTTTTCGTAGTATGCATAGTTTTCGAGATAAACGCGGTTGAACTTTCAAAAAATCGAAAAATTGCAATTTTTGAACCCGAATAACTTGTGACTAAAAAATAAAATAGCAATTCTGGTTACCGCATTTTAAAGTTCAAGTCAAATTCTATCGGTTTTGATTATTTACATTGCTAAAAATTAATTTTTTTATTGTTAACAGTTTTGTTTTTATTTTGTTATTGTTTTTATTGCTACAGCTATAAACACATAGTGCTTGAGTGATGTTTTCAATGCATTTTTCATTTAAAATCGAACGAATAGGCGCACCTACAAACAGGCAATTTCTACATAACATGCAAAACGCATGCATTGGGCACGGGAAACACTATTTGTTTATAGCTTTGTTTGACAATAAAAAAATTAATTTTTAGCAATACAAATAATCAAAACCGGTATAATTTGACTTGAACGTTCAAATGCGGTAATCAGAATTGCTATTTTTATTTTTTAATCAAAAGTTATTCGGGTTAAAAAATTGAAATTTTTCGATTTTTTGAAAGTTCAACCGCGTGTATCTCGAAAACGAAAAAACTTGTAATAGTCCATTCTTTCACGGTTTTTGCTCTAAATTTTAAAGAACCGCTTGAATTGACATTAAATTTGGCATACGTATAGCTTACATGTCAAAGAAAAAAAGTGATATTGTGCCGATGTGTGCTTTTGCCCTGGGGGTGACTTCCTTTTGGGGGTGAAAAAATATATGTCCAAAATAAGTCCGGAAATGGGTAAACTGACTAATTTTAAGTAACATTTGTTCTACAGAGCTTTTTCGCCAAGTCAACACTTTTCGAGTTATTTGCGAGTGAATATGTTCGTTTTTCAACAAAATAACCACATTTTTAGACGGTTTTTCGCAAATAACTCAAAAAGTAAGTATTTTGTCGAAAAAAACGTTCTTAGCAAAAATATAGCTTAGAAAAAAGTAAAAAAAATGGTGTACCCGTTAGGTCTCTGGCTCTCGTAGAACCAGAGTTATAGCCAATGAAAAATAGATTCATATTCACCAAATTTCAAATAGAATATTTCGACGTGAAATATCCAAAAAATTAAGCACTTTTTGAGAAAAACCCTTTATAACTTTTTTAAAGTTTTTAAAAAATCTTTATTTTTGTTTTTACAAAAAGTTTCTAGCATTCAATTTAAGCAAGTTACGCTCAAAATAAAGTTGGTCCCTTTTGTTTTTGCAAAAAAAAAATCGGGAAAACCACCCTCTAATTAGCAACTTAAATGAAATTAATCGTTACCGCTTCACAAATTATTTTACTTATGTTGTGTTTATATGATCTATAAGTTTCATCGATTTAAAGTGCTTATTTTTGAAAAAAATTGGTTTCAAAGTAAAATTTTTAAAAATTTAAATTTTGAAAAATGTTTTTTTCAGAATAACTTAAAAATTGTTAGAGATACCAAAAATCTCGACAAACAAAAAAAGTCAGATTTGCTTTTCTGAATATCATGTATTTTTTTGTTTTTCTGTTAAACAAAAATTGATTGAGATTTGGTATTTCTAAAGCATACATTCGTGATCAGTGACTCGTTCAACCCCTTTTAACTACAGCCCTTTCAATAATAAGGACTTTGAACCGATGAAACTTACAGATCGTATAAACAATATATATATATATATACACTAGTCAAGAAACTTGTGAAGTTGTAACGATTAAGTTCATTTAAGATACTAATTAGGGGATGATTTTCTGGATTTTTTTACCAAAACCAAAAGGGACTAACTTTATTTTGAGCGTAACTTGTTTAATTTTGATGCTAGGATTTTTTTCTATAAAACAAAAATGAAGCTTTTTTTAAACACTTTAAATAAGTTGTAAAGAGTTTTCCCCGAAATTTGCTTCATTTTTGGTTATTTCACGTTAAAATATTCCATTTGGAATTTGACGAATATGAACCTATTTTTCATTAGCTATAACTCTGCTTCTACTAGGTGTAGAGACGTGATATATACACCATTTTTTAAATTTTTTACAGACTATATTTTTACTACGAATGTTTTTTCGACAAAATACTTACTATTTGAGTTATTTGCGAAAAACCGTCTAAAAGCGTGGTTATTTTGTTGAAAAAATGAACATATTCACTGCCAAATAACTCGAAAAGTATTGACTTAGTGAAAAAACTCTATAGAACAAAAGTTACTTAAAATTAGCCAGTTTATCCATTTCCTGACTTTCTTTGGACGAATATTTTTTCACCCATAAGAGGGGGTGAAAACCACCCCCAGGGCAAAAGCACATATCGGCACAATATCACTTTTTTTCTTTGACTTGTTAGCTATGTGTATGCCAAATTTCATGTCAATCCAAGCGGTTCTTTAAAATTTAGAGGTTTTGCAATATTTTACCGTTAAAGAATGGACTATAAGAACATTTTTTGATTAGAATGACCAAAAAAATACAAAAAAATGTTTTGTTTTGCGAAAAATCGCTATTATGTACTTACTCAAGTTTTTTGTTTATAACAATCTTATCGACATCCGGATCAACTGTTACCCAAAAAATTTGTGTTCTACGGGTCAAAATACATACATAAAAAAAACTTGGTTAATTCCAGACCTTTTTTGTTTAAATTGGCCCAAAAAACCTAAATAAATAGGAGCAACAGGATTTTCCGGTACAAAAAGAGATATTTTGAATTGGTTTAAAAAAATTGTATAGACAATTTTTGCCTAAAAATTTCACCTGGCAATCTTCTGATTTGATACTTATGACTCGTCGTTGCGATAGTAATCCTGCTTCCTGCTCACTGCTCAGTACGAGATGAACCACAGGTTCGAACATTTGGTTGATGCACTTACTCGAGCGGGTAATGGTGCAAAGCTACCAGCCGTGGGATTATGCCTGAATGCCTCCAAAGTCGTATCCTTTCTAGTCAAAGGTGGCAACTATATCTCTTGGAGTTCCGGGTGTCGAAAGGTTTAAAACACTTTAACTTTACTAGCCAATCGTAACTATCTATGTCTGTCGCACGAGCCCTTATTTCCGTTGAGATTATCGGTTTACGGAGGGATCGATCCTTGCCAGTAGACCAGATCTTTAGACGGACGAAGATGGGTATTATAATAATCTTTTCGATGTTGAAACTCGGAATTGTCTGCTTTGTTTAAAGGGGGCATTTTTGGACAGGAAAGAATCAGAAAATTTTTCATTCGGGAGCTAGTCCATTCTTTCACGGTTTTTGCTCTAAATTTTAAAGAACCGCTTGGATTGACATGAAATTTGGCATACGTATAGCTTACATGTCAAAGAAAAAAAGTGATATTGTGCCGATGTGTGCTTTTGCCCTGGGGGTGACTTCCTTTTGGGGGTGAAAAAATATATGTCCAAAATAAGTCCGGAAATGGGTAAACTGACTAATTTTAAGTAACATTTGTTCTACAGAGCTTTTTCGCCAAGTCAACACTTTTCGAGTTATTTGCGAGTGAATATGTTCGTTTTTCAACAAAATAACCACATTTTTAGACGGTTTTTCGCAAATAACTCAAAAAGTAAGTATTTTGTCGAAAAAAACGTTCTTAGCAAAAATATAGCTTAGAAAAAAGTAAAAAAAATGGTGTACCCGTTAGGTCTCTGGCTCTCGTAGAACCAGAGTTATAGCCAATGAAAAATAGATTCATATTCACCAAATTTCAAATAGAATATTTCGACGTGAAATATCCAAAAAATTAAGCACTTTTTGAGAAAAACCCTTTATAACTTTTTTAAAGTTTTTAAAAAATCTTTATTTTTGTTTTTACAAAAAGTTTCTAGCATTCAATTTAAGCAAGTTACGCTCAAAATAAAGTTGGTCCCTTTTGTTTTTGCAAAAAAAAAATCGGGAAAACCACCCTCTAATTAGCAACTTAAATGAAATTAATCGTTACCGCTTCACAAATTATTTTACTTATGTTGTGTTTATATGATCTATAAGTTTCATCGATTTAAAGTGCTTATTTTTGAAAAAAATTGGTTTCAAAGTAAAATTTTTAAAAATTTAAATTTTGAAAAATGTTTTTTTCAGAATAACTTAAAAATTGTTAGAGATACCAAAAATCTCGACAAACAAAAAAAGTCAGATTTGCTTTTCTGAATATCATGTATTTTTTTGTTTTTCTGTTAAACAAAAATTGATTGAGATTTGGTATTTCTAAAGCATACATTCGTGATCAGTGACTCGTTCAACCCCTTTTAACTACAGCCCTTTCAATAATAAGGACTTTGAACCGATGAAACTTACAGATCGTATAAACAATATATATATATATATACACTAGTCAAGAAACTTGTGAAGTTGTAACGATTAAGTTCATTTAAGATACTAATTAGGGGATGATTTTCTGGATTTTTTTACCAAAACCAAAAGGGACTAACTTTATTTTGAGCGTAACTTGTTTAATTTTGATGCTAGGATTTTTTTCTATAAAACAAAAATGAAGCTTTTTTTAAACACTTTAAATAAGTTGTAAAGAGTTTTCCCCGAAATTTGCTTCATTTTTGGTTATTTCACGTTAAAATATTCCATTTGGAATTTGACGAATATGAACCTATTTTTCATTAGCTATAACTCTGCTTCTACTAGGTGTAGAGACGTGATATATACACCATTTTTTAAATTTTTTACAGACTATATTTTTACTACGAATGTTTTTTCGACAAAATACTTACTATTTGAGTTATTTGCGAAAAACCGTCTAAAAGCGTGGTTATTTTGTTGAAAAAATGAACATATTCACTGCCAAATAACTCGAAAAGTATTGACTTAGTGAAAAAACTCTATAGAACAAAAGTTACTTAAAATTAGCCAGTTTATCCATTTCCTGACTTTCTTTGGACGAATATTTTTTCACCCATAAGAGGGGGTGAAAACCACCCCCAGGGCAAAAGCACATATCGGCACAATATCACTTTTTTTCTTTGACTTGTTAGCTATGTGTATGCCAAATTTCATGTCAATCCAAGCGGTTCTTTAAAATTTAGAGGTTTTGCAATATTTTACCGTTAAAGAATGGACTATAAGAACATTTTTTGATTAGAATGACCAAAAAAATACAAAAAAATGTTTTGTTTTGCGAAAAATCGCTATTATGTACTTACTCAAGTTTTTTGTTTATAACAATCTTATCGACATCCGGATCAACTGTTACCCAAAAAATTTGTGTTCTACGGGTCAAAATACATACATAAAAAAAACTTGGTTAATTCCAGACCTTTTTTGTTTAAATTGGCCCAAAAAACCTAAATAAATAGGAGCAACAGGATTTTCCGGTACAAAAAGAGATATTTTGAATTGGTTTAAAAAAATTGTATAGACAATTTTTGCCTAAAAATTTCACCTGGCAATCTTCTGATTTGATACTTATGACTCGTCGTTGCGATAGTAATCCTGCTTCCTGCTCACTGCTCAGTACGAGATGAACCACAGGTTCGAACATTTGGTTGATGCACTTACTCGAGCGGGTAATGGTGCAAAGCTACCAGCCGTGGGATTATGCCTGAATGCCTCCAAAGTCGTATCCTTTCTAGTCAAAGGTGGCAACTATATCTCTTGGAGTTCCGGGTGTCGAAAGGTTTAAAACACTTTAACTTTACTAGCCAATCGTAACTATCTATGTCTGTCGCACGAGCCCTTATTTCCGTTGAGATTATCGGTTTACGGAGGGATCGATCCTTGCCAGTAGACCAGATCTTTAGACGGACGAAGATGGGTATTATAATAATCTTTTCGATGTTGAAACTCGGAATTGTCTGCTTTGTTTAAAGGGGGCATTTTTGGACAGGAAAGAATCAGAAAATTTTTCATTCGGGAGCTAGTCCATTCTTTCACGGTTTTTGCTCTAAATTTTAAAGAACCGCTTGGATTGACATGAAATTTGGCATACGTATAGCTTACATGTCAAAGAAAAAAAGTGATATTGTGCCGATGTGTGCTTTTGCCCTGGGGGTGACTTTCACCCCCTCTTGGGGGTGAAAAAATATATGTCCAAAATAAGTCCGGAAATGGGTAAACTGACTAATTTTAAGTGACTTTTGTTCTATAGAGCTTTTTCGCCAAGTCAACACTTTTCGAGTTATTTGCAAGTGAATATGTTCATTTTTCAACAAAATAACCACATTTTTAGACGGTTTTTCGCAAATAACTCAAAAAGTAAGTATTTTGTCAAAAAAAAAACGTTCTGAGCAAAAATATAGCCTATAAAAAAGTAAAAAAAAGGTGTACGCTTTAGGTCTCTGGTTCTCGTAGAACCAGAGTTATAGCCAATGAAAAATAGATTCATATTCACCAAATTTCAAATAGAATATTTCGACGTAAAATATCTAAAAAATTAAGCACTTTTTGGGAAAAATCTATTTTAACTTTTTTAAAGTATTTAAAAAAAGCTTTATTTCTGTTTTTACAAAAAGTTTCTAGCATTAAATTTAAGCAAGTTACGCTCAAAATAAAGTTGGTCCCTTTTGTTTTTGCAAAAAAAGTCGGGAAAACCACCCCCTAATTAGCAACTTAAATTAAGTTAATCGTTACCGCTCCACAAATTATTTTACTTATGTTGTGTTTATATGATCTGTAAGTTTAATCGATTCAAAGTGCTTATTTTTGAAAAAAATTGGTTTCAAAGTAAAATTTTAAAAAATTTAAATTTTGAAAAATATGCTTTTTTTCACAATAACCTAAAAATTGTTAGAGATACCAAAAATCTCGAAAAACAAAAAAAGTCAGATTTGCTTTTCTGAGTATCATGTATTTTTTTGATTTCCTGTTAGACAAGAATTGATTAAGATTTGGTGTTTCTAAATTTGCATACATTCGTGATCAGTGACTCGTTCAACCCCTTTTAACTACAGCCCTTTCAATAATAAGGACTTTTAACCGATGAAACTTACAGATCATATAAACAATATATACATGAGTCAAGAAACTTGTGAAGTCGTAACGATTAAGTTCATTTAAGATAATAATTAGGGGGTGATTTTCTCGATTTTTTTACCAAAACCAAAAGGGACTATCTTTATTTTGAGCGTAACTTGTTTAATTTTGATGCTAAAAATTTTTTCTATAAAACAAAAATGAAGCTTTTTTTAAACACTTTAATTTCCCCGAAATGTGCTTCATTTTTGGTTATTTCACGTTAAAGTATTCCATTTGGAATTTGACGAATATGAACCTATTTTTCATTAGCCATAACTCTGCTTATGCTAGGTGTAGAGACGTGATATATACACCATTTTTTAAAATTTTTTACAGGCTATATTTTTGCTGTGAATGTTTTTTCGACAAAATACTTACTATTTGAGTTATTTGCGAAAAACCGTCTAAAAGCGTGGTTATTTTGTTGAAAAATGAACGCCACTGCCAAATAACTCGAAAAGTATTGACTTAGTGAAAAAACTCTATAGAACAAAAGTTACTTAAAATTAGCCAGTTTATCCATTTCCTGACTTTCTTTGGACGAATATTTTTTCACCCCCAAGAGGGGGTGAAAACCACCCCCAGGGCAAAAGCACATATCGGCACGATATCACTTTTTTTCTTTGACTTGTTAGCTATGTGTATGCCAAATTTCATGTCAATCCAAGCGGTTCTTTAAAATTTAGAGGTATTGCAATATTTTACCGTTAAAGAACGGACTAAGCGGTTTTACAACATGGACCAGCGGAGTTTTTCTAAAAGCCTGTCCCAGCTCCCGTTTAAATTAACCACAGTTTAAATAAGCGTTCGGAAAAATCCCGATTCAATTTCCGGTTTTTAATTTAGTTTTTTTTTTACTTTTGAGGTAATCTTTTAATTTAGAAAATTCAACACGTTTTATACTCGTATGAATTATTTAAAAATGTGGAAAACCGCACCGTGAGCTAAAAGCGTTGGGTAATATGATAAGGTTGAACGGGAAAATCCAGTTTGTTTTAAAACATTCATCTCGCGGCTAAAATTTGTAAAACAATATGGCTAAAATATTTCAACTATCTCTAATTACTGTGAGTGTCTGTGTATGCTAAAATACTGTAAAGAATATCACAATAATTATATTGTGTACAATATTGTTGTAATATTGTTGTAATATTCGATCTCTGAGTCAATTACTAGGAAATAAACATAAATATATTATCGATCCAAAGAAGATTCGAACAGAAAATGGGAATCATTTGAAAACATAATACTGAATCCAACGAAGGAGATCCTAACGGGGAAGAAAAATACTAAAACAAAATCATGGATGAATAATGAGATACTGTAATTAGATAGAAAAAAGAAGATTGGAGAAGAACGTATAAGAACGTTTATTGAAAATAATAAGTGAAGTAAAAAAAAATGGTACTCAAACAAGTGTGAGGAAATAGAAGTATGTACTATTGGAAGGACATGATGTCTTCAATTTACATAAGAAGGTAAAAGAACTGGCTGGCATCCGAAAAACAAACCACAATAGTATCCTTTTAGATGAAAAAGGTAAAATTATCCTTTTAAAATACGAACAACAAGACAACAAGAAGAAAATATCAAGACAATAGAAAGCTGGAAAACATACATACAGTAATTATTTGAAGATGAGAGGCAAACAGGAAACAGAACTATGCAACAGTAGAGAAACTAGACTTAGTATAACAGAGGAAGAAGTCATGCATGCAGTAAAATTGGCAAAGATAATAGAGCTACAGGTCCTGACGAGATACCAGCAGAAATTATTAAATTAATGTCGGAAAATCAAATAGATATAATAAAAGACTTGTGAAACAACGTAATGTTAAAGGCCCTTTCTCAAAGTTTTATTTCCGAAGAAATAAACTTTTAATGAGACCTATTTTCTGGTTATGCCTTCGTGGTTTCTATAATTTGCAAACCAAACGAATGTTGGATGAAAGAAGACTAAAGGTGTGGGTTATTAGCAGGTATTGAACGAAAACGAGTAATAAAATCAAAACAAGCAATAAACATATTACAACCCCTGCTATTTTACTAGGCCTTCGAATAGCTTCTATTGGTAGAGATTAATGGAAATTCTCATAGGTGCAATAAACATACTAATAATACACACATGTTCAAATCAATTGGTGGTTAAATAGCTCAAAAAAACGAAACAGTGGATAAATAATATAGGTAACAACAAAATATAAGGTAAAAATACTAGGTATGTACTTACAATCGGGACATCGTCGACGAAGTCACTATTTTACGTCTTTACGCGTGGGCCGTCTCAATGTTTCTCATCGGGGGAAGAATTCTTTGGACCTCAAGTGGTTGAAACGTCCCTTTCTTGAACACTTGTGGATTTCGCTAGTATGCAAGGAACAACACAGGCGTCGACAAGGGAAAAAGGGATATGATTTCGAACTATTTAAACAATCAAATCAATTTATCGGAATTCCAACAAAAGGGGAGATCTAAAATTTGCATCTCACTACCCATCTATCCAATGTGGCATAATTCCAACGAAATACATTTTTTTTATACACTTTTCTTCATCCTTTTCAATAAGTACATGGTCGATCTAGTTGATTATTTTTCCATTTGGAGATTTCCGTGTGCTTTTATGTGTATCTTTGGGTTGAAAGTAAGTGCTTTTAACAATCAGATTATTTTCGTGAGCTAAGTCTATTAGATAGAAACTGGCCATTATTATTTTTGTTCTCTCATAAACAACCCATGATGACTTGCGATAATTACACCTGCTTTGTGGACTACCAAAAAGCATTTGATACAGTTCAACACCGAAAAATGATGGATGTTCTAACAAAAGCCCAAATGGATGATAAAGACCGACGTATAATACACAATTTATACTGGAACCAATCAGCCACAATAAGAACGAATCTTGGAGGTGAACCAACGGAAGCGCTCCAGATTCTACGAGGCATTAGACAAGGTTGTATACTTTCACCTATATTATTTAACCTATATTCAGAGGAAATATTTAGTGAAGCCTTGGAAAATTGCGAACATGAAATACTTCTAAATGGAGAACGCCTAAACAACATCCGCTATGCAGACGACACCGTTATTTTTGCAGACAGTTGGAACAGTTTACAGCAACTAATAAACAAAGTAAATGAAGTAAGTGAAAGATTTGGACTTCAAGTAAATATATCAAAAACTAAATTTATGATCATCAGCAAAAATAAAATTAGAGATGCCCAACTACTTATCAATAATACACCAGTGGACCGAGTAAAACAGTATAACTATCTTGGAACAATAGTAAACGTACAATGGGATCACTCACAAGAAATAAAATGTAGAATAGAGAAGGCTAGGAGTGCATTCAATAACATGGCCAAACTCTTTAAAAGCCACAACGTTAATCTGGAGATAAAAATAAGGCTCCTACGATGTTATATCTTCTCAATATTGTGTTACGGAGTTGAAGCCTGGACACTCACTGAAGCAATGGAGAAAAAACTTGAAGCGTTCGAGATGTGGCTATACAGGCGAATCCTAAGGATATCATGGACGGACAAGATTAGTGTTGCCCAAATGCAAGACCAAGACGAGACTTAGACAGTCTTGGTCTTGGTCTTGCTCCAATACATCTGGTCTTGGTCTTGGTATTGCGCTCTTGGTCTTGGTCTTGGTCTTGCAGCAAGAGTCTTGCAAGTCTTGCAGTTACACATTAGCCTATTGCTATTCTTTAAGCGTTACTTCAGATCTTAGAACAACGTAGGTACAGTGCACAGATTCTAAAGGTGCCGGTGGGTGACGCCGTCTATTCGCAGTATTATAGTCGGTCTATGAGAGAGAAAATATTCAAAATCATGAAGTAACAAATTTTATATTACTTGTTATTTCATTCTTTCGAATACGTTCTCTCTTTACACCAACTATAATAATGCGCGTAGACGCCATCCCCCACCGGCACCTTTAGAATATTATGTAAACTGTAACAGAGTAGGTACATTTTAATCTTGAATTATCATAGCCATGGTAATGACCAGCAAAATTAATACATGTCTAAACTGACATTGGGTAAGGTATGAACTTACGATCTAAGCGATCCGTGCCTATACTCTAAACTCTAACTAACAACTATATACCATGGCCCACGGGAGACAGTAATAAACGTTTGCATTTAATAAGCTTACATGTGCTAAAACATGGTTAAAATACAAAAAACCAAATTAATGACAATGACATAAAGTTGACTGTATTTCAAAGAATATTATCTGTCTAGAAAAGGATTGATCGACCCTCACCTTATATGAAATGGAATAAAAGAGTTATACAATTTGCCATTTATTTAAATAAAAAGTAAAATACAATACAAATTAAATTACAGAACAGTGCGCAATTGCTTTGACTTTACTTTTTCTTTATATTAATTTTTTTGACCAAGAATTAATACAAAGATTCTTTTATACTCCTTACTATCGAATACCCTAAAGCGCGTGATACACACGCAATCTTTAAGTACGCGGGTTTAAAGATCGCGGACTTACTCGGCTCGCCGTCGGTGATACACAGCAGACTTAAAGTACGCGGTTTTAAAGATCGCGGTCGCCGTCGGTAGCAAAAAATTTAGAAACTGTCCTCGTGGTTAAATTTTGTATTTTCTGTGTACCTAATTTTGCTGAAATCTTGTGTTTTTTAGTAGAGTTTGATTAATTTTTGATCAGGTTTTGTTAAATAGAAGAATAATTTGATTTTTTATAAGTGTGGTAAGCTGTCAAAATCATGATGTGAAGTATAGCACTTGTTTTTGATCTATTTTAATTAATACAAGGTAGGCATAAACAAACAATATATCATACATAAGATGGTAATATTTTCATCAGAAGGATAAAACAGCCTATAAATAATTAGGTTTACTCAAAAACAAATAATCAAAATAATTTAGTATAGCTTAAAATAGTGTTTTACAGTTTTCTCAAAACTTATAAAATGTAACTTGTCTCCTTTCAACAATAAACGACTGAATTATTTCTAGGCAATTTGCTTAATTAGTGAAAATATAAGTGTAACTTTAAACGCAATAACATGATGGCTCGAGGCTCGTGGCAGTGATACATGTACGGGTTACGAGTAAGATTTCAAACTTGTTGGATCGACGGCGTACTTACTCGGCGGACTTAAAGTACGCGTACTTGCAGTGATACACGCGCGAAAAAGGTCGCGAGCCATAAGTTCGCGTACTTACTCGCGTGTGTATCACCCCTTTAAGTAGGATATTGTTGTGTGTGTGGAATGATGAGTTTAAAGTTATTTATCAAAGATATACATTATTATCGAAAAGGTAACATAATCTGTTTCGTGATTAACAACGCGACATATTATGTGTCCGTGTCATAAACAATGTCAAAGAAACTTATTGTTCATTATATAGAAATAGACTGTTAATAATTGATAGTTAGCCGCGCTTTTTCAGCAAATGGTTTGTTTAACCGATATCGCACACTCAGCACAAACGATGTTTAGTCTTAATAATTTGGGCCGACAAGATTTATTATACTTATTATTATATTTTTTTATCAGCTAAGCTAAGATGACATATTATATTTTTAAACGATTAGACGGCGGCTATTGGGGCGCCTATTATCAAAATCTGGACAATTAATTTCAGAGCGAAAAAATCGTCTGCTGTTAAAGCATGTTTAAAATGTTTTATTTTTACATTGTAGTTTTATGACTTCTCAGTACGTATCAAATTTGCCAAGTTTTCTTTTAATCCTCGTAAGGCGGTGCTTAGATTCTTACGTAAACAACGGTTCGGGGTGCATTTGCACCCCATCTGTATATCCATTTTTTTATATGTGAACGTTGGGGAAATTAATTTGAAAGATAATTAGGACTTATTTATTATAGTACGAAACATAATTTTACAAAAAAGTACTCATTTCTTCCTAAAAAAAGTTATTATTGTCGCAAGACAAACACATGAAATTTTTCACAGAATGAGCAACACAAAGTTTTTACACACAATACAGTTATGCCAGGACTTTCGGTCTTTTTTCTCTGACATAAGTAACACCGACCTTGTCCCGTAGCTCTGTTAGCTCCAGGTGGAACATCAGAAACGTCCAATTCAGGATACGAAATTTTCATCATTTGCACCCAAAAGTAATTTTTTCAAAAAAGCACGTAAACGCAAAAACTTTTAAATGCTGTAATGGGTGGAATACGTTTAGAATTGAATTTAATACGAATAACAAAATGGACAAAAATCAAAAAAATTTATTAAAAAAGATAGGTGAGAAAAACGAGGTCTGGGGTGCAGCCGCACCCCGCATCGCCTTAGGAGGGTTAATGGATATTTTGATTGGCTATGTATGCTTATGGTATTGTTCGTAATGCGCGTAAGTCCAATTCTCCAAATTTTTGTTACATATTTTTTTGCGTCTCATAGAGCCTCTATACATCTAAGCATATACCCGAACTACTATACTTCCTAAAACGATATTCGGTCCTAACTGCAAGACGCAAGAGTCTCGCAGGGTCAGTCTTGTTCTTGCTCAAATCTTGCACGGTCAGTCTTGGTCTTGGTCTTGCTAAAATTAGGCGGTCTTGGTCTTGGTCTTCGTCTTGCGAAAATGCAAGAACAAGACCAAGACTGCAAGACCAAGACCGATTTTGGGCAACACTAGACAAGATAACCAACGAGACCGTATTACGAATAGTGGGTAAAGAAAGAAAGGTGATGTATACCATAAAAAAGAGAAAGTTAGAATATCTCGGACACATAGTGAGAAACGGCACCAAATACAGATTACTGAAGGTAATCCTTCAAGGTAAAGTATTCGGAAAGCGAGGAATTGGGAGAAGGAGAATATCATGGTTAAAGAACCTGAGGAAATGGTTATCCACAACAACAACTAATCTATTTAAAGCATCAGTTAATAATATTCAAAACGAATAGGCACTAAAAGCAGAAGAATAAACAAACCAAACTACAGGAGGGTAGAGATAACGGAGAGAGTAGAAACGAGCAATAGAGCATATTGGAAAACCAAAAACTGAAATTAACAATATTAGAAAGGAAGATCTTCAGAAGAATTATTAGACCAAAAAAATCCAACAATTATTTAAGGAGATAAATAACCAGATAAATGAAAAATATAGTATTGTAAAACATATAAAGGCTCAAAGGTTGAAATGGCTCGGGCATGTACTAAGACTAGAAGAAGATAAATAATTAATAAAGAATATACTAAGGTCGAAACCTACAAATACAAGGCCTCGAGGGAGATCAAAGTGCAGATGAGAAGACCAGTTCAGAGAAGATATCAAAAGAATGAAGATACGTTAATACGTACATAACTGGAAAAGAAAGATAGAAACTAGAATGGAATGGAGCTTAAGTACCAATCATACGAATTCACATAACAACATGTAAAACAAGACGGCAGAGTACAAGAATACAAATAGTACAAAGAAAAGGTGGAGTGATACTCGAAAAACGGTTCAGAAGAGCTCATGTCCACCCAGGAGGGACCGGTCTGTCAGTTTCCATGTGAAAAGTGAACGAAAAGTGAAGCTTATTGTATAATCATACTGTCTTAACACTTAAGTTTCTACTGCAAAAATGTATTAAAACTAGATGAACAATAAAAGCCATCAGACAAAATATCCCATTTTAAAAAGCAACTACTTCAATAATGAGTTGACATTCTTCAGCGGCCCCCGTCTGGAAATCCGTTATTTAGAATTAGGTCAGGGTAATAAGACAAAAATATACCATGTTCGTGACACTTCAGCAGCCAGGGTACTGAAGCGTTTTTTCGACAAGTAATACCTATAGGAACAAATTGTAACTATTTCCTGCGTAGGATCTGGCGGCCATTTTTATTTATAAACAATTAACTGTCAAAAAATGGCATTTTTCCCTTTTTTTTCAAATCAATGCAAAACAGTGAAACTTATGATTTTTTTAGTATAAATATTTTTGAGGTTATGGAAAAAGCTTTAAAATGACATATCACAAAGGTTGATATATAGTTCAGAGAAATAAGGAAAAAAAATATCGTGTTGGTGACACATCCCCCTCCAGGCTGAAACCAAATTTTTCGAGTAATATGGTCATCTATAATAATAACCTATATGTTTCCTGCAGCCGATTTTGATGATATACATAGTTATAAACAAATGAAGATCAAAAAACGGTAAATTTTCGCTTTTTTCGTCTCTTACTAAAAAATTGGGCATTTTAAACAAATTTGAGAGTAATAAACTCATAAACCGTATAAAAAACTTCAATATGGCATTCGCTGAATATGTCTATCCTTATTGGTTACTTAGAAAATTGCCAAATAAATCATAAATTTTGAGTTTTTATAAATATTCATAACTTATGTAAAAATTAACTTAGAACCTTCTTATTACATGGAATGCTGAGACTTATGGTGCTTAAATTACACCCCAAATTCCAAAGCAATTGGTCAAATAGTTTAAAAGTTATTTAATTTGTTTATCCAAAATTAATTTTTTTTGCAACACTGTAAGTCAGAAAATGATGAAGTTACAGTAATATTTTGGATAGTTTATGAAAGAAGAAAATTTACAGTATTAATTTAATTTAAAAAAAATGACAAAAAGTAATTATAGATATTGCAAAATAATTTTGCAAAAACATGTGAATTAAAAAAAATGGGGGGGCTAACTTTGTCCCTAAATGTCCTAGAACAGTTGTTTTTCTTTCTAAATGTGTATAAAAATTCAGTCTTTCTAAATATGAAAAAATAATTTTTCTACGGGTAACGGTTAAACAGTTATTCTAATTGTTTATAAGTAAGCAAAAAATGGACATGTTTTTGCAAAATAATTTTACACTATTTAAAATTATTTGTTGTCATTTATTTTTAATTAAGGTAATAGTATAAATGTTCTTCTTTCATAAACTGTCCGAAGTATTATTGTAACCGGGTCTAGGACGTTTCATCGCCGCCGTTTCGATGCCGCCAGTTCGATGCCGATGCCGGCCGATTCATCGCCAGTCAATTAATCGCTATCTGATATATTTCCGAATTTTCGACAGTTACAATTATTAGTTATTTTTAGTATTAATAAGGAATTCTAGGAAATGCGAGATATGACGGCGATGAAATGGACTGGCGATGAACCGGCGGCATCGAAACGTCCCATTCCGTTGTAACCTCATAATTTTCTGACAAAAAAAATGAATTTGGGAAAAATAAATTAAATAACTTTTAAACTATTTGACCAATTGCTTTGAAATTTAAAATATAATTTAAGTACAAGAAGTCTCGGCATTCCGCGTAATAAGAAGATTCTAAGTTAATTTTTACCTAAGTTACGAATATTTATAAAAACTCAATATTTATGATTTATTTTGCAATTTTCTAAGCAACCAATAAGGTTGGACATATTCAGCGAATGCCATATTGAAGTTTTTTATACGATTTATGAGTTTCTTACTCTCAAATTTGTTTAAAGTGCTTAACTTTTTGGTAATAGACGAAAAAAGCGATAATTTACCGTTTTTCGATCTTCATTTGTTTATAACTATGTATATCATCAAAATCGGCTGCAGGAAACATATAGGTTAATAATATAGATGTCCATACTACTCAAAAAATTTAGTTTCGGCCTGGAGGGGGATGTGTCACGAGAAAAACCTTATTTCTCTGGACTAATACTCATTTATTGTTAATTTAATTGTGAAAAAAGGTCGGAATTGCAAAAAAAAATATTTTCGCAATACCTGTTGTAAAAATTAGTGTACAGGTTTGAAATTTTTGTCAAATGAGGGTTCTTTGATGCTTAATATGTGATAAAAATTTCAAAGCGATTTATTCAATTGTTTAAATTTTATTTAAATTGTTTATCCCAGAGAGCATTTTTTTTGCAATAACGTAAGTCAGAAAAAAATGACGTAAGAAACATTCCACAGGTGTCAAATGGAAGAGCATGAGCTATATTTTCAACTTGGTTTAAAGAAAGCCAATAAAAAATGCATTTATTAGTAATAAATAATTATGCAAAAGAATCGTAAATCTTTCCTTATAAACTTTTTGAATAACTTTTTTGAAAAAAATTAACTTTTTTACCCTGTTAAGTGCACAACTACCAAGTAATGTTATTTATATCATAATTGATAAAAAATTGGAATAAATATACCGGGTGTCCATTTATATTTTCCCCCATTTTAACTACCTATACACTCAACGAAAAAGGTACGTAATATCAATAAAAATGTTAATTCAGACAACAAACGCAATTCTTAAAATTTGTCCAATTCTTGGTTTTATTGGAACAACAAAGCGATGTTCATCAATTCATTATTTTCGTTAGTTGAGCCAATGTATTACGTTTATTGAATGGACGAACATTCATTATGTATACCATAATATCATTTTATTGATATTACGAACTCAGTTCATTGAGTCAACGAACATTATTTATTGAAACAACAACGTCGTTAATTGACCGACGAAGACCATTCGTTGTGCCAATAACAGTGTTATTTCTCCTAACGTATTTCGTTTATTTCTACAATTATTTCTGTTTATTGTTACAATTAATTCCGTTCATTGGCACAATAAATACGGTTATTCTTACAAGCAATTCTATTCATTCTTACAATCAGTTTCGTTCATTCCTACTATGAACGTATTTTATATTAATAATTACTGAATGCATTAGCCCAATGTATCATATTAATTGATTAATAATAATTTTTTAAATCCCCTTTTTTGTCCTTAACCTTTAGGACTTTACACTGTGTGATTTCTCATAATTATTATATCGCTTATACAGTGCACTGGAATAAGTGTTACACTCCCCCCCTTATTAACTTGTTTATTTTTAGTACATAAGCAAAACGCTCAGACAGATCGATTTTTAAAATTATCAAAGTATATTATAACATCAATGTTTCGAACTTTACACGATCCCTCTTCAGGTGACAGGCGTAACTTTGATTTTTTTTAATGGGAAAGTACAAAATGTGAAGCTCATTTAAAAGTGTTTGAAATGGTGATTTCAAAAATGTATAACACTTTAATCATTTTTGAGAGCGCAGGGGCAAAATTTCGATGGAATTATTATTAAACGCATTCATTTTTTTGGAATCCTGAGAAAACTAGTAAGTATTTTTGAAAAATTTAACCGCAGAATAAAAGACTACATTATTACTGAGGGCTGAAAGTCCCTTAGAATAAACAAAAAGTTTCTTTTGAATAGTATATTTGAAATAAAAAAATCATACTAAATTTTCTATTTTTCACCCCTGTGACTTATTAAAATAATCATTATAGAAGTTCTCAGGGACGTCAGACCCTCGATAATACTGTAATATTTTATTCTGCGTTTAAATTTTCAAAAATACTAATTATTTTTTTTCATTCAGGATTCGAAAATTCATTTTCAGTTCATCTTATAAATAACATCACAAGACAATATTAAAAGTAAACACTTACAAACATAACACACTGACAAGTTTATTTTTAATTAGAATGTTCTCCCGTATTTACCTTATCAGAAAAAACTTACTTTTATTCAAATATAAAAAATAAGTAATATCTTATCCTTATCTTCCTTCTACTACGGACTACACTTGGAAACAAAATGCAATTATTATTCGGCACTTTCAAGGAAAAGCCGTTACATTTCAAATGGTCAAGCAAAACATTTATTGTCTCAACCCCCACGATTATTGTCACAATTAACGCATTGATTGTGGGAATTAAAGGCAGTAGTAGATTAATTAATGCATTCGTTGGCACAACAATCAGTGTACATCTATTCAATAATCATATATTACTCTATATTAACAACATTTGTACATTGTTTTAATGAAATCTGTACGTTGTCACGATAAACCAAGGTAATTGCTTGTCATCTACGAAATCAAGAACGTGAGTTGCTGCCACAATTAACAGTATTTATTAAATATACGAAACTTAGTTATTGGCTGAATAAATTGAGTGTTATTGATTAATGTACTCTAGTTATTCTCACAATTATTATTCAATCATTGTGACAATAACCAAGTACATTCGTCAATGTCTAAAAGTTCGTTGAAACAACAAATTAAATTGTTGTGAGAACGAAATACTATTCAATAATCACTGTTAATCAATATTACGGACTAAATTTTTTTGAGTGTAACTTCTAAACGGCTCAAGATAGAAACATGCGGTTTTCGCTGAAATGTTTTATTTTACTAAAAGTTTTGTATGAATCGATTGAGTTTTTTATATCGCTTTCAATTACGAAAATAAAAATGGCGGATTTTTGAAAAAAACTTTGTTGACTTTTTTTTAATGGAACACCCAGTATATTTTTTTGTGAATTGAAATAACGATCATTCACCTATCCAGCGATATAAAGTTTTTTAAAATGGGTTGTCAAATCACTGAGTAATTAATTTTTAAAATGAGAGGTGCAGCGTGGATATCACATACCTAAATAACATGTAACTAAGCAAAATGATATTATGTTGTGATTTTCACATTGCATCTCTCATTTTAAAAATTAATTTCTCAGTCATTTGACAACCGATTTTAAAAAAAATTATATCGCTGGATAGGTAAATGACCATTTTTTCAAGTTACAAAAAAATATACTGGCTGTTTTAATAAGAAAAAGTCAACAACGTTTTTTTTTTCAAAAATCCGCCATTTTTTATTTAAAAGCGATATGAAAAATGGCCATTTACCTAAAAAATTGAAAAAAACGATCATTTACCTATCTAGCGATATAAAAATTTTCAAAATCGGTTGTCAAATGACTGAGCAATTAATTTTTAAAATGAGAGATGCAATGTGGAAATCACATAACATAATATCAATTTGCTTAGTTAGAGAGTGGCACCTCTCATTTTAAAAATTAATTACTCAGTCATTTGACAACCGATTTTGAAAAACTTTATATCGTTGGATAGGTGAATGACCTTTCTTTCAATTTACAAAAAAATATACTGGGTGTTCCATTAAAAAAAAAGTCAACAAAGTTTTTTTCAAAAATCCGCCATTTTTTTTTTCGTATTTTAAAGCGATATAAAAAATTTAATCCATTCAGACAAAACTTTTACTAAAATAAAACATTTCAGCGAAAACCGCATATTTCTATCTTGAGCCGTTTAGAAGTTATAGGCAGTTAAAATGGGGGAAAATATAAATGGACACCCGGTATATAATTTCTTATATAACAAAATAAAAAGTTTATAAGGAAATATTTACGATACTTTTGCTTAATTATTTATTACTAATAAATGCATTTTTTTTCGCTTTTTTTAAACCAAGTTGAAAATATAGCTCATGCTCTTTCATTTGACACATGTGGAATGGTACTAACGTCATTTTTTTCTGACTTATGTTATTGCAAAAAAAATGCTCTCTGGGATAAACAATTTGAATAAAATTTAAACAATTGAATGAATCGCTTTGAAATTTTTATCACATATTAAGCACCAAAGAATCCTTATATGACAAAAATTTCAAAGCTGTACACTAATTTTTACAATAGATATTGCGAAATTATTTTTTTTTGCAATTCCGACCTTTTTTCTAATTATATTAACAATAAATAAGTATATCAAACTTTGTAATACGTCATTTTAAAGCTTTTTCCATAATCTCAAAGATATTTGTACTAAAAAAACCATAAGTTTTACTGTTTTCCATTGATTTGAAAAAAAGGGAAAACTGCCATTTTTTAACACTTAATTGTTTATATCTAAATAAAAATGGCCGCCAGATCCTACGCAGGAAATAGTTACAGTTTGCTCTTATAGGTATTACCTGTCGAAAAAACGCTTCAGTACCCTGGCTGCTCGAGTGTCATGGAAAAAACCTTATTACCCTGGACTAAATTATTACTTGTTTCATTAACTCACATTACAGTCTTCCTAAGCCATCGTAAAGGATATTTTATTACGTAGCATATTTAGTCGTTGTATTAAAACACAAGCTAGTCACAAAGAAAACCAAAGTTCTAAGCAACATACAGTAGCAAAGCCACATATCTAGGGAAAACAAGTAGAAAGATAAGTAAGTGTATAACTACAAATGTCTGGGAACCTAGGTAAATGAAAACAATGACTAAGTTAGAGAAATCAGGACACGCATTGAAATTGCAAGAAAAGCATTTATAAAAATGAAAAAAAGTTTGTCAATCGTTTAAGATGCTTCGTGTTGTCGATATTGTTGTATGGAATGGAAATCTGGATACTAAAATTGGATAATATAAAAGAAGTTACTACATCCTTACGAAGGAGAAAAGATAGAGGAGGAGGGGCCACTAAGCTCTATCGATTTTCATGTAAAGTTTATTCTCCAATCAGACTGTCTAACACTTAAGTTTCGATTACAAAAATTTATTAACAGATGAACAATAAAAGCCATTACCAGTAGACGAAATATCCCATTTTAAAAAGCAACTACTTCAATAATGTTGACATTCTTCAGCGGCCCCCGTCTGGAAATCCGTTTTATTTAGAATTATTAACTTTTTCATTAACTCACATTACAGTCTTCCTAAGCCATCGTAAAGGATGCTTTTATTACGTAGCATATTTAGTCGTTGTATTAAAAGACAAGCTAGTCACAATGGCGGGATCATTACACTCGTAAACGATGGGCACGAAAAGAATAGTCACTTTCTGATGTTTTTAGTTTTCAGAAACGGAATAATGATGTCGCGCTCTGAAGCTCTGAGGCTCTGACAGAAAGTCGCTTACTAGTCGTAAAACTGTTTTCATTGTATAATAACTGCACCAGACAGAGCGGGAATGAGTACAACATTGCCAAGTTTACACCAAATGACTTAATCGATTATTCTGCTAGTTACAAAAAGTCTTTTTCTGGTTACAAAAATGTAATACTTATCACTGTCCAAAAATTTTTTCGAACAACTATTAAAAATATTAAAATCGTAATATATTTAATTCCATTTTAGACTTCAACATTGTCGACAGTGTAAATTTACAAAGGACAAGAATGTTTAGTTTTAATGTATATCTAAAATGACATGCGTTTCGAAAAAAAAACGATATACCAGGCACCTTTTTATTCTCAGTGTGATTTTAGACGAAGTCGAAGCAACATCCTGTTGCTAGTGATGTTGATTATAGTTACTTTCGAGTAATCGTTACAAATCGTTACTTTTGTATAAAGTAATCATTTACAGTATTCGTTACTTTGATTACTATGATTACTTTTGTATTTGAGTACCGGTAATCATATCGAGAATCGAATTTCTCAGTATGTAGGTATTTTGTATAGGTATTCCGATATAAGAACGACCTTCACCGATCTGTTTAAGGGATAAAAATGATTTGATTACTATGATTACTTTTGTATTTGAGTACCGGTAATCATATCGAGTATCGCATTTCTCAGTAGCACCGATCTGTTTAATGGATAAAAATCATTTGATTACTTACTATGATTACTTTTGTATTTGAGTACCGGTAATCATATCGAGAATCGTATTTCTCAGTAGGTAGGTTTTATTTTTAGTTTCATTCTGTAAATTTGTGAATTATCTACTATCTAATCTACATCGGCAAATCGCGTAGATCTAGATAAAAATATAGGGTTCTCGCATTCGATTTTTGTTAATAACATACATTACATATTTTACGTATACCATTATACCTCCTTCTGTTTCATCTTCTATCTTCTCCTTACCCTCACACCCTTAAAACGCTTCATACCGATAACGATATTCGATAACACTTCGATAGAAAGTAACGAAGTAATCAGAGTAATCAAAGTAACGATTTGCCTCTCTGTATAGTAATCGTTACTTTCGGCATTCGGAAGTAACGAGTACTTTGTAACGAATAGATACTTTTTCAACATCTCTACCTGTTGCACCTAAAAAATTCCGTCAAGGGATTTTACGCCATTCAACAGTGTGAGTTAAGTTAAAATAGGAACGAATGTTTCCAAAGGTTTCGTAGTAGACAAAGGACTGAAGCAGGGATGCTGCCTATCGCCGACACTTTTCAAAATATATCTGGAACAAGCCTTGAAACTTTGGAAGCGGAAGTGCAGCAGCATGGGTATACAATTAAATAATAACAACCTGTACACTCTATGTTTTGCTGATGATCAAATTGTGATTGCTAACGAATATGACGATCTGGAATACATGACTCGAAAATTAATCGAAGAATACAAAAAATGGGGATTAGAAGTTAACAGATAAAACAATGTACATGAACATCGGTGGCAACGAGCAGAATCTAGTTTTAAACGACGGACAACACATTAAGTACAACAATAAATATTCTTATTTAGGAGTAGAAATCACGGACGACGGCAAATCAGATCAGGCTATAAAAAACGAAACATTCAAGGTAGAAGGGCCATATCGCAACTAAATAGTATTATTTGGGATCAACATATATCAAAAAAAAATAAACATCGAATATACAACACTATTATAAAGAGCATAGTAATGTATGGAAGTGACGTGTGGCAGTTAAAGACAACTACTGAAAGAACACTACAAGCCACGGAGATGGATTACTGGAGACGTGCCGCAGGAAAATCAAAACTCGAAAGAATCATTAACCAACGTATACGAGAGATTATGGGAGTCACACATACGATTGTCGAAGATATAAGAGTACAACAATAATTAAAGTGGTATGGACATGTGCAGAGAATGCCAGAACACCGTCTGCCCAAACAGATTCTAGATTGGTCACCACATGGAAAAAGAAAAAGAGGCCGACCCAGAAAGAGCTGGAGAGAAGGAATTGACAGAGAGATCCGAGAGAGAGGTTTAGACGAAGACCTTTGGGAAGATAGAGATGCATGGAGATTGGGCATCGGAAGACGTCGGAGGACGTTTTAAACCGATTATATATATATATATATATATATATATATATATATATATATATATATATATGTTTAAAAACATAAGATGTAGATCTTTGAAACACACTCAGTGAACCAAAGATCCAAGGTTATTGGTTTAACGACCACTCGTACGAAATCAAATAGATGAAATAGAGAATGTGGAAAAAATGGTGGATGTGTGAATTGTTCGTAAGGGGATTTTTTCCACATTCTCTATTTCATCTATTTGATTTCGTACGAGTGGTCGTTAAACCAATAACCTTGGATCTTTGGTTCACTGAGTGTGTTTCAAAGATCTACATCTTATGTTTTTAAACATATATTTTACTTACTTTAAGTAATTAGGGAATTAAAACTTGAGACTGTCATTGTCGGATTTGCCGTAGACTTACGCACCTTCTATGTCTAGGTCTCGAATGTTGTTTTTTGATTAGAATGTGTCTAAAGATATTCAACCTCTTGTCTTTACCGACGAGCCCAGAGAGGTTGAAGAGGGCGAAACACATTTCTAAGAACTGGTGTTTGGATCTATGATTCTATTCGAAAAATTTTTCCCAGCCCGAAATGGTGGATGTGTGAATTGTTCGTAAGGGGATTTTTTCCACATTCTCTATTTCATCTATTTGATATATATATATATATATATATATATATATATATATATATATATATATATATATATATATATATATATATATATACAACAGTGTGAGTTGAGAAGAAGTCGATGCAACAACTCTGTTGCGTCTCGACACATCCGTCAAGGATAAAGTGTGAGTTTTGTAGAGGTTGATGCAACACCCTGTTGCACCTCCGCTCTGTGGTCGTACTCCACTCAAAAGAGCAAATCAAGAGGTTGAACAAACAACATCTCTGTTTGGCAGTTCCCACAAATTCGTCAAGAATTCACTGTTCACTATATGTATGTATATTCACTCCACATGCTCTCCAATCTGGCAAAGATTGTGCATTAATGTTAAAAGAGTCATCAATTACAAGTTTTAATTGTGTCCATTGTGTAAACAAGTGTTTAGAAACGTTGCATCGCTTTTGGGAAACTTTGGACCCAACGAACGTTGCCACACGCCCACAGCCAGGATCTTCGAGTCAGTGAGTAATGGGCAAAAGTACACATATAATTTTCAAAGACTCATTACACTCCACTTATTATTGCAGTTACAGTATTTTGTTTTCTCTGTATGATCATTAGGGTGGTCCAAAAAACTCAAGTCCTTTTTAGAGACCTAGGGACCCTCCCATTTTGTTATATCTAATAAAAGAATAATCTATGCCAAATCTTAACACTCTAGAACATATGGAAGGCAGTGCTCAACAACATTTAGTTTTTATAAATTTCCGTAAAACACTTAAGTTTAGAAAATGTTTGTTTGTTTGTTTTTCAGGATGCAGAAGTTAACAAAGCTGTTGATCTCTTTATTACTGTTGGTATTAAACATTTTCAGCAGTTTCAACATGAGGGTACTGGAGTGGAAAGGAGTTATAAAAATATCAAATATTTGTTACTTTCGGGTATTACGCCCTTGTTTTTGTTTCAGGTTTGAAATATATTTAAAAATGATAGACGGAGATAAAATTCAGACTTACGTACTCACAATATGTTTTGTTGAGTCAAAGGGACGATGGGACTGGTTTCGGACACTACAATTTACTGTTCATCTTCAGGTCTTCGATAGAGGTCCACTCAAATGATTCCTGTTCAAAGAATATAGTAGAATATACACGTACTAAGCGCTCATTTATACTATGGTGTTGTCTAGGGGTTTTCAACTTCATTACAAATCGAAACAATGGGATGTATCTTGAGGAGATGGTTGGGAAGAAAACTATTGTTTTTAATTAAAAAAACTGATTGAACTGGAATAATGATGCGGCTGTAGTTTCGTGTTGCAACAAAATAAAAATCGTTATTCATTTTTGATAAAAAAAAATTAATCGATGTGAATTGTTTTTCTGACCCAAAGTGATGTTGTTTAATAAAGCTAACTTGAGCAGACGACACCTTTAGCAGTAGGTACTCTGTATTTTGGGTACTTCATTTATTTGGTAGGAGACACAGTATTTTTGTCATTTCTTGCTTTACGCGCTGAAGATTGAGCCCTTTGTTTGTTATGTTTTTCGAACAGTGTCCATTGCGGTAAATATTCGAAAACCCGGATCTGTCTGTATTGGAAACAGCAAGTTTTCGTGTTGATAGCGACAAAGGGCTGTAAAAATAATCGTAACACTCGATAGCTACTACAGCATGATTACATACTCGTCAAATTCGTTCAATCTAAACTTTAGAATCATATAAGTACATTTTCGTCGTCGTTTAAGTAATGTTCCGAGTCTACATAAAATCGAGGAAACTGAAGATTAGCACGGAAGTAGAGATGTGTCTCGGTTTTACACACCGTTTTTTGGTCACTACTATAACTTCATGTTCAGTCAACCCAGTGTTTCTCAGTACGTATTAGAATGAACGGTGAAATAAGAGTAATGTTTAAAAGCTGCGGCATTTGAAATTGAATTGAAATTAAACTTTATCAAGTTTAATTTTAAAAATAATCAGTGGCGGATCCAAGGAGGTGTCACGTCCCCTACTGTCAGAGACGGTATAAAAACACGTTTTGCTTAATATAATATAGGCGTACTCTCTACTAGACGATTATATTATCGTCACACTTTGTCTCTTAAAAAAAACTGGAACAAAATTTTAGCTATACATCTACAACTTATAACGATGACAAAAGAAAAAAACAACGTCTTTCTAAAAATTAAATTCACGAATATTTTTTAATGCGCTAGCATTAGCACTAACGTTTGTATTTGTACAGTATTCGATTGTCCTGGTATGGTTCGACCTGAAGTGGGCGGCAGCGTTCCTCAAGGGCTGGGCTGTCCGATGACGGGCTCAACATTGTTGGGATTTCGAGAAGAAAGTATCTACATACTTTTCCGAAAATTGCCTGTGAATGATTGCTATTTCTCGCAGCAGAAACGATTATCATACTAGTTACAACTACCTAAAACCTCAACTTATCCCGTCTCTATACAAAACAAAAGCCTCGAGTTTTGTCGTTGCTGGAGGTGTTTGCGTTTGCTTTCGGTGAAATACATTATTGAAGGAACGTGTAAACGTGGCACTTCTTAATAATTTGTCAATATTGTCATGAGCTGTATAGTTCCTAAGTTATTTCTTAGCGGAATTAAGTAGTTTTGTTAGAGTGTGTTTTCTCTTCGAAGTTTATAACTCTCGTATAATGCTGCCTAAGCGAGTAAACATTGGTAAATGTTAATAGTAAGAAGTAGTAATATAACTAGAGCATGGAAAATGTGGTGAAGACTATTTGTAAAAAACAAAAAACAAAAATGTAGAAAAAATGGAAAGAAATCATTGGAATTCAGGATATCAAAGTCTTATATTAGTTTTATATATTCAAAAACGACTTGTAAAAAGAAAATCAAAACCAGATATCTTACGTCTTTGTATACTAAAAGAGAGAGGCCATTTGCTGACACAATTTTCTCCGAAATAAAACCTAATTATAGCTAATACGCGCTATAAACAAACTCAATTACAGAAAGTCTCTGAGTGTTGAGCAGGGGCCCCCGTTCTTTCCTGTACCTGGCTACCGAGTACTGATCAATTGCTTCCATTCCTCGCATTTGTCGAGTATTGGTTGACCGATTCCGTCCCACCTCTCAACTAGGCTGAGTATTGCTCGGTCATTCCTACCATCTTTGAGTATTGATAAAAGATCGTCCTTTGCCTTGCCCATCTGAACGCCACAAATAGTTATTTTCCTTTCACCGGTGTCCACTTCGGACTTCAGCCCGTCGATTTTATTAACAAGGATTCGCGTTTTTATTATGTCTGGTGCCTAATAGAGCTTACTTGTAACATTTTATGTCTTTGGTATTTTCTTCCCTCCGGTTTTAATATTTTCGAACTTTCTGAACTTCTTCTACCTCCGAGATAGGTATTTATTCTGGAACATGTTCTCTTCCATTTGTCATTTTTTTCTTACTGTCCAAATCAGTTTTTTGGCTTCAACTCGGGGTTCTTTAAATTTTATTTTGCGAGTTTAGTAATTGTGGTATTGTTTTCTTTTTTGTTATTTTTCGTTTTCAACGTCCCTATCGCACCAATAAACCTTAAATAGTTAGTATTTTTTTTAAATTTCATTTTATCTAAGGCTTCTTCCGCTGCTGCATGAATGCAATTTTTGATGCACATACTCGTATATCCGTATTGTTCTTCCCAAATTACATATTTAATTAACCTTAATAATTTCCGAACACTTTCTTGTTTTAAGCTTTTTATATTGTATCTATTTTTTCTTAGCTCTTTTGGTCTGTGTTCTTTGTCAGTTACTTCTGTTTTTCATTGTTTCCTAGTTATTGACGTAATAATTTTTGCCTTCAGAAAATAATAGTGACTACCACTTTTTTCTTTAGGAACTTCACTATAGAAGTGATCTTATTTTCCCCAATTTTCTGATTTTCTACTTGTTTTCTTGGTTTCTGTTAGCACTGCAATATCAATATTTAGCCCGTCTATTTACCACTTCGTTTATTTTCTTTAAGAGACCCTCCATTCCATATTCCTCTATACTTGTCATCCTTTTCCATGGTTTAAGTTTCTTAAAGTTTCCTGTCTAGTCCGGGGTTTTTATTTTGGCAATATCTTTTACATATATAAGAGAGTGCTCTATCGCAATAACCCTCCTCCTTCCCAGGTCCTCCTAAGACCAGGTATTCAAGACCAATACCAAGACCGAACCTTGCAAGACTACGCAAGACCAAGACCAACCTGCAAAACTCTTGCACTTTTTTGCGTAATTGGTTTTTTATTATTTAACTTTATTTTTTTATTTCAATAATTTTGATATATACTTTGATCGGTAGTAAAACAGATTAAGGGGAATTGTATAATATATGTAGAAACAGAAATAACATTATTCCTATGACAGTTCAACAGTTTCCAGTATAATAGATTTTCCGCCATATTTGTTTCTAATTGGAACTTGCTAAAAATAATGAAATTTTTTTGAGTGATTCTGGATTCTTCGGATTTTCTTTAATTTTTCTATTTTCAGTTATTCTCTATTATGAACAGTTTCCGAGATATCGAGCTTTGTCACACTATACAGCCACCCTGTATATGCAGAATGTTTACTAAGTATGTGTATGTACAATCTTTATAGGTTAAGCGTTCATATGAACTGAAAATAATTTTTTTTTAATGAGAAATCAGTGTTCACGTTCGATACATCATTTCAATAGGAATTTTACATCTGGTTAAAATTGAAGGTTTTTTTAAAAATTTTTTCCACATAAAAAACACAGTTTTGCTTTTGCCTTGTATATAAGTACGTATAATTAAATAAAGCGCGTATTTCCTCTAAATAAAATAAAATGTAACTAATAACTTTTTCTTTTTTCTTCTTTTTTTTTCACTTTTTTTTTCTTTTATATCATATGCTATTGAATGTATAAAGAGCAGGTTGTGTCTCAATTTAACTTAAAATTGAAATTTGAAAATAAACCTTTATATTTGAAACATACTTTTTAATGAAATAATTAGGTGAATGTATAATGTTAAAATTGGTATCCGTTTGAAACTACATTCTACATTCTTTTAAAATTTTAAAGCAAAAAATATAGTTTCATTCTTCACATCTTTATCTATTTCAATGTACATTTTATTGGAAATTGTTTGGTTCAAATTATTACTACCAAAAAAGCAAGACCAGCAAGACCAAGGCCAAGAACAAGACCGGCTAGTGCAAGACCAAGACTAAGACCAAGACTAGCCTGGTCTTGGTCTTGTTCTTGTTTTGCTCATCACTAATTTTCAGAGTTTTCAACTCAAAATTCATTGACCACGAAGATTTTTTCTCGAAAACATCTTGTTTAAAATAAATCGAACATTTATATAATCTGTCTGATATATCAACACAAATATTTATGTTCCTGATACGTTGTTTTAAGCAGAGGTTTGTTATGCAAGTTTGTCTAGACTGTTGAATATTTTATTTCATTCGATTTAATTCCAATGTTTTCTTTTCCATTGATAAAAACAAAATAAGATTAATACTGTACGTAAACAATGCAGCGGATTGTATGAAGTATGATTAAGATGTTTTGTTTGGAATAGCATATTATATATAATCAATAAGTTATGTTGTACAAACACGTCGATAACCTATTCCAGAGAGAAACCATAATACTGTTCTTTAAAAAAATGGAGAATGTTTTGTTGAAGTTATAATTCTTAGATTTGCACATTTAATGTTTATAAAAGTTTTCGTAGGTTTCTACTCCTTAGAGATCAACTTATGGTTCAATTCTGGCGTTGTAACATTTGTAATAATTTTTCTTACAAGGTAATTTGTATACTGTTTTTCCATCCCAAAGCTTTTTACCATTCTCCAAAAATAAAAATCTAGAGAAGTTAAGTGTGGTGACCGAGGGGGCCGTTTTATTCTACATTGTGTACTAATCACAAATTCAGGAAAAATTCAATAATAGTCTCTAACGGCTTGTGGAGTATGTGAAAAAGATAGAGTTGAAGCGACAGACATTCTGTCTGAAGGAAGCAGCTATCTATTTGAAAGAATACTTTGATAGTAGATCTTTGTCCTCCGGTATTTTCAAAGCTGCACAAAAATCAACACGACGATAAAAATTGCCATCATTCATGGCCTAGACTTTTCTAAAATCAAAAAGTTGTAAGTTTTCGTTATGCAAAATGTTCTACACAGAAGATTGGGATACATTGTATTGGTATTAACACCCAGTGTCACTTAAAATCATTTAAAATTTTTTGAAAACGATTTCTGGATTAGATATCGAAACGTCAAAACAAACCTAAAATGTAATTCTCATTACAATCAATTTATTGTGGTTTAGTTCCATACAAAATAATAGCTTTCTACTACTGGGCCTGATGATGGGAAATTAAATCCTTTTGAAGTGTGATGCTAACTGAATAATTTATTAATGAACGCAGATTTGGACCTGCAACTTTATAATTGTTTTGTGTTGATTGGTTTACACATTCACATGAGAAGGGGGTTATGGTTTGACATCAATAAAAACAGCACATGTTTGTGATTTTCCTTAAACTATGGTAGACTTATTTTTTTAATTAAATAAACATATTCAGTACTATTCAAAGAATATTCCAAAAAAATTCAAGGCAAAATATTGAAAAAAACCATCGGTGGCAAATTTTTGCAGACACCTCCAAAAAATGGATTTTGCGGTGGACATCAGAACTCGTCATGTTGATCATGTTAGCATGATCAAATATATACACTAACATGATCAAATATATCTACCAAAAGGCAACGGCTAGCGTAATACTGTGTGAACAGAACAACAAACAAATAAAATTCTGTATACAGCGAGGAGTACGGCAAGGAGACACCATCTCACCAAAGCTATTCACAACCCTTTTAGAATACACTTTTAAGAAGGCAGATCTGAACTAATATAATATCAACATAAATCGAGAGTAGCTCAGTCATTTGAGAATCGCAGATGACACCTTCCTTATATCCGATCGTATGGATAATGCAATAATAATGTTGAACAAATTATATCACGCTTCCTTAGAGGTCGGACTAACAAAGGTTAACATCAACTAGACGCAAGTCAACAAAAAGGTTAACATCAAAGGTTAACAAGACGCAAATAATGACTAATCTGGTGCTAAATCGTAATATTGGTGTTTATGGAATGAATATTGAGCAGACTGCATCTTATAGGTACTTGGGACACGAAATTCGGTTGGGAAGAGATAACCAGACGTGCGAGCTCCCACGTCGCATAAGATTAGCCTGAGCAGCGTTTGATAAACTGAACTATGTATATTAATCGGACTTACTCATATGACTCAAAAGGAAAATTTTTTATTTTCAATTTCTTTTTTGTATGTCAAATCCTAAAGTGATGCACACCGGACTATGTTTTTGAATCGCAGATTAATGTATCAAAGAGAAAGGGAACACGACGTGTTGAACGTTTCTCACTATGCTCAAGCGCGCTGGCGCAAAGCTATTGCAAGGCGAATCGAAGGTCGGCATATTCAACATGCTGTATTTCCAGTAATTTGGCTCCGAACGATATGAAATTTTCGGAGAGTCTTCTTGAAGTTAAGAACTTTCATTTAAAATAATAAAAAAATCAAATATTTCAAAATATCCCCTCCCCCCTTAAATAAAATACAGTTCCTTCTGGCACCGCAGTTATTGATAAGTGTCAAAAAATCAATTTTTTTTTTGGCTTGGGTTACATTTCCATATTTTTATTGCTTTGTAAAATAACTCATATATTAATTAACCCAAACTCCCTTTGAACACAGAAGGCTGGAAAATTCAATTCGTCATTCAATTTTTCTGGGTGACTTGCCTATCATTTAATATTTATCCTCATAATTGATTTTCCGAATTACTGGTTTTAACTTGTACATACCCAACCACGTTTGCGGCATCAGAAGAAAATTTCAATTTGGGAGTTGACTCATAAAATACAATTTTCGGAATATTAGATTTGGCCGCAAGAGATCCATGTCTACCTTGAAAAAAGAAAATTAAGTTTGGCTTGTCAAAGATTATAAGATAATCACAAACAGATGTTTTTTTCTTGTTATTTTTTTTTCTTGGGGCACGAGTGGAGAAGGTTTGTAAAAAGCGGAACAAATAAAACAATTTGGTGTTTGCCAACGAATCCCTCGTGTGGTTCTTTCTTTTTGGGAAACTTTATTCGATGTCATAATAATTGAAATCAGAATGTTGTTCTCTTTTTTAAAAATACCAATACTACTAAGAAATACAAAGAAAAAGAATGTGTGTATACTTTGTACGCACGTAAGAAGTAATTCTATTATATGATTTCAATGAAATAAATATACTTTAAACAGTTTATTTTAATTTTATTTAAATATTAAACTAATTTTAATGAATCATACAGAAGTAAAAAAACTTCATTTGTACAATGGTATAAAAAGTTTATTAAAAACTATTAAAAGTCATCCAAAAGGATCTGCAAAACGTTTTCGATCTAGATCAGATCATCTTCAGTGCGTTCTGACTAGTACATGGAACTAGCAACCTTATGAAAATGGTAACATCGAGAAATATGGTTTACATGTTAATTCTATAATATTTATAGCGACTCCAAGTCGATGTTAAAGGTTTTATGTTAAGTGTTAGGAGTGCTCAAAGGGCAACATGGTTCCCTGCTCGATAAAAAATCGTGGTTCTTGCCAGTTCAATGGACACAGACCAACCATCGACGCATAAATGCGTTCATAAGAAGTAGAGGAGGGCCTACAGTGTATTAGTGTTGTCCCAGATGCATTTTATTGTGTTACTTTCCTGATTTTTTCTTTTTGCATTTTGGAGATATGCTAGCTTATTTACTCATTTCCGGCAAAAACAAATTTTTAAAGAAACAATAAGGCAAATTAAGGTCATGATAAAGTCATGTTGGACTTATTTGTAGGTGTTTATTATTATTTCAATGTAACTTAGTTTTATTTTGTGTTCATATTGCAAATATTTAGATTAATTAAAGTGCGTTATTAATGTGCGATTAATTAATAGTCCTGTCGCCAGGGGGGGTACAACGGCCTCGTTAATTCAGATGGACTTACTCAAGTTTTTTTATGTATTTTGACCCGTAGAACACGAATTTTTTGGGTAACAGTTGATCCGGATGTCGATAAGATTGTTATAGACCAAGAACTTGAGGAATCAAATAACAGCGATTTTTGGCAAAACAAAACACTATTTTGTATTTTTTGGGCCATTTTAAGTAAAAAATATTTCTACAAGTTTTTTCGTAGGATGCACAGTTTTCGAGATAAACGCGGTTGAACTTTAAAAAAATCGAAAAATTGCAATTTTTGAACCCGAATAACTTTTGATTAAAAAATAAAATAGCAAGTCTGCTTACCGCATTTAAAAGTTTAAGTCAAATTATATCGGTTTTGATTATTTCCATTGGTAAAAATTTATTTTTTTATTGTTTAACAAAGCTATAAACACGTAGGGTTTCCCGTGCTTTTACATGTGTTTTAACGCATGTAACGTAGAAATAGTCTTGATTGCACTAGTACCTATTCTACCTACTCGTTCGATTTTAAATGAGAAATCATAGAAACATCACTCACGCACTAGTTGTTTGTAGCTTTGTTTAACAATAACACAATAAATTTTTAGCAATGCAAATAATCAAAACCGACATAATTTGACTTGAACTTTCAAAGGCGCTAAGCAGAATTGCTATTTTATTTTTTAATCAAAAGTTATTCGGGTTTAAAAATTGCAGTTTTTCGATTTTTTGAAAGTTCAACCGCGTTTATCTCGAAAACTGTGCATCCTACTAAAAAACTTGTAGAAATATTTTTTGCTTAAAATGACCCAAAAAATACAAAATATTGTTTTGTTTTGCCAAAAATCGCTGTTATTTGATTCCTCAAGTTCTTGGTCTATAACAATCTTATCGACATCCGGATCAACTGTTACCCAAAAAATTCGTGTTCTACGGGTCAAAATACATAAAAAAAACTTGGGTAAGTCCATCTGAATTAACGAGGCCGTTGTACCCCCCCTGGCGACAGGACTATAAGGTGCGTTAATTTTGTCCAGGAGTTTATTTATACATAACTTGAAAGATTTAGCAACTAACGCCATAATGTCTGTGTGCGTGCAGAATAATGAAAATTCACTCCCAATCGCGCCTAAAGAAGTACAACTTCAAAAATTTCTACGTTTTGAAACTGTTTCCTTGTGGAATGTTTAGTTAACCCTTAACCGCTGACATGCGGCATGCCATACCGCGCCGAAAATATATTTTGTTGTAAAACGTGTTTTATAAAAGATTCCTCGAACACCATCTGTGTACCTTGAAGTGGTGTGTAATTGTACCTGTTCTTAACTGTGCAGTATGGTTTAGTTTTTGAGCTACGTTGATGTAAAATGTTCTTGCGGTATCACATACCGCATGTAAGTGTTTACGTTTCTATAGTTTCGCTACTAGTATGGCAACAAGTTCATCCAGTTGTTCTACTTTCAAGTGCTTTCAACATTATTTTACTATTTTTTTTATCAATACTCAAGCTTTTGTTTAATTCTGTTTATAAAGGATTTTGTAATAGTTCAGAGAAATAAGGAAAAAAAATATCATGTTGGTGACACATCTCCCTCAAGGCGGAAAAAAAATTTTTTTGAGTAGTAGGGACATCCATAATAATAACCTATATGTTTCCTGCAGCCGATTTTGATGATATACATAGTTATAAACAAATGAAGATCAAAAATCGTAAATTTTCGCTTTTTTCGTCTATAACCAAAAAGTTAAGTATTTTAAACAAATTTGAGAGTGAGAAACTCATATATCGTATAAAAAACTTCAATATGGCGTTCGCTGAATATGTCTATCCTTATTGGTTGCTCAGAAAATTGCAAAATAAATCATAAATTTTGAGTTTTTATAAATATTCATAACTTATGTAAAAATTAACTTAGAACGTTCTTATGACACGAATTGCTGAGACTTGTGGTGCTTAAATTATATTTTAAATTTCAAAGCAATTGGTCAAATAGTTTAAAAGTTATTTAATTTGTTTATCCCAAATTAATTTTTTTTGCAACGCTAAAAGTCAGAAATTGGTGAAGTTACACTAATACTTTGGATAGTTTATGAAAGAAGAAGATTTATACTGTTAATTTAATTAAAAAAATAACAAAAAATAATTCTAAATACTGCAGAATTATTTTTCAAAAACATGTGAATTAAAAAAAGGGGGGGGCTAACTTCGTGCCTGATTGTCCTAGGACAATTATTTTTCTTTCTAAATGTGTATAAAAATTCAGTCTTTCCAAATCTGAAAAAATAATTTTTCTACGGGTAACGGTTAAAAAGTTATTCTAATTGTTTATAAGTAAGCAAAAAATCGACGTGTTTTTGCAAAATAATTTTACACTGTTTAAAATTACTTTTTGTCATTTTTTTTAATTAAGTCAATAGTATAAATTTTCTTCTTCCATAAACTGTCCGAAGTCTTACTGTAACCTCATAATTTTCTGACTTAAAGTGTTGCAAAAAAAAATGAATTTGGGATAAACAAATTAAATAACTTTTAAACTATTTGACCAATTGCTTTGAAATTTAAAATATAATTTAAGCACCACAAGCTTCAGCAATTTGTGTAATAAGAAGGTTCTAAGTTAATTTTTACATAAGTTATGAATATTTATAAAAACTCAAAATTTATGATTTATTTTGCAATTTTCTAAGCAACCAATAAGGATAGACATATTCAGCGAACGCCATATTGAAATTTTTTAGACGATTTATGAGTTTCTTACTCTCAAATTTGTTTAAAATGCTTAACTTTTTGGTTATAGACGAAAAAAGCGAAAATTTACCGTTTTTTGATCTTCATTTGTTTATAACTATGTATATCATCAAAATCGGCTGCAGGAAACATAAAGGTTATTAATATAGATTTCCATACTACTCAAAAAATTTGGTTTCGGCCTGGAGGGGGATGTTATTTCTCTGGACTATAAGAACGTCAACAATTTTTTTAAAATTATGCATGCGTTCATAATTTTCTTGAAAAAAATAAAATTTTATTTTATTTAAAGCAGTATTTTATTCTATAGCAGTGGGAAGAATCATTCCGTAGTTGATGTAAAAAACAAAAAGTAAAAAGTTAGTAGTCAGTATTATTTTATATATTAAACTACAGTTGTTGATTGTAATAGGAATGACATTTGGTGGGTGGGAATGTCTTGACATTATTTACGATTAGACTAGAGTCGAAGCCTATGGAAATTGTAGAACGTGACAAAAAAGTACATAGTACCAGGATGGAAACCGTCGAAAAAGAAAAAGAAGAATGTGTGTGTACTTTGTACGCACGTAAGAAGTTCTACTTCTATTATATAATTTCAACGAAATAAATATACTCTAAACAGTTTATTTATATTTTATTTAAAAACTCATAAAATGTATAAAAAAAAATAAAAAAAAAGAAAAATTTGCATCGGGAATCGAACCCGCGTATATTGATTGGAAGAAATTTTGTTGGTAATAAAATTATGTAAATCAAAGCATTACTAGGGATGGCGGTTTTTGACAAAACACCGGTTTTCGGTTATACTGGTTTTTTTGCTTACGGTTTAACCTGGCGGTTATAACCGGCCAAAAAAACCGGTTTTGGAAAAACCGGTTTTTGGTTTTTTTAATCCAATAGGTTACAAAGTTACATTTACAATACACTTTAGTTTGCGATACTCCATTCGATTCGATATCAATATGATCAAAATTAGTACTATTGAAAGAACATGTATTACTTTTACACATTTGTATACTTATTTGTAGAATAAGTACATTTTAACTCATTTAATACTTCCTGTATGAGTGTATCGTTTTGAAAACGCAGCGAAATTCTTGGAGATTCGTATTCATAATCAGTAATTCGATATTCATAGTCAGAGCATTATTTTTGGTAATCAGAAAAAGTCATTCACCCACTTTCAATGTCAAGAGTTAAGTGTGAAAAATAGATGATGTTTGCGTCTAATTCAACCAGATCACTTCTTATGTAAATATTATAATTACAAATACCTTTTCAAGGAAATATTATAATAAAACTTAATAATTGTTTCTGGCTGATGTGAGATTGCACTTTCAGTTTGCTTCTGTATTTTATAAAATAAAATAAAATTTGTATTATGGTTTTGTTTGGAATAATTACTTGAGAATAATAATTATGATTGGGATCCAAAATAATACCTAACCTAATCCTAATCACCCTAAAAACCTAATAACCGGTTTTTACTTTAAAAAGAAAAAACCGGTAAAACCGGTTATTGCGAAGTAAAAAAACCGGTTTTAGGTTTAAAGCGGTAGGTTTTCCCCATCTCTAAGCATTACCTAGAAGGTAGGTACACCTACAGATACCTGTACAGATAGGTTACATTTTACATTTTCCAAATAGGTACCTATGTAATTTTTTATTACAATACTGAAACATTTACAAACAATTACGTACCTGTTGCTTTTAAAAACTATTTAAAAAGTCACTACAATTATAAACTTGCTTTTGTTTCTGTCCTCACAACAATAAAAACTAATAAACACAACATTTATTTACCCGTAACCGACATATCGAACAGTGATTGACATTTCATTGTAATTACCCAATCAGAGCACGTATAACACTTCAGATGCGCCCAGGACTAAGACTTTTGATGAATTCGCGCACATACACATTTACTCCTAAACGCGGCTAAAAAAATATAACTTAAAAAATATAAACAAAAATTAAAGTAAAAATAATTTACGGGCGATCTGAGATCGGGAAGTGGAAGGGGGTGAGTTTTTAAGGGAAAAAACAGTTTATTATTACGATTTTCGACAAAACTACAAGCCCAGCGATCCAAAATCACTCGATTAACGGCTTTGCATAGATTTTATATCGAATTTTCACAAAACTCCAGGAGGCGAGGCCCATCGTGGGCACCAGGTGTCTCGGAGACCACCGGATTTATGATATTCGTGATCAGCGACTCCAAAAATCCCCCGAGTGACGAGTTTGCACTAATTTTCTATCGAACTTCCATAAAACTCTAGACGATGAGCATCCTGGTCTTCAGGTGCCTCGGAGACTATCGTCATCATGATATTCGTATTCAGCGGCCCCAAAATCCCGGAGTACTAGGCTGTTCAATAAGTTTTGCGGTTCGATAAGAGAGGGTGTGAACATATGAGGGTGTTCTTCATATGAACATGTGTGAAGTTTCATTTCAATCTGTCAATGCATTTTTTGTTTACAGGCCATACATACTAACCCAAGTAGCACCGAACGGGTGCTACTAACCTACGGGTAATACTAAAATTAAAACCATTTGGTTTTTAAGTAAACCTTAAGGTTGCAATAAAACCGCTTTCAGCATAAAAGGGCCCACTCTGAAAGAGGTCAATAAAACCAAAAATAAAAACCTTAAAACTTTGTTTTCTTAAGCTGCTGTAAAAGTGCTTTTAAAACCATGTTAAAAAAAACTTTAAGTGCAGGCAGTTTTATAGCAAACTTACAAAGGTTTTTTAAATGGAGACTTTTAAAGACAATTTACCATATTAAATGATTCTTTAAACCCATATACTCCATATAGGCCAACAAATTTTTACATGTGTTATGATAGGTAGATACGTATTTGTAACCATAAAATAATAAAAAGTACTTGGTTATTTCGGACTGTCAAGGTAGAAAAACACTTGCGCACTCAACTTTAACAGGAAAGAAGGGGGATGAGTTTAGTTTTATTGTTTCTAACAAGAAGCATAATTTATTCTTTACGATAACCAAATTGATTCAGTTAAGAGCGTTTGGTTTTAATATAGCCTACTAATTGCTTTTAAGAAACCAACTTTAAAGAAGACTAAAAAAATAGTTTTAAGACATACGTTTTACTGACATAATAGTCTTGAGATCAAGTAGTTTTAATAATAGGTTTTATAAGTCATATTAGGAGAATCTTTAAAACTGCAATAAAACTAAAAGGTAACAAACTAGAATCTAATAAAACCAAACAGTCAAGTTCTATATTTATAAAACTGATTAGTTTTAAAGTGAACTGAGAATAAACCATTTTAAAACTGCAATAAGGCTAATTATCTATTAAGATTAATTAGTCTTATTTGATATTCTTATTACATACTTTAAAGCTAGTGAAAAATGCTTAACAGTTTTAAAGTTCTGGCAGTATATCTACAAGGTAACTTTAAAGCCATTATCTTCTTATTTACCACAATAAAACCTTTATAAACCTTAAATAAAACTAAAATGTTTTTATTCTGCTACTTGGGAAGTTCATCATCATTCCACCTCAAAAGTCCACTGCTGAACATAGGCCTCCTCCCCCTCCAACATAGGTTTCCAACCCTTCTATCCTCCGCCGCTCTCATCCAGTTCTTATTGAGCCTTCTTAAATCGTCAGTCCATCTTGTAGGCGGTCGACCAAAGCGTCTCTTGTCTTCTCTTGGTCTCCATTCCAAGAACATCTTTGTCCATCGCCCATCTGTCATTCTGGCTGTGTGTCCCGCCCATCACCACTTTAGTCTGGCTATCCTTTTGATGATGACAGTCACCTTTGTTCTTCTCCTGATCTCGTCGTTTTTGATTCTGTCTCGCAGAGTTATTCTCAAGATGGACCGCTCTATTCTTCTCTATGTGACTCTTAGTTTGGTAGCAGAGGCTTTAGTTAAGGTAAATGTTTCTGCTCAGTATGCCAAGACTGGGAAAACACATTGACCAAATACCGTTCTCTTTAGGCATGTGGGCAATTCACTCTTACAACAAATTTGGTACCCAACCAGAACATTATTTTTGTTGGGAAAGAAATAAAACTCGTAGATAGATCAGTGGCGGCTCGTACCACTTTAAGAAGGTAGTGCCAGAACTCGGGCAGCCGCCAAAATTTTTAGTGACGGATTCACGATATTGTCAAAAAAAGGTATATTGACAACAAAAACTAAAAAAAAAATATGCGCGGATACTTTTATCTTATGTATCTTAAGTTTATTGATCTGAGGTGCCAAGCAATTGTCCAACATTGATCAAAACCGTTCCGTAAATTAATTAATAATAAAAACCTCTTAACCTACTACCAGCATTTACTGCTGATAGTGATAGTGCTAGAAAATTGTTATTAGGATTTAGTCTCTATTTACCAATTTATAAAAATAATACTTCATTATTCACACACATGCATCAATTTTTGTAATGTCACTTTTAAAGTTTACGATATATGAAGTTCATTCTTCTATTTTTGATTGCAAAGTTTTCAATGACTTTATAATTAAAATTATCAATACAATTTACAAAATGCTTTTCTGCAGATAGCATACCTAAAGCACATGTTTTAACATCGAAAAACAGCGTTCTGCTTCAGATGTTGATATAGGAATGGTAACTAAAATATTTAAAAGTTTAATAGTTTCTTCAAATGTGCTTTTTAAACCTTCCCTCTACAATAAAACCGATAGCGAAACAGCCCCAGAGGTAGTACTTAATTCGTCTCGCTAATACAGTACCTACTTTTGTTTTAAACCGAGTTTTGTTTAAAAATTAAAATTGTCTCCATGTTTCATTAAGAAATGATTCGAAAAACTGATGCTTATACGCAGAAAACTTCTCCGACATAAATAAATTAGAAGCAACTAAATGTCCGGAGAAGGTGGACCTTTGAAAGATCTGGTACTTTGAATAATATGAAGTCGTTGTCTAATTCGGCGCTAAATTTGACCATCTCCTTAAATATGCCTCTATTTTCTGAATTTTCTTTTTCGTCGTGACCTCTTAAAGCTAACTCGAAAGCTCCACAACACCTTATAACATTTGTAGTTTTTTTTTCTAGCGAAAAACCACCAATAAATTTTTTTAAGATACTAATCTTCATTGTCAATTAATAAATTAAACTTGAGAAATAATCAAAATATTATGAAAATACCCACGATCATGATGCACTAAAAGTTTAATTATAAATACAATAACTTTTTAACAGAAAATATACATAACAAAAGCGACAAACCAGCACGTAAAGAAACTCAAAATAAATAGACGTGACATCATACTCTCGTGCCTGGCACAGAGATTCTAATTTTAAGGTATACTAATAGTCCAATATAGCTCTTTCTCTGTCACTTGCATAGAATGCTCGTAAAATCTTTCTCTCTTTAGTCGTGCCAGTACTGACTTCGGCACGAAGGAGATTCTCCTGTCGAATACTCTCCGCTGTCGGCAGGGATTGTATTACGCCCATAGTTGCCATATTTTATATAATTTATGAAGATCAAAAGAAATACACACAAAAAATTAACAGGAATTAAAAAGTTTTGAAGATAAAAAATATGTTTCTGCATAGTTAGCAAGGTAGTGCCATGGCTCTATGGCACTACCTCACGGGCCGCCACTGAGATAGATATAAATACCTGGAACATGAAATTACGATTGGCACGGATAACCAGACTCACCCACTGAAGAGAGGAATCGGTCTTGGGTGAGCAGCATATGGAAAACTGAGAAAAACTTTTATACTGAATTATACCTTGGAAATTCCAGTTTTCTCTCATGACACAAAAAATTCTAAATTGTTTTCTAGAACTCATTGCTATGGAATCTAACTAATCGATCAATTATTGCTAGTATTGACGATAAGATATGGATATCGCACCTTTAAAGCCAAATACAAACATGTAGTAACAGCGTAAAAATAAATAAAAGATTAGAAATATAAGGTAATTAAACTAAGAGTGATAAGAAGTACCATAATAAACATTCGTAGATTTATACCTATCAGCCTCGTAGGAGATAAGAGTTTCTACAAAATGACACTTTGGTATTATGTGTATGATTTTGGTACGCCAAAACAACATAATATATTATTAAATAACTTAATTGTTTATCTGTACCAATATTGTTGTAAATGTCAGTTGCATTATATTCTCTGACTCATAGTAGACTAAAAATAGCCAGTCCTTTACATCTATTGCTGATAAGAACATAAAACCTTAAAAACGAATGATAAAATAATAATTAAATGTCTATTGTGTATGTTATTAGAGATTATTTGAAAAAGCTTGAAACAGAATCTTGAATTGGCCAACATGTAACCCAGATCTAAATCAAACAGGAAATATAGGCCAATCTGAAGCGAATTATGTCAAGACGCTAAGGCTAAGGCTCCACGGGCGAGAAATTCACGCTAGCAGTAGCCGTAAAACGAACTTAAGGTTCCACGGAACGGAATAGGAATAGCCGAACTGAACCGACTACGCACAAGTCCTGTAGTCGGTACAGTTCGGCTATTCCTATTCCGTTCTGCGGAACCTTAAGTTCGTTTTGCGGCTACTGCTAGCGTCAATTTCCAGCCCGTGGAGCCGTAGCCTAACGTGTTGTAGGATGCCCATGGGGATAATACATTATGATATTAATTAGGGCATATTCAACTTTGTGGTACAAATTACAATATACGAAATGTTTGGTGTTATTTTATAATTTTGATTTTTTGTTTCATCTTGTTTTTCCTAAATATTTTTCTTCTTCTTAAGGTGCCTTCTCCATTACGTAAGATTGGCTATAACTAGCCTCTCTATCTTGAGTGGTTTTTATTATCTAATGTGTGTCCATGGTTCTTAGTATCGAATGTGTGTCCATGTGTCTTACGTTCTTCAGCCAGGAGCATTTTCTCCTTCCTGGACCTCGTCTTCCTTCCACTTTCCCTTCCATTATGAGTCGTAAAAAGTTGTATCTTTCTCCTCTGTAAATAATATGTCCTAGATAGATAACTCGTTTTTCTGTTTTTTCCAATATTTAGGAGTTCTCTCCCAGTCCCTTTCTTCTCAGCACCTCGTTGTTGGCCACGTACGCTGTCCAAGAGATCTTCAGCATCCTGTGTAAAACCCGCACATCTTAAATTCTATACTTGTAATTCCGAAATATTTTTCATCTTTGGGTATAATTTATTTTTTTGGCTCTAGGACTATTATTTCTTCATTCCACGTCGTTTTATTATTTCATTTCAATTTGAAAAGCATGGGAAATGTTTAAAATACTTCGATTGTTCATATTTTAAGAGAGTTATGAACTTATTTAGACGACCAACGTATATACAGGGTGTAACAAAAATACAGGTCATAAATTTAATCGCATATTCTGGGACCAAAAATAGTTCGATTGAACCTAATATGCACATAAAAAAAGTTACAGCCCTTTGAAGTTACAAAATGAAAATCGATTTTTTCCAATATATCGAAAATTCCTAAACATTTTTTATTGAAACTAGACATGTGGTACTTTTATGGCAGGAGCATCTTACAAAAAAATTATAGTAAAATTTTGACACCCCATAAAAATTTTATGGGGGTTTTGTTGCTTTAAACCCCCCCCCCCCAAACTTTTGTGTACGTTCCAATTAAATTATTATTGTGGTACCATTAGTTAAACACAATGTTTTTAAAACTTTTTTGCCTCTTAGTACTTTTTCGAAAAGTCAGTTTTTATTGAGATATTTTGAATATTAGTCAAATCCACTACATATTTTTCAATGGTTAAGTACGATTATGGAGACTTAGTAATCGTATGAAAATTTATTTATAATTTACATTTTTAGGCATATTTTGAACCATATTAAAAAAGAAGCCACATCTTGATAAAAGGTGCCTTATCGAAAAAATACTAAGAGACAAAAAAGTTTTAGAAACATTGTGTTTAACGAATGGTACCGCAGTAATAGTTTAATTGGAACGTACACAAACGTTTGGGGGGTGTAAAGGAACAAAACTCCCATAAAATTTTTATGTTAACATATTAAAAAGAAACCGCAACTCGATAAAAACTGTCTTATCGAAAAAATACTAAGAGGCAAAAAAGTTTTAAAAATAGTGAGTTTAACTAATGGTATCACAATAATAATTTAATTGGAACGTACACAAAAGTTTGGGGGTTTAAAGAACAAAACCCCCATAAAATTTTTATGGGGTGCACAAATTTCACTATAATGTTTTCTTTAAAATGTCCTTGCCATAAGAATGCTACACGTCCATTTTCAATAAAAAATCTCGAATAGTTTTCGATATATTGGAAAAAATCGATTTTCATTTTATAACTTCAAAGGGCTATAACTTTTTTTATGTGGACATTTGTATTAAGGTGAAACAGTAGCGATCAACAGGTAGCGAAAACGCGTTCCAAGATTGCGGCTGTAATTTTGAATATTTTTTCGAGATATTTGGCACACTTATTCGTAATATAATAAAGAATGGCGGTACAGAGCCCAATTTGAAAAATATATTAATATATGGAAATTACTCTGTAATTAAATACAATATTAAAAAAAACTAGCCTGTACCGCCATTAAGAAGAACAAAAAAATACACTTTCTTCAAATAAACTTTTTTATCCGATGCCTAGATTTTGTGTCATTTTGGAACTACTAATGAAATAAAAAATTTTAGTAGTTCCAAAATGACACAAAATCTAGGCATCGGATAAAAAAGTTTATTTGAAGAAAGTGTATTTTTTTGTTCTTCTTAATGGCGGTACAGGCTAGTTTTTTTTAATATTGTATTTAATTACAGAGTAATTTCCACATATTAATATATTTTTCAAATTGGGCTCTGTACCGCCATTCTTTATTATATTACGAATACGTGTGCCAAATATCTCGAAAAAATATTCAAAATTACAGCCGCAATCTTGGAACGCGTTTTTGCTACCTGTTGATCGCTACTGTTTCCTCTTAAAGTAAGTTAGGTCCAATCGATCTATTTTTGGTCCCAGAATATGTGATTTAATTTATGACCTGTATTTTTGTTACACCCTGTGTATAATATACGGTAGTCTCAAAAGCACCATCAAATTAAATTACCTTATTCTTAGAACATTTTTGTTAACCATAAGTAAAGACTCAATTTGTAAAGTTTTAATGAGAAACAGGCGTGATCCCTAGAGGAGATAATTTCAGTTTTTAAATTTCATATAAAAAGTTCTACCCGCAACGGTCCCACGGGTCCGGGTATGGCATTTTTAATGAAACGCCTAAATTTGTTACTAAATTTCTCCAATAATGTTGTTTTTCTTCTGAATACTAAAGTTTTAAAGTGTAGCTGAAATATTTTTCTTTGTTACGTTTTTATTGACGTCAGATTTAATTTTTTAATGTTGGCAATAAACAATTAAAAAACTTCTGAGAATGTGACGTGAATTGACTTTGTTGTGTATCAAGATGTTTTTGGTTAGTTCTCTATAGATGTGAAAGAAAAATGCAAGGAAAAAAGAAAGCTTACCTGAATAAATGTCAATCGAAATACAACATATCCTAAAATTACATATAAGAGAATAAGAAATGAAACACATGCACTTGTAAGAAGAATTAAAAACACGCGATGGGAACCCTTCTCAAGTGGAGTATGATTTTTATGGTTCAATAAGAAATATAGCACTTTATAAGAGGTCAATAAGCGGAGGTAAAGAAATTAATAGATCCGAAACATATCGAAAAGGAGGCATGGATTGACTATCTAAAGAAGTTATATACAGAGGAGCAAGACATGACGTTGGAACCACAAACAGCAGAAATTACCACGAAGAACTTCACATAATCAAGCACGAAGTATAAAAAACACTGTATTTTTTGTAGTTGACAGAAAAATCGAAAACTTGAATATTTTGGCCATGTTAGGCGACACCTAGAGAGATTTAATATACTCCATTTACTAATACAGTGCAAGGTAGACAGAAGAAGCGGACCAGGTCGAAGAAGAACGTCATGGCAAGAACGTCAAAATGAGAATTTGGTTTACAGATCCTGTGCATCCCTTTTCCGAGTTGCCGTCTCGGCAGTCTCGAAAAAGAAGAAAAGTTGACATGAAGTGCGAAAATAAAGATTTATAAAAGTTCCTTGGCTTCCCTAAGGATGAGTTTAAAAAATTCTCAAGACTCTACCTTCCGAAAGCATCTCACAAAGCGCAAAATAGACTTAAGTGATCAATCACAGTCAATCAAACATGATGACGTCACCATATTCTTGCATATGATAAAGGACTGAGAAGGAGGATATCATTAAGTTTGTCATTGTCGTTCTTTTGTATTTGACAGACAGCCTGTAGAGTCAACGGAGACAGTAGCAGCAATGGTCACCAAAATAACAAACGAGGAAGTGGCTCAAGTGCTTCAAAAAAATAAAGAAAGGAAAAGCGGTAGGACCAGATGATATTCCTGGGGAAGTATGGAGAGCATTGGGAGAGACAGGAACAAGGTGGCTAGCAGGTCTATTTAATAGAATTATGGAAGTTGGACAAATGCCAGACGAATCGAGAAGCAGTATACTGGTACCTGTTTACAAAAACAAGGGAGATATACAACAATGTACAAACTACAGGGCTATAAAACTGCTTAGCCACACCATGAAAATATGGGAAAGAGTAATTGATAGACGGATACGTGAAGAGACCGAAATATCCGAGAATCAATTTGGCTTTATGCAGGGCAGATTAACAACAGATGCAATTTTCATTATAAGGCAGTTGATGGAAAAATACAGGAGTAAAGAAACAAACGCTCATATGGTATTCATTGATCTTGAGAAAGCATATGATAGAGTTCCTAGAGAGATTCTGTGGTGGGCACTCAATAAGAAAGGAGTCCCTGGTGAATATGTAGAGATTGTGAGGGATATGTATGAGGGAATAACGACTAGTGTTAGGACAGGTGTGGGAGAGACTGATAAATTTCATGTGAAAGTAGGATTGCACCAAGGCTCTGTGCTTAGTCCGTATTTATTCTCATTAGTTTTGGACCAGATAACAGCGAAACTACAGGGTAACATTCCATGGTGCTTAATGTATGCTGATGATGTCGTGTTAGTAGGAAATAGTGAAAGAGACTTAGAACAAAAACTGGAACAGTGGACACGAGCTCTGGAGGAAAAAGGTTTAAAACTTAGTAGGACAAAAACAGAGTATTTGGAATGTTCATTTAAAGATGGAGTTACTACAAATAAAATGGTATCTTTGGATGGTGAACTGATTGTAAAAAGCAATAGTTTTAAGTACCTGGGATCGGTATTACAGAGTAATGGAGAAATAGATGAAGATGCATGCAGTAGAATTAGAGCTGGATGGATGAAGTGGAAAGAAGCGAGTGGTGTGTTGTGTGACAGAAATATTCCAATGAAGCTGAAGGGAAAATTCTATAAGACCGGCTATGATGTACGGAACTGAATGTTGAGCAGTGAAGAAGAAAGAGGAACAACGAATGCATGTGGCGGAAATGAGAATGCTTAGATGGATGAGTGGAGTGACAAAGAAGGATAAAATTAGAAATGAGTATAATAGGGGAAGTCTAGGTGTGGCACCAATTGATGTCAAAATGAGAGAGCATAGGTTTTGGTTATGTTCAACGTCGAGACGTTAATCACTCAATACGAAGAATAGCTGAAGTGCAGATTCCTGGAAGGAGTAGGAGAGGAAGACCAAAGAAGACCTGGGGGGAGACGATAAGGCAGGGCATGTTGGTAAAGGGGATTGACATTGATATGATCCAAGATAGAATTGTGTGGAGAAATACAATTAGGGAAGCTGGCCCCGCATAGGGATAAGGCAAAGAGAATGATGATTGTCGTTTTTTTGTACTCTTCTAATCTTTTTTATTTTTATAAAATGGGGTTAACCCCGTGAACAAACCTAAGCCTCATATCGATTCATCTTTAGAATTTGACTGTATTCAGAACTTTACAGACCCCAATATTTAAATCATTGAAATAACTCTTCTTCATTCTTTTGCGTCTTAAAATAATATAGAGCACTATCGTATTTCTGCCGTAGCTATTTATGCTCAATCATTACTTACAAAGACTCAGACAGGGAGACCCGCTGTCCCCATTACTATTTAATCTAGCATTGGAATATTCAATGCGAATATGCGAAAAATCTATACCAGAATGAAACCAAACATCACTGCCAGAGGAGCAAAGATTGTTTTCGCATTTGCACTTGACGTAGATGCAGTAGCACAGACAACACTGGAAGTTAAGGATATAGTTTCGAACTTTCAAGAAGCAACACTAAAGTCGGCCTGAAAATAAACGAAGAACGAACTAAATACATGGTCGTGTGAAGAAAGGAACCACAGTGAATAAGACATTACCATAAACGATCATCATTTTGAGGTGGTCAAAGAATTCAAATACCTAGGAATAACCAGTGACAACAGAGGAGAACGGGAGGTTGAAATACGAATACTGGCGGGGAATAAATCTTTCTTTTCCTTTCAACATCTAATGAGGTCAAAGCTGCTCTCAAGACATGCCAAAATCCAAATGTACAAAGCCATAATACGACCAGCAGTGACATACGGAAGTAAAATATGGACATTGAGAAAGAAATAAATCAATAAACTATTAGTAAGGGAACGCAAAATCCTGCGAGGTATATATTTTTGGTCCTTGCAATGACAGTGTGACAAATGAATGGAGGAGCAGATACAACAATGAATTAGAGACTCTCTTTGGGCAGGGAAACATCGTGAGATACATAAAAGCCAATAGACTAATATGAGCAGGCCACGTGGTACGTAGTGATGACGACAGATTGAGTAGAAATGTGTTTTGGGAAAGACCAGACGGTAGAAGACCGGCAGGACGGCCTAGAAAAAGGTGGAAAGATGCAGTCAAAGAAGACCTGGAGAAGATGGAAGTGAGAGCATGGGAAATAGTAACACAAGATCGGAACCAACGGAAGAGAATAGTAAACGCGGCAAATGATGATACACTGATATATGGATAAATCTAGTGTTCTTATGCGGTAGGTACGGATGTTTTTGGTCAGCCACCTTTACTTTTTTTTTATTTGTTGAAAGTTAGAGGTTCTTACGTCATAGTTTTATTTGGTGTTATTGATTGCGATTAACTACAATACTTTCTTTTTTGATTTTAACTGTTTTCTTAAATGCCAGGATAAGTTGCTGTATCAGAATATAAGATATCCGATATGTCATTCTTAAGTGGCGCAGTCAAGACTCAAAGTATGTTGTTTTATCTGCTTTTGATCATAAAACTAACAATGGTAAATAGTTTATATTTCAATATATTATGGTTAATATGTGTACACCCGTGTTTATTTACATTCCAAACGAGCCACTCGGTGTTGCAATGCATATTAATCGCTGCAATGCACAGTGATCGTGCTTCAATCTCTGTAAAAAAACTTATTAGATAATAATCAAAGGTACTATTTCACGTTCAACATAGTAACACAAATACTCCAAACATGATGTCACCTCGCTATGTTGTAACCTTGTTTCGGAAAAAAGAACACATTGTATAGTTTTCTCATCACATCGCAACAATTGCAACGTGAAATGGGAAGAAATCGTGTGCACTTTGGCTATAAAACATAGTATTCGAGTGCGAATAGAACAGCTTGGGATGGATCGGCCCATTGGTTTGCGAATAAAAATTTGTTAATGTTACGACGGATCGTCCACAGGAGTTTATGTGTTGCTGTTCTATTTTATTGTTTCAGTTCAAATTGTTACAGTTTAGTTTTTCCGGTTTAAACGCGATAAAAGATATTAAAACATAAATAAAAGTAATAATGGTATGTATCTTTTTTGTTATAAACCTATCGGAACTTGGGTCTTGTAATTCAATGTTTTATTAGATTTGGTTTGGAAAAAGCAAAATTTTCTACTACCCGCTATGATTTTCTTATTATTGTTCACTTCATAGTAAGTACTTGATTCAACCGAGACAGAACTCCATGTCCACAGACTTGTAGAGAAAGTGGAGAACACAATTGAAAATAAAGACGTTATGTTGGGAGCCTTTTTAGATATAGGCTTTCGATTTAGATATAGCCATGGCTTTCGATAAAACTTGATAATATCTATATCCAATGCCTCGAGACGTTAAGGAATCGAAGATGTTTGTGTGAACTGGACAGAAAGTATGCTTAAGAATAGAATTGTAAATACAACCATCCTTGGAGATACCGTGTTTACCCTAGTCGATAGAGGATGCCCACCGAGGGGAGTTTTGTCCCCACTGCTGTGGAATCTGGTGATGGACGGAGTAATAAAAACTTTAAAGGCAAATGGTCATAAAATATTTGAATATGTGGATGATTTAGTAATCATCTCTCAAGGAAAATACAATACGGTAGTCAGGGATCGTATAAACGAGGCCCTAGAACTAGTGAGACAATGGACTTATGGGGAGGACCTATTATAGGTCCCCACAAACCCACTATAGTCGCTTTCACACGCAGACGGAAATTGGGGCATTAGGTTCTCTAGAGTTGCAGGGACAATAAACTCAAATAAAGGGTGGCTATCTCGGGGTTATAATAGACTCGAAACTTACTTGGAACCGGATTAAAACAAAAATAACAAGCAGTGTAGTGACATCTTTTACGAGAATCGAGATTGATATATGGAAAAAAATGGGTACCACAACAAACACGGCAAGATCTGGTGCACAGAGCCAAGAATTAGCGAAAGCTTTTGGAAGGAATTGCATCGGTTTCCAAGCGGAGATTTATGTGATACTGCAATTTGCAAAGGGCAATAATGAGAGAGTACTTGAAAAAGAGCAGATACATATATTGTCTGATAGTCAAGCGGCATTGCTCGCGTATCAGAAAGGAAATTCTGGTACCCAGGGCATCAAAGGCAAGGAAAAACAGATGTAAATAGTACAAAAGACTAGAGGACTGTATCCCAGAAAGTCATATCGGTCTTATTGGGAGAGAACCTCAGAAACATACCTACACCTGGAAAAAGCTTCATTGGTGGACCATGTACAAAAAGAATAGAGCAACTGCTCCATATGGGTAGGAATAAACTTGAAACAGTAATAGGAATGTTGACCGGATGTATATTGGTAAAAGAATTTCCGAAAAAAAATAGACATTTACAAGGAAAACTTCAAAGAGTTTAATGCGATGACAAAGTTGTCTATCCAATTTATTTCATTCATTATTAAGACATTTTTTGTTATTGATATCTTTTTATAATTTTATAAACCAAAGTGTCTGTTTCTTTACTAAACTATAATTCTTCTTGTTTCAGGTAAGATTTCCCAAATATGAAAATTGCAATTACTTCTTTCTTTCGCCTGCTTGAAAATATATACACAATAGGTATGTACATCATGTATTATTGTAATTTTACAACAAAAGAGTATCTTTTGTTATTTTATCTAGCAGATTTTTATATTCTTAAAATGTTGAATAAAGTTTTGGAATTTAAGCACCTATAAGTATCATAAGTATATTATTATTAAGCAACTATAGTATCGTATTTATTAGTTGTTGGAGCATATATATACTTGTATAATATTGATGCTGATTGGGTTTCTTTGCAGTTGTAAACGAAGCATACAATCTGAGAGATCGACCACGTTGATAGTTTTTGTTTTAAAATCACTAAAGAAAGCCATCTTCAACTTCAAGGTGATTTATTCAGGTTGTAATTTCTGGATTTGTGAAACTTCTTCCTTACAAACGAAACTTAGGCGAAGAGAGTTTGGGCGGTATTCAAGTTTATCAGGAGCGGAAAAGATAAAGACATCTTATTGTGAGCACTTTTCAGTTTTTAACATCAATGATGATATTTTGAAAATTAACATACCTGGTTAATATACATATTTTTTCAAGTGCAAATACAAAATAGTCTTTACATTACAATAGGAATTCATGAAAGTATCTGCAAATGATCAATTGAAATTTAAATTCTAAAGAGCTACTAACAATTCTGGCTACAAAATGATACAAAAATGATGAATAATCCCTACGGCTTATTCTGAAATATCGACTATAGTTCAAGAATTTTCTTTCTCTCTCTCTTTCTATCTCTCTCTCTCTCTCTCTCTCTCAAGAGGATTATTAAATTGATAGCAGCACATCTTCGTTAGGTGCCGGGACCATAAGATGTTGGAAGTCATCATGTATACAATTTCCTGAAACCTTTCTCTATCGGCGGCTGCGCGAAATAATTCTTCTACTGTGAAACCACACGATTCTCTAACATTACTCTGTCATGAAAGTTTCATTCGACCAATCCATCTCTTTCCTTACACTTTTCCTTGTATTATAAGGCAGAGTAGATGGTAATTATACGGCCAAAGTATACTGTTTTTCTTTTCTTTACTATGTTTATGAGCAGACGTTCTGAATTCATCATTTTAAGAACATCTTCATTAGAAGTGTGCGAAACTCACGATATTTTTAGTTGTAGTTCATGGTCCTGCTTTTCGTTGGTATTGTTATAAATAGTGACTCCAACCAATCATCTGGTACTTTTCCTCGTCCAAAAGTTTAAGTAGCTCAGCAGGTATTTGATCTGGTGAAGTGCTTTATTATTTTTGGTTGCTGTATTATTTTTCTTACTTCTGATTTCAGTATATTGTTACCTCTGTCGTAACTTGGTTGTCACAAGTGTATTGGAATTTTCTCGAGCTAAGATTCTTTGACTTGCTTAATTTTTCGTTTTACGGTATGTGTTAATATTTCTATTTTTATGTATCCGTCCAACTTTCATCAGAAACTTCCGAAAGTTCCGTTTATAATAAACAAATAAAAAAAGTCTTCAGCCGAGAACTTTTTCCGTGAAGTCCACCTCTGCATATTTAAATTTCAGTCAATACGTAGGCGTCAGTATGACTTCACGGACCTCAAGGTCGACTGGAGTATCGTTGAAGTTGAAACCAAACCATTCATTCACTTGTTTCTTGTAGTGTTGTAATGCTTTTTTTTCAGTTTTTTCAATTCTAAATCTCATACCTCTGGCAGTGAGATCGAAAGGATTGTCTTGAGTCTTGACCATTGCATCGCCGACGGCTCTGTACAAATTATTATTTAATTATCCTGTAACTGACCTCTAACAACGACTAGAACGTTGGCTTGCGATGTGTAATATCGATTATACGCTACAATAGGCTTATAATTTCAGTAAAAGTACAGGTCGGGAAGCTATTGCTGTTTTCGTTATTATGTAAAATTACGGTATATGTTGTAAAAAAGACCCGTACAGTGTTCAGTGTACAGTATATTCGCCTCGTAAGGATTAAAAATACCAGAGAAATTCTGAATGGTATACATTATACATAGGTACTATAATAAAACCAGCTATGCCGTACGCAAGTAACGATGAAATGCGATGAAAGTATTACATGAATGTGTAATAATAGATATATGAATGGAAAGTCTATATAATATGATGGCATCAATCGATGCCATACTCACAGAGCATGGAGTAAAATAGATCTTATTAATGTGTCTGTTCCTTAGGTATTGGCAACCAACAGCAATTTTCACTTTATTTACTGTTATACAGAACAATTCTATTGTCATCATCATCAATGGCGTTACAACTCTTCGTGAGTCTTTGCCGCGTTTACTATTGCCTTCAGAGTTTGTTGGTCCTGTACCACTGTCTTTCCCATTGTCTCACTCCCATTTTCTCCAGATCTCCTCTGATTGCATCTTTCCAGTTTTGCAGTACATGAGGCTGGGCACATCTAGATATCTGGAACATGAGAATACCTGAGCAACCTTGCTAAAGATTGGATAACTAACCCCAATGCAGAGTCAAGGCAGACCAAGCAAGGGAGACATGGTCCTCAGAAAAAGAGATTTTGCTATAGACTGGCGATCCATATTATTATCGCCTCGGAATAGAACAGATTAAAAAAACGTTAAAGCTACGGATAAAGGAATATTCTATTAGGAACATGAAACAATTATGCGGTAGTCTTATTAAACCAAGTTCTTACATTTTGAAGCCTGAGAATTCGTATTCTTCCTGCTATAATTTTTATGGAAACGAAGCGAAATACTCTTACACTTCCTATCGGAAAATAATTTATATAATATTATAGATCCATAGAAGATGGACTGGTAGGATGTCTACCGATAGGAAGAGTGAAAACGGGATCGACTTTATCATCACACACAAAAAACACATAAAAGTTAAATATTTTACAGTCTTAAATCAGTTTTACGGTAGCAAATGATGAAGTGATCATAGACTGGTCCGAGTAACAGTAGAAATCAATATTAAACAAGAAAGACTGAACATGATAAAAAGTAGAAAAAAAATTAAACCTTGGATACGCCTAACGAATGAACTTGACATTGAAAAATATATCAGCAGTAATTGACTCAGGAATAAAAAAAGAGATGCAAACAACCTAAACGACGAATTTGTAGATACAGTAACATAAGCCCAAGATATAGGATATTGAAAACTGAAGGAAATGTTGACCCACAAGAAATAATCACCATAAATAAAGAAATATTTAAAACTATCACCCGAGAAATTAGAAAATAAAAGAACGAGAAAATTATAAAAAACTATAGGAGAAAAAGGCATGAAGCATCGAGGAAAAAATTTAAAATGGCAAGAAGGAAATCTTTTAACTTAAAGAGAAAAATGGAAATATAGTCTCAGATAGACAAGGCATATTAGATTATGTAGTAGAAATTTTTTTTGAAACATATCAAAGTCAAGTTATTCCAGAGCTCATCGAACAGTCAATAGGTGAGGTACATAATGTAGGATCAGAGGATATCTGGATAAGTTATTCCAGAGCTTATCGAACGGCTAATAGGAGAGGTACAGAATGTAGGATTGGGGTACAACAATGGGAAATGGAAGCGCAAGATCGTAGAAGATGGAGGACTATTTATAGTGAATGCGGCGAACACTCACCCCGAGTTGTAAAGCCAGTCAAGAAGAAGAAGAAGAATGTAGGATCAGAGGATATACAGTCGAACCCGCTTATTGGAATAGCCTTCATGCCAAGCAAAAATATTCTTATATCCGGGATATTTTAATAACCGATCATTGGTGGCTAGCCATAATAAGTGTACTGAATATACGTAATAATAGTACATACTATGTTAATATGTATATGTATATGGTTTTAGGTCTTTTTATGTCAATAATACAATAGCGTAACGTATTTATTAAAACACCAAATTACATTATATTATGTGGATGCATACAGTAATTAATATGAAATGTATACAATATATGGGTACATTCCATGTCAAATCACTCAGGCAAAAATTTTTGGATATCCGATTTGTCTGAAAATTGGTATATAGCTTCTGCAGAACGTAAAAATAAGATATTTAAGGTCAAAAAATCTTCTTTTTTTCTCAAAATGTTATTTTATGCGATTTTACAGTGATTTGGTGTTTATTTAAACAAATTTGCATTTTCTGTCGTAAAGTATCAATGAAAAACATAATATTTTAATAATAAGGACTCGAAAATGTCATTATATTGATTATAACAAGTTATTTTGAATCAAAACAAGTTTTTGATCAAATTTTATAGTGTAAAAAACGTTAAAATACCGTTTTTTTACATCTTCCTCCATTCCCAAAATACATCATCATCGATTTGGCTGAAAATTTGCCCACAGATAGCCAAAAGATAGGACTTTTAAGTGGTTAGAAGGATTTGAATTATATTACAATACCAAAAAAGTTACATGCACTAATATCAGACTCAAAAGTATATATTAGTCCAGTCGGGATAGCATTTGACCTTGAATGCCGAGCTTGAATGCCAGTCGGGATAGGCTAAATTTAAAATCACGAATGAATTCCTCCGTTACGTTAGCCGCCATCTTGATTTTAAAGGAGAACCTGTTTTGCTCAATATCTCCGCCATTTTTAACTTTTTGACAAAAATGGTAGGGGCTGAAATTGTTCCAAATAAATCGTATTTACAATTATTACAATTTCTTTTTAACAATTTTTGTCGTGAGGTCGATATTTTCGAGTTAATTGTACTTACAGTAGACGCCTATATTTTTGACTATAATATTGCATGTAACTTTTTTAATATTCTAATATAATTCAAATCCTTCTCACCACTTAAAGTCCTATGTTTTGTCTATCTGTGGGCAAATTTTCAGCCAAATCGATTATGATGTATTTTGGGAATGGAGAAAAATGTAAAAAACGGTATTTTAACGTTTTCTACACTATAAAATTTGATCAAAAGCTTGTTTTGAATCAAAGTAACTTGTTATAATGCCATATAATGGCATTTTTGAGTCCCTTCTATTAAAATATTATGTTTTCCATTGATACTTTACGATAGACAATGCAAATTTATATAAATAAACACCAAATCACTGTAAAATCGCATAAAATAACATTTTGAGAAAAAAGAAGAAGAAGGTTTTTTGACCTTAAATATCTTATTTTTACGTCCCGAAGAAGCTATATACCAATTTTCAGACAAATCGGAGGTCCAAAATTTTTTTTGCTCCAAAATTGAGTGATTTGAAATGGAATGACCCATAGATTATGTAAATATTTTCGTATTAAAATACATAATATACTTAATAGGAAAATTACTTTTTAGTCTTAAAAAATAATCGGTAATTGTAGCTTGTTTTTTTGGTACATAAAATACCAGTCACTTTTGTTGCTCTGAATTATAAAAATTAGAAAAATTTACAATGGTTTGGCCATCCCTAAAACGTTTTATAACTTTACAAGCGACTAGGATGGGCGAACTGTTTCTTAAAAATTTTATAACAGGCAAGTGGGTGGCAATGTGTATAGTTTGTAGACAAAGGAAATTATTTTACGACTGAATTTGTCGGTAAACGATTGAATTGGTGCTCATAACAACGCAATAAAATATTTATTACCTATCTGACAAACCCTAATAATATAAATAAAACAGCACTACAGGCCTTTGAAGCCTTGGCGATACAAGACATAATTTAAATTTTTAGGAAATTCGAAATTGTAGGTAAACATTTATTCGTTGACCTGAAAAAGATTCTAATAAGCGGTATTGTTTTAGTAATACGTATTCCATTAAACGGATAAATTTATTAAGGAGTAAATGGAAATGTTTCGGGACCTCGAATTTATATTCCTATAACCGGTACTCTAATAAGCGGGTTCGACTGTACCAGATATATCACGGGAGGAAATTATCTTAATCTTAGTTCATCATTAGTAGCACAAGTCATTATTAGAAACTTTCAGTGTTGTTCTAAGAGATTTTAAGCCTCTGTTGTTTGCTATGACTTGCTCTATTTTGACTCTATTAAGTTCTCGTTCCATTTTTTGATGTCAATTTGTATTTCCGATGTTGTTTTCTGATTGTTTTCTTTAGTTCTACGTATTCGTGAGTATGGTGTTTGTTTTCCGCGAGTATACTGACTTGTCTTCTCAGTATCAGTATTCTAGTAACGGTTAGTCCTGTGCCTAAAATGGTGACATTCTTCATTAGTATTTATTTACACCTTGCGTTTAATCCTGTGCTCAAAGCTAGTGGCGCATGGATAAATGTTATATGAATTCTTGATTTTTATATTCATATTTCCAATTGGCATTGTAATTATAAATCATTCAGTTTTTTGTTTATTTTACAAAGGGTTTAAAAATAATCCCCACTTTCCATCAAACGAAAGTGACACAGACGGTTAAGCTTTAGAATTCTGATATATCTATATGACATAATAAAATTTATTTTTATTGCAGATTTATTGCCTATCTAGTTTTTATGAAATCGAGCTCCATCGGCCGTAGTGATTGAAACATAATTTTTAAAAGCCAATTAGGATAAAATACTCTATCCGTTTTTTATAGCGTATTTCGTCATATTGATTTATTAGCAATAATAGAAAAACGAGCGCGTACTCACAATATGAAATGTTAAATTTTTTTCGGTTGTTGTCATGTGCATTTATGAAATGTGTTAAAACGCGGAATAAAAATAGTCCATTCACTCACGGTAAAATATTGCAAAACCTCCAAATTTTAAAGAACCACTTGGATTGACATGAAATTTGGCAGCCACATAACTAACATGTCAAAGAAAAAAAGTGATATTGTGCCGATATGTGCTTTTACCCTCGGGGTGAGTACTTATCACCCTTTCTCGGCGGTGAAAAAATATATGTTCAAAATAAGTCCGAAAATGTAAAGAACTGACTAATTCTAAGCAACTTTTGTTTCATTGCGTTTTTTCACTAAGTTAATACTTTTCGAGTTATTTGCGAGTGAATATGTTCACTTTTCAACAAAAAAACACGTTTTAAACGGTTTTTCGTAAATAACTCAAAATGTAAGTATTTTATCGGAAAAAACATTCTTAGAAAAAATATAGCTTACCTATAAGAAAAAATGTAGCTTACCTATAAGAAAAAATATAGCTTACCTATAAAAAAATGCTGTCTGAATGAGATCTCTAGACCCAGAAGAAGCAGAGTTGTAGCTACTGAAAAATAGATTTATATTCATCAAATTCCAAATCGAATATTTCAACGTAAAATAACCAAAAAATTAAGCAATTTTTGGGGAAAAACTCATAACGACTTTTTAAAGTGTTTAAAAAAAGCTTTATTTCTGTTTTCTATAAAAGTTTCTAGCATCAAAAGTAAGCAAGCTGCGCTCAAAATAAAAGTGTCCCTTTTTTTTGGTAAAAAAAAACATGAAAATCACCCCCTGATTAGTATCCCAAATGAAAATAAACGTTACCGCTTCACAACATTTTTTGCTCGTGTATGTCTTGTTTATATAATCTATAAGTTTCATCGGTTCAAAGTGCTGTAGTTAAAAAAGCTTGAACGAGTCACTAATCACGAGTGTAAGCAAATTTTGAATAGCCATATAACCAACTTTTGGCTTACAGAAAAAAAAATCCAAAATATTCATAAAAGTAAAACCTGCATTTTCTTACTCTGTGATATTTTTGGTATCACTAATACCTTTTAAGTTATTTTGAAAGAAAATGCATTTTTTTAGTTAAAAATTAAAAAAAAATTATTTTAAAACCATTTTTTTTTTCAAAATTAAGCCATTAGAACCGATGAAACTCACGGATCATATAAATAATATATAAATAAAGCAACTTGTGAAGCTGTAACGATTAATATTATTTGAGATGCTAATGAGGGTGTGGTTTATCCGATTTTTTTACCAACTTTATTTTGAGTGTAACTAGTTTACTTTTAATGTTAAAAACTTTTATTAATAAACAAAAATAAAGCTTTTTTTAAACACTTTAAAACTGTTGTAATGAGTTTTCCCCAAATGTATTTTATACTTTGGTCATTTCACGTTGAAATATTCGATTTGGAATTTGACAAATATGAACTTATATTTTATTAGCTACAACTCTACTTGTGCTGGGTCTAGAGACTTCACACATACACCATTTTTTTTTTACTTTTTATAAGCTACATTTTTGCTAAAACTGTTTTTTCCATAAAATATTTATCTACTTTTTGAGTTATTTTCGCAAAAACGTCTAAAAACGTGTTTTTTGTTGAAAAATGAACATATTCACTCGCAAATAATTCGAAAAATATTGATTTAGAAACAAACGCTATAGAACAAAAGTTGCTTAAAATTAGTTAGTTTATCCATGTCCGGACTTATTTTGAACATTTATTGAACGTATATTATTTTGAACAGGACAAAAGCATACATTGGCACAATATCACTTTTTTCTTTGACATGATAATATCTATGTGTATGTGTATGCCAAATTTCATGTCAATCCAAGCGGTTCTTTAAAATTTGGAAGTTTTGAAATATCTTACCGTGAGTGAATGGACTATGTGCATTTATGAAATGTGTTAAAACGCGGAATAAAAAGTGAAGCGTAAAACGATATTTCCGTTTTGTTTTGATTGAAAATGGGAAACTGGAACGTGGAAAGCTCAAATTTTGCGTCTAGCTTTTTGATCCCTTTATGGAAATATATCGGATATCACAGAATTCGGAAGATATCGATTTTGATTTAGAAAACGAGCTGTGCGATTTTCCCTGCTAAAGCTTTTGTACTCCATTGCTAAATGTTTACATACTTTAGAATGAAACATCAAAAACAAAAAAATAAATTAGTGCTTTATAATAAAAAAAGAAACTTTTGATTAGTCCATGTGGTGATACCGCTCCCGTCTGAAAAACATTTCTAATTCGGTTTCTCTTCGGATTCATATTCAAAAATGTCTCCTTTAAACAAATCTGAAGGGTGCCGGACGGAATTTTTGGGCAGAAATTGTTTCAATTTTTTTAAACAAATACATAAGATCACCTTTTATTGCTCCAAAAAATATATTTTTAGGTTTTTTGGGTCATTCCAAACAAGAAAGGTATCTTGTGATTTTAAAAAATGCGAAAATACGCATTTTCGAGGCTTAATAACTCATATTTAAATTAGTATTTTTAAGGGTGCCAATAACTTGGATTAAAGTTTAAACATTCCTTTTCAAGATTCCGAAGAGTGATCGGGTCTAACTTCAATTTAGACCGTTGTTTTTTAATTGTTAATTATGCATGTCTATGCATGCAAGAGTTAAATTTGATATATGTACACCTACATTGTAACAAAATATTCCGATGTTTTGGGGAAGTTTAAGAAAATTTATATATTTCTTGAACTGTTGCAAAAAAAACTTATTGTATCAGAATTTACTTTTGCATCGTCATTTATTGTTAAATTATGTGTGCGCAGTACATGGAACAAAAAACGCCCTAGGATTTTTTGTTGAAATTAAATTATGCAGCTTATTTTCCCCCTCATTTTCGGTCCGTTGTCGTATCCTTGACCACCATATCGTCAATGGAAATATTCCATTTCTCTAATATTGCTGTTATTTTTTCATTAAAACAGCGGCCTGTTGAATTAACAATTTCGACAAATCCTTAGAACTTTTCGTTGATCTCTACAATATTACGTATACATAGTGTGACCAACTCCAATTGAGTCGAATCCGGGACAAGGCTGAAAAAAATACCTAAAATCCGGGACATTTTAATGAAAACCGGGCCATTTTTTTCAGAAAACAAAATACAGAAACGAAAAAAAGTCCACCGTTTTAGTTTTCGCAGAACTATAATACCATGATATAAAACGCATGCGTTTGGAATGTGGTATTAGTGTTACACTCTAGAGTCTAGAGATTGTCGATTTTTTTTTCATCCTACCAATTCAGTTTGATGTGAATTCTTAGAAGAATAACGTATTTAAAATTTCAAAATAGAATTTTACCAAAACGTTGAAAATTCGGATGGCCCGGAAGCCTTGTCCGGGACGCCGGGACATGACTTCGTAATTCGGGCCAAGTCCCGGATTTTTCGGGCTAGTTGGTCACACTACGTATACACCAGGGGCAAATAAAAGATCGATGGTTTGTTGGTGGAGAGCTTTTTCCTCTTCTCATGTAAGAAGACAGAGGCATGTCCCTCACAAATATATCTCAGTACGGGTTGGACAGAATGACGCAGGCGCCAGTTAATTTCATTACCAGAAAATAAAAATTACTGTGTGTTTCTGAACTGTTTTGAATGTGTTTAAAGAACAATTTCGAAACTATATTATCTTGTTAAAGAGGCTCATTCGGTATTCCGAAGATATTCTAGGGCGACTACCAATGCGGCTTTCGTGCTGGAAAGTCAACAATAGATCAAATATTTACGATCCGACAAATATTAGAAAAAACTGGGAATTCAACCGAGGTTGAATGTCGCAACACTTAAATCGCACATTTGCGTCTTATTGTTATTTTCCTCCCCCATTAGGGGAGGTTAATCACTTAATTTTCACAACAATTCCAAATATTTAACCGATATATTTACACAAAATTTAATTTATAAATATAAATATTGATTTTTAATCACCGCAAGAACTTACCGGTTAATGTGGTTTTTGACAATAAATTTTCGTACATTTGCAGCAAGCATATGATTCGACAGAAAGAAGCAGATTATGGCAATGCTAGACATGAGAATACCAAGAAAATTAGTGGAGCTAACTCAAATTCGCGTGACAGACTCATATGCACAGGTAAGAATAGAAAATAGAACATCGATACCATTTAGTATAACATCAGGACTTAAACAAGGAGACCCTTTATCACCGTTACTACTCAATTTGGCCTTAAAATATGCAATAAGTAAAATATCGTCTGAGCTGACAGGGGGATTTGCGAATCGAGGATCAAAACTATTGTTGGTGTTTGCTGATGATCTAGATGCAGTTGCTCATTCTATAAGAGATGTGAGAGAGTTGCTTTCAGAACTCGAGTTAGAAGCAGGTAGTCTGGACCTTCGAATAAATGAAGAGAAGACGAAATACATGCTCGTAACCAAAAATCTAAGACCAAAAGTTAGGCAGGACATAACTATTAACCACAACTTCGAAGTAGTAAAAGAGTTTAAATATCTGGGGCGGTATTCACAAATGACAACCACATAGAAAAAGAGGTCTCAGCAAGGATAGCTGCGTGGAATAGAGCATTATACTCCCTATCATCATTATTAAGATCTAAGCTGCTAAAAAGAAAATCTAAATTAATACTGTACTTAGTGTACATGTCAATTATTATTTGCTCAGTTGTTACATATGGAAGTGAAACATGGACGCTACATCAGCGGGAAATAAATAAGCTGCTGGTATTTAAAAGGAAGGTTCTCAGAATGATATTTGGCCCTCAAAGAGATGAATTGACAGGAGGGTGGAGAAGGCGGTTGCTGAATTGGTGACTCTGTAAGGTACTGAAAACATCGTCAGACATATAAAAGCCAACCGTTTAAGATGGGCAGGCCATGTGTTAAGATCAGAGGAAGACAGGCAGGTCAAGGCAGATAGGCAGGTCATGTGGTAAGATCAGTAAGATCAGAGGAAGAGAAATACTGTTAAAGACAGTATTTTTTAAGAGACCAGACAGTAGAAGATCAGTAGGCTGTCCCAGAAAAAGATGGAAGAGTGACATTGAAGCCGATTTATCTAGAATTGGAAATGAAGCGCAATGAGAAATGGAAGCGTAAAATCGAAGAAGATGCTACTCCATATGTAGCTCAGTAGATTAACTTTTTTCTGGAGAGCTATTTTAATATTAGGAATTACATTAACGAACAAAATCTTATTGGTACTATTTATAGAATGATTTCTACATTTTTGACGTGAATGTAACACCTTATGTCTTTTATCTGGTTAATACTAATAAACACAAACAAAACTTTATATAAATCTTTCGATATTATTTCAAGCAGCCAGATATTTTAATACAAAAATATGAAGTTATTATTAGCCGAAGTTCAATAGATCACCTTGACATTTGTTAGGATAAATTTATTTATTTTGAACAATAATATGTGGATTAAACACAATAATTTTATGCATACCAGCTGCTAGACTATTTTGTTATCGAAATTTAGTTTGTTATCATCAAGTAATAAGATATTTTGGTAAATTTTTTGGTCACTCTGAATAACGATATAACTTGTTAGACCCGTTTTTAAATACCACTTCTCTAACCGGTCTACTGGAATGAGTGGAATAGACAATTATTGCTTCTAGAATAATTGAAATCAATTGAAATTCATGGAGTCAATAAGATTAAAAAACGATTTTACATTTTTATTCCACCTTTTGCAAAAACCATGTTAGTAGTGATGACAAATTATTGATTCTCAAATAAATCTTTTTTAGAAGGTCATACCAGCGATAAAAACTTTAACACAGAAACATGAATTTAAGATTCATCATTAACATCTTACATTCAAATGTAAAATTTCAATAATTGCGAGTATTATTTTGGTAATACTCTTTAGTTTGTGAATGAGCCCCTTTTGATATACTCAATATAAAGCTTGAGCAGCATTCAGAAAAGAAAGACGGCTGGACAAACTTTCTTTCCTTCCAATGCTCCTTCTATTGAATTAGTTATTCTATGTATTGGATCCAAGCTAGAATGACTTTCTGCAACTTTATGACCTTTGCAACTTTCCAGTACATGCTTAAGTCTGAAGGATTCATTTATTAAGGGAGTAATTTTCGCTATAGCATTTTTTTGGAAACTGTCTTAATATTTCTCCTATTACCAGATCTCCTTTTAAAAACCCTTATGAGTAACAAAGTAACTTTCCATTTTGTCTTGATAAATATGTCAGTTCATCAAGGTCATCTTCCTCGTTTATTTGGAATATGTTTTAAATGCTCTGCAAAACTTTTAGCATTTTGTTCGTTTTTTTCTGGCAGCTACCATCTGCATTTCTTATTGGAGGTGGAGGGTGATTCTTACATGGTAGTTCTTTACAGTTTCTTAGTACCCTTCGATGAAAAAAATTAATCGAAGTTCAGGACATTCGAGGCAAAGATATTGAGAAAAGTATGCGCCTTGGGGCAAGAGAAAAATGAACATGAAGAATCAGGAGATTCGATGAGATTAATGAATTTAATGAAGGGCATCATTTCGTAAGATTGTCAGAGACTGTAATGGCTGGGATATGTCCTGGGACAAGACGATAAATCAACATAGAAAAAAATATTAGAATGGAAACGATAGGAAGATGAAAAAAGGAAGATCTAGAACGAGATGGTTGGATGACGTGGAAGACGACCTGGAAACAAGAGAGGTCTGAATGGAAAGATATAGCCAGATGGATATAGAAGGCAAAGAGTAGCCTTCGGTAAATAAATGCACCAAAAAACTTGTAGTGTGAGTGAGTGTGTGTGAAAAAATGGCTTGGATGCGAGTCCGTTAGCCACAGATTTTTATTTTATTTTTACCTCAATTTATTAGTTTTGTTATATTTATACGTATTTCACTTAAATGATTATATTTGTTTCTTTCAAGTAGTTTATGAGTAATTTAAATATTTCCATTTTATGACAACTTGTAGATATTCTATAAAAAACTTGTACTACAGCTTATTTTAAAGATTTTCATTAATCTAACCTAACCGATTCTTTTTTCAGTTTGTTCAGTCACTAGCGATCGAGTGGTTAGCTCCTTTTCAAGACGCAAGTAAGACTCATCACATTTAACGTTAATTTCTCATAATTTGTCTGATTTCGGATACACACAGAGGTTTAGGTAATTTGTTTTTAAATGGTCCAGTATGTTTGAAAAGATTTGTTCTTCGGTACAATACAATCACAGTCACAGTCTGTAGTTTCAATGTACTTTTAGTTTGAGATGTTTTCAGTGCTAATGCATAAGATTATCTTCAAATTGATACCTTTTCTAAAGAGTCATTTTAATAATGTGTGTAGGTATAATTTTTATTTAATTTTTTTTAATTCATCCTTTAAATGCCAGTTTTGAAAAAATGTTTTGAGTTATGCCACTATTACAAACAGCAAGAACTTTTTTCATTAAATATACTAATTAGGGATTATAACCCGGTCTATATAGACATTTCAAATAACAAAAATTTGCCGGAGAGCCAAATTTTGGTGGAGAGCTAGGGTATACCATAACAAATAAAGTTTAAAAAGTCCCCATCGATCCCATGTGTGCGTCAAAAGTTATTCGGGGTCAAAGGACAAAATTTGAGATTTTTTGGATTTTGTTCGAAAACGGTAAGTTTTATCAAAAAAAAACTTTTAACCAAAGTTGTAGATCTTAAAATTCTCTACAAAAATAGTCCTTACTATTTTTTTCCTAAGAGTTGCCATTCCTGAGATATCGCGATTCAAAGAGTCATATTATACATGATATGCACACGTTTCCACACCACCTGTAAGGTAGTGTACTCGGCGCGTTTTTTTTTACCGTGGTTTCCCCTGTAGGCCTACTTCACTAACTGTTTTGACAATTTTAGGATAATTTAAGGAAACAATACCGGTCAAGTTCTAGATATTACCTTATTATTGATATTATTGATTATTGATATTGCTATTGATTATTAGGTTAACTATTGTTTTGATTTCTTTAGATATTTTAATCAGATTCATATTCTTGAAAGTCTACTTCAACAGTCAAGTCTTCTTCGATTTCATCTTCTTCCTCTTCCTCTTGCTGGATATTCAAACATTGTTCAAATGTGACTGAGTCATTGGTCTCTTCATTAAAATCACAGGAGTCTTCCTCTGTTGTACTAAACTGGACATTTGAGCAAGACTGACCTTGGCAGTTGGTACACACTAGAGAACACAGCAACCCGACTTTTTTACATCCACATTTGGCACTACAACTTTTTTTGCAATTGCAAAAAATAGTGTTAAGGAGTTTTTCTGGAGCAGGTGGGAGTAAGGTTTTAATCGGTTCCAGAGTATTATCTATTAATTTCCAACCCCAGTCTTCTGGATTCAGTTCATTGCCTTTTTTTTTTTTTTTTTTTTGAGGAGGTGGTAAATATTCTAAATACCGTACCTAGCCGTGTCCACTTAAGGATGGCTAAGCGTGTGTTGGATTCAGAGAGGAAGAGTTTACCCCCATGCATTTCCCCCTAAGAAGTCCTGCCTACGGGCACCCTCTGGCTAACTGCCTACCAACTAAAGTCCACCCCCTTCTCCCCCGGTGCACACGGTACAAATTTCTTGGCGGATGTAACTTCGATTGCAGCGGGGCAGTCTGTCAAGCCTAATACGGCTCAGATAAGTTTCCAAAAAGATAAAAGAAAAAAGAAAAGAAAACAATGTATACAACAGGCAAATAATTATCTATACGATGTCATGCTTAAAATATACACATATTTACACATACAGACATTCAAACATACATAGTACACACAAACACATATACACATATATACTTCGTCCGTAGTTTAGTCCCATCAATCCAGTACAAGTCTATCCACCTTGATCCTCTCTCGCTCTCTCAAGCGTCTCCTTTTTCTTCATAATTCCGGTTATCAGATCGACCACCAAATTAAAGTTATCTTTGCTTTGCAAAGATTTTTCCATAACGTTATCAATGGAGATTTCTCCTAACCTTGTTTCTAGAATCAATCTCTCTCTTTCAAAGAGCCTGCAGACAAATATGCAGTGTTGAGCGTCGTCTCTGATGTTGCATTCTGAACATTGGTCATCTACTGTCTTCTTGATAACATACGTATACGATCTAAAGGAACCATGGCCGGTGAGGAACTGTGTAAAATAATAATTTAATCTTATATACTTACATGCAGACCAGGCCACCACATCTGGAATGAGCCTTTTGGTCCATTGAGCCTTTTCGATTTGTGCCTCCCATTCACCTTGCCATTCTTGGTACATCTGTCTTCTTACCTCAGACTTTATGTGGGGCAAGTGGCCGTAATCATTTGCATATAATAGCATTCTTTCTTGGGCTAGGAGGTGAATGGGGAGCGTACCTGATATTGCCTGAAGGGCAATTGTCGAGGTAGTCCGGTACGCACTTGTTAGTCTCAAGAGGGGTTTTCTTTGTGATTTTTCCAGCATGTTTTTATACTTTGTCATTCTTAAAACTTCGTACCATATGGGGGCACCATACAGAAGAGTAGAATGCACTACCTGAAGGTACATTCTTCTTTTATGACTGCTTGGTCCGCCGATATTTGGCATGATCTTTGATAATGCAGTGGTCCTTCCTTCTGCTTTCTGGACTATTTTACTAAGATGTTTGGTATATCTAAGACCTGTATCCAGGTGTATGCCCAAGTATTTCGTACAATTTGTCGGCTCTATTCTTGTACTACCTACCATGAAAGATAGATTGGGTCGTTTTCTTGGGCCTTTTAAACAGTTCATTGCCTAGCCATGTTTAAACTTGATAAGATACTCGATACAAATGTTGAAAAGCAGATGCTGATGTTGATGGAAGACATGATAGTTGTACTTGTTTTTTGTTTCGCGTATTTTTTTACAAAAAGTTAAGTATCGGTATTTATCAAGACAAATAATTTTTTTTTTTTTTTTTGGAGCTCCATAAACCGCAAGAAGAAAGCGAATTCCTTCCGTAATTATTGTTTGCGCTGTAGAATCAAGTTCTGTAAAAACTTTACAGCAGTCAGTCAAATCTTTTTTTTCCAAATAATTTAAGTACTGACGTTTTGCCCCTTCTGTACATTGCGGATGTAGTGTCGCATGTAAAAATATAATGTACTTTTGGCATTTGGGATAAGCCGATAAACTATTCGAAGAATATATCTCTGTTCGCTGTTAAGCCCTTCCAGGTTTCAGAAAATAAATAACTTTATCTACTGGAGTCCTTGCAGTAATCAGTACCAACAAATCAACATCTTCACCAACTACAAATTCTTGTGTTTGTTGCCTTAAATTTTTCAATTGCTGTCTCAATTATAAGGACATCTGCGTCATTGTTAGCTTGTTTCACTTCAATATTCGCAGCTGTTAATTTGTCAGTTATCATGGAAATGAAACGAGATTCATTATTAATGTTGGCGAAAAATTGTTGTTGATTCGCTGGAACTGTTATATTTTCATGATTCATGAACCCGATGATGTTTTTGTAGTTCGACGACGTTGTTCTGCAGCTTTAATATTCTTTGTCGAGTCATTGTAGCCGTCAAATACACAAGAATCTACAGGTCGAGCAAGTCTCGTAAATTTCACGATTGCGAGCCACGCTTCACGCAACCGTGTTTGCGTACTTGTGTTTCAAGTTGCGTGGTCGTACGGAGTTATATTTACCAAATTTACTAAATATAATCGTTTTCAAAATTAAATCAATATGTCAATATGGCTACTGGGTGTAAAAGATAAATCTTATTCTATCTGTTCTTAATGAGTTTTAGATAATTTTAGTTGTATTTCTTTGTAATTTTGTGTTGTACAAAGATTAATTTAACATTTTCTCTGGAAGTATTAATTTAGAAAGATAATATGCTTCATTGGTGTTGTGTTTTGAAGTGTGAAATGTGATAAAGTCAAGATTAAAGTTCACTTTTAAACTGAACTAAATAAGGTATCTGAGAGACAACAATGGTTAAATGCAATACAATGTACAGGTTTTACTAGCGAAATGAAAATTTTCCTGTCCTGTCTGCTGTAATCATTTTATATCTGGTAAGTTACAATTACAACAGTAACGATTTTTGAAGATGTTAACATTTTAATCTTATAGGAAAACCAGCCGACTTAATAGATAATAACAATCTCCAGATTGGGTTCCTTCAATAAATATGGTCTATAAACACAATGAAATAAGTTCCCCAAAATCTAAAATGGAGTGGTATCAAAGGAGAATTAAAGGGAAAAATATTCATATTGAAATTATTTATAAGGCACTGGACTGTCTTAAATTCTACAATAATACTAGGTGGGTAAATGATTTTAGACATTTTTCATTAAGAGTAGATTAAGATTAAGTAGATTTTCATTCAGTAGATTTAAGACTTGTTTACACGGGTAGAGTAATGATGCAAGTACTTGATAGAGTAGAGTAACTCTACCTGTAAAAATGCTCAGCACAGTAGAATAGCTGGTAGAGTGTATAGTTGGAGTTAAAGTAGAGTGACTAGCAACCTATGGCAAAGTAACTACTCTATGACCACCACTACTGCCAAAATGTCTACTCGGCTGCACACTCTACCCATGGAACACGCTCAATTATGGCAGAATAGAGTAGGTAGGAGAGTACATGGGGGCGCTGTCATTCTGGCTGGAATTGTGTTTTGTGTAAATAGTGAAAATGAAGTTCACCGAAGATGAAACTTTAAAACTTGTAGAGCTATAATACGGCGAATACCAGTGTTTATGGAATTTAGGTAGTGTATACTACAGAAATAAAAGTTTGCAGCAAGCTGCGGAGGATGAAATCGTCGAAAGAATGGCAAAGGGGGCTTTGGAGTAAACAAGCTTAAGCAAAAAATTAAGAATTTAAGGTGCACTTATAATCAAGAGTGTTTAAAAATACAAAAATCGGTTTCACTATACTAGCATCAGTACTATACTTGTACTCTCCTCACGTGAATGGTATCAAGCCATTTTTGGTAGAGTACTACCACTACTCTACTCTCCTCAAAACTCTACCCATGTAAACAAGTCTTTAGAAACAGTGGAAAATGAGGTAGCTAGTAGAGTAGTAGTAGAGTAAAATATACTGGTTTAGCAAATTGCAATGTTTTAAGGTAATACAGTAGCGATAAACAGGTAGCCAAAACGTGTTCCAAGATTGTCACTGTAATTTTGAATATTTTTTCGAGGCATTTGGCACACGTATTCGTAAAATAATAAAGAATGGCGGTACAGAGCCCAATTTGAAAAATATATTAATATGTGGAAATTACTCTGTAATTATACAATATTTAAAAAATGAGCCTGTACCGCCATTAAGAAGAACAAAAAAATACACTTTCTTCAAATAAACTTTTTTATCCGATGCCTAGATTTTGTGTAATTTTGGAACTACTAATGAAATAAAAAATTTTAGTAGTTCCAAAATAACACAAAATCGGATAAAAAAGTTGTATTTGAAAAAAGTGTATTTTTTTGTTCTTCTTAATGGCGGTACAAGCTCGTTTTTTTTATATTGTATTTAATTACAGAGTAATTTCCACATATTAATATATTTTTCAAATTGGGCTCTGTACCGCCATTCTTTATTATATTACGAATATGTGTGCCAAATATCTTGAAAAAATATTCAAAATTACAGCCGCAATCTTGGAACACATTTTCGCTACCTGTTGATCTATACTGTTTCCTCTTAAGATAGTTTTAATAGTTATTTATGATATAAGTATTAAATTTTAAGACGCGCATGTGAAAGTTAACTTGAAAAAATAATTTTATTAATGTTTTGACTTCCACATCAGATGTCATTGTCAAAATACAAAATATTCATTATTATTAGGTTTGTTCTAGCAAACGGTCAAACTAGTCAAAAACCATCAGCAAACAGTTGGTCAGTAAAAGAACATAATACAGTCACCAGTGCGACCCCCTCTACTCGCGCTGGTCCACTATTCGCTGATGGTTTCAAACTGATGCTAGAACAAACCTATTATTATTATACATATCATTATCTGTAAATAATATTTCTTCTGATTGTTAATTGTAAAGGATAGAAAAATTACCATTTATTTTATTTTTTTTAGAATCAGCTGAGAGAAGTGGTCTATAAAAAAACCAGGAAGGAAACGGAATATGTGGCTACGAAAGGCAAAAGAAAGGTTTACAAAGCAAATGTGACACATTTTTTTGAAATATTTAGGAATATCAGTAAATTGCATTAAAAAAATGTATGAAAAGATTTTGTTCAATAAAAATGTTTATATTTATCAAGGATGTATTATTTGGTATGGCCACATATCGTCAGTGATGTAATAATACATCCTATCTGTTTTTTCATGAGTTTTGTAAGAGAGACTAAAAACTTGTCTTAGGGTCACCTCCTGTTTTCATATGATATTTTTTGACTTGTTTTGTAGTAAATTAAACTATCTATGAACTACAAAACAAGTCAAAACTTACATATGAACACAGGAGGTGACCTTAAAACATGTTTTTCCATCTCTCATACAAAACTCATGAAAAAACAGATAGGAGGTATTGTCACATCAGCAAGGATGTACAGTGATGAGTGCCCTAATAACCGGCAAAATATTAAGTTGTGAGATAAAAAGAAATGAAACTAGTCGAGCTGGGAAATTTAGCGAAATTAACCTTTAAATTTACGTTATATTGATCCCACCTTTACACATATCGGAGGAGTATGTCAACTAAAACTGTCACTGTGACAGTGGTAGTTTCCAAACTCGTCTGAAGGTGGTACACAATCAATACAATCTAAATGTATAAGTTAATATCGCTAAATTTCCCAGCTCGACTAGTTTCATGTCTTTTTATCTCACTACTTAATACATCTTTTGTGCTATTTTGCCGGTTATTAGAGCGCTCATCACTGTATTTCTGGTATATCCAGGGAATGTCTACAAAATATATTTTGAATGTCCAGAGAACATTCGTGGACATTCATGGAATGTTCCAATAAGACATTCAGGTAATGTTTAAAATGCTGACACAGGATTTTCCTGGGATGTTCTCAAGGAACATGTTTTCGGGGATATTCCAGGAATTTTTCAATGTCTGTGTACCTTCTATGGACCTATATGGAATATTTTGGTGTTATTACCGCCGCACTCCACTTGCGATTTGTAATCAGGAAGATTGAACACATTGTTTCAAATACAAGTCAATCCATTTGTGACTAAATAATCATGGATTGACTTCTATTTGAAAGAATGTGTTCAATCTTCACAACTACAAATCGCAAGTGGAGTCCGGCGCTTAGGGCTACTTCCTCTTCGGTATTATGTATTATACTACAGAAATCAGGAACTTTCCTTCTAAATATATGTATGCATCTTGGCCATCAAACATATTCTTCCAAACATTTTTTTAAGGGGTCTTGTGGGTAAAAAAAGTGACTTTTTAAAAAAATTATATCTCGAAAACTAAAATTTATTTTTATTTATAATTGGAACATGTAAAAGTATAGTACTTAAGGTAGTCTCAAAAAAAGTTTCAGCCAAAAATATTCATTTTTGTAGAGTTTAAGTTTTTTTGCGTTGGCAGCATAACTAAGTCCAGTCTCATCTGAACTCAAAAAGTTTCTTGTAGTTTATACCTCTGGCTAGAATATGAACGAAGGAATTAAAAAAAAATGAAATTTGAAGATTTTACATAAGTTTAAACACATTTTTGACCCCAATTTTTCTCATTTTTAAAGTAGTTTTTTTTATAAAACAAAAATGACCTCATCTAATAAAAAATCCTTTGTTGATTCACTAGCCAGAGGTATAAACTACAAGAAACTTTGATTTCAGATGAGACTGGACTTGTTATGCTGCTCACGGCAAAAAAGGGCTGTTGTGGAAAAATTGCAGTCAACTCTACAAAAATGAATATTTTTGGCTGAAATTTTTTTGAGAGTACTATACTTTTACATGTTTCAATTATAAATAAAAATAATTTTTAGTTTCCAAGATATAATTTTTTAAAAAGTCACTTTTTTTACCTGCAAGCATTGATTATAAATATTCCTCTGCAAGACAACAACTTAACAAATTGTTGATTTCAAATTGTAACAGTTGTTTTGCAAAGTATGCTGCCCTCTTGTATTTTCTGTGTTATCTTCATCATACAATTACTTCATCTAAAAACTTTCTGCGATATATTCGCAACAACAAAAACAAACAAAACAAAAAAAAATAAAACAAAAGTTTAACCACCTTCACACCACAGAATCAAGCAATCAAGTTACACAAATTTTCAAACACCTCACCTGACACAGCGTCTCAAGTACGATTGCGCGAATTGGTAAATATAACTCTGCACGACCACGCAACTCGAAACACAAGTACGCAAACACGGTTGCGTGAAGCGTGGCTCGCAATCGTGAAATTTACGAGACTTGCTCGACCTGTAGATTCTTGTGTCAAATACCTACCACTGTCGCTGTAAGCCCGTAATGTCTGCGTAGATACTGAACATATTTATCAAAAATAACGCTAAAGGTTTCTTCTCGATCCCACACAACGTGATGTAGTAGGTACCCTCCATCAATAATGTAAGTAGCGTTTCTATTGACTGATAATTGACTGATTCAAAGCAAACATAAATTGCTGACTTTGTTGTTTTACGCATTCCAGCTGCATCGAAAAGTGATAAGGGGTAAGGAGCAATGGTATAGCCAAATGTTTTTCAAGGCCACGTGGATAGAGGAAATTCAGTTTGGGACTGATTACCTTTTGAAGAAATATTTTCAGAATAGTATAATATACTATATAAAAGAGACACAAATAGGCATTTATACTTGTCTTAAGGGCCACATATTATAACATACTTATATATGTATATACGTGGCTTATATGTGCATATAATGTATAAAGTAATTTTTAAAATCGCGATATCTCGGGAATGGTAACTCTTAGGAAAAAAATTGTAAGGACAATTTTTGTAGAGAATGTTAAGATCTACAACTTTGGTTTGAGTTTTTTTTTTGATAAAACTTGCCGTTTTCGAAAAAAAATCCAAAAAGTCTCAAATGTTGACCTTTGACCCCTAATAACTTTTGACGCACACATGGGATCGATGGGGACTTTTTAAACTTTATTTGTTATGGTATACCCTAGCTCTCCACCAAAATTTGGCTCTCCGGTAATTTTTGTTATTTGCCAAGCATTTTGATGTCTAAGTTGACCGGATTATTATAAGAACTGTAGTTATAACAAAAATTACAACTTCCAGATTAAACTTTGCTAAAAAATTAAAACATAATATAGGAAATTTTAGTGGCTCTCGAAAAGTACCACTAGAAAAAGCCAAATATTTCTGCAATACCCAACTCAAATTGTGCCACCGTTGATGAAAATTGATGGCAAGAACGTGCCCTGATCATAACGAGTGTTGAACGCAAACTCAGTAATGTCAGTAATGCAGCCAATATTTGGGACTAATCACATAATACAATAGCGCCACTTCTTCCATCGTACGGTCTAATATTGAATTACGAGTTGTCCCGGTATTGATGCTGAAAAGAATGTGTATTTTAAGATTTACTATTCCTATTCCAAAACACGTGTTTTTTGAGTTGAGCCACTATTGCAGCCTATGAGCGATAAATCAGAATGAGTCCTTAACAAACGTAAACAAAATTCGTTATCATCATTTCGATGAATATACAGCCAAGTTAAAATTTTGAAAAACCTACCGTTTTTAATATCAAAATATCATGTGGTTTTAATTAAAAAATCGTACAATCTTTTGCTGGAGTAAAGTGTAGTGACCTATTTGCGGAAAGTTTTATAAAATGTTCTGGCATAACGTTTCAAACGGAATGGGGTATATAATTGCTCGTTCCGTTCGTAAATAAAAATAAACGGTGATTCTATTTAAATATTTCAATTAAACTCGGAGAGAAGTACACTATAAAAATTGTTGTGCGAATTTATTGCCACTACATTTGTTTTTAGTTTTTATTCGGAATTTTTTGTATCTGGAGTATAATAACGCTTCTAGATATTACTTTCTTCTTCACGTGTCTTGTCCGTTCCGAACGTTGGCAATGAACATGGCTATTCTGACTTTGTTTGCAGCAGATCAAAATAGTTCGGCAGATGACAATCCGAACCATTGCCGCAAGTTTTGGAACCACCAAAGTGTTTCCATATCTTCTAATGTTTTACTATTGCAAGGTGTAGACCCTGTTAATTTCTCGTGAATTACGAATTCTAATGTTAATTGTAGTACGAAACGTCTCTACCGGTGGTTTTTCTAAGACTACGTTAAAAACACGAATTTAATATAAACGATGTTAATATAAACAAAGATATGAGCGTTCAAAATCATCGCCGCTTAGGATGTTTATAAACGTGATGTACAGACATGAACAGTAGTCGGAATCGGCAAAAAAATTGAAACTTTATTGTTTATTTATGAAGGATAACGTAAACAATTAACGTAAAAAGTGAAATTATGTATAGTTCATATAATTAGCTACAATCTGTAAAAGTTTAAGTTTCTACATTGTAAAAAACAAGACAATTTAAGCATTTTCCATTAAAATCGTTTTTTTTTATTTAAACAATTAATAAACATAAAAAAATTTATTGACTATTTGTGTATTGTTCCCGCGAGTGCATATGTCTGCAAATTTTCATTCATTTGCATTGAAGAAAAGGCAGTCAAAATAAAGTCTAAAGATTTGACCCAAACGATTGAACTACAAAAAAGCGTTTAAAACTGCGTTTAAGAATAATCTTCTTCTCATATTTATTATATGTGTATATGCTTGAACATAATTCACAAATAATCTGCTAAATTTATGTATCATCTGTGATTTTAGAGTGTAATACCAGTTAGGCAATCGAGCCTTTTTTCTTTGCACCGTAAAATTCAATTTCACGTCTAGCTGTGAAAAGACTTCTTTTCAATTTCACATCAGCTTTCAAGAGACTTGTAAGAGACCAATTAAAGTTTAGCAATCAATTACCTATTGCCGTTAGTTTCGCATTAAACTTGAGAGAAATTTCAAGTTGATGGAGAGCTACCTTGAGATAGGTAAGTTTGGGAGATTATAAATAAGTTATGTCGGTTTACAGAGTTTGAGGATTATGCAGATTATAAGTTATTTAAATGGGATATAATATTCGTGATGAAATATTGTTTTGCTTCTCTTTCTTAACAAACTTTTAAACATTTTGGCTAATGATTCCGGCAACAAGCTGTGTGTTTCCTTCTATAATACGGTTTACATCTTGTTTTTAAACTTTTCCTTGTGGCTTTCCAGTTTTAGTAAAGTAAATATTTTGTCTACATTACTACAAATTATAAAAATATATAATACATGGCATAAATAATAGCTTTCGGAACAACATTTGGTTGGTTATTTAAACGCTTTTCTTTAGTTCGATCGTTTGATCGTTTGGTTCAAATCTTTAGACGTTAATTTGACTGCCTTTTCTTCAATGACAATGAATGAAAATTTGCAGACATATGCATTTGCGGGAACAATACACTAATAAAATCCACAAGGAAAAGAGATTTTTGAAGTTATACTTCTTTAGGCGCGATTTCATTGACGGTGAACTTTTATTAATCTGCGCGCATGCGCACACCGACAGTATGGTATTAGTCGTTATACGGGCTCTGATTGGGTGTTGAAATGATCTGTCAATAATTGTTCAAAATATGGAGGTTATCGGTAAACAAAAATATTGTATATATTAGTTTTTATTGTTGTGAGGACAGAAATAAAATCAAATTTATAATTGTAGTGACTTTTTAAATAGTTTTGAAAAGCCGCAGGTACGTAATTCTAAATGTTTCAGTTGTATTCCAATAAAAAACTATCTTCATAGCTATCTATTTGGAAAATGTAAAAAAAATAAAGTTACCTATTAGTAGGCAATGCTTTAATTTACATAATCTGATTACAAACAAACTTTCTACAAATCTTCATCTAATATATCGTTTTCTTACTCTATATTTTGTTGTATTTTAATTCGACAACAATCAAACTAATAATTTGGTTAAATTCATATAAATAAACAAAATGTCAAAAAGTTTATGATGTAAACGTTTAGTTTGTGTATATTCCCAAATGACGTATACGCGAAGGTGGTGCAGTAGGAAATCGCTTCGACTTTTGTACGGCGCGATATCCGTGAAGTGGGTTCAAGCCCCAAGCAAGTTGTTATTTTTTTATTTTTTTTTATAAATTTTATGATTGTATTGTTATTTAATTAAAATTTTGGCAACAATTATTGTTCAGAAATCATTTGTGGCATTTTTCAATGTGTTTGTGTGTGTTTTATTCTTTTATTTTTTTAATTTTTGGTATTGTTTTAATAAAAATTTTTGGAAAGTAGTAGAGAAACTGTTTAAAGTATATTGATTTCGTTGAAATCATATAATAGCAGTATAACTTCTTACGTGCGTACAAAGTACACACATTCTTTTTTTTTCCCGTAGTTGGCTGTATATCTACCATCAGTCACAAAAATTGGAAAAATTCTTTGTAAAAGGCATAAAAGTTTATTCAAATCCCTTTAAAGGGCTACATCACAACAAAACGTTTTCGATTTTATAAAAAAATCATCATCAGTGTTAGATAGGTTGGATGCTAGCTGAGCCACCAAAGAAAAATATTCGGGTAAAAACCCTTTAAATATAAGATGGATGCATTAAAGGTGCATACTTAAATAAAATACCTTATAATGGATACATGGCAACAAGCATAATGCCCTTAGGTAATGTATTGAATTTCCCAACACGTGGGATGCAAATTGAGTTGTTTACATTCCAATGAATGCCATTAAGTGCCACTAAGAGCCATATTCGAAGGATTTTACGTTCCCACATCAGCAATTTATTTACTTTCCTTTTTGTTAGCGTCCATGTTTCGCTTCCATACGCGACTGCTGGTCGTATATATCTGGATTTTTGCACCTCGTGTAAGAAGTTTTGACTTCATTAGATGTTGCATTGCAAGGAAAGATCTGTTTCCTGCCATTATTCGCGTTTCAACTTCTCTCTCACTCTCTTTTGTTGTCATTTGTGATTGTTGCTCCTAGATATTTAAATTCTTGAACCACTTCGAAGTTATGATAGTTTATAGTAATGTTTTGCCTTATTCGTCGTCGTTCTTGTTTTGAGACGACCATGTATTTTGTTTTGTCTTCATTTATTTTTAGACCGATGTTAAATGCTGCTTCAAAACTCGAGAAAATGTCAGTTATGTCTTTGATTTTTGGATAAATTTTTCGCATGACATACTCTAAGGCCAGGTTAAACAACAATGGGGACAACGGATTTACCTCTGTCAGTTCAGAATTTACGCAGAAAGCATTTGATATTTCCCACCTATTCTAACTTGTGCAAAGGAGATACTTATACACATTTGTGTTACCGCAGTTAGTTTCTGGGGTACGCCGAGCTCGATCATTACCTTCCATAATGTCGCACGAAATCTAGATCGACAATGTTACTTAACCACAAACATTTTAACTTTTAACCATAAGGGGTCGTTCATTAATCACGTGATGTTTTTTTTTGGCATTTATTAACCCACCTCCCCTTTGGTGATACATGGTGAGGTTTAAGACTCCCCCCTCCCTACCCCCTATATCACGTGTATTTTTTAGAATCTACAAAAAATCTATTTTTTTAATATCTATAAAATACACGTATAGTAGGTAGACAAGTATCATCTAATTTAAAAAAAATTAAAGACTACAATAATAACGTTTAGAGGTAGACAGAAAGGTTGCAGGTTGTTTTTGACTGACAAAAATAATGAAAAAAATGCGAAAAACATTTTTGTACTAAATTAGTATTAAATACTAAATGTATTATACATAAATATTATTTAATGTATGGTATCCTCGAATCACTAATGAGCAAGACTTTCTTCAACACCAATAACTGGATAAGCATCTAGCAAGTCAGTTGTTGGCACAGTACTTTGTTGAAGATCAACATCAGTTTCATCAAGCCACTCGGCGTCATTATTTTCGCGCACTACGCAGAGAATCTCTCTCGATCTACCGTTCGATCGTCGCGTGAGGATGCAGGAAGGACGAACATTGTGCATCTCTAGAGTATTGTTGCTCAGATTCAGTTGCTTGTGACAAGTATTCACATGCGCTTTAGCTTTTCTCTTTGTACAGAAGTCCAGTGCACACCGCTGACATGTCCTTTCAAAAGTATCTGATGATCCTTCTGCAGGCTAGGGCAATACAGGTCATAAATCAATTTGCCGAAGCCTTCATACGTTGGAGTAATTTCGAGAGACCGTCGCAGAAGAAATGGAGCATGATGGATCTTGTCATCATGCTCTTGAGGCTCTGGAATATATAGGCCACCGGACGACTGCAAAATCGGGTAAGGAGGTATAACGAAGCGTTCCGAAAGAATGAATCGTATAGAACTCCGCATATTGTATACCTTTAAAGCAAATATTGACTTTCTCACACATGCTCGCTATACCACTGCTGGGAAGACAGATCTGGAATAAAACTTTCAACAATGTTATCTGGCTTGACATACTCTGCTACGACGCTATGGTCGCCAATAACCATATTACTCCATACTTCTGAGAGAACTTCACCAGCCTTCTGAAAGTTCTTTTTTTCAAGGTCATGATCTTTTGTTCTCCCTTGTTCATCCAAATTGGTTCCATAAGAATCATGCGGAAGTGTAAGTCCAGATAATTCCCGGCTGAAAGGCGCCATTCTTCTCTCAACGCGATTGAATGCGCTTATACCTTATACCAGGTGCATTTGTAGAGATAAATACTTATTGCTCTAGACTCTAGATCATGCTTGACAAAATTGTGTAGGGCATGGGCAATACTTTTGAAGTATTGATACATGAGCTAAAATATTGAGTTTGTTAATAGAATAGTATAATATTTTGATCACCCTGTACAAAATTTTGTAACAATAAACATATGTTTGAATATGTGAAATACTCTAAGATCCAAGAAGAAATGTACCTCCGATTCTTACATTTCGTAGATATTCAGTGCCAAAACAACGGAATAACTCCCACCACTTTACCAATTTATCAGATAGTAGGTATGTATATGTTAAGACTAAAAGCCCATATCGAAGACGGCAGAGTCCTGACCAGTATTCCTAAGTGGAAACATCTGGTGGTGCATTCAAAACAAAAGAATTCGTAAGAGTCCTTTCTTATCTTAGGCACTTAAAATAATTACCAAGTATCCCGTGTCGCTACAGAAATTTGGGTGGAACCAAAGAAAATTAATGTGTTGTTGGTTTATATAATATTAGAATGAGAAATGATTTTTTTATCAGTCACACCAATGCCACTTTCGATTTTTTTGTGCATTTGACGAAAAAATAAATCCATGTAACGCCACTTTTCAGTTGAGTTTCGGGCATTTTCCTTAAAAAATAAATACACGTGATATTATTACTAGACCCCCCTCTCCCTTGTGATGTTTCGTGATTTTTTAAGGAACCCTCCCCCCCTTTCGAGTCTCACGTGATTAATGGACAAAAGAGTAAGAAGCAAAACACACTTTCTATTTTTGTTTGTGTGAAAGTTACTTGCCTTGTATGGATTTGCAAAGAAAATTCCAGAAAACTATGCAAATGACTGGCAAATAAAAATAAACGGTGATTCTATTTAAATATTTCAATCAGAGAACTCGAACCAGTTAGACTTTTTTTTGTCTACGTAAAATTCAATTTCTCGAACTGTTGAAAGGAATTCTTTTCAATTTCGCGTTAACCTTGTCAGATAATTAAAGTTGGATAATAAAGTTTTCGATAGGGAAAACCAGACAGATTTTTGCAAGATGTACGGACGAAACTACTAAAAGTTTAAATTTCTTGTTCTTCTAATTTTTCTTTGCTATCTTTATCTAAACTTCATTTCAGTTTTTTCGATGTGTTGGACTTTTACAATTAAGACTGAGATATGACTTCAATTGTTTTGAAACTTTTAAGAATACGTACATCTTACACAAACTCCATAGACAAGAATTTCTCCCAACCAGTTCGGGTTTATAAATGGTGTAGGTACAAAAAAGGCTTTGTTTTCAATAAAAGTCTTGTTACTATTAGAAATATAAGATAATAAAAGGTACAAATAAAAGATAAACTATTTTATTTTAACCGAACCGTATTATTACAATAATATACAGACAAAGAAATTAGTGGATCGGCGTTTCTTCACGTATCCGGCTATCAATTTTACTCTCTCCCATATTTTCATGGTGTGGCTAAGTAGTTTTATAGCCCTGTAGTTTGTACATTGTTGTATGTCTCCCTTGTGTTTGTAGACAGGTACTAATATACTGCTTCTCCATTCGTCTGGCATTTGTCCAACTTCCATAATTCTTCATCTTTTCTTCCAAACTTCTTCCATTCTTCCAAACTTCATCTTTTAATTGCCAGATGACGCTAGTTACCTAATATTTTCACTTCAGTTGCAATGGGTGGGAAAACCTCTCAGTGCGGATCAATTGGGATATGGAGAACAAGCCTACGTTCTTTCCGATGAGGCTCCAATAAGAGCCGAAAATCGCGATTCAAGGGACTGGACTGCGCTCCGTATTCTAATTGAAAAGTAAGATTGTTTTGCCTTTGCATTGCAACTAAATTAAAAATAAAATTTTTATTTTATTTTTATATTGGTCTTACTCCTTCGAGTAACTAGGTCCATTTTCTGTTGGAATTTACTAGCTGAACAGACGGGGTCGTGAATTGTAAGTTTTTTGAATTCTCTCTTGTCTTCTTCGCTTCAGCATCCATTTGGCTTGCAAATTTTAAAAGCCTCGGAGGTGTTACCAAGGAAATGGACCAATAAGTTTTCGAATTAAAAATCTTTTAGTAATATTTTAATATTTTCTAAATATTATTAATAATGCTATTAGGATCGAAAACTTCATCTTTTAATTGCCAGATGACGCTAGTTACCTAATATTTTCACTTCAGTTGCAATGGGTGGGAAAACCTCTCAGTGCGGATCAATTGGGATATGGAGAACAAGCCTACGTTCTTTCCGATGAGGCTCCAATAAGAGCCGAAAATCGCGATTCAAGGGACTGGACTGCGCTCCGTATTCTAATTGAAAAGTAAGATTGTTTTGCCTTCGCATTGCAACTGAATTAAAAATAAAATTTTTATTTTATTTCCATAATTCTATTAAATATACCTGTTGCCAACTTATTCCTGTCTCTCCCAATGCTCTCCATACTTCCCCAAGTATATCATCTGGTCCGACTGCTTTTCCTTTCTTTATTTTTTGAAGCGCTTGAGCCACATCCTCGTTTGTTATTCTGGTAACCATTGCTGTTACTGTCTCCGTTAACTCCACAGGATGTCTGTCAAATTCTTCATTTAATTATGGTTGTAATTTAACACAATAGTAATAAAAAACACTTATAATATTTACTTTTATTTTCCATAGTAAACACACACACAATTCAATATTAGCTCTTCAAAAACTCTGTTAAACTCCTTAGTAAACAGAATGATATATAATTTTACATGACACATAAAAACGATCATTACAAAATATTATGATATGTGACAAGGGTTCGCGCGCTTTTTCGATCGTTTGAAATGATTTAAATACACCGAAGATTTTAAATCTGTACTTCTAAGTTATTATGAGATTTTGAGGCGGGAAAATTTGGAAATCTTATTTTTAAAAGAAATTGAACATTATTGTAATAAAACAAAAATGTGTAAGTTTCCTATTGAATAATCAAAATATTTAACCCCAAGGTATAGATAAAAGAGATGTGTTCGTATTGTAGTAATATAAGTTTTTATAGTAATATTTCATAAGATGAGTCAGATATTTTTTTCCGACCCCTTGTATGATGGTTGTTACATGTGAGTTTCATAATGTGCATTACCTCAACGGTAAATAGAGTCACGAAGGTGATAAACAACGTTTACTTGAAAAAAAAAAAACATTAGCAATGATTATGATTGTGTAAATATTGAACAGTCGTTTCGAAACAAAAATATATAAATATATGGCTATGATTACACGTATTATTTAATTTTTATTTATAAAAATGACAACCAAATAATATGCATATTGTTATAGACGGAGAGGCAGCGCTGAAAAATCTATTTGAATTTACTAAAGCTAGATTTTTCACAGTTGATTACTGTGAGTGTGTAGAGAAACATACTGCGGTCAGTCAAGCGAAACGTAGAACAGGGGTTACTGAGAGGGTATCAAAGTTGCTTTCCTACGAAGGTAATTATTTCCATTTACTAAGGCTGAAAATGAGTACACACATTCTAAATTAACTATAAATAAAAGTTATTATAGTCGGTCAGCTGTATGACGGGACAGAGCCGGTCGGTCGGCCCCAATAGTCGATTGAGGAAATGAAGCATTTTGGCTCGCAATTTTTTCGTCCAGCATGGATTTACTTGAAATTTTCACAAAAGGTAGGAAATAGTCCAAGGATCATTTTCTGTATCATGCCGCTATCATACGCTAAAACCTTGGGGGTGGTTGCTACCCCATCTCGGGGGTGGGAATTTTTTATTACATTTTAATTATGTAATTCGATAGAAAAAGTGATTTTAAGAAAAAAACGTTTTTTACATTTTCTTCGCAAAACTAACATTTTTTGAGATATTCGCGCTTGAAAATAACAGTTTTTCGACGAAAAAATCGACTTTTTTAGAGGGTTTTTGAGAATACCTCGAGAAAGCAGGTACCGACATTTTTTTGTAAGTCGCTTAATTTTCATGCTAGAAACTTTTTATTATTTTTTTTTGAAAGGTCTAATTGTATACTTGAAAAAAGATTATTTAAGTTTTCCTCGAAAAATGCAAATTTTTCCCATTATTTGGCTTTGAATATTTCCAAATTATGCATTTGACGAAAAAAGCTAACCTTTAACATGCCGTATCTCGGTTTGTATTGGTCTTAAAGATATTATTGGAAAAGGTTTGTGTTACTAAAAGATACAATTTTGATATCTACTGTTTTTTTTATTAAATGCATATTTTTCGAGATATTCTCAAAAAAATCGATTTTTTCGTCGAAAAATTCTGATTTTCAAGCGCGAATAACTCGAAAAATATTAGTTTTACGAAGAAAATGTAACAAACATTTTACATGGTTAAAATCTAATAAAAAATTCCCATCCCCGAGATGGGGTGGTAACCACCCCCCAAGGTTTTAGCGTATGATAGCGGCATGATATAGAAAATGATTCTTGGACTATTCCCTACGTTCTGTGAAAATTTCAAGTAAATCCATGCTGGACTAAAAAATTGCGAGCCAAAATGTTTTATTTCCTCAATCGACTATTGTGGCCGACCGACCAGCTCTGTCCCGTCATACAGCTGACCGACTATAATAACTTTTATTTATATTTAACTTAGAATGTGTGTACTGATTTTCAGCCTTAGCAAATGGATTTAATTACCTTCGTAGGAAAGCAACTTTGATACCCTCTCAGTAACCCCTGTTCTACGTTTCGCTTGACCGACCGCAGTGTGTTTCTCTACACACTCAACAGTAATCAACTGTGAAAAATCTAGCTTTAGTAAATTCAAATAGATTTTTCAGCGCTGCCTCTTGGTCTATTATGAATAATTTTATTTTACGAGCTTTGTTGTTTGTTTGGGTTTATATGGTATATGACTGCGGGTACTAAATCCAATCGCAAATTTTACAATTTTTTAGTTATTAAGTCATTGTTTGGTATACAATATTATACTAAATCTAATACTAGTATTTATCTCTAATAGTCTTTTTTTTATTTTTTTTTGTAATTTGTTTATAATTAATTTCTTTGTATTAAGTGCTTTTTTAATAATTTATACATAAAACAGACAATGAATTCCTCAGACTTCCACAGCAAACTCTTCTGCAGTTCTTTACTTAATCCGTCAGTTACTTTGCTATGGGCAGTCCAAGTTCCTCATTTTTTTTGTAATATTTTTCCAAGACTGGAATGTTTTCTATTTTTCAATGACTGGAACTACATGTTTTCTAAATAACTTCTTTGGGACTTAAGTTCTCTATGAAGAATTGTTAACTTTGTATGGCTAAAAGGTCACTTCAATATTTCAGGCAATGAAAGAATAGACCATTTGGCTAAAGACACTATTTTAGTGGGTCTAGAATACGAGTTGCCCAACTTCGATTTAATTACCGTTAGGAATAAACACGTCAGACTTAAGGGCGTAGGCGCAAAATTTCGCGCCAATGTGTTTTAAATGCATAAATTTCTTTTTCGAATCCTGAGAAAACTAATAAGTATTTTAGAAAAATTTAAACCCATAATTAAAGATGTTTCCACTCCATAAGTAAGTACAGGCAACATACACTGGTCAAAGATTTTCCTTTTCAGGCATTGTTGTTGTATTTCCTTACTGTCTTTCCTTTTATGCCTTTAAAGATTGCCTGTATTGTTTGTTAAAAAAAAGTAGCTTTAAAGGGCACCTTCGTGTGAAGCGTGTGCCCATGTTCAATCTTTTCTGTACAGGCATCAATAGTGTTTTCAATGGGAAGGTCAGGAAATTGAGTGAATGGACACAATAGGAAATTGTCTGATATAAATTTAAAGAAGTTAACTATTTTTACTTATTCAACAAATTGGCTGGCTTAATAGGCCTTGAACCTAAGGCCAAAGAAAAAAAACTTTGGATATTCTGTATATACCATAATGGAATTATCGATCCATGCCACACCAAAAACTCACCTTGTATAAATTGCATATTAGAATCATACAACGAGTAGTTGCAGTGAGTGTCCTGATAAGTTATCATTTTCCTATTGACGAAGAGTCGATACATCATGTTTTTGATATACGGTACACTCCACTAGTTTTCCTGCACTTTTTACCTTTGTCGGCACTGTCAGTAAAAACCGATAGCAGGTTTTGCCCGTACTACATTTTTGATAAGTGCGTGTAAAAATTATCAATAATTTAATCCTTTCAATCATATATACACATTTTCTTCTTTACGTGCCATCTCCGCGACGGTGGTTGGCAATCCTCACGGCTATTCTGATCTCAGGTGCTGCTGCTCTGAATAGTTCGGTTGATGTGCATCCGTACCATTCTCTCAAGTTACGCAACCATGACTTCCTACACTTCTCTTGCCCTGGATTTTCTCTTGTATAATTAATTGAAGTATGATGTATGCACCTCTCATTACGCATAATATGCCCCAGGTATTGCAGTTTTCGTGTCTTGATGGTTTCCAATATTTCCATTCTTTTGTTGACTCTTCTCATGACTTCGTTGTTTGTTACATGCTCGGTCCATGATATTTTCACGATTCTTCTATACATCCACAGTTCAAATGCTTCCAACTTTTTAGTAGTCGACGCGTTAAGTGTCCATGCTTCTATCCCGTAAAGCAGAGTCGAGAAAATATAACACCTTGCCAGCCTAACCCTCAAGTCTAATTTCAGTTCTCTTGCACAAAATACCTTTCTCATTTTATTGAAGTTTGTTCGTGCTTTCTCTATTCGAACGTTGATTTCTTTGGAGTAATCATTTGTGCAATTAATTATTGTGCCAAGATAGTTGTAGTTTTCAACTTGTTCTAAAGTTTTACCATTAATTATCAGGGTTTCATCATTATTTTGGGTTTTTGATATCCTCATAAATTTGGTTTTTTTTATGTTTATTGATATCTAATCCATATTCTTCTCCATATTCAACTATCTTGTTCATTAGCTTCTGGAGGTCTTGGAGATTGTCCTATTATGATAATATCGTCCGCATATCGAATGTTGTTAATTGGCGTTCCATTGACCTTCATTCCTGCTGTTTCTCCCTCAAGAGCCCTTTTCATAATTTCTTCAGAGTATGCATTGAATAGTATTGGTGACAATACACACCCCTGTCGCACTCCTCTTTTAATTTCGAACTCTTCTGATGTGTGTTCGTTAATGCGTATGTGTGCCTGCTGATGTATACTGCTGCTATATCCACATATACCTATATAAATCAACGTATACGACAACCTGGAAACGAAATGTGACGTTCTCGGCAAAATTAGAATACATACCCAACAAAATCGCGCATTCGAAACAGAACCGGAGTATAAATTGTCGTTTTTTTACTGCAGGCAGACTTGCCAGCAGCGAACAAGTCTCATAAGCTTTTCGCGTAAAGCAAAATCTGCATAATGTCGGTAATGTGTAATGTTAAGTACGATGCAGAATAATAGCTCGTATCTCCGAAATCACAAAGTAAATAATTAGCATAATAAACACGCTGGGGCTGGATAACACGCCGTTAAGGGTATTAAAGTAATACGCATATATAAATATATATCTTGACTGTTGTATCGCGGATCTGTGCTGTAGATGTTGTCTTATTAAGTATGCTAGTTTAATTGGCCACTATTATACTTGAAATAGCAATATGCAGATTTCTATGTTGTCACAAACAATGTTTTTGTTACAATTACATATAACATATTCATCAACATTCTGAATTTCTGTTCTGTTAGTTCTATCGACAATCATTTCATTACTTTTGTCTTGTTTTTATTAATAAGCAGCCCCCATTCCTCGCTAACTCTTTATAGCTTGTCGAGTATCACTGTAAGCTCTTCTTCACTTTGGGCTATAAACAATGTGTCACCAGCAAAGCGAAGATTGGACAACTTGACTTGACCACTGTAATGTCTCCTTTCCGTTCATCTAGAATAAGTCTCATTCCTTGAGCCCCTGTCAAGGCTTGATGACACTCTAAATATTGTTAGCATGCTGGCTCCTTTGGCTGCGATCTTGTACCAGATGGTTAACTTCATGTAGTAATTTTCCCAACAGTTCTCAAGTGTATGTTCTCAAAAAATTGATAGTGTGTAAAAAATGTTTTATTATCAGCTAAGTACTTTCAACACATAACGTGCCATCATCAGAGCTTCCAAAAAGGACATTTAAGATAAGATTTTTATAAAAAGAAAGATTGAAAAACTTACGTCCTCTTATAAACCTTCATAGAAGAGCAATTGCTACAATAAAAAACATAGATTCTGGGCAAAAGCCACAGATATCGGGTATAACAACCCCTTAAAATGAATAAATTCACATCTAATTTCTTTTCTATTTTAAAAAGACAACATGGCTGAGTCAAACCATTTTGAACCCACGTGAACAGCTGAGGAGGACTGTAATTCATTAAAATGATAAAGATAAAGCATAAGATTGTGGTTCCTTCTTTATCATTTTAATGACTGACAGTCCTCCTCAGCTGTTTACGTGGGCTTAAAATGGTTTGACTCAGCCATGTTGCCTTTTTAAAATAAAAAAGAAATTAGATGTAAATTTATTCATTTTAAGGGGGTTGTTATACCCGATATCTGTGGCTTTTGCCCAGAATCTGTTTTTTATTGTGTCGTTTAGCAATTGCTCTTCTATGAAGGTTTTATAAGAGGACGTAAGTTTTTCAATCTTTCTTTTTATAAAAAATCTTATCTTAAATGTCCTTTTAGGAAGCTCTTATGATGGCACGTTATGTGTTAAAGTACTTAGCTGATAATAAAACATTTTTTACACACTATCAATTTTGTTGAGAACATACACTTGTTTGCCGTTTTGACCTCTTTGAGAATTGACAGGCTGGTTCTGTGTTCTGTCTAGGACACGAGTAAAATTCTTCTGTAGATCCACATTTCGAATGCTTCGATCTTACTTCTATCGATTTTTTTGAGAGTCAAAGATAAGGGCATTGACCAACCTGAGCTTAGTATTTCTTGTTATTGTTCGTTCTTTCCATATTTTAATTAATTTAGTAGTGCTTTGGGCAATTGCTAGTCTACGCTTTATTTCTGAGGAGCATGCATCATTATAATGCCCCCAAATAAGACATATTTCTGATGATGGTTGAGGAACTAGATAGAAAAACGACAGAAAGCGATAGAAAAGCGAAAAAAGTCTAACGGTGAACTATAGTAAAACCAAGACTAAAACCAATACAAGAAGACAAATTAGAAATAGTAGCCAAACATAATAAACTACATCAGGTGGCAGAATACATATACCTAGGACAGATAATAAAGCTAAACAGGGACAATCAAACAGAAGAAATAAAAAGAAGAACTAGATTAGCATGGACATCATTTGGTAAACTATCATATATTCTAAAAAAGAAAAAGAGCAATGGAAAAATAGATGTTGGATATCGATCTTAAAGATAGGAAAAGAAACTCATGGATCAGAGAATAACAAAGGTAAACGATGTATCAAAACAGGTTGAAAAACTTAAATTGGACTTCGCTGGCCACACTCTGCAGCAAAAAGATGCAGGTGACCATGCGAACAGAAAAGAAAAAGAAAAAGACCACAGATGAGATGGACGGACGATCTTAAGAGAACTAAGTGCATGGAGATCGACCAGAATAGAGACCAATGGAGATTAACAGGGGAGGCCTATGAACAGGAATGGGCGTTTAAGGTTGATTAGGTAGATAGAAGACATATTTCTTAGTTTTATTGTTTTTACAACCTGCTGTCGGTTATTTATCATTCTCAAAATTGCATATTTCGTTATTTATATTACGATATAATAATGAAAAATTTAGAACCAATAATTTTACCAATATTGTTTTCTTATTATTAACAACCTTACTTTCTTCGTTTTTCATCCTTTTATGATTTTAATTTGATGTAAATTAAAGAACAAACCGTCAAAGTGTACGTTGTCTGCAATTAGGTTTATACTGTCAACTACAGCGGTTACAGTTACATTCCACCGATGTCGAAAACTATCGGGAAACATTAGAAAACTTTTTATCAACGTCCGAGAACGCTTTATTTTTGTATTTGGAATTCATGAAATCGGGATTGAATTTCCACGAGAGTGGAGCTTGTTGGTCTTTGTCTCTGATTCAAGTTGATTGGATAGAATTTGAGTAAATAGTTTAGTGGAGCAATTTACGGTGCAATTCCTCTGTAATTTAATGGAAAGTCCCTTGGTCCTTTGTCGGGTAATGTCGTTAACTCGGGATAGCTAATAGGAATAACTAAAGAGTTTATTATTTCGCAAATGACACTTGTTCCTCTTGATTAAGTTCTATTTCTGGCTATTTTTGTACTTCATTAATTTTAATTTATTTACTAATATTATATTTTATTTAAAATAAACAAATAAATAAAATAGATAAACAAGCAATTGGACTTCTTAAGTCGTAGGTTTTAATTCAATGGTCATAACTTTTTAACCGGAAACGATATCAAAACCATGATTAAATATTCAAGTTCGGGCTTTCAATGCGAGATGATTGATATACCACATGTACTTTTTAGTCTAGGCGCCAGAGGGGTCACCGTGTCCTTTTTAATTCTGATGGACAAACTCAACGGTTTCCTATGGATTTTTGGCTGCTGATTACGAATTTCGAGGGTGGATTTCGATTCGAGTGGTCAAAAAATTAATGACCTGGACTCTGGCTCATAAACTAAAAAAGATACAAAAAAATGTTTCAAATAAAATGTGTTCCTTAATAAAAACGAAGAAAGAAACGTTTACTAAACTAAAATCCAACAATTAAAACTCAAGATATTGTAAAATTAGTGCACAACGCAAATTGCAAATTGCAAAATAAGTATTTTTCGAAGCTTTATCGATCGTCACTCGACTTCTACGCATGCAAATGAGCCTTAGAAGATCTCGTTTTAAAGCTTAACTAATAGGCTTCCAAACAAAGTTATAATTTTCTTAAAAAAATTGTACATTAATTTGTTTATAAGGGTTTCAAGCAAATTTGAGCTATAAACATTTATATTTTAATTAACAATAATGATAGAAGAATTCAAAAGGAACAATTTGAGTTTATGAAAATGTTCGTAAGTTTATTTTTGGCCAAAATATCGATATTTTAATGGCGCGCTATGAGGCGTAAGATCGGCTCACAGTCAAGTAAGTATTTTTCGACGCTTTATTGACAGTAACTCGACTTCTTCGCATGAGATTTTCAAGGTCTCATTTTAAAGCTTAATTAATAGACTTTTAAACAAAGTTTGTCAAATTACTTTATCTTCATCTGTTTTAAAGGTACACCCCTTTGAAGTTATAATTTTCTTAAAAAATTTGTACATTAATTTGTTTATAAGGGTTTTTAGTAAATTTGAGCAATAAACATTTATACTTTAATTAACATTAATAATATAAGAACTCAAAAGGAATATTTTGAGCTTTGGAAAGTGTTCGTAGGTTTATTTTTGGCCAAGATATCGATAATTTAATAACACGCTCTGAGGCTCAAGATCGGCTCACAGTCAAGCAATATCACGGTAAAGACACCCATCGACTGCTCTCGTGTTACACTATTTTGCTCAGGAGGCCTTGCCTATTCTTAATAAATAATATCAACTTACTTCTCTTAGTTATAGGTATTTCTGAAATATTAGTTTTTAATTTTTTTTCTCATTTAGTACAAAAAATAGAAGACAAAGTAAATAGACTGTAAGGTTATACGAGGTACAGTATAATGATTTAATTATAAGAATTATCTGATAAAATTATAACTTCAAACGAGTATAACTTTAAAACAAATAAAGATAAAGTAATTTAACGAACTTTGTTTCAAAGCCTATTAATTAAGCTTTCAAATGAGACCTTCTAAGGCTTATTTGCATGCGTAGAAGCCGAGTTACGATCGATACAGCTTCGAAAAATACTTATTTTGCAATTTGCAATTTGCATTGTGCACTAATTTTACAATATCTTGAGTTCTAATTGTTGGATTTGAGATTAGTAAACGTTTTTTTCTTAGTTTTTTATTAAGGAACAAATTTTATTTGAAACATTTTTTTGTATCTCTTTTAGTTTATGGGCCAGAGCCATATAAACAATTAAATTGTTTATTACAATTTTTTGACCACTCGGATCGAAATCCACCCTCGAAATTCGTAATCAGCAGCCAAAAATCTATAAGAAACCGTTGAGTTTGTCCATCAGAATTGAAAAGGACACGGTGACTTCTATTTGGCGCCTAGACTCATTTCTGCGACTATAATGTGGCTCTTCCAATTACACCTTTTTAACTGGAAGTGATATATTTACTCTCGTCTTGCTAAGGCGCGTTGAATAATATATGCCTTGTACTATTTCGGCGACTTTAAAACAGTACTTCCAGCCAGCTGCATCTCTGCAGCCGGAAGTTCGAGGTTAAATTTCTCACCTTTAATACTATCATTGAGTTAACTCTCACTCGATGCCTCATTTGTCTTTCTTTCAGCAACTTTAAAACAGTAGTTTTGGTTGCAACTCTAAAATCGGTAGTCAGAGCTCAAGTTTCTCACCCCTAATGCCATCTTTAGGATATAAGCTCTCATTCGACACCTCATTCGTCATTCTATCTATGATGATTGCTGTTCCTCCGCGGAGATGTTACTTGAAGAAGAAGAATATTAATTAAACTGACCAAAATCAAAAGAACGGCTTCAGAAAATTTAGAAAAAAATTCCTCCCTCTGTAACAAGAAACAGAACTTCTGTTGGAGTGAAAGTAAAGAGGATGATAAACTCCAACAGAAGTAGAAAAAGAAAAGATAAAGCTTATTGTAGTAGCTAATGGAACAAAAATGAGAATAGAGAGAAAATATCTTCTCGTTGGAGAAGCTGAAGTAACAAAATACTCTAATAGTGTAAATATTAGTTTGTCATTTTAGAGTCACTTAATTCAATTTGGTTTAACTCAGAGATTGTCAAAAATCTAGTAGTTATATTTAGTAAATATTTATTTATGGTGGATATTATTTCTTATTATTATTCCTTTATACAGGGTGATTGATTAGTAGGGTAAAGCTCAATAGCTCCGCTATAGTAATAGATAGCAATAAAAGTTAATAACAAAAATTTTAGCCACCTTTGAGCTTGACATTACAAAATTAGTTAGAATGTTACAGGGTGTTCGATAACACAGTGGCAGACCAAACTTATGTTTTTTTAACTGGAACACCCTATATTTTATTTTAAATTCGAAATCCTGTTCACTTCTCCATCACAAAAATATAAAGGTTTGTTATGTTATACAGGGTATTTACAAAGTTATAACCAATTTTATATGAAAATCGTAACAAGTTCAACTCCCTGTATAAATAAAAATAAGCAAAACAGCAATGGTTTATTAATGGCATATTTTTTAACGTATTGTCAAAATTTTCAAGAATGGTCGATATTGCTAATTTTCTTTATGTCAAATACAGGGTGAGTCACAACGCAAGTACATTATCTTCTCAGTAATTTTAAATGGAACACCCTGTATTTTATATCACTATTGAAAAGTACCATTACCGTACTTTAATTTTTAGATAACATTCCCTATGTCTAAATTTATTAGTTTTCGAGATATTTTCATTTTTCAATGGACCCGTAGCGTGGCCACCCAAATCACCAGAATTTAATAAACTGACTGATTTTTTTGGGGTTACGTTAATAATGAAGTTTATAAAATACCTCCAACAACAAGGGATGAGATGAAAAAGAGAATACAAAGTGTATTTCGATGTGTTAATTTACAAATGCTCCGTAGAGTAAGTAGCTCATTCAATGATCGTTTTTAGGCCTACATAAATGTGTTAGGAGATAATTTTGAACACCTTATATAATTAAATATTAAAAATATTTTATTAAAAGTAGCTTCTAATTTTTTCAAACATGGTTTTTTGCAAAATGTATTACTGATAAATTATGTTTCGTTCTTTATTTGTTACATCGTTACATTTACATACAAAAGTAGTGTTTAATTGTCTTCACAAAATATTGTATTTTGTGTTTGTGTGTTTTTTTTGTAAAATTTATTACTAATTTTCTTTGTTTATTTGTTGCATTTACATAAAAAGATAGTTTTTAATTGTTTCAAAAATGTTGCATGTAGTGGTTGTGTTTTTGTTTGTAAAATGTATTACTAATAAATTATTTTTATTTCTTTATTTGCTACAGTGTTACATTGATTACCGGTTTGATAATCGGTAATCTTCACTTGTCAATTCAGTCATGGCTTACTTAAAATTTAGACAAATTTAAACACCTAAAATAATTTGCTCTGAAAAATGAAAATATCTCGAAAACTAATAAATTTGGGCATAGGGAATGTTATATAAAAATTAAAGTACGTTAATGTTACTTTTCAATAATGATATCAATTACAGGGTGTTTCATTTAACATTACTGAGAAAATAATGTACTTGCGTTTTGACTCACCCTGTATTTGATATAAAGAAAATTAGCAATATCAATAATTCTTAAAAAATTTGACAATAAATAAAAAAATATGGCATTAATAAACCATTGCTGTTGTGCTTATTTTTATTTATACAAGGAGTTGAACTTCGATTTTCATACAAAATTGGTTATAACTTTGTAAATACCCTGTATAACATTACAAACCTTTATATTTTTGTGATGGAGAAGTTAACAGGATTTCGAATATAAAATAAAATATAGGGTGTTCCATTTAAAAAAACATAAGTTTGGTCTGCCACTGTGTTATCGAACAACTTGTAACATTCTAACTAATTTTGTAATGTGAAGCTCAAAGTTGGCTATAATTTTTGTTATTAACTTTTATTGCTATCTATTACTATAGCGGAGCTATTGAGCTTTACCCTACTAATCAATCACCCTGTATTTACAAATTTAATATACTCTTGCTATAAATTTACTATACTCTATAGCAGCGTAGGATACATTGAAGAGTGCTAACTTGTATGATATATTTAGGTATGTGGAATATGTGGATATATAGGCTCATACAAGTTAGCACTCTTCAAGGTATCCTACACTGCTATAGAGTACATATATTAAATTTAGAATAAATAAATAGAATAGAATAGAAATTAAATAAATAGAATATATAATGTTTGGGAACAATCAGTTTTGTGACTTTGAGTAACTATTGTGTTTTATATCTCAGACATTCGGTTGATGCACTATGTTTATTAATTACTTTTTTTTTAAGATTTAGCTTACCTTTTTTATAGTCACATACTAGTCACTTTATTTAACTCAGAGATTGTAAAAATCTAGTAGTTATATTTAATAAATATTTATTCATGGTGGATATTATTTCTTATTATTCCTTTATATTTACAAATTTAATATACTCTATAGCAGCGTAGGATACCTTCAAGAGTGCTAACTTAGCTCCCTTCTGGCGCCCAAAATTTATTCTATTTTTATTATATTATTATATTTATTCTATCTATTTTCTGAACATTATCTTAATATTTCCTTTCCTAGCCATCATTGTCATTTCCTTTAATTTACTGTCTTGACGGGCATGCAAATTGGCCGAATCCTTCCTTGAGTGTCAAGTGTTGTCATTCTCGGGCATACTTGCTAGTCGAACTGCATTCAGTTTACATCTGTCTATTCATAATTTTATTATCAGTTCATTTCACTTACTTCATCTTTGCATCTTCCTCTACTAATACTGCTGCAAAGGTAGTATTTTGTTACTTCAGCTTCTCCAAGGAGAAGCTATTTTCTTTCTACTCTCATTTTTCGTTCCATTAGCTACAATAAGCTTTATTTTTTCTTTTACTACTTCTGTTGGAGTTTATCATCCTGTTTACTTTCACTCCAATAGAAGTTCTCTTTCTTGTTACACCTCCATCCAATAAAGAAATGCAATATCACGGGATAGTGGCCGAATTCTTGAAACATTTAGGATCAAAATCACTAGAAGAAATAACAAAAAATATACCAGAAATGTGGAGAACAGCTCAAATCCCAGATGACTGGAAAACGGCCTTGATCCGTCTACTGCATAAAAAAACATAAAAAGTTGACCAAATACATAAAAGGTTTTTGCATTCAAAGGTGACCAAACAGATGTCAACTATAGAGGAATAATTTCTCTTTTAACAGTAACATACAAAATTCTTAATGCCTGCCTCTGTAGAGATCACAAATACAAATAGACCAAAATTAGCCTAAATCCAAGCCGGATTCAGACCGAAGGGTCAGTCGGAAGAAGACGATTCATTGAATCTTCTTCTTCTTTATATGTGTCATCCTTTAAGTACATTGGTGATCATCATGACCTATTTTACTCTATCTGCTGCGGTTCTGAACAGTTCTATTATTGTTTTTCCACTCCACTGCTGTAAATTTTTCAACCACGACGTGCGCCGTCTCCTTGGTCCTCTTTTTCCTTCCAATTTCCCTTGTATAATCAATCGCATCAACTTTTCATCAATTCATTGAATAAAAATAAAGAAATATCAAAAATAAGTTACTACTACCCTGTATTGGAATTTAATTACACCCAAACGTCATTCTTTCAGTTGTACAAACAATGTGTTCTTATCACAGATCTTTCGTTTTCCATTAAAAGGGAATTGCTTGCTTTCACCAGTTTTTTTGGACGAACTATCTTCCGTCGTCGTGTGTGCTCTTTCCATTTGAAATTTAAATCAAATTCCTCTTGGTCCACACATTGTAATGTATTCGGAAAACTAAAGAGATTTATTTCTTTTAAGTGACACGAACCGATCTAGATCAAGAAAACGTCGAATAAAAAGGCCGGATAGCGGATAGAAGGAAATGAAAGATTTGTCTTTTTATCGAAAACGTTCGTTTGAGAGCGAGTTAGTAATAAAACAAACACTGATCGTTTACTAAATCTGTATTTCCTCCAGGAACCCATTAAATGCGAACTAAAGCCCTAGGAATTCACTATAAAACGACGTTTATCTAATGTTTTGTGGCGAATATGAATAAATTCTTGTTTGTGAATCGGTGGAAGCCTAATTTAAAAATGCAGGGGCGGCTTAACTCAATTACTGATATCTCAAGTAAGTCAGATTGTTTTTTAGTGAAACATGGTTATTATAATAATACAATATTTTACTTCTTATTTTACCTACTCATTACAACTACTAATGTACATAATACTGTGTTAATAAATATTATAAATATATTATACTTAATGTTTATCAGGAACACATAGTGTATACATTTTACAAATAAAAATATTAATGTTAATTATTTAAAATAAATGCATTCTTTTTGTATTTATTTTTTGTTTTTTGTTTTGTTTTTTTTTTTGTTTTTTTGTCTCTACGATAAGATGTCAACCCGGTTCACCCCCTCGGAGGTTTAAAACCTATTGGTGATTTTTGTCTTTAAATTAAAAAAACTTATACTTTTTTGTATTTTTTTAGTTATTAGATTATTTTAGATAGTAGATTTTTTTAATTTAATCCTTTTTTTAAACATATTTTACAAACACCTATAACTACATAATTACAATAATATTTTACTATCCGCCAAGAAAGATACCAAACAGTCAAACATTTTCTTTTTATTCAGTGACAGAATAAAGAGAATATTTACAGGGAGTGGGATCTTCTGGTCTATAATTATTTTAATTAGGTGTTTGGTTAGGTGTTTATGCTTCTTGAATTCAAAAAATATGTGGCTCAAGTCACTTTTAACCTCACATTCTTGACAAATATTCGAATCTAATATGTTTATTTTAAATAAATGTGCAGGATAACATGCATGTCCAAATCTAATTCTACTGATGGTGGATATGTATTTGCGAGGTAGGGTGAAATTATTATACCACGGTTTTTCCGGAATAATCGGTTGTATCAAACTGTATTGTGTTGTTGATATGCTACAGTACCTTTCCCAGTGTGTTTTCCAGTTCTTCATCCGTTCAGTTCTTAAACAAGCAAAAGCATCTAGAATGCAGGGCTGATATTTGGTTACTGTTCCATGGATGAGGGAATTTTTAGCTAATTAGTCTACATGTTCATTATGTGTAATTCCTGAATGTGCTTTGATCCACAAAAGTTTATTTTTTGGGTGTGTTTATTAATTTCAAATAAGATTTTTTTTTATTAAGAAAATGTATGAATTAGAAGTACTACAAGGTAGTTGAGGTGTTTGAATAGCAGTAAGCACAGATAATGAATCAGATAAAATTACTGCAGAATTATAGGATGCTAACTTGAAATAAATTAAAACCTCATATACCGCCGCAGAACTCAGATATTGATTGTAAATTACTTATTTATGTATGCATGGCCAAAACGTACAGTGGAAACAATGAATCACTAAATTAAAATATTATTAATCCACGAGGAAAATTTTTCCTGTAGTTGACTGTATACCATTATAAAAACATAAAATCCTTTATAAACTAGTTATGTCTTTGATGTAGCCCTGTATAGGGATTTTAACTAATATACCTTTTATAAAGGATTTTATGTTTTTGTAATGGTATACAGCCAACTACAGGAAATTTTTCCTCGTGGATTTGTAAATTGACGGTATGGTCAACTTGGCTAATCAATACATGTTTCTAGCCACCAAAAGATGCACTATCAAGCTGGATATATGGTTCATCTCCCAGTGTATTAACAACAATGTATTTTCTAAATTTTGCATTGTCAAACTCCAAAAAATGTTCCAGCCAACTTAAAGAACACCTTCCAACGTAAAATATTAAAAAAGGAGATTTGTAACCATTATAGCAAGCTCAAATTATAAAGGGTTTATACCCAAATATTTTTTACTTTGGTGGTTAGCATGTTAGATTCTGAGAATACACTGATGATGATCGGTCAACCGATTGAAAACTAGTTATGTCTTTGATGTATGTAGCCCTGTATAGGGATTTTAACAAATATACCTTTTATAAAGGATTTTATGTTAAAATATTATTAACTTACTTTATTTTCTCTTTAACATAATTATTGTTTGGTATACCATATTGGATACCATCATTCTCTGTGTCTTTATCTATTGGGGTATTTTTTGGTTTTCTCTTCTACTCCTCCCAGTAACTTACAAATCAGCCATTCTTCGTATCATTTCCGCAACATACATTCGTTGTTCCCGTTTCTTTTTCTTCCCAGCGTTCAGTTCCTACAAAATATCTGGTTTTAGGCCAATTTTATTAAATTTCCCTTCAGTTTCATTGCAATCTTTCTGTAGGTCAAGCGTAGGTCTTTCCTGGTCATTCTCAAGTACTTTTCTGATGCTGACTCCCCAAGGTTCCTTAGTGTTACCTTGGTAAGTCTACATCCTGGCCCTTCTTCCCATATTTTCACGGTTTGCGTGTGGGAGTGACATTTGACAATTTCCGCGATTGTTGCAGTTGACCATCCAAAAAGTTCACCAGGTCCTAAGATTCTTAGGCCTGGTGCCTTCCTAGCTAGCTGGTCAGCAATGCGGTTGCCTTTATTTCCATTGTGTCCTTTAACCCACTTCAGGATGATGTTGTTACCATCCGAAGCTTGGGCTAGTGATTCATGACACTCCATTACTAGCCCTGATATGACACGTCGTCTGTTCAGGGTTAGTAGCGCTTGTCTGCTGTCTGTGCAGATTATTATAGTTTTGCCTGTGACTTGATATTATACCTTCTACTAAATTTGTGAGGAACCAATTACAATTTGAACGTATACTTAACGGGTGTTAATGGTACTAGCGAACCGAGAAAGCTTCCAAACTTGTTAAGTCAAGATACAAGTACCTACTTCTTCACTACTAGATGACATACGGCGAGTGCTTATGTCTTCTGTGACTATTCGACTGTCTTTTATGTTTTGTTTTTATGTGACTTGGGGTACGAAAGCTGGTACCTGACGTCAGCGGATATTGGAATGGCCCTCCTATTATTCGCGATGAAAAACATAGTATCTGACCTCTCGTGGAATAAATTTAAACTACTATAAGTGGTATAAACAAACCAGAAAATTGTTGATTTGAATGGAATTTGGACACTATCAAGACATTTTTAGTAAATTTCAGCATGATGACTACATTAAAATATTTTAAATCAAATCGGTATTGTTCTGTTCCTCAATTGGATGTTTGTTTATACCATTTATATCGGTCATTTTCCTGCATTCAACATGCCTTCTATATTCCGTTTCAATCGCGAATAATCGAAACCGCTTGATCTATTTACAATTCGAGGGGTCTTTGTACTTCCCTGAAATTAGTGACTAGGTATATCCCAGTTGAAAGTATAAGGATATAATCTTTGAATAAATAAATATGTAATGACTAATTGTGTGAGAATAGAATTACCCTGATCAATCCAGTTTTCAAAACGATAGCAGTGTACTTTCTAATACAACCCTGGACAATAATCTCTTATACTTAAAATAAAACTACAAAAATAGAATAAATCTTTGGATTAAGCAGACAATAGAGTCGTACTTGTTTTCGTTTGTCTGTAATGCAGCCATTCTTAAATCAAAGGAAAGGAAACAACTGCTCTTCCATTACACGCCTTAGCCTTAAAATTTATTTCTTCTAATTTCGGAGTAACCAGATCTACTCGATACATTTCTAATCAATGCACAATACGAGAAAGCCATCGTCAATACCCTTTCGCATTTCTACAACTTCTCTTTGTTTTTCCTTGTCGATTAAACAGATGCACAAAGCTTCTAGGCCAGTAATTGACCGTTTTAGAATGTAGTTTTCCTCTTCACGACGGATTTGCTTGAACACGACTAAAATTTAATGTCACTCAAATACATACAATAAGAAACTAAGTTTTCAACCTAATAGCACATAAAATAATACTAAAAATATTACTCTACATCCCACCAGATTAAAAACAATGGGAACCTTCTCTGGTTACACCTCCGAGGCTTCTAAAATTTGCAAGTCATAACGGATGCTGAGACTAAAGAAGATGAGGGAATTTTACAATTTATAATTCACGTCCCATCTGCTCAGCGCGGTAAAGTTCCAACGAGAATGGTTCCCTTCGTACTCCAATCGGAGTAAACATGTAAATCAAAAATGAATAACCATTTTCAATTTCGTTGCAACACGAAACTTCAGTCGCATTATAGTCTAGTTCAGATTTAACACTTTAAAAAAGTTTTGACGAGTTTTCCTCGAAAAGTGCTTCATTTTTTGGTTATTTCACGTTGAAACATTCGATTTGGAATTTGACGACTAAGAACCACTTTTCTTTAGCTACAACTCTGCTTATACTGGGTCTACTGACTTCATAATACACCAGTTTTTTCGTTATTTTATAAGCTACTACATACATTTTCTAGGAATATTTTTTTCGATAAAACCTTACTTTTTGAATCATATGCGAAAACGTCTAAAAACGTGTTTTTGTTGTTGAAAATTAACGTTTACACTCGCAAATAACTCGAAAAGTATTGACTTAGTGAAAAAACTATAGAACCAAAGCTGGTTAGAATTACTCAGTTTATTCATATCCGGACTTATTAACATATGTTTTTTCATCCCAGAGAACGGTGGCTTTCACCCCCATGGTAAAGGTTGAAGTCCAATAATGAAGTGGAGGATATAGACCAAGAGGCAGCGCTGAAAAATCTATTTGAATTTACTAAAGCTAGATTTTTCACAGTTGATTACTGTGAGTGTGTAGAGAAACATACTGCGGTCGGTCATGCGAAACGTAGAACAGGGGTTACTGAGAGGGTATCAAAGTTGCGTTCCTACGAAGGTAATTATTTCCATTTACTAAGGCTGAAAATCAGTACACACATTCTAAATTAAATATAAATAAAAGTTATTATAGTCGGTCAGCTGTATGACGGGACAGAGCCGGTCTGTCGGCCTCAATAGTCGATTGAGGAAATAAAGCATTTTGGCTCGCAATTTTTTCGTCCAGCATGGATTTACTTGAAATTTTCACAAAAGGTAAGGAATAGTCCAAGGATCATTTTCTATATCATGCCGCTATCATACGCTAAAAGCTTGGTGGTGGTTGCCACCCCATCTCGGGGGTGGGAATTTTTTATTACATTTTAATCATGTAATTCGATGTAAAAGGTGATTCTAAGAAAAAAATGATTTTTACATTTTCTTCGTAAAACTAATATTTTTCGAGTTATTCGCGCTTGAAAATAACAGTTTTTCGACGAAAAAATCGACTTTTTTGAGGGTTTTTTGAGAATATCTCGAAAAATATGCATTTAATAAAAAAACTGTGGATATCGAAATTATATCTTTTAGTAACACCAACCAAATTCTTTTCCAATAATATCTTTAAGACCAATACAAACCGAGATACGGCATGTTAAAGGTTAGCTTTTTTCGTCAAATGCAAAATTTGAAATATTCAAAGCCAAATAACGAAAAAAATTTGCATTTTTCGAGGAAAACTTAAATAATATTTTTTCAAGTATAAAATTAGACCTTTCAAAAAAATGATAATAAAAAGTTTCTAGCATGAAAATTAAGCGACTTACAAAAAAATGTCGGTACCTGCTTTTCTCTACGAAAAAATCAGTGAAAACAACCCCCTAACTACCTTTCTAATTCAAAATTGGTCTTCACCTTTCTGTAGTTGCTTTTTTGTTTATATTATCAATACACTCAACGAGTTTGACTTATTTAAAATGCCTAATTTTGAAAAAATTTGAGTTGAAAGAAAAGTTGATTTTTTGCAATTTGGTATTTTTCACCTTTTACTTCAAAATATCTCTGAAAATACTGAAGATATGAAAAAAATTATAAACTACTAAATTGTAGTTTTTTTAATGGCTAAAATTACCCTGTGCATAAATTTTCATTACAGTGAAGTTAGCCAGATATAGCTGTTTAAAACCTCTATTTACCAGCAAACACCCCCTTATTCGAGCCATTTAAACCCGCCCCAATTAAAAACTATGGCATCTTACGGAATTTAATTTACACAGTCTTATAGCTCTTTAAAAATCCTACAAAATCATTTTTAAGGGGTCTCATTACTGAGAGGGTATCAAAGTTGCTTTCCTACGAAGGTAATTAAATCCATTTACTAAGGCTGAAAATCAGTATTATATCAGTGAGATATAATATTTTTCCAAAATTAGGCATTTTAAATAGGTCAAACTCCTTGAGTGTATTGATAATATAAATATAAAAGAAACTACAGCAAGGTGAAGACCAATTTTGAATTAGGAAGGTAGTTAGGGGGTTGTTTTCACTGATTTTTTCGTAGAGAAAAGCAGGTACCGACATTTTTTTGATTGTAAGTAGCTTAATTTTCATGCTAGAAACTTTTTATTATTTTTTTAAAGGTCTAATTATATACTTGAAAAAAGATTATTTAAGTTTTCCTCGAAAAATGCAAATTTTTCCCATTATTTGACTTTGAATATTTCCAAATTATGCATATGACGAAAAAAGCTAATCTTTAACATGCCGTATCTCGGTTTGTATTGGTCTTAAAGAAACTATCGGAAAATAATTTGGTTTGTGATACTAAAAGATACAATTTTGATATCGACAGTTTTTTGATTAAATGCATATTTTCGAGATATTCTCAAAAAACCCTCTAAAAAAAGTCGATTTTTCGTCGAAAAACTGTTATTTTCAAGCGCAAATATTTCGAAAAATATGTTTTACGAAGAAAATGTAAAAAACATTTTTTTCTTAGAATCACTTTTTCCATAGAATTACATGATTAAAATGTAATAAAAAATTCCCACTTCCCACCCCCCAGATGGGGTGGCAACCCCCCTTAAGGTTTTAGCGTATGATAGCGGCATGATATAGAAAATGATCCTTCGACTATTTCCTACCTTCTGTGAAAATTTCAAGTAAATACATGCTGGACGAAAAAATTGCGAGCCAAAATGCTTCACTTCCTCAATCGACTATTGGGGCCGACCGACCGGCTCTGTCCCGTCATACAGCTGACCGACTATAATAACTTTTATTTATATTTAATTTAGAATGTGTGTACTGATTTTCAGCCTTAGTAAATGGATTTAATTACCTTCGTAGGAACGCAACTTTGATACTCTCTCAGTAACCCCTGTTCAACGTTTCGCTTGACCGACTGCAGTATGTTTCTCTACACCAGGGGTCACCAATTAGTTTCCCTGAGGGTCCGTTTCGAAAACCTATGATACTTCCGCGGTCCGGATTTAATCCGGATTTAATGCTACCTGTGTCTGGTTGTTCTCTGATTTGGTTCCTGGGTGGATTCTTGTTAAAAAATAACCCCTATAAACAAATCAGAAGGGTTCCGGGCGAAATTTTTGGCAGAAATTGTTTACCAATTTTTTTTTAAGAAATTCAAAACATCACCTTTTGCCAGCATTTTGGCATTTTGGGGTCATCTTAAACAACAAAAATTTTCTGTCACTTTCTCAAAACTTGATAGATTTCTAGTTTTAAGCGATTTAAAATCTGAAAAATCTAAAATAAACATTTTCGAAGCTTGAAAACTTAAATTATTATTTTTGCGGTTGTGCCTTATTATTATTTTATTATTATTTTTGAAATTTAAACATTTAAACATTTAAACATTAAATTTCAAGATTCTAACGAGTACTCGGGGCTTGTTTAATATAAACCGTTGTTTTTAATTGTTAATTATGCGCGTCCTTTCGACCCTTAAGTCGCCGCAGCAGAGTGTTGCACTATACTTATGGTGCGTATCGCACTATATGATTGGAGTATTTAATTAGTACAGTGGCAATAATTAATTGAATAAATAAATAAATTATAAAAAAAACTATAGTTATAATAAATTATAAGATTTTAATAAATGTCAAGTATTTGTTGGGAATATTTCGCATAAGTAGGCACATATACGTATAATATGTATTGTATAAGTGCGACAGAGACGCACCTTAAAGTGCGACGCGCTGCAGTTAAAAAGTCGAGTGGAGGCGTATAAGTAACAAATAGAAAACAACGGTCTATATTGAAATAAGCCCTGATTACTCGTTGAAATCTTGAAATTAAATGTATAAACTTCAACTCAGGTACTTGGCCACCTAAAAACTAATAATTTACATAAATATATAAGTTTTCAAGCATCAAAAATGCGTATTTTCACATTTTTCAGATTTTAAATCGCTTCTAACTCGAAAGCTATTAACTTTTCAGAAATATAACAAGAGACCTTTTTTGTTTAGAATTACCCAAGAAACCTAAAAATATATTCTTCGTTAAAAAATTTCTTTACAAAATTAAATTAACAATGCGAAAAATGAGATTTTTTATTATGTATAACCTGTCTGAAGTTTGGAGTGAGTTTAGTGCAACTGATTCTCATTAGGGAGTTGAGATATTCATATATGTTAGCTGAGATCGATAGGTTACCGATTTTTAATAAAGTTCATTCTTGATAAAGCGACTTCGCACACATAATTTGAGCCAAATGTAGTACACAATTTCATGGCCAAACATTTTCAAAATTGCCAAACAGTATATTCTGAATTTAATGGAGATCCGGACAAAACTAGCCCACGGTCCGGATGCGGACCGCGGTCCGCTAATTGGTGACCCCTGCTCTACACACTCACAGTGATTAACTGTGAAAAATCTAGCTTTAGTAAATTCAAATAGATTTTTCAGCGCTGCCTCTCCGTCTAATAAGAGGAACCTAAATCCAAATTTTTCTGCAATACGATGGTGACACGGAAAATTACACGGTATCGCCAGGTCCGTGAACTTAGCCCGAAAAAGTCGGGGAAAAAAATGCGATTGGTGCCATTCGTTTGTCCATTGATTGTCCACGTTTGTCCACCATTTTATTTCGTTAGTCCACCCATCAATTCTTTTTTATAAACAAAAATTTTTTTTCGGGCTAACTTCACAAATCCACAAATTTTCGAAAATTTAAAAAAACTCTTGCTATATTGTTTGTCCATCGTTTGTCCATGTTTGTCCACCACATAATTTTTTTTGTCCACCCTCTGAAACAACCCCCTGTTAATTGTAATTATTTTTTTATTTCTTAATTCGGGCTAACTTCACGTTCTCTTATATGGGCATTTAAACGTTAATTCGGGTGCAGAATCACAACTACCCGTTTGTCCACCCCTTCGCAGCGTTTGTCCAACCCCTTAAAGTGCGAAACAACCCCCCGTTAATTGTAATTATTTTTTTATTTCTTAATTCGGGCTAACTTCATGTCCGTTTAAACGCGTATTTTAAACTTAATTCGGGTGAAGAATCACAACTACCCGTTTGTCCACCCCTTCGCAGCGTTTGTCCAGCCCCTTAAAGTGCGAAACAACCCCCTAGTTAATTGTAATTATTTTTTTATTTCTTTATTCGGGCTAACTTCACGTTCTCTTAAATGGGCATTTAAACGTTAATTCGGGTGCAGAATCACAACTGACCGTTTGTCCACCCTTTCACAGCGTCTGTCCAACCACTTAAAGTGCGAAACAACCCCCTCGTTAATTGAAATTATTTTTTTATTTCTTAATTCGGGCTAGCTTCACGTTCCCTTAAATGGGCATTTAAACGTTAATTCGGGTGCAGAATCACAACTACCCGTTTGTCCAACCCTTCGCCGCGTTTGTCCAACCCCTTAAAGTGCGAAACAACCCCCCCGTTAATTGTAATTATTTTTTTATTTCTTAATTCGGGCTAACTTCATGTCCGTTTAAACGCGTATTTTAAACTTAATTCGGGTGAAGAATCACTACTACCCGTTTGTCCACCCCTTCGCAGCGTTTGTCCAGCCCCTTAAAGTGCGAAACAACCCCCTAGTTAATTGTAATTATTTTTTTATTTCTTTATTCGGGCTAACTTCACGTTCTCTTAAATGGGCATTTAAACGTTAATTCGGGTGCAGAATCACAACTGCCCGTTTGTCCACCCTTTTGCAGCGTCTGTCCAACCACTTAAAGTGCGAAACAACCCCCTCGTTAATTGAAATTATTTTTTTATTTCTTAATTCGGGCTAGCTTCACGTTCCCTTAAATGGGCATTTAAACGTTAATTCGGGTGCAGAATCACAACTACCCGTTTGTCCACCCCTTCGCCGCGTTTGTCCAACCCCTTAAAGTGCGAAACAACCCCCCTGTTAATTGTAATTATTTTTTTATTTCTTAATTCAAGCTAGCTTCACGTTCCCTTAAATGGGCATTTAAAAGCTAGCACGAATTAAGAAATAAAAAAATAATTACAATTAACAGGGGGGTTGTTTCGCACTTTAAGGGGTTGGACAAACGCTGCGAAGGGGTGGATAAACGGGTAGTTGTGGTTCTGCACCCGAATTAACGTTTAAATGCCCATTTAAGGGAACGTAAAGCTAGCCCGAATTAAGAAATAAAAAAATAATTACAATTAACAGGGGGGTTCTTTCGCACTTTAAGGGGTGGACAAACGGGTAGTTGTGATTCTGCACCCGAATTAAGGTTTAAATGCCCATTTAAGGGAACCTAAAGCTAGCCCGAATTAAGAAATAAAAAAAATAATTACAATTAACGGGGGGGTTGTTTCGCACTTTAAGGGGTTGGACAAACGCTGCGAAGGGGTGGACAAACGGGTAGTTGTGATTCTGCATCCGAATTAACGTTTAAATGTCCATTTAAGATAACGCAAAGTTAGCCCGAATAAAGAAATAAAAAAATAATTACAATTAACGAGGGGGTTGTTTCGCACTTTAAGGGGTTGGACAAACGCTGCGAAAGGGTGGACAAACGGGCAGTTGTGATTTCACCCGAATTAACGTTTAAATGCCCATTTAAGAGACCGTGAAGTTAGCCCGTATAAAGAAATAAACAAATAATTACAATTAACTAGGGGGTTGTTTCCAACTTTAAGGGGCTGGACAAACGCTGCGAAGGGGAGGACAAACGGGTAGTTGTGATTCTTCACCCGAATTAACTTTAAAATACGCGTTTAAACGGACGTGAAGTTAGCCCGAATTAAGAAATAAAAAATAATTACAATTAACAGGGGGGTTCTTTCGCACTTTAAGGGGTTGGACAAACGCTGCAAAGGGGTGGACAAACGCTTAGTTGTGATTCTTCACCCGAATTAACTTTAAAATACACGTTTAAACGGACGTGAAGTTAGCCCGAATTAAGAAATAAAAAAATAATTACAATTAACAGGGGGGTTGTTTCGCACTTTAAGGGGTTGGACAAACGCTGCAAAGGGGTGGACAAACGCTTAGTTGTGATTCTGCACCCGAATTAACGTTTAAATGCCCATTTAAGAGAACGTGAAGTTAGCCCGAATTAAGAAATAAAAAAATAATTACAATTAACAGGGGGTTGTTTTAGAGGGTGGACAAAAAAAATTATGTGGTGGACAAACATGGACAAACGATGGACAAACAATATAGCAACGCTGAGTTGTGATTCTGCACCTGAATCAACGTTTAAATGCCCATTTAAGAGAACGTGAAGTTAGCCCGAATTAAGAAATAAAAAAATAATTACAATTAACAGGGGGTTGTTTCAGAGGGTGGACAAAAAAAATTATGTGGTGGACAAACATGGACAAACGATGGACAAACAGTACAGCAAAAGTTTTTTTAAATTTTCGAAAATTTGTGGATTTGTGAAGTTAGCCCGAAAAAAAATTTTTGTTTATAAAAAAGAAGTGATGGGTGGACTAACGAAATAAAATGGTGGACAAACGTGGACAATCAATGGACAAACGAATGGCATCAATCGCATTTTTTTGCCCGACTTTTTCGGGCTAACTTCACGGAGCTGGTATCGCCGTATTTAATGTTCATTTACTAACCTAAAAGCTTCGAGCCAGTCCGAGATTGGAGTTGCTTCTTCTACTTACAATATTTATTTACGCTGTATTTCCCTCTTACAGAGAGCAAAACGTAAACATAAACCAGACATAACAAAAACATTAGTAGTTGAGAGAAATAAGAACCGCGGGTATTCCCCACAGGGCCGGCCTCTAGGGTGTGAGTCACCGAGGAAGGGTGTTTTTATCCCGATAGACTGTAATCCTGTAGGTTGTCTTTTTTATATATCAGTCGTATTTTTTATGAACGTGAGGTTATTTCGAGGTTACGCACTGTAACTACAGGACAAGCGAAGGAAACTATGTACAGGGTGATAGAAAATTAAACAAAATACTTGATTACAAATCATTAGCTTCAATTTTATAATGTTGACTTGAAGATGTAGAAAAATAACGTTTTAAAATAGTTCGATGCATCATTCGTAGTTATCTCATAATGGAATAAAAAAGTAATGATCTTGTTCCTCTTATTCACTCCAGGAATTAAGCATTTGCCAATTTTTTGGTTAATATCTCTACCTTTACAAATTATTACTCAGCGTACGTTGCATATCGTATTGTTGAATTACATTCTTCGATAGCCTTGTCTTTACTTTGAAGATCAGAATGAGGTAAAGAATTTCAAAATATTTGAAATGTTCTTGCTTAAATTCTTGCAGGATGAGGCATTCTTAGGCTTGCTTTATTTGCATTTTATGTTGTATTGAACAGTTTGATATAGGTACCATTATAGTCTTCTGCAATAATAATTGTGCTATCATTCCATATTGAATAAGACTTGTTATCTTTGCCAAATACACCATATTAATTACATATTTTTTGTTGCAGGTATGTTTCTATAACAGATTGATTAGTAAGTACCTTGTTAAACTTATAACATAAAAAGATAGCTTATATCATTGTAACGTCTTATATAAATATCTGACAGAATTACTAATGAGAGGGTTCCGAGGTTTTGAAAATAATTGGAAAAGAAAGAGAAGAAGAAACAACTGCGAAAGAAAGAAAGCTGTAATAACTGGGACACATAATGTGTGGTGATAGATACAGCATATCATATAAGGGAAAATATTAGACAAGAGAATTATCGGGAGAAGACGAATATTCTTACTCAGAAATTTGAGGAAGGCGCCACGTTGGGCGCCAATGTGTAACAATAAAACTACAAAAGAAAGTTACGGGCTAACGTGTAACAATAAAAATCCACAGAACTATGGGAGCCAATTGTTTAAGGCTTCTTGTAGCTCAATCACTCAGGTGTAAGTACGTCGTATCTTAATTGAAAAAATGGAAAATGAATCTTGGAAGTGACAAATAAAACGTGAAATTAACTAATCATATTTATATTACATTAAAAAAATAAAATGATATTTTGATATCAACAAAGTAAATTCTGTTTAAAGCTTCACAAAATTTAAACGATATTTAAGGCATTGTAGTATGTACTATTGGTTTGGTGCAGTTGGATCGCTTGTTGAACAAAGATGGTGTAGTTGTTGGCTTCAGATGATGGCTTAGATATAGCTAAATATAGGAACTTGCATGTATGTGTCTTGTGTTATATGAATAGCAGCTGCAGTTTTTAATAGGGAACTTGCACTAAAAATTTTTTTTGCATAAAATTGTTAATTTATGTTTTAAAATGTTATATTCAAAATATTACGTCTTAACAATGAATAGTGTACGTACAACATCTAATCAAAGTTCCGCGCCTAAAATTTCTGTTCTAAACAACTTCATAAGCGAGACCTGAGGTCTGACGTCACAGGCCACTCGTATCGTTTGTCCGTTCGGGGTGGGCCATTGCATTTAATGCAGTTTGCCCATAGATAAATAATATAGTTGAAATATCTTGCTTTACTCTGTGGCAAAAATGATTTTTTCTGTGACAGGCAAAATATTAACATTTTATCTCTGTTGACATGTATCAAAAAGTTCTTTTTTATGAAATTACTTTGTTCGTTTCTTGTGTTGAAGAACAAAGAAGAAACAAGTAACTTAAAAATAAACAAAACTTTTAGTAATAAAAATAAGAGTAACTAAAAAGTATTGGTGCTACTATAGTATGCGGTCTACAGTCGGGTTTCTACTATAGCTTGCGGTCTACCGAGGGATGCGGTGTAAGTATAAGCTGAGATGATAAAGATATTAACTTGTAAAATTACAATAATGATTCTTTTTATTTATGCGTATTATTAACTTTGTAAAGAAGGATTTTGTTGCTGCTAATCACCATAATCTTTTCTCAGAAGGCTTTGAACACAATAATGAAAGGCTCCAGTAGGTACTAATAAACATTACAATAAAATATAATCTTTATTATAATGCAAATTACACCGTAATCTTTTCCAGGATATACGAAATCCTTCGATTAGAGGTAGGTAGATCAAACCCACGGGGTAAACCGTATAAGTACTATAATATAATGGTACCAAACTATTGTTATAAATGGTTTAAACATGCTTATTAATATAATAACTCTTACTTATTTGCCTTGACACCTCGCATTTCTCCAATAGAATAGCTTTTACTACTTTTTATAAAAGTTGCCACGATGAAGACATCAATGGTAGGTAAGTTATTCAGATTGACCTTTTGAAAAACCCTCGTCCGTCATATTATGCGTTTTAAACTCTTTACAAGGTAGCACTCAACTTTATCAATTTCAGTTTAAAACTAAGCTGATTGGGGAACTACTTATTACAATATATAAAATGAACATAAATAATACCTAGGAATTTTTCATTAAAGACGATTAAAATGTAATATACCCGTGATACCTACCTTAATCGCGTTGTTTCCGCCGGTTCACCGTGGCCGGTGACGTCGAACCAATAGAAGGACGTTCAAGAGCCTCCTAAGATATTTGAATTTTATAGCATTTTCAAAACGTCGTAATTAGCGTACGGGTTAAAAATATTTGTTTTTTTCGCATGCAAGCGTTTTAAGATCATGTTACCTTATGTTTTTTAATATCATTTTAATATTTAAAAATTTTTGCAAGTTCCCTATTCATGGTCGACCATGTGATTTAAGATAAAAGACACTGAGGTAACCCACCAAAAAGATGGATGGATGACTTGAGAAAAACAGTGGGAGAATTTATACAGAAGGCCCAAGATAGAGAACAATGGAAGAATATGGAGGAGACCTATATCCAACAGTGAATGCAAGCGGTTGAGGAATGATGATGATGATAAAGAGTTGAGTGCCAACTATATTTAGAAAAATAATAGTAAAACACAACAGAAAGTTAACAAATGAATCAAAATCAACAGAAATTCGAATAAAATAGTTATTTAAAGAAAAATAAAAAACATGTGACATTTATGTCGTTAGAAAGAGCATTTTCTATTCAATTCAACTGCTTTTTAAATTTTGGGTCACCTCTTGTATATACATATATAGTGTTACAATTTTTCAGATTTCAGTAATTATAGCTTCTTGATGCATTATCACGCCGTTACGATTAAATCGAGAAGACTTCTTAACCGCCCTCGTAACAATGCCTCATTGCAAACAGTTTAATTCCTAGAGAGTTTAATCTGTCTGCAACAATTCTCACCGCAAAATCTACTGTCTTAATGGCATGCAGAAGAACCCCCTTAAAAAAGTTATTTGAACACGTTCCAAAATATTTGCATATCTCAAGTTCCAAATTGCAACACAGTTGGTTACGACTTACGAGCTAGTGAGTCTAGAAAGTAAACCCGAGAACTTAACTGTTTATTTTTGCTCTTTGCTATCAGCTTTTCACAGCTTCAGTGGGGTGCTCAAATTTGCTATTTGGCTCTAAGATAATTTTTTAAAATATCATCTAATCGATCGAAATGGAAATGATGAAGAATTCGGTTAATGATGTTACGCTTACCATCACAAGTTGATTTTGTACGATTCTAGCAATTGTGCAACTTCTTTATGCCGCCAGAATAATGCAATCCTGGAAACTATGCCAAATAGGTGTTTTGTTTCGCAAAATTATCGTTTGAGCTGAATGTTTCATTTGCAAACCATCTCTTCAGATTTTGACACGTAATAATCGGAAGGGGTCAAATCAGGAGAATGAGCCAGCGGCATGAGAAAGCAACTCGGAGCCTAACGCATGAATTTTTGCTATTGTCATACCGCTCTTGTGAGTCGGTCCATTGTCTTGTAGTGATGTTGATTATAGTTACTTTCGAGTATTCGTTACAAATCGTTACTTTTAGTATTCGTTACTTTGATTACTATGATTACTTTTGTTACTTTTGTATTTGAGTACCGGTAATCATATCGAGAATCGTATTTCTCAGTAGGTAGGTTTGTATAGGTATTCCGATATAACAACGACCTTCACCGATCTGTTTAAGGGATAAAAATGATTTGATTACTATGATTAATCTTGTTACTTTTGCATTTATCTACCGGTAATCATATCGAGAATCATATTTCTCAGTAGGTAGGTATTTTGTATAGGTATTCCGATATAATAACGACCTTCACGAAGTACGAAGTAATCCGAGTAATCAAAAGATACAATAGTCGTTACTCGCTCTGTTAAGGTAGAATTCCGCACCAAGCGACCGAGACAGGAGACCGCGACAGGCGACAGATAGGCGAAGTCTCCCCACGACTGCTCTCAATGCAATTATATCAGGGTAGTTCTGCAGCCCGCGACCAAGACCAGCGACCAACTATCGCCTATCACGACCTATCTGTCGCCTGTCGCGGTCTCCTGTCTCGGTCGCTTGGTGCGGAATTCTACCTTTACGATTGGTGCGAAGTAATCCTACTAATCAAAGTAATCAAAGTAGATACAATAGTCGTTACTTGCTCTAATACGATTGGTATGAAGTAGCGAAGTAATCAGAGTAATCAAAGTAATCAAAGTAGATACAATAGTCGTTACTAGCTCTGATACGATTGGTACGAACTAATCAGAGTAATCAAAGTAACGATTTGCCTCTCTGTATAGTAATCGTTACTTTCGGTATTCGTAAGTAACGAGTACTTTGTAACGAGTACTTTGTAACGAATAGTTACTTTTTCAACATCACTATTGTCTTGGAGAAACACTTTTTTCTTCCGCATATAGGGCCGTTTCTCACTTAGTTCGTGCTTTAGTTTATCCAATAATGGACAAGACAATTTTTCATGATAGTAAATTAAAATTCTTTTGCAATCCCAAAATACAATGACCATGTCGTTTTCGATCCTTTGATCGTCTCTTGTCCGCTTCAGATCACTTCTGTCAGCTTCAGTTCACTGCCGTGCGTTCATTCTATTCTCTGATATGTAATAGTAGATCCATGTTTCATCAATGGTTACAATTCAACGCCAACAGTCAGACGGATTGCTCTTCATAAGTTCCAAACACTGCTGATAAGTGGTCACTTCTTCACTAATTTTACATTAAATAGTTCCTCATTGATTATTATTCTATATGGCTGTCTCTCAAGTGCCTTCTTAAATAACTAGTCCGAGTAAACACTGAACAATGTTGGAGATAAAATGCAACCTTGTGTGAATCCTCGTTGTATGGAGATTTCGTCGGTATAATTATCTCGAATTTTTACGATAGTAGTTTAACACGAATATTTTTGTCATCTATCCCTTATATTTTTTATCATATGCATTAATTTTATATGCTGAACTTTATCGAATGCCTTTTCGAAGTCCAGGAAGCATGCAAATACATCTTTTCTTTGTAAGGTATTTTTGAAATAGGATATTTAGCGCAAAAAGTGTCTACCTCGTTCCCATGGTATTTCTAAAACCAAATTGGGTATCTTCTAGATCTTCTTTGCATTCGCGCCTTGTTTTGTTGTGATTATGTATTCTTAGTAAAATCTTAAGAGTGTGGCTCGTTAGGTTAATTAATCGATATTTTGAGCATTTTCTTCTTCTTATACGGCACTATAGTCCAAATAGACCCTGGCCTCCTTTATTTTCTGCCTCCTTCCTTGTTTGTCTGTGGCTGCTCTTCTCCATACACGGACTTTTAAAAGTGCTTGTGCATCGCTGCTTACTGTGTCTTCCCAGAGCTTTCTTGGCTTTTGAACCTGGTCTCTTTCCCTGCATTCTAGCGTTCAGTGCGCTTTTTGGTAGCTTATCCTCCCCATCCTTATCACATGTCCGGCCCATTGCAATATTTGTATTCTAATGAAGTCTGACAGGGTTGTTTCCTTATAAAGTTGATAACGCTCGTTGTTGTATCGATTTTTGAAGATTCCGTTTTCCCTCACAGATCCTAGTATTCTCCTCAGTACTTTCCTTTCGAATGTGTCGAGTTTGTTTTTGGATGTTTCTTTCAGGACCCATGCTTCACTTCAATAGCATACTATTGGTCGAATTAAGGTTTTCTAGATTCTCATCTTTGTATTTCGGTGGACAATTTTAGACCGAAATATATGGGAGAGGGCAAAATAATGTCTGTTTGCCTGTGTTATTCGCTTCCGTATTTTTCCATCTTCTGAGCATTTTCTAGTATTGTGTTTTTAGGTATTGCGACAAAGATTGACTTAGCCAGTCTGTCCAGTAAAATTTTTTAATATTATTTCTGTCATCTTCAAACAACTCTGATATATACAGCAACCATTCTCTTCTTGTTTCGTTCTTATTTACAATAATTTTGTTGTTTGTGGCAACAAGTACAGAGGAAAGTCGTTGTTTAAATATAGGTATTGCTTATTTCCCTTACTTTTTTCTGTATATTAAATAAGTCGTGCCTAGATATCGCATCCTCCATTTCGTCGCTCCTTTATCTCATCTCATCTCATCTCATCTCATCTCATGTATATATTCTGTTTTATTCTATTTTATAAGTCGACGTTGTTCTATCAATTTCAAGATGTCGTTTATCATCCATTTATTTTTCTTGATTAAGTTACTTCTATAATCATTGTTTGGAGAGATTTCGTTAACTTGCATTTTAATTTTAAATTCATTCCATTCCTGGACCTTCTAGTTGTCCCTCCGATGTTCTTTATTTTACTCTTAAATTCTTTTTTAACGTTATCTTTATGCTTATACATCGTCAAAGTCAAGTACATTGGTACAGTGACTTGTTATGCACAAAACACGTAGTCTCTGTTAATACATTTTAATTTTGGACCACTTTCACTGCATTTAAATACATAATTCCTCCTTTAACTTCTTTATTATTAATACTTCGTCAATCAATAGTTTAGATATTTGAAGTAAATTTTGAATATCTTTTTACTTCTTCGGTCGATATTATTTTCTAAAAATAAGAATCGAAAGTGAAAAATTCAAACGCGCCATATTAGCCTCCACGTCCTTGAGTCTTTCCCGACGCACCATACCGGGTTTACCATAAATAAACCGATATCATTGTGCAAGACTTAATGTGTCTGGAACTCCCGACGTATATGACAGTTATATTGCAGATAATTCCTTTTAGAACGTGGACTACTTCGTTTAGACGTGAGAGATACCATTTAAATCAAAATTAACTTATGCAAACGACTGACATCCACATGGTGTTGACTATGAATGCGCCACTAATGACATTCACATTGTAAATCATCATTATTATGCAGGAACGGATTGGGAATTTGCGACAACTCCGGGAGTTTTGTTGGAGACTCTAACTAGCAGGTTTACGACTTATAGAACCATATCTAAGGATGATATACTTGCTTTTTTATCTACAGTGCGGATTATACACATTTTAGTACTTTGCCATGCAGAAATTTTTTTATATATCCTAGGTATTATATTTTAATGTCGATCGGATAGCTCAGTGCGACTAGCGGCTAACCCACACTTCACTTCGCCGTGAGGTATGTGCGTTCAAGCCCAGCCTAGGCCATCGGAAAAACAAAAAGGCTAACGCGTCAGTATAAAATTCTAAATATGAATCTGGCGCTTAGACTGGAATATGCGAGCATCTGATCGACCTATGAGGGAGCAGTACGGCAAGGGATAAGGGCTTGCGGCTCGGTGAAACTCCCCCATAGATCCCTACCGAAGGGCGTTGACGCCTAAGAACGGTGTAACATACATACATACTATATTTTAATACAAAATAATAAAAATCCTACTTCTTTTGTCTCTCAATGATTTTCCTGATATTCTTCTAGAGTTTTTGTTTCTATTTTTCTAGTTTTCATGTTTTGTCCTTTTGAGATATACATGAGAAACACACTCTTGAGACTGAGAGCATCCCCATCCAGTCTGTTTTGCATGAAAGGTTTAAGAACTACTCTTCTGCCAGTCTAATTCCAGTTGTTACTTCAATGGCTATTATTATTTCTGTCTTTTTATCAGCTTATTTGTTATTCTTCTTCTTCTTAAAGTGCCTATCCGTTCTGAATGTTGACGATCATCTTGACTTTGTTTACCGTAGCTCGGAACAGGTCAGTGGTAGTCGTGTTATACCACTTTCGTAAATTTTGAAGCCAGGAAATGCGTCTTCTTCCCGGTCCACTTTTACCATTTACCTTCCTTTGGAGAATCAGTTGGAGAAGGCCGTAAGGCACTTGATTTCTCATTACATGTCCTAGATATTCTAATTTTTTAGTTTTGATGGTCATGAGAATATATCACACTCTTTCCCCATTCTACTCAGGACTTCCACATTAGTAATTCGGTCAACCCAGGATATACGTAAGATGCGTAAGATTTGATATTACTTTCATTAATAGCAGCAGAGTGGTACTTATTCAGGTCTTTTTCACCTTCCAAAGAGAGAATCATGAAGGTTTTTCACAATTTTTTGGTTATTCTTAATGATTTTTAAATCTTATTAAACACTATGGTTAAGTGTTTTAGTAACTAAATCTTGTATTATGTCCAGTTATGTCCTATGAAATGGAGACCGTGACACTTAGGCCGTGTTCTCACCAAAACAACCGGCGAAGGAAGGAATAATTTGGTCACGCAATCATGTCCCAATTTTGATATTGAATTTGATAGGTTGTGGTTTATTACACAAAGCTAATAAAATATAACATAATACAAGAAATATGTAGTTTCAAAATAAGTTAAATGTGTTGTTTATGTTTCATTATAACCAATAAGAGACTAATAAATTTAACTCGTAAATTTAAATGGAAAATAAACCACAAGAATATTTAAAACAAAATTCAAAGTTATTCCTATCTCGTCCGCATGACTAAGCTATTCTAAGCAACTGTAGAGGGCAACATAGATAAGGTATATATAACTAGAATAGATAGGCAACTCTTTAATACGTAAAATTGCAATGTATACAGCGCCCTCTGTCCGGTTTAGTCATGAACTAAATGGACAATGGCGGGAATTTTAAACGTTCAAATAAGCTTTGTTGCTAATTATTGTAGTAAAACAAGATTCTATAACATAATGCAAATTATAAAAATAATCGACAATTGTTTCTTACATTAGCGATTATTTTTTGTAATTTGCATTACATTATGGAGTCTTTTACTGCAATTATAAATATAGTTCATACAATAGGAAAGGCAGAAAAACAAAATTCAAAAATTAAAATATTTATTTAAAAAATTAACGGCACAATTTACAGGAAAGTACCAAAATTAAAGCTCATAATAAAATTAAAATATTTCCAGTATCTTTTTGTAATATTGCCGAGTTTATAAACACATCAATCCTGACATTAAGGCAGCGCCGAACTTAACACAAAATTTTTAAATTACATGGATGCAAAGTAACCCAAAAGAATATTCCTTACTTCTCAGTCCTGTTTGGTACACAGCATTTAAACACCATTGATTCAAAAATTTGCACACAAACTGAATATTTTACTTTATAGTAAGAGAACAAAAGTCTTTGTTATATATAGCTAATCTATAAGTAAAAAGTAAAAAAACTAAAATAAATCCAAACACGTATGTAAACAAACAACGATGTCATCAGAATGACAAGACAAAATAAAATGACATTTCTTCACAGCGTTGCCACATTTTATTTAGAAAATCTACTGTAAGTCTGTAAGTTTAGCTAAAATCTACTAAATCAAAAACTAAAATATACTATAAAACTTTATTAACGTATTTGTGTATAATTTAGGACTTTTTATAATAAAAACAACAGCTGACTAACTAGAAATTAATATAATATGAATATTTGTAAAAAAACCAAACTTTTTTAGATTTTAACTGGGAAAAAACTATAATTAATTTTTATCAGTTTCATATTTAATATTTGTATATAATATTTTGTCATCCACTGATTTCTGCATGTCGGGATCAAATTCTTCACACAATTCTTTCGCATTTTACATTGGAAACACGTAAACACAACATTTTTTGTTTTGCAAAGTTACATATGCTTAGATATTTTAGTTTTCCATCGTTAGCTTCTAAAGGCCGCGTCCCACCATCAAATAATTTGATCAAATAGTTTGAGCAAACTCCGGAAGTAAGTCAAAGTGACGTCACAATTGCAGTTTTTTGAAATTCTAAAAATCTGTGCTCTCATTATCAGTCTAGTTTGATCAAATTTTTTGTATTGAGTTGCCTAACTTGTTTGTACTTTATTTAAAATTAAAATTTTTCATTATTATCCACAATGAACACTCAGGATGTGACGTCACTAACTGTCACTTTCAGTTTGCTCAAACCAGTTTGATCAAATTATTTGATGGTGGGACGCGGCCTTAATAGGCTCACCGAATGCCATAACTCTTCAATAACACCTGATATACTGCTTGCACTGCTACTTGAAATCTGCAAGTTTGTTGAAACTGCACCAGAATCCAGTTTCATTTCTCTGTAAAAATTCATCATCTACGTCCTGAATTTTATTTTCGGTAATGACATTGGGAAATTGTAACAAAATGTCTGAAAACTAATTTAGAAATGGGGTAAATACTATAAAAACCAAATTTTATTTCAGTCATAACAAAATGTTGAAATATACCAAAAATTTACTAAAAGATATTGCCTATATATACTAGAATTTTTTAAACAATATCAAAAATCTACCAAAAAAGTAGAAATCTACTAAATGTGGCAACGCTGTTGCAGTTTCTGCAGATGCGATGACATGCGCATTTGGAAAAGTCTTTAGTGGTGCCACCTTTCCAGTTTAGTCAAGAATTAAAGAGAATGAACCGTAATTGCCATTAAGGATAACAGTGCATGGAGGGCAACTGGCGGCTGCGACCTGCGACGCGGTATGTAGTGCTGCCAGCAACTCAATAGCAACTTACTGGTACACTGGTAGAACTGGTAGAACTTGCGGTTGCGTTGCCGTTGATTAGGTGGAGAACACAGACGGCCATCGAACGCGCTATGTTAAGAATTGAGTAAATGAAATTGGAACTGGATAGGATATGCGGCACGACAAAACAACGAAAGGTGGACGAGAAACATTGTGCATTGGAGACCACGCTAGTACAGTCGTAGTAGAGAAAGACCACAAAAACGATGGCTAGATGACATCAAAGCAAACGTGGGAAGAAACTGGCACCAAATAGCACAAAACAGAAAAGAGTAGAGAACTCATGGAGACGCCTTAGTTCAGAACTGGATGCAAATGGGCTGAAGAAGAAGAGTCATTATATTTTGTTATGTTTATGTAATTGCTACTTGTAAAGTGAGTCTCTGCAACTAGTAAAATATCAATATTGTTATGAATAATAAATGTTTTGATTTCGTGAGTTTTGAATTATTTTTTTATATTCCATACTTCTTTTTTGTGTTTCTTCTTCAATCTTCATTGAATTTTTGTTTTAAACCACCTCCTACCACCTACATAATTATTAAGTTAGGTTTTTTCCGTATTATATCCAGTGATTTTTGGAGATATTTGTAAAATTTAGGTCCATTTCCTTTAGGTTTACAATCAGTGATCAATGTAATGCATACACTCTTGCATAAAATGTTCTCGAAATGTTCGTGCATAATTACCCCAATTTGTTCTTATCCTGTTAACCGCTTTCAACTCCCTGATTCTCTGAACACTCTCGACACAAGAGCATTCAACCGCATTGGCCACTAGGTTGGAACGAAAGGATAGGAAAAAAAATTTTTTTTTTCAAAGAACTTTCTAATAGCACTCGAAAGTTGCCTTTTCATGTCTACAATAAAACTACAAAATATTTTTGTTCTAGGTTTACATCTTGAGGTGCCGCAAGAGCATTGAAAAGATAGGTTTTTAACAAAAAAATAAAGAAATTTTCAAATATTTTATATATTTTAACCTGGTACCATAGCTAACATTTCTTAGTCAAATATTGTTTATAATAATAGTTAACATTGCTGTCATTGCTATATGTATACATTGCTATAAGATTTCTTTAGTTACAATATTCTTCTTGATACTCAAAACATTGTATTTTTGTCTAAAACATGGGCATAATCTTTTGGGAAGCAATATTTGCTCTAGCAAAGCCATTTCTTGCTTCTAGACCACAGAAACTAAGAGATGTCTCAGTCACGAGCTTTATGACTCTTTCCACTGCCTGTGTATGAGAGGGAAAACACTGAAAATCCACACACTGCACCTGACAACTAGGGTCTCTTGCTTCATTTATATACTTTTTTAAGTCCTCGTCAGTTATATGTTTTGTCATAGGAGGCTCGATAATTTCTTGTTCCGTCCAGTTAATTATATCAATGTAGTCATTGGCATTAAAGTTAAGCTTCGGGACAACAAACTTCCTTACACCATTTATGAGTTCCGATCTTGCCTTCAAAAGTCGCCGCAAACCTAGCTCTCTTATGTGTTTTCTCTTGTCACATAACATGGAGAGAAGCATATTTTCTGGGTGAGAGAAGTAATCATTCCTTTGAATTACTGGATCCCCATAGATGATTTGATCCATTTACACAAGATGGTTTTAGTTTGATATGAGACAAGACTGGGACATACACCGTCATCACATACATAGTTAAAGTTTTCAGATTATCTAAAGGATTCTCTGTTGCAACATATAACCGGAACATGTGATTAGCCAACGTAAGCCATCGTGAATGAGCTAATTTTCCAGGGGTGTTTAAACAAAGATCAGCAGGACATACATATCTGATTGCTTTGCACATTTCAAGTAAATATTTTCGATGTGTGCTTAGATCATCCTCAATATCTACAACAGGGAGGTTGTTTATGTTTTGTATGGGAGTGAAATTAACCACAGGAAGCGGGTTACATATTTCAAGTTCTTTGCTTAAAACCTCTTCAAATTCATTAGGGTTTTAAGTTTTTTCATCCAATGTACAAAACAAATGACGCAAAGGCAATTCATTGGTATGAAACAAACAAATCAGCCACTGTAGCGGCTTACTTAGGTTTTTTTTCTACTAAAGCAATTACACCATTGTTAAAACCTGATATAGTGGCAGTTCCATCACATCCGACAGCTGTTATATTGGAAATGTTCAAAGGATTGTCACCTTGAAAATGCTCCACTATGCTATCTTTTATAGCTTCACCTGTTCCGGAAGCAGGAGCTATATGCCCTAGGAAGGTTGATCCAGGTTCATCTACTATTGAAATGTGCTTTTCTGGTATAGTTTTGTTGTAAAATTGATGCCCTCGTTTTTCTTGATTAATTGTTTTGTCTTTTCTTAAATCAAAGGATAACCCCGCGTTTTTTTTTTTCAATTTTCGTGAAGCTAATTTCTGTGGCTTGTGTACGATTTTTCAACCGTACTCGACGTATTTTCATCCTGTCAATTACCTTACTTTTATTATCTTCCCTAATAATGCCAACCTTTTTTTCAGCTCTGGTGATTGCTGCTGCTACTCTGTTTGAGACACCAGTCCTGTCACAGATAGAAGCTACTGTTGGCAGTTTTACTCGCATTTGTTTAGTTCTTATACTTAAAGAACTTGAGGGCTTTTTGGAACTATAAATAAATTCTTGCTCGTAACTTTGATGTAATACTACTCACATATAATACTCACAGCAGTGCTACCATCAGCTAATGATTATTGTCTGTAATTCAAATGTTGCTGTACTAGTTTTTGCCTCCTTTCGTCCCTCGTTGCCAGAACCTTTGAAACTATCTTGTCAACTCTGCCAATACAAATTTTTCTCACGTCTTGGCTTTCATCTGCTACTAAGAATGTTAAAATAATATATTAAGGAATGAAATAAATATTTACTACTAAATATTTCTTTAAATGTTGAATTCTAGTTGAAACTTTGTCACTTTTAGTAAAAATAAATATTGGATTGTTGTAAGTTAAAACTAAAATTATCTTTAAAGAGTAGTTTTAGAGTGTATATTTATCATAGCTATAATAGGAATTAAGACATTACAATAGCTATTTTTGACCAAAATAAAATCATCAAAATTAGCAAAATTTAACTAAAAATTCTAATTTTCAACCCTTTTGCGGCACCTCTAAAAATATTTTGTTTTGAAAAATATTTTATTTGTGGCTTAACAATGGCTATAGGCAACTTTTTATCACTATTACACTTTGAAATTATAAAAACATTTTTTTCGTTCCACCCTATTGGCCACCCCTGTTGCACTTCAAAACACCCAACAACAATGTCACTTCCTAATACCCCCACATTTTCCTGCTAAATCCAAAGTTAGTTTTACCTACTTTCGTCGAAGGCCTCTTTCCCTAATTCCGTCGCGCTAAATGCAGCAGAATGTTATTTTTGAACTAATATCGAATGACAACAAGTTGCCGAAATGAGCCAAACGAGAAACGGCCGTATTGTTATTTTCTTATCTCTAAAAGTTGTTGTAACTGGGACCCTCGAAAATCTCCCTTCTGATATTATATCTTTAACCCTCTATCCCTATACACTCAAACGTTATATTATAGAAAATAATATCTAGATTTTAGGCCTGTTTGTTTGGGGTTGACGAATAATGAAACGTCCTAAGGCGGAAATAGCTTCAAAGCGATTTTAAATATTTATCTTTATCTATCAGTCAACATTGAGAAGACCAAATACTTGTGTCTACGGCCTACGGGGACTGAATAGAATACCCCGATGGAGATGAAGCTGAACAATTTCGAATTCAGAACATACCAAACAGAAAATATTGATGAATGTTCGGAATAAGTAAACAACAAAATAAAATTAACAATAACTGTAGGTACAATAAAATTAAATATTATCAATCACTTTAGTACCCACGAACAATCAATATGGTTAATGTTATGAAACTTGAAACGCAAATACGATGCGTTACTCAGTACCCACACGACAAGGAGAAACAACAATCAGCACTTGTTCTGGGTTAGAGGTTGACGGGTCGATCAATACTCAATCGGGCAAGGAACGGAAAAGTGACCAATCAGTACTTGGTCGCCGCGGCAGGACGGTTTGGCCTTACATTAACATTTCGAGACCCTGTTTGGGTGCTGATACTAAATCAACACTTTTGCAGAAGCGACTGGCCTTTAGGTCAATAACCTAGAGCCAGTGGAGTTGTTACTAGGTCAACAGTCCTTGGTGTTTTAGTGTTTGATATGCTGTGTTTTTGCTGTTTGCCATCTCGCACTCATTATCAAACCACTAATAAATAAAGTAAGAGAAAAAACCACAACTCGTTATCACAACCAAAAAAGAATCTCAAAGAATACTTACAACGTTTGAATTGCTTTTCATCAATTCAAATACAGAACTTAACTGAAGTAGCAAAATAAATTGTTTAAAGAATTTGAATTTATATCGACAGAACGAGGAGTGTATACTTAGTGTGACCAACTAGTCCGAAAAATCCGGGACATGGCCCGAATTACGAAGTCGTGTCCCGGCGTCCCAGACAAGGCTTCCGGGCCATCCGAATTTTCAATGCTTTGGTAAAATTATATTTTGAAATTTTGAATACGGTATTCTTCTAAGAATTCACATCAAATTGGATTGGTGAGACGAAAAAGTCGGCAATTTCTAGAGTGTACTTCTAATACCACATCCAAAACGTATGCATTTTATATCGTGGTGTTATACCTAGTTCTACGAAAAAACGGTGAATTTTTTTTCGTTTCTGTATTAATTATCGTCTTTTGAAAAAAAAATGGCCCGATTTTCATTGAAAAGTCCCGGATTTTAGGTATTTTTTTTTCACCTTGTCCCGGATTCGACTGAATTGGAGTTGGTCACTGTATACTACTGCTCCTATGAAAAAGAAGTCTATTGTAGAAGTTAGTTCAAAAATTTTTAAGACATTAAAATTAAATTTTATGACAAATGAAGCATGTTACATTAATAATTGAAGACCTAAGTGGAAGAAGGAGGTATGTAACATTTTCTAAAATTTTGAGTTTCTTAGTGAATGAAAGTGGTATGTAACTTCACTATCATAATATGACACTTATACTGTACCTCTAAAAAGCTTAATAAGAGATATTCTAGTGGATGAAGGAGGTATGTAACATGTAAAATATAATTCTTGAATGGAAGAAGAAGGTATGAAACATTTTTCGTCTTTTTCAGGTTTAAATTGATTTAGTCACTTTCTGACTTTCATAATAATAACTTTTAACCAATTTATTAAGCCTTGAAAATCGCCATTTTTCGTTTTTTTTTCAATTTTAAATTGTTTATAACTCGAAAACTATTAACTTTAGAGAAAAATTACAAAATACCTTTTTTGTTTCCAATAATCAAAAGAACCTAAAATAATGTACCCGGGTTCAAAAAATTGATATTTTTAATTTGTCTAATTTTTTTTTAAATAAATGTAGCTAAATAACCACGAAATTATGGCATTTAGATATGGGGGAATATAACACGAAAAATAATCAGCATTTCTTAAGAACTTCAAAACGCAAAAATATACAGGGTGTTCCATTTGAAATAAGAATATTCATTAGATTTACAGAAAAACGGAAGTTCTGACAACAATGTAATTGTCACTATTATATTGGCCGCATTAGAAAGCCCTTTGTCCCTGTAATTGAGGCTTTCCATACATAAAACTCACTCTGTATAATATACTCCATTTAATAATACAAGGCAAGGTAGACGGAAGGAGAAAGGCCAGGTCGAAGATGAAAGGCCAGGTCGAAGAAGAAAGGCCAGGTCGAAGAAGACCGTCATGGCTTAGACACCTGTGAGAATGGTTTAACAGATCCTCTGCATCCCTTTACCGAGCTGCCATTAACAAAATTACTATAGCCAATTTGATAGCCAACGCTCAATAATCGAGCACGGCACATGAAGAAAAATATTATTTTTTGTTCAATTACATAAATTTCTGTAAAACTGATTATAGAGTATTATTTCATGCCATATACCCCCTTCATCCATTCAGAAAAAAATAAAAATTTTTAGAAAAAATACTAAAAATAAAAACAAAATAATCAACATTATATGTAAAGGAATGCTTATAGCAATATACATAAAACCAAAAAACACAAACAATATTTTCATGATAAAAGTAGAGGAATAAAAACTTTAACTGCCCATATCTCAAAAGGTAGACTTTGTAACATACCTCCTTCTTCCACTTAGGTCTTCAATTAATTGTTAACCCCTTCTTCATATTAACAACTGATAGAATAAAGGCTATAGAAAAATTATTTGACTCACCTGATAGACTACTAAGTGGACTGTTCAAAGGAACAACACTAGCTAATAATTTAAAGCTGTTCGTTGTAAGAGTAAAAAGAATATTAGTTTTTTCTTTCTATTCCTTTTTCCGATCTCTTTTTTATTGGATATTCTTTTGATTGGACTTTATATGATAAAATCAAATATATTTTGTCAAAAACACTCGAGTTTTTCGTTAGTGCATATAGCTATAGAACAACCTAAAGTATTATGTTGGTTTTTATCTTCTTGCAGGCCCTCAGAAGTTCTTTGTCTAACTTATGTGAATACATTACCCCAAAACCCTTTGTATCCCTATCAACAATGTTTCCAGCCGTTCCCTACACGCTGTCGTAGGTGGCGTGATTGCATTAGCCTTAAGTTATCCTGAAGGCAACCTCCTGTACTCTAACCGTCAGCTTCAATTTCCTCCAGACTGCCAAAGCGTCAAGGAACTGGCCTAGAGAAAATATTATATGAAGTTTTGGATCGCTGAAGCGTTGGCGAATATAAGTAAACAGCATAAGCGTTAATAACGTTATCTTGAAGACGAAAAGCCAATTAAACTTTCATAAAGTATCTTATCCCTTCAATTAGAAATATAGACACTTTCGGGAAAGGGTTTTTCGTGTCCCAATCAACGGTGTGAATAAGATAAATATTTAAATTAACAATTTATTTAAGATGTGTTAACGGTGAAGTTCTAAGTGTTTACAGAAGAACTAATAAACGGAAGTAATTTTATAAAAACTTTGCTAAAGAACATTTCAAAATATAATCGTCGAGTTGTACTTGCCGATGGAATAAAGAATTATTGTAAGATACTGTAGACTTGAGAGTTGTAAACTCCAATTATGCACGAAAAACGCTTACAAAGTATTCGAAATAAGTTTCTATACAGGGCGTTAGTAAATAAGTGCAACAAACTTTGTAACGCTCCAAGAAACTTTTATTTTTTTTTGAAGTTCCATTTGATTAAGAAGTAGTAACTTTTATTCGATCCTGGATAATGTTTTTAACGTTTGGTGTGTTACAATTCTGCATCTTAAATTTAACATCGAATAAAAGTTTTTTATAAGGATCTTAAAAACTTCGGCGAAAAACACTTAGGGTCTCTTCGATTAAAATAAACGAAATCCAAATGTTTATTTTACTCAGCTCAATTGTCTTGAGCAAATCACCTATATATGTTTTTAAATTGAGTCTAAAAAGCTCTGATCTAGCTATTCAGCGTTGACTGTCAGTCCGTGAGGAATTTTTGCCGGCGAAAAATCATCCATGCGTGAGAAATTAATTCATTCTCGATTTAGATTTTGAAGAAGCCAAGGATCCGGCAATTTTTCCACAGGTATTTGGGTATTTTCAAAGTATTCGAAGTAACTTTCTCTACAGGGTGTTATTAAATACGTGCATAAAAATGGATTTCATTTTTTAATTATGACTTACGGATATCAAATATCTGGGAATTAATCTATCAGCCGACAACAATATCGAAGAAGAGGTAAAAGACCAAATAATCAAAGCCAGTAGAGCGGCCGGATGCCTAAACGACACAATTTGGAAAAACAAACACCTAAGATTGGAAACAAAGGCCCGAATATATAAGTCAGTTATTAGGCCAGTTATGACTTACACGGCCGAAACAAGGCCAGATACAAGCAAAACACGAAGACATCTGGAAACCAACGAAATGAAGATCTTAAGAAGGATTGCTGGAAAAGGACTACAGGATAGGGTAAGAAGTGAGGAAATCAGACGCATATGTGGGGTAGACAATATAAATACCTGGGTAAAGAACAGAAAAGAAGAGTGGAATGAGCATATAAGCAGGATGTCTGAATCAAGGATAGTAAGAATAGCCAGGGACAAGTCACCGTTAGGCATGAGAAGTATAGGATGCCCAAGGAAAAGATGGAATGACAACTTAGGGGCAGAATGAAGGGCACCGTTGAAGAAAACCAGGCAGTATTGCCTATATAAAAGAAGAAGAAGAAGACTTTAAGGATTCATTTTGCATAAAAAAATAATGTCAGTTTGCTCCATAAACGTCAGTTTGCTCTCCAGTTAAAAGAGTGGAAATAAAATTAAAGACTTATTTACTAAGACACCAGGCAGCTGAAAAAGTTACGGAACTAATGACCATCTACAAAGCATAAACACCCCAATGAAGAAAGTAGTGGAATAGAATAAACCTATTAGTGTTATTAGTTGTCGATTTTCACAAAGCCTTTGACACAGTCCAGCTAAGCAAAATACTACAGGTGCTTAAAGAATGCAGGCTAGATTGTAGGTGTACAAAATTGTTATATGATATATACGTAATCAGACCCATGAACTGAAGAGAAGAATCGGTCTTGGGTGAGCAGCATATGGAAAACTGAGAGAAACTTTTAAAAGTAAGCTGCTCACATGCCTGAACAGAAAAGTATTTGGTCAATGCGTCCTCCCAGTGTTGACATACGACATACGGAGCAGAAACACTTACCTTGACAAAAGCTTCGGATACCAACCTGAGAATCGCATAGAGAAGAATTTAGCGGTCAATGTTAGGAATAACTCTGTGAGAAAAAATAAAAAACGAGGAGTTCAGGAGAAGAAAAACGTGACGACTGACGTCATCGAAAGGATATTCTTCTTCTTCACGTGCCGTATCAGAATTATCCGACGTTGGCGATCACCATTGCGAAGGCTTCTCGATCTTCTGCAATATGGAAAATTGTCCTGCATTTGATATCTGAGTCCATTCACGAAAGTTTTTTAACCAAGAAACTTGTTTTCTTCCTACACCTCTACGCCCTCTATTTTGCCTTTAAGGATTAGTTGTAATATTTTATATCGACTTCCCCTCACTATATGTCCCAGATAAGACATTTTTCGATGTTTAACAGTCTTTAGCAGTTCTCTATCTTTGTTGACCTTCCTTAGTACTTCTTGCTGTCCAGGGTATCTTCAGCATCTGTCTATGAATCCACTTTTCCAATGCTTCAATTCTGTTCATGATCGATACTTTTACGCTGCACTATACAAAAGTACGGACCAAACATAGCACTTGACCATTCTTTGTCTTAATTCTAAACTGAGATGATTATTGCAAAGAAATGACTTCATTTTCATAAAAGTAGTTTTAATCATTGCTATTCTACGTTTTATTTCTATGTCTGGATCTAGTTGGTCCGTTGTCACACTTCCCAAATATGCCATTTTGTCAACTTTCTCAACTTGGACTCCGTTTAATTGAAGCTTTGCATCGGAATGTGGGTCACGACTAAACACTAAAAATTTGGTTTTGTTTGAGTTCATTTTGATGCCCATTACCTCTCCTACCTCGTGAATACGATCAAGCAGAATTTGGAGACCTTCAATATTATCTGACAGAATTACTGTATCGTCTGCATATCTTATCACATTAAGTAGTTCTCCGTTGATTTTTATTCCATATGGCTGTCTCTCAAGTGCCTTTTTAAATAACTGGTCCGAGTAAACATTAAACAATGTTGGTGACAAAATGCAACCTTGTCTGACTCCTCGTTGTATGCAAATTTCATCGGTGTAGTTATCTCCAATTTTGACCGTAGCAGTTTGATTCCAGTACAAATTTTTAATGACACGAATATCTTTGTCATCTATTCCGATATTTTTCAGTATATGCATTAATTTTACATGCTGTACTTTATCGAATGCCTTTTCGAAGTCCACGAAACATGCAAATACATCTTTTCTTTGATCACGGCATTTTTGTAATAGGATGTTAAGCGCAAAATGTGCCTCCCTGGTACCCATAGCATTTCTAAAACCAAATTGGGTATCTTCGAGATCTTCTTCGTATTTGCGTCTAATTCTGTTGTGAAGTATTCTTAGGAAAATCGTAAGAGTGTGGCTCATTAGGCTAATTAATCGATATTCTGAGCATTTTCTCACATTGTGTTTTTTAGGTATTGCGACAAAGATGGATTTGAGCCAATCTGTGGGAATCACTCCGGTGTTATATATTGAATTAAAAAGTCTTACTACTACTTTTATGTTATCATCCTCTATTACTTTCAGCAACTCAGTTGGTGTATCATTTGGACCACAAGCTTTTCTTATTTTAGCACTATTTATAGCGTGTTCTACGTCGCATTTCATAATTTCTGGGCCGTCAACAGTTTTGGTAGAATTCGGCAATATTATTCCTGTCATCTTCAAACAACTCTGATATATACAGTTGCCATTCTTTTCTTATTTCGTGCTCATTTACAATAATTTTGTTATTATTGTCAACGAGCACAGAGGGAACTCGTTTTTTAAATATGTTACTTATTTCTTTTAGTTTTTTGTGCACACTAAATAAGTCGTGTCTAGATATCACATCCTCCATTTCGTCGCACCTTTCTCTCATCCATTTTTCTTTGGTTAATTTGATCTCCTTTTTTATTCTTCTCTGCAGGTGTCTATATTCTGTTTCATTAGATTTGATCAGTCGTCGTTGTTCCATCAATTTCAAGATGTCGTCTGTCATCCATTTATTTTTCTTGATTAAGTTTTTTCTATAATCATTGTTTGTGGAGATTTCGTTAACTTGATTTTTAAATTCACTCCATAGTTCTTCTGGATCTCCATAATTCTTCTGGATCGAAAGGATAGCTAAACTAAAATGGAGATGGATAGGACACATTTCTAGAATGACAGATGGGCGATCGACGAAGAGGTTATTGGAATGGAGACCAAAGCTAGACAAGAGAAGCATCGACCACCTACAAGATGGACTAACGATTTAATACGGAATACGGCTAAATAAAAACTAGATGAGAGTGGCGCAAGATAGACTATGTTGGAAACACGAGGAAGATGCCTATGTTCAGCAGTGGACTTTTGAGGCTAGATGATGAATAATGTATTCTCTGAGAATCCAAAGCAGAAAAAATTAATTAGAAAACATGAATTGGATGATCTGTGTATAGATCGATGGAATACACGGGAGAAATGCATATACAGTGGAACCCCGATAAGTCGGCCCCCGATAACCCGGACCGATTTTTATCAGACAAACACTTCAACAATAAAAATGTAAGATTGCTTACTAAAATCACGTTGCAAGATAATTCGGATGAATTCCCCAGATTATTTTGTGCTTGATATCGCCCCAGTCTCTTAATCTGGGAAATTCCATCCGAATTATCTTGCAAGGGATAGTATGTAATACAATATTTGAGAGATAATCAGTGGTGTCATCGTGTGGGAACGCGTGGGAACGCCGTTCCCGCACTGGTTAAGAAAAGAAAAAAAATAATAGAGAATTTAGGTTTTGTAAACAAAAATTAGCAGTGCGTTCCGGCACTGCGTTCCCGCACTGCTAATTTTGCCATGACACCACTGGAGATAATGTGTATTTGTGTAATTTGAACTATGTATACGATAGTAAAAATTACTCATGGCACACGGCAGCGACGGCAGAGCGACGGTCATTGTCTCGGATTTATCGGAAACAACAGGTACCTGTTATTCCTTTATTTATTTCAAACTGTCTTAGCATTGTTTAAAAAAGACTAAAAGACTATTTAAAAAAATTCTTTTTTAAACAATGGTCTTAGTTTTCACTGTTCATAACTTCGTTCTGATTGTGACTGTATTGTGTGTAGTATTGTTTTGTATAGTTTTGTATTGTTTGCTTTCCTTTGCTTAGGTTTGTGTTTGCGTGTTTTTAATAATTTAGATGTGTAGGTACTGTGCATATACTTATTTCATGTGATTTCAATTATAAGGACGTACATCAAAGAAACATGAATCATAAATCACGTTTCATGGAAATAAAACCCTGCTAAATAAATAAACGTCCGGCCATTTATGAAACTCTCCAAAAATAAAAATGTTTTATGAGCATGAATCACACTCGTTTCATTGGTAGGCGGACTTCAAGATTTAGCCGTGTTTTATTTTCATGAAACGTGTTTTACGTTTCATGTTTCATGTTTTACGTTTCATGTTTCGTTGGTGTGCGGCTTGCCTTACGGAGTTTATCTGTAAGTATACCGTATTTTGTTAATTTTTACCATATTCTCCGGCTAACTCGGATTTTCGATAACCCGGATCGGCCGCGGTCCCGATTAATCCGAGTTATCGAGGTTCCACTGTACTTAAAAGTGGAAAAAATAAGACCTAATAGATAGACAGACTCTCAAGTTTTTCCGCCATATTTTTAAAAATAGAAGAATCCATTTTTGTAGCTAGTTATTCATAAGAATTTTATAATATCGCGATTCCATCAAAGACTAAAAAAGCGCCGAAAAATCTAATCTAAATATTTCATCACATACTAAGCCCCATCATCTTTCTCCTATTTTTTCTTTGTTAATAAATTCCTTCAAGAAAAATTGACAAAGTACCAAATTGATCGAATAAAACATCCTTAAAATTTAGATTGGAAATTGCTGCGAAAGAAATTCGCTGTCAATTTAATCAGAATTCCATTAAAAAAGAAGAAGACTTTTAAGCACACTGTCAGCGTCGACCCAACGATTCAAATAAGCCAAAATAAAAGCTTTTAATGGGAGCTTACATTTCCAGAAATAGCTAGACTTATTCTTTACAGGGATCTGCAACAGTTCACATTAAAGTTAGAGAAGTTTATCGGAGTGAAAAACATGTTGGAATTATTGTAGATTTAATTGGGGGCGATTTATAGAAATTGTAGAAGTATTACATTTAGATAAAATATAAAAATTTTAAAATATTTTTAACATTGTTTTTGGTTTTCGGTCCTTTTGTTTGTAAAATGTTACTATTTGCCCAGTATTGTATTATTTGATTAAAAACAAACAATTCGGAATACAAAAATTAAATTTTGTGTTGATTTTATAGTAGATATATTCAAAATTCGCAATAGAATAGCAAAAACAAGCTTGATAATGATTTTGCTCCATAATCATTAAATGTGTTAATATATTTTTTTATTTTCAAACTCGCACGGATCTATATGGCTATTAGCAAAAAAAAGGAAAAATATTAACATCCATAGAATACATACTACAATAATCAAATTTGGTATAAGTAAATAGTTTATTGATTTTAAAGAAAATCTATTGGTAGAACTATCACACCTTGGTTGAAATTTTGGTTTTCTCTCAAGTAATTTCACCCATTTTTGTGCTATCTGCTATTCCATAATTTTAACTATTTTGCTGTGGAAATATCATTTGAGATCTGTCGCTAGAGTTTTTGGATATATCTCAATAGTTGCTTCTCGTGCATATTTATCTGTCATGATCATCTCCCGTGATTCCATTATGAAGTGGCACCCACAGAAAAGCAATGTTTCTGTTATTTAGATTGTGTAATTATTGTCTAATGAGTTTGGCCCCAGGATGGCAGGATACGAAGATATATTTTAGAAATCATTTCTAGAGAATTTACTACTGTTAAGATAGTTTAGGAGTTGTTCTAAATGCAACGCATATTATTCTAAGAGCGTTACTTTGAATGCTATCTAAAACTTTTGGAGTTGTTGTTGAAGCAGACGAGTCAGCATGGTATCCATAATCAATCTTCCAGCGGATCTGATTTTTATATATGTAATGTGAGTGGAGTTCTACCGTTTTCTCCCCAGTTCGTACCAGAAAGACATTTCAAGATGAGTCTCTTTTGACAGATTTTTGATATTGTGGTTGTTGGAAACGATGAAAATAAATTATTTATTGTGTTACGTAGTCCTCTAATATTTATTGACAGATTTTCTGAGACAAATACTGAAGCCTATAAGAGCCGTTACATCATCATGACCAGGGGAATCACAGCTCATTATGAGCCAAATCCTTCTTCAGAACATTGCTCCATCCAACTCTCTGGCAACTCTTCTTCATGTTCTAACTCCAATAGATTTTAAATCGTACTCTATACTCAATTTACAATAAAGATGCAGTAGAAATAAACAAACCAAGACACGTTAAATGCTGCTAGGAGCACCCCAGAATCATAATTTACAATGTATATACTGATGTGATCTTGATTATTGATATGAGATAATATTCTTATTTGTCATTTAATTTAATCAATGCATTAATAATAATTTAATTAATTAACCAGATCACATATCAATATGTTTTCAATCTCAGGGCGAATTATAAAATTAATTACTTACTTACGTGGCTTCTAAGTATTTCTCAATGGTTCCTAATCGGGATAGGAAAGAAAAGAGTAAAATAATACACACATATGGGTTACAATTATAATCAAAATATTGTTTATTTTATTTAAATGGCAATCACTGCTTAATATTTGCTATATCTTATTATTCTTAAACATAACATTTACACATGGGAATCTTATTTCCTTTTGGTTTCCAATTGAAAGTTTTTATTAACATTTAACTATTATGATTTATTAGCAACAATTCTATTTAAGTTTGATGAAGCTTTTCTGATATTATTGATTATGTTCTTCAATTTTAAATGTGGTATTTAATACGAAAAACCCATACATTCATGTCCAAACAAATGAGACTGACCTTTTTCTGGTGAACTGAGAATGTCTTCACACAAGACCCGTTTCCTGCTATCCTTGGCTGCGATCAACACCTCGTCCTGGCTTCCAGTAATGTTCTCCTTTGAAAACTAGCTCGTATAGCTCCCGTTCCTGCTTCTGTCGTGATGCCGTGTTTCTACCTTTTTCGAAACTTCAATCAGCTACCGGGACACTCTTGGCTCAAGGAGGTTCTTTACTCTCGACCTGGCCTACCTCTCGTTCCACGATAGATACTCCACACTCACGGAACTACACCGGCCTTCTCACTCTCCGTACACTACCGTCTACTACTGGACTTCACTTCTCGACAGCTCAAAACATTCTGATCTATATTTGTCATTCATTCCCCTACTTTCTAAATATCCCTTCCAGATTCACAAATCAACCTTCCACCACCAACTCTCATTCGCAGTCTTCCTCAAAACCAATTTTTAATCTTTCTAAATATGCTTAATGGATTTCAAAAAAGAAATAGTTAATTCCCATTCTAAAATTACTTTCTACTATTTACAAATTTTAATGACCTATTCTCTATTTCAACTGAGTCTTATTTAGCATAGGCTAATGATCGAACCTTCCGCGAACAACGATAATGACCTATTATCTTTTTCAACTTAGTCTTATTTAGCATAGGCTAATGATCGAACCTTCCGCGAACAACGATAATGGTACGCGCCATTCACTTTGTTTATTCTAAGCCCATTGTCCCGAGTTTCGTAAGCTTCGTCTAATCACTTCTTAAAATTAAACATAACAATTTGTTGTATACAGGTTGTTCTAAATTTATATGCCCGTGGTTGAGAAAATTGAAAATATTTTATATTAAATTGAATTCTGCTTATAATTATCAAAATTTAATTTTCAGATCAAATAGAAATATAACAATACATTAAAAATCCCAAGTTTACACATGATTTCCAAAGTTTACACATTGTAAATTATGATTCGTGAGTGCTCCTAGTAGCATTTAACGTATCTTGGTTTGTTTATTTCTACTGCATCTTGAATGTAAATTTAGTATAGGTTGCCTTAAACCTAAAAGTCTCGGTCTCCCTCACGATCATTGTTCCATCGGCCCTCTTTGGTTAAAAACTTTGCTGACTGTTCTTCCCGTCTGATTGCATGTCCTATCCATCTAAGGCATGCTGCTTTAAGGAATTTTATAACCAAAAGTCTACACCACTCAAACTTTTAAGGCATACGCTACAAGCCTTGCTCTTTTATTCCTCCAATCTAAGGAGTTTTCGCAATTCTTGGTGTTTCTGTTTAAGTGAACACGTTTCCGTGAACACGAAGCCATAGTAACATTTATTGAAAAGTTCTATTCTTTTTTTAATCTCTTCACTCCGTCAATTTATTATTCTTCTAGGTATCTGGTTGCTTGACCTAGTTCAATACGTATATTTGATCTTTTGAGCATTTATATTTAGACCCATTATTAGTGCAGACCTTTAACTATCGTCATACTTCAGCTAGAGATTCTGTGTACTATGATGTCGATGTCATCTGCATATCCGATAACTTCTACAGATTTGTAGAAGATAGTGCTGTTCGTATTAATCTGGGACTCTCAATTTTTTTGTAGAGCAGGATTAAATAAAAGACACCATAGTCCATCACCCTGTTTTAGTCCATTTTTGCAATGGAAGTGACTTGAAAAATCGTTCTGGATTCCATGCGCGCTGTTCCTGTGAATGTCTCTATATGCTCTTGAATGTGATGGTCAGTATATAGGGCAAACATAGCCAAACGTACTTTCACATCATGAGGAACATACATACCTCGGTCACATCATGAGAAATAGCGAAAGATATGGATTGTTGCAACTAATTTTACAGAAAAAAGTAGAAGGAAAACTTGGACCAAGAAGACGAATGATTTCCTCTTCTTCTTCTTAAAGTGCCTATCCGTTCCGGATGTTGGCGATCATCATGGCTATCTTGACTTTGTCTACCGCAGCGCGGAACAGTTCAGTGGTAGTCGTGTTTACCACTTTCGTAAATTTATACCTCTTTTACTATTTACTTTCATTGGAGAATCAGTTGGAGAAGGCCGTAACGTTCTTGATTTCTCATTACATGTCCTAGATATTCTAATTTTTTTGTTTTGATGCTTATGAGAATTTCACACTCTTTTTCCATTCTACGCAGGACTTCCACATTAGTAATTCGGTCAATCTAGGATATACATAAGATGCGCCTATAACACCACATTTCGAAAGCTTCGAGCCGATTTATAGATGCAGCAGTTAGTGTCCACGCTTCCATTCTGTAGAGCAGAACTGTGAATATGTAGCATTTCAACAGACGGTATTTTGTTTTTAATGATATGTCCCGACTGTTGAATGAAAATGGGTCTCATTCTAACGTATGCTGCTTTCGCTTTTATTATTCGCTGTTTAATTTCTGTTGAGTGGTCCCATTGACTATTTAAATTCGTGCCCAGACATGTATATTGCTCAACTCTTTCGATATTTTGTTGGTTGATTGTAAGTTGAGCGTTTAGTATTGGTTTTTTACTAATTGTCATTTTGGTCTTCTTTATGTTAAGAGCTAGTCCGTATCGGTTGCTGACTTCTGTTATACGATTTGTTAATATCTGTAAATCATTCAGATTATCGGCTAAAACTATGGTGTCATCTGCATATATAATGTTATTCAACCATTCGCCATTCACCGTTTATTAATACTCCTTTCGCATGATTTCTTCATGATTTCCTGACTGAAAAATTTACGTACGTGGCTCAACACAACAACCACAGATAATTTCAGGGCAGCAGTGTGCAAATCACAGATTGCCATAAATGTCGCCAACAACCGAAACGGATAGGCACTACAAGAAGAAAAATAGTACCTCGACAGTCATTAAGAATAATCGTTCTTCTTCTCACGCCCTCAAAATCAAAGAGTACGATATTTTTACAGAAACAAGACCACGGGACCGCCTTATTTCATTATTGTACCAATTTGTACTGCAAGAAAAAGCCGCGTAGGTGTAGAATAAAAACGTTAATTATCGTACAACAAGACTTGCTATTAAGAATGATGAGTTACCTTCCTTCATTGTTTTTAAACCCACATGAACAGATGGTGTTGAATGTAATTTCTTTTAACACTAAATTATGACTCGATAGCAGGGCGCCGTATGCTGCGTACATGAACATGAAGATCGTGAAGGACGTCTATTTCTGTTCTTGTCTGACAAACGGCATATTTTTCCAGTAACATAGTCTCTAGAATAACTGGTTCGTTAGTTTTACGTATTTTACATGATGAAGCATTTGACGATATTGGAAAGAAATTATAAGGAATTTTCAAGCGATTGATATGTTTTCCCATTTTCTATGAAAACCTAAAAAAGTGATTCGTTGTTGTCATTATATGAGTGTATAAAAACCAAAAACTGGCACCCCAAAAAATTTGTCATTTTTAATGTCTTGTGTTTCCTAAACCTGATTGTCCGATTTAAGTAATTTTTTTAATATGATATAGCCTAATTCTTTACCAATATCGCTGTAATAATATTGTTACTAGACAGGTACATTGTCATTGTATACAGGGTGTACGAATCAAACTGTGTTTTTTTTCTCAAATTTTGGAACACCCTGTGGAATGTTCTAGCTGTTATAAAATACTGAAATTAAAACCCAACTATAGCCTCAGGTTTTCTTAAAATTCTGTTTTTTGATTCATTCGCTTATATTGGATAATGAAAAAGTTGGGCACTTTAACAACTACCCCTGTTTTTCGTCAATACAGCGTGTTTTTAAATAAGTACGGCAAACTTTAAGGGGTAATTCTACATGATAAAATAATGACAGTTTGCTTTATAAACGTATGCCCTAGTACATTCTTTCACGGTTTTTGTCTAAATTTTAAAGAACCGCTTGTATTGACATGAAATTTGGCATACGTATAGCTTAGATGTCAAAGAAAAAAAGTGATATTGTACCGATATGTGCTTTTGCCCTGGGGTGACTTTCACCCCTCTTGTGGGTGAAAAAATATATGTCCAAAATAAGTCCGGAAATGGGTAAACTGACTAATTTTAAGTAACTTTTGTTCTATAGAGCTTTTTCGCCAAGTCAACACTTTTCGAGTTAATTGCAAGTGAATATGTTCATTTTTCAGCAAAATAACCACAATTTTTGACGGTTTTTTGCAAATAACTCAAAAAGTAAGTATTTTGTCGAAAAAAACGTTCTTCGCAAAAATATAGCCTATAAAAAGTAAAAAAAAATGGTGTACGCGTTAGGTCTCTGGATCTCGTAGAACCAGAGTTATAGCCAATGAAAAATAGATTCATATTCACCAAATTTCAAATAGAATATTTCGACCTGAAATATCCAAAAAGTTAAGCACTTTTTGGGGAAAATCTATTATAACTTTTTTAAAGTGTTTAAAAAAAGCTTTATTTCTGTTTTTACAAAAAGTTTCTAGCATTAAATTTAAGCAAGTTACGCTCAAAATAAAGTTGGTCCATTTTGTTTTTGCAAAAAAAATCGGGAAGACCACCCCCTAATTAGCAACTTAAATTAAATTAATCGTTACCGCTCCACAAATTATTTTACTTATGTTGTGTTTATCTGTAAGTTTCATCGATTCAAAGTGCCTATTTTTGAAAAAATTTGGTTTCAAAGTAAAATTTTTAAAAATTAAAATTTTGAAAAATTTGCTTTTATTCAAAATAACTTAAAAATTGTTAGAGATACCAAAAATCTCGAAAAACAAAAAAAGTCAGATTTGCTTTTCTGAATATCATGTATTTTTTTGTTTTTCTGTTAGACAAAAATTGATTAAGATTTGGTGTTACTAAATTTGCATACATTCATGATCAGTGACTAGTTCAACCCCTTTTAACTACAGCCCTTTCAATAATAAGGACTTTGAATCGATGAAACTTACAGATCATATAAACAATATATACATGAGTCAAGAAACTTGTCAAGTCGTAACGGTTAAGTTCATTTAAGATACTAATTAGGGGGTGATTTTCTCGATTTTTTTACCAAAACCAAAAGGGACTAACTTTATTTTGAGCGTAACTTGTTTAATTTTGATGCTAGAAATTTTTTTATAAAACAAAAATGAAGCTTTTTTAAACACTTTAAATAAGTTGTTATGAGTTTTCCCCGAAATGTGCTTCATTTTTGTTTATTTCACTTTAAAGTAGTCCATTTGGAATTTGACGAATATGAACCTATTTTTCATTAGCTATAACTCTGCTTCTACTAGGTGTAGAGACGTGATATATACACCATTTTTTTAAATTGTTTACAAGCTATATTTTTGCTGAGAATGTTTTTTCGACAAAATACTTACTATTTGAGTTATTTGCGAAAAACCGTCTAAAAGCGTGGTTATTTTGTTGAAAAAATGAACATATTCACTGCCAAATAACTCGAAAAGTATTGACTTAGTGAAAAAACTCTAGAACAAAAGTTGCTTAAAATTAGCCAGTTTATCAATTTCCTGACTTTCTTTGGACGAATATTTTTCACCCCCAAGAGGGGGTGACAACTTACTGTTATAAAAGGACAATATTTTATGTAATTTCGTCAAAGGGTTTTTCTTAGCTTTTCATAATTTGTATCTATTTGTCGTAATTGTCAATATATTTGTGTGAATTTATAATTTATTCTTTGTTTCAACATTAAAAATCATGCTCTTACGCCATCTTACATGCATAGAATCGGCTTGGCAGATACTCCCAATTGTACTTGTGGCAAAATCGGAGATCTAACACATGCCAATAAACCTAAATACTTTAATATTTACAAATGATATGAAAATTCTTCATCTCATTTATAAACATGTTAAATTATACAAGTTGTAAACGTAATATGTAATAAATAGGCATAATTTGTTAATGTGGTTTGAAAAAATTTAAAAAAAAATATTAAAAACACAAAATAAAATAATAACAAAAAAAAATAAGCAAAAAAAAAGAAAAAAAAAGGAACAAAAATAAAAAAGAATAGAAAAAAAAAGAAGTAAAAAAAAGTGTTTCGCATAAATTAAAATATATATTAAAAAAAACACAGTAAAATAATTTAAAAAAAAATAAAAAAAAGCTACACAATGTACCAATGTATCTATAAAAATAAAATTGTAGAATGTACTTATGTTATAAGAAATTTATGACTATGAATCTGCAATCAATCAGAAACAAGTCTGGCTAATTAGCTCTGCCAACGCCATTTTTCAAAAAAAAAACATTAAAAATTTATTTTGAGCTATTTTCTGTTTCATTTTTACTTCATCTTAATTACAATAATACAGTCCACTTGCTTCGTATAATACACGTATTTAGTATACACTTAATTCGAAGGGGAAAAACCAGCGTGTTCTAGACTGAACTTACATATCTAACCCCCCTTCTGGTGGCATCAAATGTGTATTTAGAGGCCATCTTTGTGCAGAAAGCAACAATTAGTAATAAATAATTATGCAAAAGTATCGTAAATCTTTCCTTCTAAACTTTTTATTTTGTTATATAAGAAAGTATACATATTTATTACAATTTTTTATCAATTATGATATAGATAACATTACTTGACGATAACAAAAATTGACGATACTTTTGGATAATTATTTATTACTAATAATAATAAATGCATTTTTTATTCACTTTTTTAACCTATGTTGAAAATGTAGCTCATGCTATTTCATTTGACACCTGTGGAATGGTTCTAAGGTCATTTTTTCTGACTTATTTATTGCAAAAAAAAATGCTCTTTGGGATAAACAATTTGAATAAAATTAAACAATTGAATGAATCGCTTTGAAATTTTTATCACATATTAAGCACCAAATAACCCTCATTTGACAAAAATTTAAAAGCTGTACACTAATTTTTACAACAGTTATTGAGAAAATATTTTTTTTGCAATTCCCACCTTTTTTCGCAATTATATTAACAATAAATGACTATCTCAAACTTTGTAATACGTAATTTTAAAGCTTTTTCCATAATCTCGAAGATATTTGTACTAAAAAAATCATAAGTTTCACTGTTTTCCGTTGATTTGAAAAAAAAAGGGTAAAATGCCATTTTTTGACAGTTAATTGTTTATAAATAAAAATGGCCGCCAGATCCTACGCAGGAAATAGTTATAATTTGTTCCTAAAGGTATTACCTGTCAAAAAACGCTTCAGTACCCTGGCTGCTGAAGTGTCACGAACAGGGTATATTTTTGTCTTATTACCCTGGTCTAAAGAGATTAAAGCAAGAATAGGATAGGCAAGAAATACTTTCAACAAACTGAAAAAAGAATACAAAATACAAAAAACAAGACCAAGAAAGAGAACACAAAAAAGAACAAAAAAATGCTGGAAACAGCAGAGCTGAAAATCAATGAGAAGACACTATGGGACAGAGCTTGAAGTACACCAAGGTGGAGAACATCAATGACTACATAAGTAAGAGTAGAATGGAACTCAAGCCGAATCACATCAAATAGAGTAGTAAAGTAGTAGTAAGAGTAGTTAGTGATGTTGAAAATGTAACTATTCGTTAGAAAGTATTCCGGTGGTGTGTGTTGACGGAATTAATTAAAAGTAAGTGTAACAACGAACAGTAATATATTTATTTATTTTGGGTAAACAAGCGTGTTTTGCTTATATCTCGAAAGGGTATTGTTAGCGAGAGCGAGGGTGTGTCTGAATCGTTCGCATGCTGTGTAGAGACTGACTTGCCGCTGCCGTACCACCAACTATTATGTCAACTGGTTTGCGGTTTTGCGATAATGGCCAGAAGGGCAATAAATTACTGCAGCTGCGTTTTAAAAGATGAGAACCTTTTTGTATTTTAAGAAGTTGGCATGAAGAGTGGCAATCTGGCATCGTAATCACTTAGTGTTTCCTTGAAAAAACATTATTTTATACAATCTGTTTAGGGATACATTTTCGTTTCTCGAAATCAACGGCCCTTGTTGGCATATGGTTTGTGTATTACATGTGAATTTTAAATGACCAATGTTGTTTCGTTTTGAGAAAATTTATTAAAAATTAAGAAAATAAAATTACTCGTTACTTACGAATACCGAAAGTAACGATTACTATACAGAGAGGCAAATCGTTACTTTGATTACTTTGATTACTCTGATTACTTCGTACCAATCGTATCAGAGCGAGTAACGACTATTGTATCTACTTTGATTACTTTGATTACTCTGATTACTTCGTATTTCGTGAAGGTCGTTATTATTTCGGAATACCCATACAAAATACCTACCTACTGAGAAATACGATTCTCGGTATGATTACCGGCACTCAAACACAAAGGTAATCATAGTAATCAAATCATTTTTATCCCTTAAACAGATCGGTGAAGGTCGTTGTTATATCAGAATACCTATACAAAATACCTACCTACTGAGAAATACGATTCTCGATATGATTACTGGTACTCAAATACAAAATTAATCATAGTAATCAAAGTAACGAATACTGTAAATGATTACTTTATACAAAATACCTACCTACAGAGAAATACGATTCTCGATATGATTACCGGTACACAAATAAAAAAGTAACAAAAGTAATCATAGTAATAAAACCATTTTTATCCATTAAACAGATCGGTGAAGGTCGTTGCTATATCGGAATACCTATACAAAACACCTACCTACTGAGAAATACGATTCTCGATATGATTACTGGTACTCAAATACAAAAGTAGTCATAGTAATCAAAGTAACGAATACTGTAAATGATTACTTTATACAAAATACCTACCTACTGAGAAATACGAATCTGGATATGATTACTGGTACTCAAATACAAAAGTAATCATAGTAATCAAAGTAACGAATACTGTAAATGATTACTTTATACAAAATACCTACCTACTGAGAAATACGATTCTCGATATGATTACCGGTACACAAATAAAAAAGTAACAGAAGTAATCATAGTAATAAAATCATTTTTATCCATTAAACAGATCGGTGAAGGTCGTTGTTATATCGGAATACCTATACAAAACACCTACCTACTGAGAAATACGATTCTCGATATGATTACTGGTACTCAAATACAAAAGTAATCATAGTAATCAAAGTAACGAATACTGTAAATGATTACTTTATACAAAATACCTACCTACTGAGAAATACGATTTTCAATATGATTACCGGTACTCAAATACAAAAGTAACAAAAATAACCATAGTAATCAAAGTAACGAATAATGTAAATGATTACTTTATACAAAAGTAACGATTTGTAACGAATACTCGAAAGTAACTAAAATCAACATCACTAGAGACGGTTCCCCAATAGGAAGACGATCAGTGGGAAGACCACGAAAACGATAGAACGACAACTTACTGGAGGCACATTGAAAAACAGAGTCTACATAAGAAGAAAAAGAAGAAGGGGGAGTTATTACATAAAATAACAGGTATTTCAAAAATCATTTATAACAGTTTTACATACGGAATACATTGACACCTCGTCACTGTTTCCTCGTATTTTCCATCATCCATAATTATTCAGTCCTGAAAACAGTCTTATTTTATGTAAGCCACGTCAGAAAGAGCTACAAAAATTGTTTGCTTGAAAACCCAAACATTTTTGAAAGTTTCGAGCGCGCTTCTGGTTAAATTGGAAACAAATGGAATCAGCGAACCAAATACAATGTTTTTGTTGACCAGTGTTTAGTATTTCATCCAGCCAACGAATTCCGTTAAATTTAAAAGAAAATCCCAGAGTTGAAATTGCCTCGTATCTGATTTAGAAAAGCTTTTTCTGTGCGAAAAAAGCCTCAACCTATTATTCCGAGGACTCCCAAAGAGCTTCCGTCTTTGTCGAAGGAATAAGCCTTCCTCTTTTTGGAGTTAAAAAGAGCGAATGCATTATTTATTATTCTGATTCATCAGAAGTGCAAAAAAATAAAAAAAGTAGAAAAAGAAGGAGGAAAAAGCAGCCGTGGGATGTTTTGAATGCCATTATGAGAGTTATAACACTTGATGAATAATTAGAGTGCGCACGTTGTGTTGCTTTGAGCACATATAAACAGCCTTATTATTTATCGAATTATGTTCGGTATGGAGTTTACCATTTTAGATTAATTGGTGGCTTGTGACAGCATTCCATTAACGAACGCATAAAGTGGTACTTCAAAAGTACTCTTAATTATAAAACTTGTTTTAAATAGATTACAGACAATTTCGCATACACTTCAAGTATTATGTTGAGTTTTATATGACAATTACACTGTTAAATAGTTCAGAGCAATAAGTAAAGCCAGGTATCTAGCAAATTCTGTTAATCTACATACATAAAAATGAATCACCGATTTCACGCAAAGGCACTTCAAAAAATGCATCAGAGTCAGAACCAATAATTTTAAGAGCAGAAGTAGACAGGGCTTTGAAACAACTAAGGAACAAAAAATCCAGGGATCGATGGCATAGCAACGGGCGAGATTGGAGTAGACATAATGCTGGATATGCGCAAGATGATACTTAGGTGAATCGCCTTATGAGTGATGGATAGGATGGACAGGATCAAACTTTATCACTATTCACAAAAAATCACTATTGGAGATTTTCCAAAAATACTACGTTTCCTACACTTGAAAATTATAGCTGATGAACCATTTTTCCAAGCTACAGGTTTTCCAAAGCGCTGGTTAAAATTAATCTTTTTTTATTCATCTTCAAAGGAACTGTTGTTACAAGAAGAGTCGCCAAAAACTATCAATAAGTCATTTTAAGGTTGTGGATAATATCTTGATCCAAATGCTGGCAAATGGAAGGTGTGTTTAAAGGTAGAAAGACCATTTTTACATTTTCTAGTTTCAGTTTGAGATGGGATGTGGCATTATCCAAAAATATTTGGATATTTACACAAAAACAATAATTGTCAATCTTTGTTTTTGAGTTTTTTACCGGTATCACAGTATAAAGAGGGACAGTAGAACCACTCTCCGAAAAATTGGAAGTAAAATCTGTAGTCGCGCATGGCGACCGCGCAATGTTCTTAGTCGCTTTTGCCCCACTCTCGCATTGCTAGTCGCATAGAAACGTACGGATTTTAACAGGGAAAACCCGCATCCACCACTGGTGAACTACCAATTGCGTACTGCCGGTATTACTTCTTGAGATCAAAGCGCCGACAGAGGAGTGGTTTTACTGTGGAACCTCTATATACTGTGCTGGTATGTACTTACCTTTTTTACTTACCTTTTGGCGAATAGTCTTTTATTGTTATTTGTACTCTTTTCCTTCAATCCTTGACCAGTCTTGACATTGTGCAGATTAACGTCAGGCGACTCACCACAATTTAGATATTTTGAAAATGACCGTTTTTAAAAGATGACCGCTAAAGGAAGTTTTCTTCTTCTCGATGTGTCTATCCGTGACGAATGTTGGCGATCATCATAGCAATCCTTATTTTATTTGCAGCAGCACGGAAAAGCTGCACAGATGTTGTGTTAAACCAGGTTCTTAAGTTCTTCAACCAGGATGTTCTTCTCCTTCCTGGACCTCGCTTTCCAAATATCTTTCCTTGCAGGATGGCTTGTAGGAGAGCGTATCTGGATTTATTTCACATAATGTGTCCAAAGTATTCTAACTTTCGAGATTTGATGGTGGTCAGTACCTCTCGGTTTTTCTTTATTCTTCTGAGGATCTCTTCATTTATGACCCGGTCAGTCCATGGGGTTTTAAGAATTCTCCGATATAGCCACATCTCAAATGTTTCTAATCTTCTGCACATACCTTTGTTTAAGGTTCATGATTCAACGCCATAAAAAAGGACAGAGAAGACATCGCAGTATTCTTAGTTTTATACCAAGAGAAAGGTTGTGGCTCTTGAAAAAGGCCCCCATACGGTTGAAGGTGGATCTAGCTTTTTCAATGCGCGCTCTTATCTCCTTGTTGTTGGTCAATTCTTAATTTATTATGGTGCCGAGGTAGTTGTAGTGCGTCACTCTTTCTACAGAGTTGAGTTGACCTCCTGTTATCTTTTTCTTGCTAATGATTATCAGCTTTACCTTCTTTACGTACCTATCCATATTGTTGACTGTAATACGTGATTTTGTTCATAAGGACTTTAGACCAGGAAGGATCTGTTTTTAGGTGGATGTGAGAGGTGGCATTCGGATTTTTACGGATGAAGTTAGGTGACACCTTCAGTAATAATAATTGACTTATGCTCCTTCTCAAATATGCCCGGAACATTAATAAAAAAATAAAATATTTAAAAATTTCAAAAAATTTCGTTTTTTTCTACTTTCTTTGCTTATAACTTTAAAACGATTCATTTTGGAACAAAGTCGTATAGGAATAAAACAAAGATAATTAAATGTTCTATCAGATACGATTGGTTAAAAATGTCTTAATTTAACACCCTTGCTGCAAAATAGCAATAAATATAAAATAATTGGGCAAAACAAGCCTGTCCTTATTCAATGATTTTCCATCACTTAGGTTACACTTGGAATCTTCTTAATTCGCTTAGAAAATTTTTGTAATGTGATAAAACCGTCCCCCAAATTTCATTAAAATTGACTTACTAGATTTTGCATAATAATTTTGCAATCTAAACTTTTTTTAAAAAATTAAAATTTTTGAAAATCTTGCACAACAAAAACTAGAACGTACAAAGATTTGTCAATTTTTTTTACATATAAAGGAGCAATCCACCTATCTAATGCACTTTACAGAATTGAAATCGGATTATTTAAGCAGCCTCAGCAATGTTTTAAAGTTATAAACAATTTTTTGGCTTATAAACAAATTAGTGCTGTGTCCAGGAGGGGGTGCTACGGGCTCCTTTATTTAGATGGACTTACCCAAGTTTTTTGAAGTTGTACTTCTTTACGGGCGTAATGACGGTGAAATTTTATATGGTAAAACCTAGCGACCGGGCGCATGCGCATTATAACTTTGTTATGATTGGATGTTCAAATGACATGACAAAAATGATCCAATATGGCAGCTGTGGCACAGCTGTGGGACTGTGGTTTGGTTATAATGTATGCTTGTTGCGTTTTAAAATTTGTAGGAAGAGAAACAACAAACAAAAAGTTAGTTAATGGTTATACTGCCTTTTTAAATAGTTTTCATATTATATTTTTGGACTTATTTACATAGAAGAGATGATTGTTGCATGCCAATGTAAAAGCTCATCAAACTGTTACTAGTATGAGTGCCGCAGATCTCGCTTATTCAAAGCTAAAGAATCTTTCACTGGTAAGTGTTTTATAAATAGTTGATCAAATTTTGTTATGATATTTGAACATAGCCACTTTGCACGACGCAAGTGATTGCGAAATTTATTAGTCGTTATACGGGCTCCGATACCTACCTTGAACCTACCAAAATACATAAGTAGTATGTAATACTTTTATTTACATAATTTGATTACCATCAAAATTTCTATCAATATTCACCTAATATATTGTTTTCTTACTCTATGTTTTGTTGTATTTTTTCAATTCTAAATCATTTCAATTCAAAATCAAAATAATTTGATTTACATAAGTTAAAAATGTCAAAAGGTTAATCTGTTTAGTTAGACGATCTTCGCACATAATGACAAGCTGTCTCTGTGGCGAAGTTTTAATGCGAGTGAATCCCAATACAACGCAAATACCAGCCGCGTGGTAAGTTGGTTCGAATCCCAATAGAAACTTTTATTTTTTTTATACATTTTATGATTGTAAGTATATTTATTATATAATTTTATTTTCAGAAAATACGTATTTAGTTAAAAAATTTTCCGACAATTAATGTTCAGAAATCATTTGTGGCATTTTTAATGTGTTTGTGTGTGTTTTATTTTTTTAATATTTTAATTTTTGGCACTGTTTTAATAAAAATGTTTGAGAAGCAGTAAGTATAAATTTAATAATAAATATTATAAATAAAATTTAATATTTAAATAAAATATAAATAAAAAGTATATTAATTTCGTTTATAATCATATAATCATATAATAGAAGTATAACTTCTTACGTGCGTACAAAGTACACACACATTCTTTTTTTTATGTATTTTGACCCGTAGAACACGAATTTTTTGGGTAACAGTTAGCGTTACCAGGTGTCCCGATTTGTGCGGGACGTCCCGATTTTCAGGGGTCTGGGGACGCGTACCGATTTGTACCTGATCGAGACACTAAATGTCCCGATTTTCACCCATGAAAACCAATTTCAGGAGGACTTGCAGTGAATTTTATAACTATGTTATAAAAACAAGGCCCTCTTAAAAGCGGCAAAATCGAATAAAAAATATAATTTTAATAAAAGATAAATAATTTACTTAATCTATGATTTTTTTTGTAATTTCGTCTGATTATTATTATTATGTAGGATTAAATACAGATTATAGAAACACCTTGTAGTCCAGTAAATAAACGGTAAGTACCGTGTAATTTTCAGGATCAACTCCGAATTGCATGAACATTTGGACGGCTTGTGCCGTTGGTTGCTTTTACTCGGGGGGTGACAGTCACCCCTAGTTGGGGGGTGAAAAACCGCGCGGTTAAAATAAGTCCGGAGATGGATAAATTGAGTAATTCTAAGCAATTTTAGTTCTATAGAATTTTAACTTAGTTAATACTTTTCGAGTTATTTACGATTGAAAATGTTTATTTTTCGACAAAAAAATCACGTTTTCAGACGATTTTCATAAATAACTCAAAAAGTAAGTATTTGATCGAAAAAATATTCTTAGCAAAAATGTAGCATAATATAAAAAAATGAAAAAAATTGTGAACTCGTAAAACCCAGCAAATCAGTAGCTCATGAAAAATACGTTCTTATTCGTCAAATTCCAAATCAAATATTTCAACGTGAAATAACCAAGAAATGAAGCACTTTTCGGAAAAAACCATTTAAAACTTTTTTAATAAAGCTCTATTTTTATGTTTTAAAAAAGTTTCTAGCATCAAAACGAAGCGAGTTATGCTCAAAATCAAGTTGACTCCTGTTTTTTGGTAAAAAAAATCGTGGCAAACAATTTACTTTACTTATGTATTTTTTACATGACTGAAAGATCCTGAACGAGTTACTAATCACGAGTGTATGCAAAATATGAACATTAACAGCCATATTTTAACCAATTTTTGTCTTAAAGAAAAACAAAATGAATCTATCATATTTATAAAAGCCAAACCTACCTACCTACTTTTTACTCCTTGAGATTTTTAGTGTCCCTAAAACTTTTTAAGTTATTTTGAAAAAAGGGCATTTTCCAATATTTTAGGAAAATTTTTTTACTATAAAACCAATTTTTTTCAAATCTAAGCTCTCTCAACCGGTAAACCTTACAGATCGTATAAATAATACACAAATAAAGTAAATGGTAAAGCGGTAACGATTAATTTTGTTTACGGTGCTAAATAGGGGGAGATTTTCACGATTTTTTTTACCAAAAAAAGGGGCCAACTTTATTTTAAGCGTAACTCGCTTAGTTTTAATGCTGAAGACTTTTATATAAAACAAAATTAAAGATTTTTTTAAACACTTAAAATTTTAATAGGTTTTGCCCGAAAATTGATTAATTTTTTGGTAATTTCAAGTTGAAAAATTCGATTTGGAATTTGACGAATAAGAACGTATTTTTGATGAGCTACAACTCTTTGCTTTTACTGGTTTTATAGACTTTCTGAACAATTTTTTTTGCTTTTTTAAAAGCTACATTTTTGCTAAGAATATTTTTTTTGATAAAATTACTCCAAAAGTATTGACTTAGTTTAAAAATTATATAGAACAAAAGTTTTTTAGAGTTAGTCAGTTGATCCATTTTGGGACTTACTTTAAACGCGTGTTTTTTTACCCCCGGGAAGGGGTAACTGTAACTGTCACCCCTCAAGTAAAACCAACCAACGGTATAATACAAGTTCAACTTTGAAGTAGACAGTAAGTAGAACCTAAAACCAGATTTTCATTCAATTCTGAGTTGACTCTAAAAAATAACACTCCAAAACGGTCATTTACTGGGCTATTGTTGTTTATTTGTCCCGATCTACAACCCTAAATCCCGATTTGTTTTTGCTTATGTACCGATTAAAAACAAATTCGACCTGGCAACACTAACAGTTGATCCGGTTGTCGATAAGATTGTTATAAACAAAGAACTTGAGGAATTACATAACATCGATTTTTCGCAAAATATTTTTTTGTATTTCTTGGGTAATTCTAAGCAAAGAATGTTCTTACAAGTTTTTTCGTAGGATGCATAGTTTTCGAGATAAACGCGGTGGAACATTCAAAAAATCGAAAAATTGCAATTTTTGAACGAGAATAACTTTTGATTAAAAAATAAAATAGCAATTCTGCTGACAGCATTTCAAAGTTTAAGTCAAATTATACCGGTTTTAATTATTTGCATTGCTAAAAATTAATTTTTTTATTATTAAACAAAGCTATTTGTTTATAAGCCAAAAAATTGTTTATAATTTTAAAACATTGCTGAGGCCCCTTAAATAATCCGATTTTAATTCTGTAAAATTTATTAGATAGGTAGAGCACCTCTTTATATGTAAAAAAATTAGCCAACTTCTAAATGGTCTACTTTTTGTTCAGAAAGATTTTAAAAAATTTGAACTTTTTTAAAAACATTTACATTGCAAATTTATTATGCAAAATCTATTAGGTCGATTTTAATGAAATTTGGTAGACCATTTAAGTAAGTTATAAGAATTTTCTAAGCGAATTACTTAGATTCTAAGTGCCACCAAAGCGGTTAAGAAACATTGAATAACAACAGGCGTATTTTGCCCCCTTATTTTGTATTTATTGCTATATTGTAGAAAAGGTAATACCTTAAGACATTTTTGACCAGTCGTATATCATACAAAATTCAATTATCTTTATTTTATTTCTGTACGACTTTGTTCCAAAACGAACCGTTTTAAAGTTCTAAGCAAAGAAAGCAGAAAAAAATCGATGTTTTTCGAAATTTTTAAATGTTTATTTTTTTATTAGATAATGTTCCGGGTATATTTGAGAAGGAGCATAAGTCAATTATTATTGTTGAAGTTGTCACCTAACTTTATCTGCAAAAATCCGAATGCCACCTCTCACATCCAAAAATACACGTTTTTTTAGAGATTATTCCTGATCTACTTGTAAATACATGCATCACTTTAATGCGTTCCGTATTGCAAATATTATTGGAATTCGTGTTGATCGAAAAACTGTACCCCCGTAATCCAATCTAATATATTGGAGTGAGGTTTTAATCACGAGAGCTTGATAACAAATTAATAATCTCGCTATTTTCGACGCGTCTAGACTATTTACAAAATCATTTTATCGATTTGGGAAATTTCTGATACACATCACAGAAATGTGACAATTACCCCAACATATGTTTGGAAACCGCTGGAGGTATCAAATTATATTAATATGCCTATAATGTACATTAGAGATGACACTGTCATGGGTTTTGGAACGATTAATGTTTTACTAAATCGAAATTTCATTATGGAACATTTGGCTGATGGGATATTAACGCAAAAAATATTCGTAACATCCTATCAACGATGTTTCACAGTAATTGAGAGCTAAAATAATATTGCAAAAAATACCCTTAAAGCGAATATCACCAAATGAGCGGTTGAAGTTAAATAACCAAGCTTAAAGCGCGTCTTGGATATACTTCTTCTTATGCCACTCCTATCGGAGATTGGTAATCATCAAGGTTACCCTGACCTTGTTTACAGCTGACCTAAAAAGTTCATTAGTGGTGCAGCCAAACCACTCTCTCAAATTCCGCAACTATGACATTCTTCTACGGCCTGGATTCCGTTTTCCTTCTATTTTTCCTTGCATTATATTTTGAAGGGTGACCCAAATATTCAAGTTTTCTCGTTTTATCGTTAACAAAATCTCTGGGTCTTTTCCTATCCTTTTTCTATTACTTCAAGGTTTGTGATTCTTTCAACCCAACTTATTTTCAGCATTCGACGGTAGCACCACATCTCGAAACTTTCAATATTTTTATGTTGTTCTGTTTGAGAGTCCAGGCCTCTACACCGTATAATAGCATGTTAAATACGTAGCCTCTTAGCATTCTTAATCGTAGAGGGATGCTTATATCTCTACGTAGAATGAAGTAAACACTTCTGTTGTATGTAGGTATATGAATTTATTAAAATTTATTATAAATATCACATGTGGATGTATGTCATCCTTGCTCGGAAATTGCACAAGGTTGTTGTGATCAAAACATCTTGAATGCCGTATTATACTAATACTTGGATATACAGGGTGCACCAAACTTCTTCTTTAGCCTATTTATAACCAACTTTTGACATAGGCCTTCCCCAAATCTTTCCAAATCTGTCTGTGCTTGGCTGCGCTTTTCCATTGACGTCCTACAGCTTTTACAATATCATCCTTCCGTCGCATCTGAGGCCAAACCTCTAGTTTTCCTTTATTAATGCTAAACTATGGAGTATATAAAAATTGTGTATAACAAAACTGATGTGTGATATGGAGAATAATCAGATGACAAAGAAAAGAGATGAACGAATTAATAAAAACGAAACACATTCACAAGGAAACTTGGGCAGACTATTTTCGATCTCTGTTTGCTAAAGATAACGATAACGAACCACAAACACCTGAAGTGACAACAAACGAAGAAATAAATATTGAAGAAGCAGAGGTAACGGAAGCATTAAGGAAATTAAAAAATAGAAAATCACCAGGTGAGGACAGAATATCGAATGAACTCCTAAAGTATGGAGGACAAGACCTGACCAAACAATTATTAAAACTAATCCAAAAAATAATAGAACAAAACAGAATACCACAAGAATGGAGGTCAAGCATCCTAATACCTCTCTTCAAAAAGGGAGAAAAATCGGACCCGGAGAATTACAGAGGAATTAATTTATTAAACACAGCACTAAAATTAACGACCAAAGTGATAACAAACAAACGGAATAAAATTATAACATTAGCAGAAAAACAACAAGGTTTTAGGTCGGGAAGATCATGCACCGACGCTATATTTATAATGAGGCAGATTCAAGAAAAATCGTTAGAATACAACAAACCGGCATACTTATGTTTCGTGGACCTTAAGAAGGCATTTGACAGGGTCAAATTAAAAGACGTTATCCATTTATTGTACGCAAGAGAGGTACTTCTAGGAATAATTAAAACGATCGAAAATATCTACCAGAACAACACAATAAAAGTAAAAGTAGATGAAGAACTAACTGAACCAATTGAAGCTGGCAATGGGATAAGACAGGGAGATTCCCTGAGTCCTCTGTTGTTCAACCTGATCATGGACGAAATAATAAAAAAAGTAAAAACAAAAAAAGGATACCAAATGGGAGAAAAACAACTTAAAATAATCTGCTATGCAGACGACGCAATACTAATCTCTCAAAGTGAAGATGATTTACAACGTATGCTGCACGAATTTAATATAACCGCTAGAAAATTTAACATGTTAATTTCCCCAAAAAAGACTAAATGCATGGTTATAACAGCAGATCTAATAAGGTGTAAATTAGAGCTAGAGGGTCAAATAATAGAACAAGTCATGGAGTTTAAATATCTAGGCATCACACTATGCAGCTACGGAAAGCTCGAAATAGAAGTGGAAGTTCAGGTGAATAAAGCAAACAGAGCCGCAGGTTGCCTGAATGAAACAGTATGGAGAAATATAAACATCGGAAAAGAAGTGAAAGGCAGAATTTACAAAACAGTCATCAGACCAATAATGACATACGCGGCAGAAACACGACCTGATACAGAAAGGACAAAAAGAATGCTAGAAACAGCAGAGATGAAAACATTGCGAAAAATAGATGGTAAGACGCTGTGGGATAGAGCTAGAAGTGCAGATATACGAAGGAGATGCAAGGTGGACAACATTAATAACTGGGTGAAAAGCAGAAGAGTAGAATGGAACGACCACATAAGCCGAATGACAACAAATAGAGTAGTAAGGACGGCGAGAGACGGTTCCCCAATAGGAAGACAATCAGTGGGAAGACCACGAAAAAGATGAAATGATAACTTACTGGAGGCACATTGAAAAACAGACAGAGTAATGTCTATATAAAAAGAAGAAGAAGAAGAAAAAAACTGATGTGTAAAAGTGGTGTGGGCGGCAAAATTTGAAAAATCGTATCTCGGATACTATGAATCCTAAAGACTTCTACAAAACATCATTTTGAAGAGAAATGATAGAAGTTTTTCTGTGAAATAATACCTATACTAGCCTATACCTACTACTTTTTACTAGCTTTCAAAGGAGGTGTGGATTTCCTTTTTTCAAAGAAGTACAGGCTGCTACCACCTACCACTATTGGAGATCTGACCCTTTTCCTCTGGCTCGTTCTTGTAGGTGTTTTTACTGATGGAGTGATGGGATCTACATTATTCTCAGGAGTTATATAAAATCAGTAGCAAACACCTGATCTGAATCGAGAACTAAGTCTGTCGCTCCGTCATAATTCATGCGAGAGACAACTTTTGCAGCTGGTACAATAGTAACAATGGGTTGGTCCAACGGTGGATAATCAACAATAGTCGACGTTAACGTAATACACTTGGTGGTTTCAAATCTGAAAAGCGCTTCAACTCCTGCAAGCAAATTGATCGAATGGCAAGCAAATTGATCGAATGTAACACCAAATGATCCTTGTATGAAACAATGCCTTAAATGCTGTAATTTAACGTAAGAAAATATTATGAAGTACTTACAAACTCTTCGATATCAGTTAAAGCTGTATACGTTTGTGGGGAGAGTAAACGTGGAACCGATGAGCAGTTAGATTCAGAATCTGACAGTCTGTTTTCATTGATTTCCTCATCTGTGTCCTCCTTCTCAGATTCTTTGTTATTTGGCAAAAAGGAAGTCATTTCCATAATTTTTGAAGTTCGAGATCGAAAAAGCCGTTTAGGGAGCTGCAAAATTATGATACCTTACGTTGATCATGAGACCATATGGATACAGTAACAAGATATTGAACGAAATCAGAATACGAGTAAAGTGTCCATTTGGATACAGTAGGTTTTTATGAATATTTTCTCTTATTTCTCAATATTTATCCCTTAAATAGATGGGCTGGCTGGGTTTCGCTTCAGAGATGTGCACGCTAGCTCTGCCGAGGAAGCCTGTAAGGCAGAAACAGCTGTCCAGGGATTGTGCATCCCTCTGAATCGAAAACAAGCAAAAACCATCTTTTACTTAAGGATTTAGATAAACAAATTTTAAAAACCATCATTTAAAACATACAGGATTACTTTAATAAAAATAGATAAACGTATCTCGCGTCGACATCCATCTTCAGTATGAGTTGCCATTTCGATTTTTGACATTGTACTTAACGAAACTACCAAGAGGTGGCGTCCCTTTACTTTTAAAGTCTCCATAAGCTCTCACTGTAGCGAATGTACGATGCTTAAAAAAACAATCAAATTAGTATATCCACTTGGATACGTTGCCAAACGAAGGGCACTTAACGGTTTTTCATATTTGGGGTTCCATTGACGATATGAAATAATAATACAGCTGGAAAATTCTTTTAGACCTATATTTTTTAACAAAATCAATACCTAGCCTGTACGCACAAATGCAACGAGATTTCATATAGAGCACGTTTATAGGTATATTTGTTTTGAACTGTTTATTATTTCTATCCTATTTGGTTTTTGTGTTTGTTAAATAAATACATGTTTATTATTAGTGGAGATTTAGTCTATAAATACAAGCGATAGATAGTGTGATATAAAGATATATTAAGCGTTATATAGTTTCATGCCCCAATTCTAACCGATATCAAACCTATCCGATTATTTGCCCAAACCAATTTCTGGTATTTGATTTACCGTAGCCGACCGTGCCAATTTACCCCAACGTCCTGCTCAAAGTAGCAGAATACACAATTTCGGGATTCAAACAATAGTGGGGTCAATGTAGATTTTACTTACGGAATAATGTAACAAGCTAGAATTTTTTTATAATTTCATTAAGAAAAATTACAATAAACAAGATGTCAAAAAGTTCTACTCCAAAAGTGAGTGGTTCATTCTTTATTAAACAAATTAACTACAAAATTAGATGCTTTTTAAAATACCTACAAAAATATAAATTCTAGAAAAACCTCCCAAAAAATTCCAAAAAATTCAGGAAATTTTACACAAAAAATCATATACCTGTACAATTTTTCTAAAAGTAAATCTACAGCTTCTATAATCTTTTATTTATAACACGCGAGTCACCCCTCTCATAGGCCTGTGTTCGGCCGAGCGCGCAGTTGACTAAATTTAACATAATAATTAATGAATTTTGATTAGTTTAAATTTTACAAATTGGAAATGAACGACGAACATTAGCTATTTTATAAATATATTAAAAAGAAAAAAATATGTGCATATGTACAGTGTGAGCAGAAAGTGAATGAATTTTGAATGCAGTACATGAATTTTGTTTAAAAATTATTTAAAAATTTCCTACCAATACAATTTTACCTATAGAAATCCCAAACTTGCACAAATTACTTTTCTTCAAATATCGTACTAAACGATGTTTCATTCAAAAAAATCTCAAAAATTTTATTCAAATGATAAGACGTCTCAGAAATAGTTATTTTCCTAATTAATGCGGAAAGTGATACTTTCACGCACGAGACTGCCGTTGACCCGAACGACGCGATAGCGGAGTTCGGGCAAGCAGTCGAGTGCGGGGAAGACACTTTACGCATGAGTTATGAACAATATTTTTTCTAGGGCCGTACGTTTGGAAAAAAGCCACAAAAAATATAGTTGTATCAATTTTTATTTGGGAGTGAAAATACACAAATTAATTCTTTGACAAAGTTGTCAAAACCAAACTTTGAGTATATAATGGGTTACCACGACGACGATATTGGTTTCCATGACGTCGATCCAAAACCATTGTAATTGTCTACTGATCTGACTTTTAAATATTTTGTCAAAATAATTTTATTTAACACAATAAGATAAATTTGAAATTAATTAGTAAATAATATCTAAATATTAGTTTATTGCATGTATTAAAATATATTATAATGCCATATTACAAGTTATTTTATTTTCACGCACGCCGTGCGGGAAAGTGCAACTTTCTGAAACGAAATGCGTGCGTGAAAGTGGCTCTTATAGCACGGCCGTAGAAAAATGTAATTTTTGAAAACTTCATAATTTTACTGAATTAGGTAGGTACTACAACTTTTAAGAGGATGTTACTCAAGTTATATCTAGGCCTATTATATTATAAAGGCCTATATTACCATTTTATAGGTGTTTTTTTAAAGCTTAAGATGTAATCTTTAAAAGGCACTAACGTATTTTACTTTGAAAATGAAATAAACAACTTCTTTTAGAGAAAATTAAGAAAATAAAAAAATGTAATGCGAATACCGAACAATATCAATTGAAAAAAATGTTTATAGGTACAAAGTCATAAAATTTTTTTCTGTACAACTTACCTACAATACATTTTAATAAGAAACTTGAAAACTAATACATAAATGTTATTTTTTTGAGTTCGTATACAGTATGTCTGCGTAACTTGGATCCATATGGGAAACTTTTTCATTATCAATTTTACGAAAAATAGTTAATCTTCATAAAAAGCTCTGCATGATCTAAAACCTATTAAATTTTATCAATTTTATACGAGGTATGTCAAAAAATGTGAATTTTGCTCAATAGTTAAGTAGGTACCTTTATAGTTCACAATATTTCAATTAGAAGGACGTAATTGCATATTGAGGTATCGTTTTTAATTCCCAATAACTTTTCATGATAACAATTTTCGATATTGTGAAATATAAAGGTAGGTACTTCACTCCTGACCAAAATTTATATTTTTTATGAATAATTTTTTTTCGTAAAATTGATAATAAAAAAGTTTCCAATTTCCAAATTACGCAGACATACTGTTGAATACAGTAAAATGATAAATTCACCGATATTTTTAAAATTATTTATACAAAACAGGTAGGTCTGGATCCCGCGTATGAAAAAAAAAGTTGATTAATAGCAAGCTGAAAATTTGTTAATAGCTTAAGGGTGTCTAGTCGGACAAACTTTGATATATGGGAACACTGGAACAGGGGAAGTTTTAATTGTGGAACAGGTTAAAAATTTGGAACGGTCAGACCAGGAAAACGGCACATGTATTTTGTCCGACAGAACAGACTTAAACTCTCCGAACAGAGATTAAACTCTCATGCAAAAATCAGATTGCTATTTATCACCAAATGGGCGTTTTAATGAGTGGAACATGTAGAATATGTCAAATGACAGGAATTAAGACAGGTGATAAATAGCAGTCTGATTTTTACATGAGAGTTTAATCTCTGTTCGGAGAGAAGTCTGTTCTGTCGGACAAAATAAATGTGCCGTTTTCGTGGTCTGACCGTTCCAAATTTTTAACCTGTTCCACAATTAAAACTGCCCTTATTCCAGTGTTCCCATATATCAAAGTTTATCCGACTAGACACCCTCAAGCTATTAACAAATTTTCAGCTTGCTATTAATCAACTTTTTTTTCATACGCGGGATTCAGACCTAAGGTTTTATTGTTTAAATCATTAATTGACAAATAACGGCTAAATTTGTGAGTAAAACTTTTTACTTTAACATATTTATGAACTAACAAAAACGCTTTAGAAAAATATAAAGTTTGTTTGACTTTTACCGAAACAATGCATGTTTTCGATGTACATTGACTCTCCTATACTCAAAGTAGCAGGATACACAGTTTCTGGATTCGAACAAGGGGAATATTTAGTCAAAATTTTGTGATAACTGTTATCGCGTAGATATGTGCTGAAAATTGCATATTAAAAGCAAAAGAGAGATAATGTCTCCGCTACCAATTTGTCATTTTTTGCGATGTACTCGCTGCAAAATACACATGCTGATATGGTAAAAACACAGCACCGACTCGCATTTATGAACATGTTTATGGGCTTCCTCTCTGGAATTTGCAAATTTTAGTTATGGCGTTAAAACTACAAGGTCGTTTTGGAATATTAAACAAGAATTTGAACAATGACTAGTATTTTTGGTGCAGATCATTGGAAATATACGCGGCGTCCGGAAAATATTTTGTTTTACTGATGATTATTAAAGTAAAGCTGGAAGTAAAAGCTAAAAACAGTAAAAGCTGAAAAGGTAATAAATGAAGGAGAACGAAACACACAATTTAGGGTAGTAATAAGGCCTCTAGGTGATTGGTTATATTAGCCTTCAGAATATACAGAACAGTAAGATAAATATAAGGCAACTAAGTATAAACAAAATAAGCTTATATTTTTTCGCTGTATCATTCGATAATTTCCATCCTTACTTTTAAAAAATTACTTGAGGCCAACCCTTAATAACAATTCCAAGTACCTAGTTTTATCCCTACCCAAGTACAGACAGTTTCTTAGACACTGCAAACGAAAATTCTCTCTCTTGACTATTGTCTCCCACAGGCAACAGACGTGCGAATAACTCGCTATGATTCTGACTCTCGGACAGAAAATACTCTTTTTTTCGCCTATTGTGTTCTCTCTCAGTGATAATGACTAGCTCAACAAAGACAGTACCGCAAAGCTCTATGCTTCTGCCCCTCGTAATAAACAAACGCTTCTTCTCCTCTCCTTGTGAACTAGTTTAAAACGCAAACAGTGACGTGTACCGGTGTGTCCGCGAAAGACAGACAGATAAGACATTCCAGTTTTATTCGGAAAATACGATTATTAGCACTATCTATCAACAATTCTAAAAAGTGTCGTGGTTTGTGTCATTCGATAGGTTTTAGAAAAATATTAACCCTCCGTTAGTCGCTATCGGTGTCACACACCGACGACAGAATTATTCATTCGGTATTTACAAAATAACTGGTTTTTTCTATCGTCACTTTCTGTACCTCTTCCTATCAACTAACCTCGTATTAGTATACATTCTTACCTACTTGGGTACAGTTGTGCGAGTTTTATAGCTATTTTCGGTACAAGACTCCGTAGCGACTAACGGTGTGATTATTATTTATTGGTATAACTTGCAGTTCAGGTAAATATTTAGCATCTTATTATTGCATTTTATCGGTAAGTTTTGGTCAAATCTTATTTATAGATGTCCTTTGAAGCCGAACAAAAACGTTTGTTGAAATTATGGGAAATGGTTCCTAGCGAATATTTTTATATTACAAATAACAATGTGTATATTGTTATACTAGGTTTTTTCATTTTATATCTGTTGTTTTTCAATAAAACATTTTCAAAAATATTTTTCAGTCATTCCTATACACAATATAAAATATTTGTATGAATTTTATAGCAATAACTATTTTTTTTAAATTGTCGGTCTCTGACACCGTAGCGACACTTGATGCTCCGTTTATCCTAGCGACTAACGGAGGGTTAAACACGTGTTTTTTAATTTTTCATTTGGAGGTATATTTTCTATAATTCTATCTACAATTCAAAACAATGTCTCGAATAAAAGTTACTTATTTTTACGTAAGAAATCCAAATCTGCAATAAAAAAAAATGGTGGTTCCTATATAAGATTTGAAAGTAACCCCCACCCCACTTCTATGGGGGTCGTGTTTGATGTCATTCGGTGGACTTTGGAAAAATATTGAAAACATATTTTCCAGTTTTTCGATACTATGTTCGTTTTGCGAAATATTCAACCATCCCGCTTCTTTTGGGACACCCTATATAAAGGTCAGATAAACAGTTTTGTGGATGAGTTAATCGTATTCAGAACATTATTCTAATTTCCCTAAATCCCATATCAAAATCGAAATCGACTTAAGCCTTCGTATATTAAACTTGTCAGGCTATTAAATGCGAACCTCATCAGAAGTTGTCAGAAAGCGACGCCGTGGCCCTTATAACTAAAATATACGACTTCTTGAAGTACTTTCCCGTCGTCCGATACAAATAATGAACAAACTAGAATTTTTACGGTCCGAGCCATTTTCTTCCTTTTCAGATATAACCTTCGCAAACATCCAAAATGGCCATCAATCTTGCGCCGCTTGTAGCAAATGGTCCGGCCCGCACTGTTGATTTTGCTATATACATTATTAATAAATTCTTATGGCCTACAAATCGGGGGATATTTCGGGGATTACGGGATTGAAAATCCGGAGAATTATACTGACGATTAACAAAGATTTGCTTCGTGCCCGAACAAAGTGGAACGACTAAATTTTAGACTTATCCGGGCTTAAAAATAGAGTTTGTTTCTAAATGTTATGTCTCTTAGTATAACATAGAAAATTACAAAAGTCTTATGTATAAGCAAATTGAAGTAAAATAGAAAAAGATACAAAATATACAGAGCCATAATAAAAAACAAAAAAAAAAACACTAAAAACACCAAATTAAAACCTTTTCCGAGCTCAGGCTGTATACACTAGGTACTTCAAGAAATTAACGCATCACCTTAAAAATTAGTCATTCTTGACGTTTCGCATTTGATAAACCTTAAAATCTGAAATGAAATTTATCTTAACGCAGTGGCGGCGCCTGTTGTAAAATATTGGGGGTGCACACATAATATTAAGATATAAGAAGACCTTGAGACCCTATTTCCGTAGGTAAAATTTTTTGAGTGTCGTCAAATTGTAAAAATCAAAGGACCTTATTAAAAATTACAATAAATAATGTATTTTATGGTACCCCGTCAAAATAGCCCCGTCAAAAAAGCTCCGACAAAATAGCCCCGACATAATATCCCGCACACAAAATAGCTCCGACAAAATAGCCTGCAGACAAAATCGCCGCGGAATAATAGCCCGCCGACAAAATAGCCCCGACAAAATAGCCCCGACAAAATAGCCCCGAAAAAAAAAGCTCCCTTCAGAATGCATCATGAAATAATTCCTTAAAAATACATTTTTTCGGAAATGGTAATTATCCTCTATTCAGATGTTTATCTTAACCACATTAAACAAAAATTGTCTTTTCAGAGAACTCGAGTCCTGTCTTTCCTGCCTCTTGGAAGTTTGAACAATAAAGTTAAGCAAAAATCAATGTTAATTTATGATATAAACATTTTTTTCTGTTTTCGGGGAACAGTAAAATGCATTTTAAATTAAATAAATTAAATACATTCTTCCTTTTTGTCAAATAATTTAAATTAAAAAAAAAGTTTTTGGACACCTTGTATAAATAATTATGTAATTGTTTATAAGAGGCTGTTTTAGCCGGGGCTATTTTAGCCGGGGCTGTTTTGACCGGGGCTATTTTGTGTGCGGGCTATTTTGTGGGGGCTATTTTGTGTGCGGGCTATTTTGTCGAGGCTATTTTGTGTTGAGGCTATTTTGACGGGGCTTTTTTGACGGGGCTGGTTTGACCGGGCTATTTTGACGGGTCACGGTATTTTATTGACTTAAAATTATAATTTAGTGTTTAAATGTTACAAGCAAGTTTTGTAACGAAAGTCAGTCGCCTTTTTTTTAGATAAATTATTCACAAACAAATTTAGTAAAATTTGGAATTTCTTGAATATTTTTTTTTATTGAAAACATTGCGAGTGCATTTAATCGATCCTGGCCCATAGCTATTCTAAAGAAAGTTTTGATACCTTTCAATGCAGAGAGACTGGCATCGTAACAAAGTAATTGAAGAATTCAAATTATTTCAGAAAAATCGTCTTGTAAATTATTTTTAATCAAAAATTTAGTGGACTGCGCCGGATAGTTAAAATCGTATCTTCTATTTTATTCAATATGCCTCCTCTTCTCCAAATATGTGCTTCACACCTACACAATTTGTAAGTTTTTACATAAATCTCCATTTTAAATAATCATTTATATACCCGACCTTTGCACTTTGGTACATTCTTAATTAACAAATTTGGTTTCGGCATTTTTAATTTTTCTTCTAAATATAATGAAGAAAATTTAATTCATTTTAAATATTCCACGCTAACATTTACATCCACAAATCCTTCCATTCTTAATATTTTTCCGAAATTCGAACTTCACGAAAGCAAAATTTAAACGTACGTATGCCGTTCACGTTAAAAACACCATAAGATCACATCCAACTTATGCTCTTGTGGTCATCTAAACTTGTGGGCTATATCGGGTAGCGGGGCGGGTGGTGAGTTGTATTTTGCCCTATGAAAAGTCATTGGGATATGAACCACCTTAAGAGCGGTGAACGAGGGGTTGTGTCTAAGGCCTCGCATCCGTGAAGTTTCTCCTTTGAAATAGAATAAAAATAATTAAATGTTACCTATTAGATACTTATAAACTCCTTGGATATGTTATTTAGAATTTCAATTACTGTATAGTTAGATTAAAATGTTATTTATAGAATGATAAATTTTACATATATGAATGTTGGTGTGAAAATAATTTTGGGGGTTCACGTGCACATGTGCACTTATGGAGAAACCGCCACTGATATCAAAAATATCTTAAAGATTCCACGAATTAATTGAAGATGAACAAGCCCATCCCTTCCATTTGTATAGAAAATATTTTGAAAACTCTTATTACCTACTTGTAATCTTTATCCTAAACCAAAATCTTTCAAAATGCGCTGCTCCACGGATACCTACACTTCTGTTCATCATTATTAAGAAATACTGTGTATAATAAAATCACAATAAAGATGCACTAGAAATAAACAAAATCAAGACACTTAAATGTTACGAGGAACATTCCGAAATCATGATTTGCAAAGTTTATACATAAATGCAAGGAATTAGAAAAGTTGAATGAAAAACATGATACGTTTAATATGTTTAAAAAAGTTAGAGAAGCAGAAAGAAAACTCCACATACTATAACCGATTCGTCGGGAAAAATGATAATAGACGAACACGAAATTCGAACTACCTGGTATAATTATATAAATGAACTGTATAATGATGGACCTGAAGAACTGGAGACTTTAGATGAAGGTGAAGGACCAGAAATGCTAAAATCAGAAATACTACATGCTATAAAATTGGCAAAAAACAAGAAAGCCGTTGGCCCTGACAACATACCTACAGAAATGTTAAAGCTCATAAATGAAGAAAACATTGGAATACTGGTCAAACTTTTCAATGATGTTTATTCGACTGGTGATATCCCTGAAGATTGGTTAAAGTCCGAATTCATAACCCTACCAAAAAAACAACGTCCGAAAAACTGTAGCGATTATAGAATGATAAGACTTATGAGCCACACTTTGAAGATCTTTCTACGTATACAGTAGAATCAGAGATAAAAGTGAAGAAGACCAGGATGAAACACAATTTGGCTTCAGAAATGGACTGGGGACCCGGGACGCACTCTTTCCACTAAATGTATTATTGCAGAAATGCCGAGATCAAAGGAAAGACGTCTTTGCTGTATTTATTGACTATGAGAAGGCCTTTGATCGAGTACAACATCACAAATTAATTAAAATATTAAAGGAAAAAGGAGTTGATAGTCAAGATGTACGAATCATAGAAAAATTATACTGGCGCCAAACAGCGACAGCTTGCATAAATGGAAAATCAACAGAAATATGCACAATACATAGAGGTGTCAGACAGGGTTGTATACTGTCACCACTGTTATTCAATTTATATTCAGATAGAATATTTTTAAGGAAGCGCTGCATAATTAGGAATGGGGTGTAAAAGTTAATGGAATTCTGATAAATACAATCAGATATGCAGACGATACAGTTATTTTAAGTGATGATATGAATGGATTACGACATGAATGCCATTGACATAGTGGGAAGAAAGTTTGGCTTAAACATAAACTGTTCAAAAACCAAATACATGTATTTAGCCGTTTAGCCCATCAAGATTCACGGTTATATGTTGATGGTCATATAGTTCAAAGAGTACCCAGTTTTAAATATCTTGGTTTCCATATTACTGAACAACTAGATCCAGATAAAGAGATAAAATGTAGAATCGAGATAGCCCGCACGACATTTTTAAAAATGAGGCCATTCTTCTGTAATGATAACTTGTAACTTCAACTTCGAAAGCGCATGATTAAATGTTACATTTGGTCAGTCCTCTTGTATGGTGTCGAAGCATGGACATTAAAAATATCCACCATTAATCGTTTGGAGGCCTTTGAAATGTGGCTGAACAGACGTACACTGAAAATACTATGGACGGCTATGCTGACAAATGTGGCAGTCCTTAAGAGAACAAATGCTGCCAGCCAGCTGCTTGATAACATCAAATATAGAAAGATGGCCTATTTTGAACACGTAGTAAGGGGAGACCGGTATAATATTCTTCAACTTATTATGATGGGTAAAATCGAAGGACGCAGAGGAATTGGTAGAAAGCAGGCCTCTTGGTTGAAGAATATCCGGGAGTGGACAGGAATAAATAAAGCAGAACACCTATTTAGAATAGCTCGTGACAGAGACAGTTTCGCCATGTTAATCGCCAACGTCAAGGGGACTTGATAGGGCACGTTAAGAAGAAGAATACATTGTAAATCATGATTCGGAAGTGCTCCTCGTAACATTCAACATGTATTGGTTTGTTTATTTCTAGTGCATCTTTACTTAGTCCAGAAAGCCACTGCGGATCCGCTAGGAAAAATATTCCGATTCGGATTTTTTGCACAATCTTACTCAAAAAGGACCCCTTTTAACAAATTTGCATGTTGCCAGGACCAAAAGTGGGTCAAAAATTTTTTAAATTTTTTTTTTGTTTTTCTCCTAAAATTATTTTTTTTTACATGGAACAAAGTTTTTTTAGGTTTTTTGGATCATTCCAAACAGAAAAGGTCTTTAGTGACATTCCCCTAAAGTAGGTAGATATTCTTTAAACATCGATTGATGAAATCCCGAAGAGTTTTTTGCAATACAATATTCAAAACTCCTTTGTTCTTTGACAGTATTGTGCAAATGAAAGGAATAAATTCGTTATTTCGTAAACCAGCGACTTTAAGAAAAAATTCCGAAACAGGTCGATTTTTATTTTTAGGTTATGATATTGTGGCTTATATGGTATACTAGTAACGTCACTCATCTGGGCGTGATGACGTAATCGATGATTTTTTTAAATGAGAATAGGGGTCGTGTGCTAGCTCATTTGAAAGGTTCTTCAATTCTCTATTCAGTAATATAAACATTTATATAATTATTTATACAGGGTGTCCTTCTACTTCTTTTTTGTCAAATAATTTAATTTAATACAAATTTTTTGGACACCCTGTATAAATAATTATGTAAATGTTTACATTACTGAATATAGAATTGAAGAACCTTTCAAATGAGCTACCACACGACCCCTATTCTCATTTAAAAAAGCATCGATTACGTCATCATTCCCAGACGGATGACGTCACTAGCATACCATATATGCCACAATATCATAACTTAAAAATAAAAATCGACCTGTTTCGGGTTTTTTCCTTAAAGTCGCCGGTTTACGAAATAACGAATTTATTCATTTCATTTGCACCATACTGTATACACATGCAACGGTGGAAAATAGTGTCGCCCACGCGTGATTAGAAATTAAAAACAAAGGAGTTTTGAATACTGTATTGCAAAAAACTCTTCGGGATTTTATCAATCGATGTTTAAAGAGTATCTACCTACCTTGGCAACATTCAAATTTTAAGTTTTTCACATAGTTTTTGAAGGTTAAAAATGGCCGATTTCGCAATTTTTCAATTTTTAATCGCTTATATGTCAAAAACTATCAACTTTAGAGAAAAGTCACTAAAGACCTTTTCTGTTTGGAATGATCCAAAAAACCTAAAAAAACTTTGTTCCATGCAAAAAATAATTTTAGGAGAAAAACAAAAAAAAAATGTTTAAAAATTTTTTGACCCACTTTTGGTCCTGCCAACATGCAAATTTGTTAAAAGGGGTCTTTTTTGAGTAAGATTGTGCAAAAAATCCGAATCGGAATATTTTTCCTAGCGGATGCGCAGTGGCTTTCTGGACTAACTGTGATTTTAGTATAGTTGATATCTCCTCGTACGGTTCTACGATATATTTAGATATGCACAATATTCCAACCATATAAAACATTTCTGTCTTGCATAAATATTCCAAACATATGAAAGGCATTGTTCGTGCTGTATTTCTCTCAACACGCATGCCCATAAACCCTGAACTCTATGACCTTAAACGTACATCCTCCATGCGGGATCCTAAACCATTCTTCCAATTTTCCTACTCCTAAACATTCTAGCCCAGTAAATGACCGTGTTGAAGTATAATTTTCCTCGTCACGACAGATTTTCTTGAAAATTTGGATTTAGATTCCTCTTGTCCTCCACTTGTAACGAGGTCGTTGCGTTGTTGCTCCAGGTAACTAAGTCAGTCGAAGAAAAGAGTTTTTTAAGACATTTTTATTTGGAATCAAAACATACAAAAGATAAGATAATTAGCCTTAATTACTCGTTAATTTCGTTAATAAAATATATTTATAATCTACGCATCGAGCTTTCTGTTCGGGCCGATGTGACGATATTTTGTACATGAATGAATGATTTTGACGATCGCGTGAAATAGGAATTGCTTTTATTAATACGACATGAATGTATAAGGAAAGGAAAGAAAGGGAATCTCGCTCAGCTCGCCAGATGAAAAGACATATTAGGGATATACGATCACCGCTCGTATAAGGATAGGTAAAAGGATAGGTAAGAGGAAAACTGTCGGATTTGCTCAGCTCGCCAAAACAACAGCGGAAAATGGTCGGGAAATATTACCTGCATAAACTCACCTCTTATACCTCGCTGTTGTTTATTATTCTTCGATCAACGCTCCAAGAATAATAATCAACTAGGCTTTTCGTTCCGACTTTTATATCGTCCGAGACGGTACAAAAACACGTTTTACTTAATTCATTGGCGTACTCTAGAACGATAAAATTATATTATCGTCACACACTTCATTCTTGGATTTGAGCCCAGGGTTGCTTTTACTTGGGGGATGAAAGATTTCTCGTGAGTGAAAAAACATACGTTCAAAATAAGTCCAGAAATTGATAAACTGACTAATTCTAAGCAACTCTTGTTCTATTTTTTTCAGTAAATCAATACTTTTTGAGTTATTTCATTTTAGTTTATTTTTCAACAAAAACCCACGTTTTATGACGGTTTTTTCGCAAATAACTCAAAAATTAAGTATTTTATCAAAAAAAATTCTAAATTATTATTCAAAAAATGTAGCCTATAAAAAAACGAAAAGAAATGGTGTATTTATGCAGTTCTATGGACCCAGTAGAGGCATATTTGTAGCTCATGAAAAATAGGTTCTTTTTCGTCAAATTCCAAATCGAATGTTTCAACGTGAATAACCAAAAAAATGAAGCACATTTCGGGGAAAACACATCTAAACTTTTTAAAAGTGTTTATGGTAGGGGAGCCCAAGCGGGGATTTTTACAATTCGAGCGCGTCAGATTATCATATGGGGAGAAACCTGGTACCCTGTAGATGTACCTCTACCATATATTGGCTCTAAACACAGGGGAGTTCGTTAAGGGGGGCCGAAAAAAAATCTATCCTTAGAAAAACTCGAAATCGTCAGATTAAGATAAGGTAAGTAAGTTAAGTACATGCAAAACGGTGTATATTTCAAAAATCTGACGATTTGAGCGGGGCGTAAGGAAATGGGTGATTCCCAAAGTTTCACAAGAAAAAGCGAATATTTCGCGAAATGAATGACAGATCGAAAAAATAAAAAAAACGTGCTCAATATTTTTCAAAAATCTATCGAATGATACCAAACCCGACTCCCCACGTAGAGGGGTAGGTGTAAATTTTAAATACGAATTCCGCGATATTTCGCGAAATGAACATCACATCGAAAAACTGAAGAATACATCCATTCAATATGTTATATGAAAAATCTATGGAATGGCACCAAACACGGCCCCCCACGGAGGTGGGGTGGGGGGTTACTTTAAAATTTTAAATAGGAGCCCCCATTTTTTATTGCAGATTCGGATTCCTTACGTAAAAATAAGCAACTTTTATTTGAAACATTTTTTCGAATTATGGATAAATGTCGCTATAATCGGAAAAAACGATTGTTGGAAATGGAAAATTAAATTAAAAATGGAAAGTCCCCACTAAAATGGAAAACTTTACTTAACTTTTTTTGGTTTTAGAACCTACTCTTCACAACCCAATAGGTCATCAAAGCGCTCGAGTGACTGCACATTTAGCAAACTTTCCTCCCCTGCTATTAATAAAAGCTTTATTTTTATTTTTAAAGATTCTAGCATCAAACTCAGCGAGTTACGCTCACAATAAAGTTGGTCCTTTTTTTTTGTAAACAAAATCGTGAAAATCTCCCCCTAATTAGCACCCCAATAATGAAATTAATCGTTACCACTTTACAATTGACTTATTTATTGTTTTTATGATCTATAAGTTTAATTGATTTAAAGTGCTTATTTTTGAAAAAAATCAGTTTTATGGTAAAAATTTTTTTTTAATTTTGAAAAAATGCTTTTTTTTAAATAACTTAAATGGTATTATTTTTAGGAAAAATCTAAAAGAGTAAACAAATTTAGGTTTTGCTTTTCTGAACATTTTGTTTTTTTTTTGTTTTTTTTTTTGTAAGACAAAAATTCGTTAGGATGATTATAAAATATATCTCTTCAAAATTTGCACACACTCGAGATTAGTGACTCGTTTAAGTCCTTTCAACTACGACCCTTTCAAAAATAAGGAATAAAATAATAATTTAAATGTTCTTATTTCTTAAAAAAAACCACAAAATGGTTTTTAAGCATTTTACAGCTTAACAACTAACCGAGTTATAAGTAAAAAACCAATAACAATATGTTATTGGTTTATGTTAAGAGATAGGGTTATGTTAGGAGATATCAGAACGCGTATACTCGAGCATTGCAAGACATAATGTGCTATAGGACCTATTTTTGATGAGCTACAGATCTGCTTCTACTGCGTCTACAGGCTTCAAATACACCATTTTTTCGTTATTTTAAAAGCTACTATTTTTGGTGAGAGTATTTTTTCTATAAAATACTTTCTTTGTGAGTTATTTGCGAAAACGTGTTTTTTTGTTAAAAATAAACAGTTTTTCACTCGCAAATAGCTCGAAAAGTATTGACTTAGTGAAAAAAAAACTCCATACAACAAAAGTTACTTAAAATTAGTCAATTTATTCATTTCCTGACTTCTCTTGAACGTATCTTTTTTCATCCCCGGGTACTGTGATTTTCACCTACAAGTCCCACGTAAAAGCAACCCTGGGGGTCAAGTTCAATAACGAAATACTGTCTGACCAAATTCATTTTCTCTTTGAAACCGTGGAACTCGTAAACAAGACAGGAAATAAATGTATACGCCGTGTATTTTACTCGGCTAGTCGTTACCAAAATAAAATTCAGAAAATTCGAGAAAACCGAACGTCAACACCAGTGCGCATCCAAGTCTCAAATACAAAGTGAATTTGGTCAGACTGTAGAGGCTAACGCTGGCTTCCTACGATCCGCAATATCGCGGACCAGCTCGCACCGACGCACCGTGGGAAGAGTCTCGTCCATGGTGCCACAGATACTTCTGTGCTGGTGCGTGGTATCCATCGAGAGTCGGTAAGATCAACGTTGCGGTATGGGCCCGTGCGAAGTTGTTCATTCGCTGACACGAGTAGTTGTCTGTGTTGTTGCTAAAGTTTGTTGCAGTTGTTTATAGGAGTTTTTTGCTAATAATAATAATATCGTTTGGCATTTTTGCCGGAGAGATCCTTTCGGACAGGTCCGGCGCCATTTACATCTTTAACCCTATTTCAAGTAACTAGTGCGGATGTACACTAGCCCAGGGGACCGACGGCCTAACGTGCTCTCCGAGGCACGGTGAGACGACTCGTGTCATTATTGGAAATGAAAATGGTTTGTCTTTGGCAGGGCTCGAACCCACGTGCACTGGCGTATGAGGCCAGCGAATAAAAACATATAATGGACGAACGAACTTATTTTTGATTTTTTAAGTCTGTATCAAAATGAACCAACTTTATGGAATTCTACAGCGCCAGAGCATAAGAACAGGAACGATATAAAATATACGATGCATGGAACCGTATAAATAATCAATAATAAAGGATAGTACTGTTTAGCTTTAGATTAACGAGTTTAAAAAATAAGCGGGTTAAATGGTTAAAAATCAAACACTACACGCACTGTCACGGACCATGGGAAGAGCTCTGTCTGCGGTGCGTTGCAGTGGCGGCTCGTATCACTTTAAGTAGGTAGTGCCAGAATTCGGGCAGCCATGGGCGCCCATATAAAAATTTTCAGGGGGGGGGCAGACGTGAAGATTTTGCACATTACGTTTTCACATTACTAATCTAACTATGGATAACAATATATAGTTTAAAGCACCCGAAAAGATAGGTGAGGCCACGGCCCCCCTACCCCTATGCGGGCAGCTGCCTAAATTTTTAGTGACGGGTTCACGATAGTGTCAAAAAAGGTATAAAATAGAAATTTAAAAAAATAGGTACGGATACTTTTATATTATGTACCTAGGTATATACCATTTCTGGGGGTGTCAAGAAATTTAAACATTTAAAATGAATTCAGTGATTGATTTGACATCATATCCGTCCAACAAGTAAAATCTCCAAAATCTCTCAACTTATCGCCCTTTACACAAATATCGGAAAACTATAACTAACTGAAATTCACCAGCGACGCGACGTCTGTCGTTTCATCGACAATCACTGCAACACAAAGATAATTTTCAATTTCTTTCCTTATTTCCTCGTGATAAACATCTAAGATGCACTGAAGGAGTTCATTTTGTGTTGTTTTGAGGTACATGCTTTTAAAGATTTGGAACTTTGAATATGAACCTAACTTGTTGTCTAATTCGGCTAACATTGAACAGTTCCATAAAGATGCCTCTATTTTCTGAATTTTCCTTTTTGTCGTGATTTCTCAAAACTAACTCGAAAGCTCTACAAAACCATATAGATATAATTTTTAATTTGATTCAAAACATATCGATTCTTTATCCACTTCTTGTTCATTGTGTTTAATTAGACTATCACGATAAGCTGAATTTAACTCTGTTTTTGTTAAAAATATAATAAATATAATAAAAATTTAGTTTATAATAAAAAGTTTAATCATTAAAAATGTAATAATTATAAATACAAAAACGAGCGAGCGAGCGCGTAAAAACACTCGAAGATATAATGTACTACCCTGTACGAGAATCTTTTTGGATCTACGATCCACTATTCACTATGATGAGCATAGTAAAAAGTATTAGATCTTCCTTGTCGAGCCAGGCACGAATAGTCTCATTTAAACGTGTATTAAAAGTGCAATATAGAATATAGCTCTATCTCTGTCACTTACATATAATGCCCGTAAAATCTTTCTCTTTTCAGCCGAGCCATCTAAGCTTTTTGCACGATGCGATCATCCCGTCCGCTGTGAGTGGCGAGGGTTGTACTACACTGCACAGTTGGCAGATTTTATATAATTTATAAAGAGAAAAGAAATACGCACAAAAAATGAACGGGCATTAAAACGGTTTAAAGATAAAAAAATATGTTCTGCAAAAAAATAAGGTAGTGCCATGGCTCCACCGGCCGCCACTGGTGCGTTGCCGTCCGTGGTCGTCGGCTGTGCGTGCTGATATATACGTAGAATCGTAGACCGTGGGAAGGAGGCATAAGAAGAACCTAAATCAAAATTTTCATGCAATTCGATGGTGACACGGAAAACTACACGGTATCGCCGTATTTCACGTTCACTGACTGTCCTATTCTGTATATGCAAACATCTTGGTGGACATATCTAAAATATTTAAGAAAGTGCCGGCATTGTTCACGTACTCGCTGTCGCTGATAATTTATGAATCGAAACGGAAAATGTGCGGGCGCTTCTTCGAAGATAGCGCCCTTTCCTTTCCTTTCCTTGCCCGAAAATTTATAATTGATGATCCGGACACGAGACCTAAAGTACGTTTTTATTCTCAACACTATAAATACACACAGGACTTAGAACCGTGCGAAAATGTACGCTCTATACGACAAGGAGATATATGTGTGCGCCAAAATATTTTAATATCATTGTTTCTGGTGTAGAACTCTTTAATTTTGTTTTCGCGGTTCGTACGCTGCTTTTATCTATATTTATAATAACATATGAGGGTTGCTACGTAATTTTTAGGACAGACAAGTAAAAAGCAAATGGTTATGAGATACTAAATCTCAATACTTTATGCCTTTATTAGAAAGCGACGATAAACAAATTAAGAAGAAGCGATGATTGAATTTCCGAATTTCGATTGAATATCCGAATTCGGATATTCATTCGGCCGCATATGAAATGCCTCCCGAAAAAGGATTTCTTACCTGTCGCTAAAATGGTCACATACGAATTGCCTCCAAGCTTTAAATAAATTACCTGCTTCTAATCTTTATGTGAAGGTGAGACGTTGCCACATTTTCGTCCCTTTGTAAATTTTTGGCAAAATTGGTATGTGTTATTTAATTTATTTTATTTTCAGCCTTTATGTATTAACATTATTGACACTAGGCGGTATTTATAAATTTCAACTATCTTATACATATATAATTAGTTTTATAACCATTATAATATATTTTATAATAACCATTATTTTTTGTTATTAATAATACAAAAAATACAAAAACATAATAAGTATTTTATAGATTTATTAAAAATAACATCACAAAAAACTTTTTTCTAAAATATTACAAAAGTGTTATAGAAATATAAAATTACAAAATATTTTCCTAAATTTATATGATACTACTTTCAAATTCTAATCTATTTATTTTACATTTTCTTAATTCTAAAATTTTTTCATTTAGTAAATTTATTTTTGTTGTACTTTACGCAACAATTTTTTTTGGTGTGGAAACAGAATTCATTTTAATGTAGGTATTTATTTGAAATTGTAAAATTATGTCAATAAAATTATTAATGTTAGGATGAGAGCAGTAGAAAGAAGAATTATACTTGGAATGAAACATTCGCATGGGTTTGTGGTTCTTTGTAAGAATGAAGAGTGCTCAGCCTAAAGATGTGGAGGAAATGTCGAATTTTCAGATATGTAATTATCAACAAGATAATCACAAAACTGGGTGACTCTTTCATCGACTGGTTTAAATTCTGCCAAATCTATAGCAAAAAAATCAATAACATCTTCAGGATGTAAGAATGAAAGACCAAAAATATAAATAAGAAAATGCGTAATTTCGGTTGAGTCAACACCTTTTTTCTGGTATTCTGGGGCTAATACCATTGCTTGAACCTTTCTATATATGTGGTTCTAGCATATAAATTTTGTCTCTCCCTATTGATATCATTGATAGATTGATAGTAAATGTCTCTATATTTGTCTTCTTAAGTTCTTTACAGATGAGCTTCGTTGGTTTTTCGCTGAGATCTTCCACGGCTGTGCTTTTTATTGAATTGCTTACGGCTTTTCTATTGTAAACTTCGGCAGACAACTTCTCGTGGTTATGATCTAATATTGATTCAATTATCGTATTTTCACATCCCTGTGTTTTCACAAATTCTTTGCAGGCTTTTTAGGAGGTACATGTCCACCGTTTTACTGTATCTTTGGCCAACATTTTTTGAAAACCGAATGTAAAACCATCAATTGACAGTAAAGGTTTGCCCTTTTGACTGACACTTATCGTTGATTCCATTGTTAATAATGGATGTTATGACTTACACACAATTTGATCTTGAAATCGACGAACTGACAAGCTTGAATTAGACAAACTGACTGATGCAGGAACTAATAAACTTTCACGTATGTATTTATACAACATTTAGCCCATTAGCACAATTATTTACAAAAGAGAATATAAACAAACAAAAAGATTAAGGTAAAAATACCTATTCATGGAATCGTTAAGAAAAGATTAGAATCGGAATTGGAATTACCCAGAAAATACCCAGAGAATATAAACAAACAAAAAGATTAAGGTAAACGTACCTATTTATCGAATTATAAAATGGAATTATAAATATGGAAGAGATTATAATCGGAATTGGAATTACCCAGAAAAGCTGGATATTAGATTTAGTCCAGAGAAATAAGATTTTTCCCGTGACACATCCCCCTCCAGGCCGAAACCAAATTTTTTGAGTAGTTGGACATCTATATTTAATAACCTATATTATGTTTCCTCCAGCCGATTTTGATGATATACATAGTTATAAACAAATGAAAATCAAAAACGGTAAATTTTCGCTTCTTTCGTCTATTACAAAAAAGTGAAGCATTCTAAACAAATTTGAGAACAAGAAACTCATAAATCAAATAAAAAACTTCGGTATGGCGTTCGCTGAATATGTCTATCCTTATTTGTTGCTTAGAAAATTGCAAAATAAGTCATACATTTTGTGATTTTATAAATGTTCATAACTTATGTAAAAATTATGTTAAGACCTTCTTATTACACGGAATGCTGAGACTTCTTGTGCTTAAATTATATTTTAAATTTCAAAGCAATTGGTCAAATAGTTTAAAAGTTATTTAATTTGTTTATCCCAAATTCATTTTTTTGCAACACTATAAGTAAGTCAGAAAATTATGATGTTACAGTAATACTTCGGACAGTTTATTAAAGAAGAACATTTATACTATTAACTTAATTAAAAAACGCTGGACGGAAGGGCCGCCCGAGAACTTTATCGTATCGATCTATTATCGTTATCGTACTAGATACTGGCATTCTATAAAAATAACAAAGTTACTCGTTATTTTGATATTTTAGAAACACCTTGTATACTTGAAAATATTTTATGTTACGCATCATTAATTCCCGCATTTGAGAAAATGTTCGGGGACACACTATAGATTATTGCATAAATCAATAGAATATTAGTCATACTTTCATTTCAAATTAGTCCATTTTTCTGAGAAATTAATAGTTTACAATATTTGCATTTTACTGCATGGATTGTAATGAAATTTTGAGAGTAGCCCAAAGCCCAATCTCCTTATTCAAAGTCTATCCTATATACTATGGCGCTTTTATCATGGGGGCGGTTCTCACCAATTCTCGGGGATAGAACATTTTTATTTTCGAATTGCACGGAGAAAAAGGAAGAATTTTAATAAAATTTAAAAATGCGCTCTATAATTTGATCTTATTTTTTTCACCCGTCCCACTTTTTGAAAGTAGAAATAACACTATATTAAGAGGTATTGCAAAAGAAAAACAATGCATTTAAATTCTGGTGAATGAGGGGTTAAATGTATGTACTTCTCATTTTTCCTTAAAGTACATTAGTCATACATTTTTTTGCACCATATCTCGCTTAGTTTGAATGTAACCGACATTTAACGGTGCTCGTTTTAAAGGCCTTTTCAAACACTACAAAAGCATGAGCACTTTGAGCATGCACCAAAAAACAAACTCTTTTTACCTACCATATCTCTTTTTGTATTATAAATAGAAAATTTACGAAGGAACGAATCTCTTTGTTATTTATAATTAAAAAAAATATATATAGTGTTTTTAGTTTGATGCATAGTTTTTAAGGTATTCACAAAAAACCGTCCGAAAATGTCATTTTTACATGAAAATGGCCAATTTTCAACTACGCATAACTCAAAAAGTATGAGTTCTCAAAAAAAAGTATAGATCAGTTTTTGCTTAAAAATAGGTTCTCTAGCCACTTCCATGTTTATTTTGACCAATAAATTTTCCACCTCCTTGAAGGAGTGGGAATTGCCCCAAGATAAAAGCGCCATAGTATATAGGGTAGATTTTGTTTCTTGAGCTATTCCCTACTTACTGTGAAAATATCAAGTACATCGATGTAGTAGGATGGAATTCGGAGCCAAATACCCTCATTGACTGCCCTATAATAATACTAATACTAATGCTATGATCGCGTGAGAGGGGACACACACAAGATTCTAGCAAAATTTCAATTTTCTGTAACTTTTCGAGTTTTTGAGTTACAGCAACGAGTTTTATGTCATTGGAAAAATAATTTTACATTCTTTCAAAATATGTAGAAAATTAAGATTTTTTTTTCATTTCCGGTTAAACCGGAAGCCATATTGTGGGTAAAATTTATTGTGCTAATAGATAACAAAGTACTATATATGTCTGCCAAATTTCAAATTTTAGTTTCTATTACAGAGGTAGTTACGGGCACTCGAATATTTTTTTATAAAAAATTCATAACTCCCCTCCTATGAGGAGTTAAGAAATCTGACCAATGTTATTCAATTTACTGATAGGATATCAAAAATATATCAAAAAATAAACAAATTCCTTGGAGTCATTTTTGAGAAAATTTAGTTCAAATTTATGTCAAATTTTGACCCCTTAAATATAGGCAACCCATAACTTTTTCTGAAAAACGATAATATTCTTGTTATAGCCCCAGCTTTAGGCTATATAAATATTTTTTCAAATTAAATTTATCTTAAACAAGTTTTTAGATTGGTAGGGAAATGTATCGGGTGGGCGGTCGGCCATGCTGGCCGCCATTTTGGATTTGGAAATGTCAAATTCCGTATTTCTATTTACCTATCGATGAGCTAACTTTAAGTTAAATTTCATTCGTTTCGGTCAAAATTTGCAAAAATGGGCCCCAAATAACCCCCCTATTTCGGCCCCCCTTTGAGAGGTTTTTTTCAAAAGCTTAGTTTCTCGACAAAATTCTCTTAAACTTACTCATACCGAATTTCATCGAAATCGGTCCAGTAGTTTTTGCTGGGTGGTGGCGACATACGTACGTACATACGTACGTACATACGTACGTACATACTTCCGACATGTTTTTTTTATTTGCTTTTTAGACTCAGGGGGACTCAAAACGTCGAAACAAAGTGAAATCTGAAAAAAAATTTTTTGCACGATCCTATAACTTTATCTATTATACTCATACTGCGTATGTAGTACGATAAAGTAAAAAATGACAAAAAGTAGTTTTAAACACTGTAAAATTATTTTGCAAAAACATGTCGATTTTTTGTTTTTGCTTACTTATAAACAATTAGAATAACTTTTTAACCGTTACCCGTAGAAAAATTAGTGTTTCATATTTAGAAAAACTGAATTTTTATACACATTTAGAAAGAATAACAATTGTCCTAGGACAATTAGGGACGAAGTTAGCCCCCCCTTTTTTTAATTCACATGTCCTTGCAAAATAATTTTGCAATAATTAGAATTATTTTTTGTCATTTTTTAAATTAAATTAATTGTGTAAATCTTCTTCTTTCATAAAGTACCCAAAGTAGTACTGTAACGTTATCATTTTCTGACTTATAGTGTTGCAAAAAAAATGAATTTGGGATAAACAAATTAAATAACTTTTAAACTATTTGACCAATTGCTTTGAAATTTAGGGTATCATTTAAGCACCAGAAGTCTCAACATTCCGTTTAATAAGAAGGTTCTAAGTTAATTTTTATATAAGTTATGAATATTTATAAAAACTCAAAGTTCATGATCTATTTTGCAATTTTCTAAGCAAGAGATTAATAAGGATATACATATTCAGCGAACGCCATATTGAAGTTTTTTTTACGATTTATGAGTTTCTTACTCTCAAATTTGTTTAAAACGCTTAACTTTTTGGTAATAGACGAAAAAACCGAAAATTTTTTACCGTTTTTTTATCTTCATTTGTTTATAACTATGTACCTATATCATCAAAATCGACTGCAGGAAACATATAAGTTATTCTTATAGTTGTCCATACCACTCAAAAAGTTTGGTATCGGCCTGGAGGGGGTTGTGTCACCAACAGGATATTTTTTTCCTTATTTCTCTGAACTAATTGTCGGGTAACAACTTTCTTTTCTAAAAAGAAATAATATGTCGTACTGTGAAATGTTAATGTGAAACAAATTTTATGTGCACTGTATTAAGAATTAGAAAAATCAAAATAGATAGATACTACCTATTTAAATTATGATTTGGCAACATTGGATCATTATACAGACATTAAATAGACAAAATATCAGCCTAAATGATTAACGAAACGGAGGCATTTCAATTGTACCTGGGAAGCATTTCATGTACGAAAATATTTACCTGAAAAAGTGGGAGGCATTTCGATAACGCCGATTCATTCAACGGTTTCGCTCTCACTAGTAGGTGGTCTCATCTTTCTCTCATCAATACTTCTTAAGCTGATGACATCTTGCAACCAGCTTCTCAATTTATATTCAATAATAATTATTGTTACGTGGTCTATTTGGTTTTTGTAGTTCCCTCTTGATGATTGACATGTTTCTTTATGAATTTCTATTTATTACTAAGTCTGAACAAATTATTATTTATATTCCTTTATTTCTCTGTCCGTTCTCTACCTTTGAAGAGTTATAAATTTTGGATAAAAGTATTTAAAATTTACCATCTAACAAGATATTTTCCATTAGCAATTGGAAGCTTGTTGATGAAACATTAATAATTTTGTTATTTCTGAAGCGTATTTTAAATTGGTTACCGTTTACCCACGAACTTGTTTCTTTTCTATAAAAAATGTAATTAAGCACCTTCATTCTCCTAATTTATTACCCTTTTCGGGATCTCGATCCTTTATAAACACAACCTTTAGCATTTCCCTCCGAGAAGAATTTTCTGTAATTTCGATTTGCAACACTGCGTGGAAAAAGCTTCGACGTTTTTCAGCTGGATTTTATTGCAATCAGTTCATTAAGCCGGGTTGTTTGTGATCATGCCTTTAGATTAGTTCATTGGAATTCAGTTTAAGGACTGGTTCTTCGTCGGGCCAGTAAATAAGTCCATAAAGTACGAGAAAACACCAATAACAAATCCAGGAATGTAATAAAAAGTATCCCTTTTTTTCGCTTTCAGAAAAAAAACTGGCAATTGAGTTATTTGATTATTTGCAAAACTAGGAAAGGTCATAAAAACATTCGATTTCTGATCTAAATTAGTTTGATACACGTAAAATTCTGATACGGGGGCTACTACATAAGTTTGAAACATTCTTCTCTACTGATAGGTGTATCGGAAAAAAACTGATACAGCCACACCAAAAAGGCAACTGGAGACGACGGAGATGTGAATACTGAGAATAATTACTCGAAATACACTGACAAGCCGAAAGATGACTTACAGGGTTTAAACGAATGGATACTGAACAGAGAAAACAAAGAATAAGCTCGGAAGGATAATGAAGGAAAACAAAGTGATAAAAATGGTAAGACCATAGCACAAATCACGAAAAGCTAGAAGAAATATCGACTGACCACACAAAAGATGGAGTGATCATCATCATGTTAAAAACATGGACATTATTTCGTGAAATATATAACCAAGATACTAAAAGAACATTATAGCTTAACAAATAGATTCAAGAAACAACAGTGGATGACGAAAAACAGGGTGTCAAAGTTAAACTCTTATTTTATTTATTATTTAATATTTCCTGACAGGCATGGGAATATGACATGAAATTTGGTAAGCGGGGGTTTTTTGGGATGAGAAATCTAAATTCGCCACCAAAAATGGTGTATTAGCCAGAGGGCGCCACATACGCCTTTCAGCGCTCATTTAATAGGTTCAATTTTTTTTGTTACCCACTCTACATAGTTTTTGAATCAAAAGTTTCATTCTCTTAATATTTTTACTTAAAAAAGGTATATTACATTCATCTCGCTAAACTCAATGGTTTTCGAGATAAACGCATCTTAAATCTGCGAGGCAACATAATTTTTTGCATAATATCATTGTAGTTACACCCGAAAAATAACTTAAAACCATAAAAATTTCCAAAAACGTGTCGCAAATTTCTTCAAATGGAATTTGCGATACAATGACAATTATGAGAACATGCACAATTATTATGGATTTAAGTTTATTTTCTGGGTGTAACAACAATGATATTATGCAAAAAGTAAAAAATAAAAAAATATGAAAAAAAAATTTTTAAGAAACGCTTTTCTTTAGTTACGAGTGACTAAATTTAAAAATATTATAAAAAAAATCAACTAACAAGCAAAAAATAAGAAAATTGAAAAAATCTAACACATTTGTCAAAGAAAAGCGTGGCGCGTCTTCATCGAATAAACGGTTTTCGCCCCACGCTTTTCTTTAACGAATGTGTTAGATTTTTTCAATTTTCGTATTTTTTGCTTGTTAGTTGATTTTTTTTATAATATTTTTAAATTTAGTCACTCGTAACTAAAGAAAAGCGTTTCTTAAAAATTTTTTTTTTTTTTCATATTTTTTTATTTTTTACTTTTTAGTCTTACACTTTTCACATATTAAAATATATCGCCATGTTTAATAAAATATGTATAAAACATATGATATACTAACATGAAAAGTAGTCGGAATCGGCAAAAAATTTGAAACTTTATTGTTTATTTATGAAGCATAACGTAAACAATTAAAGTCAAAAGTGAAATTATGTATAGTTCATATCATTAGCTACAACACGTAAAGTTTCAAGTTTTTACATTGTAAAAAACAAGAGAATTTAAGCATTTTCCATTAAAATTGTTGTTTTTTTCATTTAAACAATTAATAAACATAAAAAAATGTTTTATTGATTATTCGTGTATTGTTCCCGCGAATGCATATGTCTGCAAATTTTCATTCATTTGCATTGGAGAAAAGGCACTCAAATTAACGTCTAAAAATTTGACTCAAACTATTGAACTAAATAAAAGCGTTTAAAAAATTATGTTATATCGCAGATTTAAAATGCGTTTATCTCGAAAATAGTTGATTTTAGCGAGATGAATGTAGTATACCTTTTTTATGTAAACATATTAAGAGAATAACAATTTTGTTTCAAAAAGTATGTAGAGTGGAGGATAAAAGAAATTATTAGAGAAGTAGGGAGAAGTATTAAATGAGCGCTGAAAGACGTATAAGGCGCCCTCTGGGTAATACATCATTTTTGGTGTGCAAATTTAGATTTCTCATCCCAAAAAAACCCCGCTTACCAAATTGTGTGTTATTATCCCATGCCTGTCAGGAAATATTCAAGAATAAATAAAATAAAAATTTAACTTTGACACCCTGTATTTCGGTTATTATCTAAGGTTAAGCTATGGCCCATTCTTTACCAAAAACCCTGTATATTCCGAAAAGATCTTTCAAAATGCCCTGGAAAATATTGAAGAAGGAATAAAAATTAACGGAGAATATGTAAACAACTTAAAATACGCATACGAGACCGTTATTCTTGCTGACAGTGCTGAGGGTTTGCAACGACTTCTAAGGGCCAATTTCTCATATCGAGTTCAACTCCAGTTTAACCTGAACTTCTAGTAAACGTCAGTTTAAAGTCAAAATCGTCTTTCTCAATTCCCGTTCAACCGATGGCAGTTTAAACTTGAACGATGCTTGAACGGTGGAATTCGGCCATTCAAAGATTTCAGAACTCAGTTCAGATGATTTCATGGACTACGCATGCGTTGTATTAACACGAAACGCTGTCATAATATAAATATATCCTATTTTATTATATTAAGCCTAACGATAAACGATAACATTATTTGTGTTTTTATAATATTTATTTATAATTATTAAAATGACTATTTGATTATAAATACTTAAATTTAACTTTATTCAAAAACAGCATAAAAAAGGTAGTTCAAAATGGCGACAGGTTTTTACCTTTTGCCATCTATTGGCATTTCTCGAAAGCTGTAGAACGAGCACTGACATGAACGCGCAATGAGAAATGCATTCCAAACAGAACCGGAGATCACCCGTGAACCCGGTTCAACTGAACCATAGATTAACGCAGGTATGAGAAATCGACCCTAAAGGTCATAACCAGAGAGGAAGGTAGATTGGGGCTTATAAACAATAATAAAACAAAAGTACATAATGTCTGTTACACGCGCACCAAATATCGACATTAAGGCCGGTCGTCCATTGGAAGCGTAGTCGCGCGACTCGAAGGTAGCGCATATACGCCCGTATAGAAGCGACTAATCCTAACAAATAAAATGTAACTAAACAACGTCCACTGCAAACTACTTTGAGCGACCGGGCTCGGCCGACCAGAAGCGACCGATCCCCCTAGAATGGGATTAGTCGCTGGTAATCGCATGTTGATGCTACACTGGTTTGCAATAAATATCTGCGCAGGTATTTTTGATATTGTTTTAATTTTCGATAATTGTGTTATTTTCGATATGGAAATTGATAACGAAAAACTGATTAGTGCCGTTTATGAAGAGCCTCCGTTGTGGAACATAAAAGACAAGAGATATTATTCACGTGATGTTCAAAGGAAATTGTTGTCGAAAGTTGCAGAGAAGTAGATGCTAGTGAAAAGAGTTTTTCAATATTATTATTTTATAATATACAGAGTGTCCCAAAAGTAGTGGAACGGTCGAATATTTCGCGAACTAAACATCGGATCGAAAAACTGAAAAATACGTATTCAATCATTTTCAAAAATCTATTCAATGACATTAAACACCAACCCCCCACTACACCCCCTGGAGGTGGGGTGGGGGGTAACTTTAAAGTCTCAAATGGAAACCCCTAGTTTTTCTTGCAGATTGGGATTCGTTACGTAAAAGTAAGCAACTTTGATTCAAGACATTTTTTCAGACTGTGGATAGATGGCGCTATGGATAATTGGGAAAAACGATTTATCCTGATACCATAGGTAAATTAAAGAAACGGTCTAATATCTCGAGAAATACACTTCCAAATGAGAAACTAAAAAGAGGTTTTTAATATTTTTTGAAAACCTATCGATAAACACCAAACATGACCCTCCAACCCACCCACTGGAGGTGGGGTTGAGGGGTAAATTTAAAATCTTAAATAGCAACCCCCACTTTTTATTACAGATTCGGATTTGTCATGAAAAATTAAGCAACATTTATCCGAAACATTTTTTAGAATTGTTGATAGATGGCGCTTTAATTGGCAAAATACGATTTATTAGCGCCATCTATCAGCAATTTTAAAAAATGTTTCGAATAAATGTTGCTTAATTTTTCATGACAAAATCGAATCTGTAATAAAAAGTGGGGGTTTCTATTTAAGATTTTAAATTTACCCCCCACCCCACCTCCAGGGGGTGGCTTGGAGGGCCATGGTGGCGTTTATCGATAGGTTTTCGAAAAATATTAAAAGCTTCTATTTTAGTTTCTCATTTGGAAGTGTATTTCTCGAGATATTAGACAGTTTCTATAATTTACCTATGGTATCAGGATAAATCGTTTTTTCCAATTATAGCGCCATCTATCCACAGTTCGAAAAAATGTCTTGAATAAGAGTTACTTACTTTTACGTAACGAATTAAAATCTGCAAGAAAAACTAGGGGTTTCCATTTGAGATTTTAAAGTTACCCCCCACCCCACCTCCAGGGGGTGTAACGTGGGTTGGTGTTTGGTGTCATTGGATAGATTTTTGAAAATGATTGGACACGTATTTTTCAGTTTTTCAATCCGATGTTTAGTTCGCGAAATATTCGACTGTTCCACTACTTTTGGGACACCCTATATAATTACAATGTAAACGAAAAATAAAAAAATAGAGCGTGGCACTTGCGGAGTGCCGACAGAAGTGAATAAGTACTTCTTATAGTTTTAGGATTAACAAATCTTCGAAAGAATTTTTATTTGAAATTTTTAGAATAATAAACGTCTTACATCTAAACCAAGTAAATATAAAGTTACATAAACCTTTAAATTATTTTTATTAACAAATTACTTAATGTTTTTTTTTTCAATTTGGGGAAAAATGTAATTAAATACTGATAAAGTATAGTAAATATTTCGTGTAAATTTGAATCGCCAACAATATATGGAAGAGTCGATTCTCGTTAAAGGGGAGGCCATTGTACAAAGGTACCAACCTTTTTAAAGTTGCTAATAAATAACATACATATTTGTGTAATAAATTATTCCTTTGCAAACTATGCTTTCTATGTATATTTTACAAGCTGTTCACAAAAATACACTTTCTTTTGATGACGACAGTAAGTTTGACAGTCGCGAACTAAGTAGTATACAGTCGCCTGCAGTGGATGATACCAGTCGCTCAGTCGCATGATCGCTCATACACGGACCTATACGCGCTACCTACGAGTCGCGCGACTACGCTTCCAATGGACGACCGGCCTAATATTCGTATCTATAACAAACAGATAGAACCCGTATAAGATTCCAGAATCTAGGTTGATGGATAACAAACGATCTAGACCAGGAGGTCGAAATACGTGCTCGTATAGAGTATGCTAGGTTCGCTTTTAAAAGAATGAAAAAATTCCTAATAAACTCTACCTTATCGTTGGATATCCGATACCAATTTGTAAAACCATTCATTTGTTTCATTCTGAGTTACAAGTATGAGGCGTATAGAAGCCTTTGAGATGTGGGTTTTTCGAAGGATGCTGAAGATCTCTAGGACAGAGCACGTAACCAACAACGAGGTGTTGAGATGAATTGAGACCGAGAGAGAACTCCTAAATATTGTAAAAAACAGAAAAACGAGTTATCTAGGACATTATTACAGAGGAGAAAGATACCACTTTTTACGACTCATAATGGAAGGAAAAGTGGAAGGAAGAAGAGGTCCAGAAAGAAAAAAAGTCCTGGCTGAAGAACGTAACAGACTGGACAGGCATGGACCCACATTTGATACTAAGAACTGCTCAAGATAGAAAGTATTTGCTGTAGTTATAGCCAACCTTCAGTAATGAAGAAGACACTTTAAGAAGAAGTAAATGAATTAAAATAAGGATTAGAAAACTAAAATCATTGCAGAATGATTAATACGAGATTAACTTGATAGTTAAGATGCGGAGACTAACCTCTAGATATCTTTAGTTCTCAAAGTCTCCTAGACTCCTTGCGTTAATTTGATATATTAATAAAGCACGGCAAAACTCTGTATGCACGAAGTCACTAACAACATTATTTCATAAACCCGAGATCAAGATTTGAGCTGGAAATTATGGAGCAAAATTCTAACAAACGACTAATGTTTTGCAGGCGTGAAATAAAGTCTACTCTATGCATAACAAACAACACGAAAATTACGTATTACTTCCTCATTAAGATATCGAATAATAATGTGAGTTAATAGTTAGCAGACGACGTCGACGACGCCGTTAACTTTTAACGGCCTTTTAACGAGCTCTAGTTAAAATCAATGCATTCCTTGTGTACCAGCGAAATATCTAACTGGCTGTGATTCATCTCGACTTCTTCAAGCAATTAAAAGGTAAATAAATTTCATACGTAGTGGATTTTCTAGTTTACTTCAGTTAATTATCCGGAGAAAACTTTAGGGCGTGTTCACATGAGGGCGTTAGACGCCGCGTTAAGCGCGCGTTAGAAAAAAGTGGTACCTAAGGCTTTGTACACATGAGCGCTTAAAGCCGCGGTTTGCCTGTTTAACGTTTTGTTTAACAGGTTATCAGGGGTTTTGTGAGGTATAACGCGGCGTTAAGCGCCGTCATGTGTACGAACTCTAACGGCCTGTACACATGCGGGCGCTTAACGCCGCGGTTTACCTGTTAAACGCGCGCTATCGTATATGTGGTTTATCGGGTAAAACGCGGCGTTAATAGCTGTCATGTGTACATGTACATGCTCTAAACATATGAGAGCTTTTTAGTCGCCAGCCAGTAAAGGTATGTAGTCAGAAGAGTTAGCGTGTATTTGATTGTTACACCGCAATGTACAGTTTTCTAACTTTAATTGTATTTAAAACTATCTTTTCCCATTCTTCTTAGCACTTCGACTTCGATATTCGTGACTCTATCCACCCAACTTATTCATAATATCCTTCGTAGGCATATATAACTCAAAGGCTTCTAGCCTGTCCGAAACATCTTTCTTTAATGTCAAGTCTCCAACCCATAAAATAGTACGGAGCACACGTAGCATCTCAGAACTCTTATGTTTAAAGAAATTGTATGTATGTAAATAGTGGGTACACCCTGTTATTAATGATAGATTGACTATGGGTTCTTTTTGACTCTGTACCCCAAATTGAGGAAATACTCTCCATTTCCGAATGGGTAATACATCTTTTGATTAAGTGTTAACTTTGATGAACGTTTATTTTTCAAAATATTCTACAATTTTTACTATACAGTATGGTGCAAATGAAAGGGATAAATTCATTATTTCGTAAACCGGCGAATTCAAGGAAAAATCCCGAAACATCGGATTTTTATTTTTAAATTATAATTTTTTAGCATAGGTACATATCATACTAGTGACGTCATCCATAGTGGCGCGATGACGTAATCGATGATTTTTTTTAATGAGAATGGGAGTCGTGTGCTAGCTCATTTAATAGCGTATTCAATTCTCTATTCAGTAATATAAACATTAATATAATTATTTATAAATTTTTTTTTGAAAAAAAAATTTTTGAATAAAATTAATTGATAAAAAAAGAAGAATTTATGTAATTTATTAATGCAAAATAAATTTTACTGTTACTAGAAAACAGAAAAAATATTCATTTAAAAAATAAAAATTGCTTTTTGCTTAAATTAAATCTTCAAATTTCCAAGAGGCAGGTGGATGACCGGAGCTGACTTTAAATTTTAAGTTAAGCGAAAAGCAATATTTATTTGTAAAATAAACACTTGTTCTGATTTCTGACAGCAGTCAAATGTATTTTGAATTAAATAAATTATATACATTCTTCTGTTTTTGTCAATTAATTTAAGTCATAAAAATTTTTTTTGGCCACTCTGTATAAATAATTATGTTAGTCAAAATAAGTTATCAATCGAAGTAGCACAGAAAACGAAAATAAATATCGTTCCCTTACCATCATATTGACAACAGGTGGAATACTTTCTTTGGTTACAACCTACAGAGATTTTCAAAAATTATAAATCATACATGATTCCGAGGAAATTAAGATGAGGGAATTTTAAATAATTCTCGTCCCATCTGCTCAGCGTGGTAAAAGTTCCAACAAGAAAGATTCCTTAGTACTCAACAAAAGAGTAAATGAATTAAAAATGTATAAACATTTTCAATTTCTTAACAACACGAAAATGTAGCAGCTGCATAATACTATGGTCAAATCGGAGAGTGCAGGAAGAGTCTATACTATATTATACATATAATGAATTTGTGTAAACTCAAACGTCCTCACTGTAGAAAGTAACCAAAATTCTATTTGCAACTTGGCTAGGTTAGTGTCCCGATAAAACACTTATTTGCCTGGACTATGTGTATCTAACTGGCTGTGATTCATCTCAACTTCTTCATGCAATTTAAAAGGTAAATAAATTCTCCGGCAATTTCATACGTAGTGGATTTTCTAGTTTACTTCAGTTAATTATCCGGAGAAAACTTCTTCGTAGATAGTAATAACTTCGTTACAAGATATTTCTTCAGAAACATAAAGTTTTGAGTATGCTTTAGTGTTCGAGTTGGGAAAAATGTTTTAAACTGCATACGGTAATGAGTTTTTTGAGCCATTATCGATCGTTATATTTCTAGTAATATTTTCTTAGACGTACACAATTGATTTTGGCCATTTATATAGGTACTTTTATCTTATGTTTCGTACTATTATATCCTGATAAATTTAATATTCGTAGTGGTTTTTCCTTGTTCTCTCTGTGGCTAAGTAGTTTAATAATGATAATAATGATACAAAAACACCGAAAATAATCAATTTGATATCATCCTGAGGGTATAAATACCATCTCAAAATTTTTTCAACTACATATAAAAGTATGCATAAAATCTATTTTTGCCTATAATATCGAGGATAAAAAGCTACCTCCTAAAAACAAATCTTGTAATGTATTGGTCAGATTTTATGTGGGACCAGACCAGCACATCATTGTGAAGAGGAAGATTTTTTGATTGGGAAACCGCACAGAAGAAGAACACCTTCATCGGCATAATCATCACGATATATGTATATCCAACCATTAGTTTTACCCTACTAATTTTTTATAAGTCTCTGGAAGTTGTATTTTACGTTTATGATCAATCTACACTTATTTTCAAAACGGAAACGAGAGATAAATTACCTGGAATTGAATTGAAACTACAAATAATTGAACACATTAAAACTTGTTGAATAGAACAAAAAGTATATCAAAATTAATTATCTGAGTTTATTTGTCTTAAAACATAAAAACGGTTGTGAATTGTGGATATTGTTTGTGTATTTAGGGATTTCGTGTAGATCTATATTTTCCAACAACATATTATATAGTTTTATATTCCCACAAATTGAATAATCTTTTTTCTATACTTACCTGTTATAATATGGTTATTTGTCATTTTATTATTTCTTATTATTTTCCTTTGTTTCAGGTACGTAAAAGGACCATAAGAAAATTAAAATAATTTTCAACGAAAAACTGTAAGTTTTTGTATAAAAATTACATTTACTAGATATTAATACTGAAATGATATATTTCCTGATTTATATTTGTTAACACTTTATTAAATATTTTTTTAATAGTTTATTTAAATAAAGACACTTAATTTATATTATTTTATTACACAAGAGACTGCAGAATGAGAAGCAAAGAAGTAAAAATACTCTACACAAAGAATACACGCAAACGACGCAATATTGCTAGCCCAAGATGAAGATTTAACTGAGATATATTGCTAGTCCACAGATTTAACAAAGAATTTAAGATGACAATCTCAACTCAGAAAACTAAAACAACAATTATTAGTATCATTAATATTATTAAGAGCAAATCAGATGTAAAATAGAAATTGATGGTATCACTATTGAACAAGTAATGGAAATAAATCTTGATCTAGAAATAAGATCGAGAATAGAACAGGCCAAAAAATCTGTCGAAAAAAATCAAAAGACTGCTGCGTGATTGTCGAATAAAGCGCTAAATTCGACTATATTTACTAAAATTATACCCGTAAATATGTAAATTGGTGGTCTTTGAAATGTGGATCTACCGGAGAATCCCCAAAATTTCATGGACATCGCATAGCTTAAACGAAGAAGTGCTGTATATAATAGGTAATAGGAGCGTAAACTTTTAAACACAGTGAAAGTTAGAAAAACATCTACCTAGGCCGCATACTGGTAAATAATAAGTACCAATCTGCTCAACTAACACCGAAAGGAAATATCGATGGAAAGAGGGGACTATGAAGAAAAATACTATGGTGGCTAAAAAAAACATCCGACAATGGAAAGGGCTAAATTTTGAACAGCTAATAAGAACAGCTGAAGACAAAGAAGAGTTTGCAGTAATTGTACTAGCTGACCTCCATTGAGGAGAGGGTATTTTAAGAAGAAGAAGAAATAATATACCTTGGAATTACACTGTCCAGCTATGTAGACCTAGACAAAGGAGTGAGATGTCCAGTACAAAAACCAAATAGACATGCATGATGCCTTATTAACACTACATGGCGAAACAGACATAAAGACTGAGATGAAGTCAATAATTAATACAGTTAGTGTAAGACCAATAATAACATATAGCAACACGTTTCATTTATTATTTTTTTAATTGCTAATTTTAAATATTAACTTTCTTTTATAAACGAAAATAATATGGGTCATTTAAAATTGACATGTTTCGCTCCTAAAATATAAAACCAGATTGTATAAAATGAATGTTTTTTTCTGGGAAACAAATTCCCCATTAAACAGTTATCTTATCAGACCTTATGTCAATAAATCAATTTTTAAATGCTTCAAGATCCATGCTGGGAATAAAACTACAAGAAAGAAAATCAAACAAATGGATAAGAGAGAAAACAAAAGTAAAAAATGTAACTGAACATATAACAGGATTAAAATGGCGATTTGCGAGCCACATTGCGAGACAGGAAGATAAAAGATGGAATGCTGAAATATAAAACTGGAGACCGTGGACAGGAAGAAGAGGAAGAGGAAGACGATTCGAAGACGCTTCTTAAAACTACAGAAGTGTTTTCAGCTTTTAAAACACCAGATAAAGGGCCAACTTCTTTATGTCGATAAATTAGTCTTCAACGTAAAACCACAGACATGTGTTTTTAGTTCAGCCACAGCCACATCAGTCGATACACAACCCCAGCAGGCATCGGTCGGTCATACAACCCTCGCTGGGCCCAAACAATAACAAACCCTCTTACGCGATATAAGCACGCCTTTTTTTAACCAAAAATAAATAAAAATATTACTGTTCGTTGTTTTACACTTATTCAAGTTAATTGTTTCCCTTAACCACCAACGGAACAAACATATTCGTCAGAAACAAGACCCAACACAGCCACAATACAAAGACAACTAGAGACGGCAAGGATGAGAGTAATGAGAATAATTACAGGAAATACGCTGAGAGATCGAAAGAGGAGTGAAGATATTAGAAGAAAACGTAACGTACACTGTATAAACGAATAGAGACTAAATACATTCAGACATTCATATTATTTACTAGAGCTGTTAAATCCTATCCCTAAACCTATCCTAACCTGAAACCCTAGAAACAGCAGTTATTATAAATCACTAAGCTTTTTGCAAATTTCTTGCAATGTAGTTTTGAAAAAAAATTGTCATTAACACTAGCAAAGCATGGACGTTACGTTTAGTTTTTAAGAGGTGTAACACTTTTAATCTTTTGATATGTTTTAACAAGAGCAGATTTAATTTACTAAAATCGAAAAATCTTGGATGTCTGGACCCTCCACCGAAATTCCTGCCTCATAATATTTCACACATGGTCTATTACCTACCGAAAATTAGGAGTTTATGATACTGTAAGAGAGGAGGTTGACTAACGAAAGCTATCTATATCATTAAAATATGATCTCTTTGGAATAAAAATAGGCCTGTTTAACATTTTCACAAAATCCAATAAGTATTATTGTTAAAAATATTCATTGCCATCTCTGTAATGCAAATAATGCGTTAAGTAACGACATTAGACGTTACTGTGGCCCCAGCATTACTATTTTGGGGGGTCAACCCTGTATAAAATATCCTACAAACACTTTGTGAAATTAACATCACAAAACATGAATAATTCCGTATTGCAGTAATTAAATCATCTAGCAATTACCGGCGTACTTGTTAAGTGATAATTAATTTAATAAACACATACATCCTATCAAAAATTTATCGGTAATTGGTAAACAACACTCATACCCATCGACTGTAGAAAACCGATGATTTTTATACAGTCATAAAACATTCAAAACATGCGTCGTTTTTTCGATTAAAACTATTATGGAATTCGCTAAAATTAAACGAGTGCCTTGTCGGTGAAAGGACCAATGATTTCGCAATATCAATCGCATATGTACTAGAACAACAACACAATAACGAGCACAATAATTAAATCGAAATTCAAGCCTTTATCACAAAAATATGGTATTATTTAAAAAAAAATGTTTTTTAAATCGCTTGTCTGTCACAGTTAGTATAAATGATTATATTTGACGGTTGAGTTCTTCTACTGATTATGTCGGGATAAAATTTTTAAGTTTCTTGGAATTTCTGATGATTTACCATAGAATTATTGAAAGTTGACAGTAGTCTCCTCATCTTTTTGTTCAATTCAGGGTTTTCATGCATTTGCTGACTGGTCCGCTAACACCGTTACAGGTTAGAAAGAGGATAGACTTAGAGAATCTTGGAACTCTAACAGGTAAAATTTGAGATCGTTGATACTTTAAAAGAAGAACTGTGTAAGTTGTTTTCATCCAACATACCTACAAAGTAAAAACAGCGGGAGAACTAGATAAAAGATCAACTTGGGATATGTAGTGAAAAGTAATACTAGGAAAGGAGTTAGTAATAGTGTAATTTGTGACGAATATCCCTGTTAGACCCCTTCTTCTTCTTCTTAAAGTGCCGTCTCCTCAATGGAGGGTGGCTACTACAATTGCAAACTCTTCTCTGTCTTAAGCTGTTCTTTTTAGCTGTTCAAAATTTAGCCCTCTCCATTATCAGATGTTCCTGAGCCTCGATAGTCTTTTTCTCGAGGAATAGTGTAGATAAGTATATCGCCCGGTGCAAGGAAAGACGGCACATGGAAAATCAGGATAAACGACGAGGTCAATGAATTGAATGAAGGGTAAGGTATTGCAAGCTTTGTGCAAATTTAAATAATGTAATGACTGGAACATGTCCAGAGACAAAAAGATGATAAAACAGCAAAGAAAATATTACAATGGAAGCCAATAGGAAAATGAAAAAAAGGAAGAACGAGATGGTTGGATGACGTGGAAGACGACCTGGAAACTATGAATATAAGAAAATGGAGGAGAATGGCACAAGAGAGCTCTGAATGGAACCACAGAGACACACAGACAAAGACCCCTCCAGGATTATAATGCCAAAAGAAGAATCATCATCATTCGCTTTGCCTTATCCCTATGCGGGGTCGGCTTCCCTAATTGCATTTCTCCACACAATTCTATCTTGGGTCATATCAATGTTAATTCCCTTTACCAACATGTCCTGCCTTATCGTCTCCCCCAGGTCTTCTTTGGTCTTCCTCTCCTACTCCTTCCAGTAATCTGCACTTCAGCTATTCTTCGTATTGGGTGATTAACGTCTCTACGTTGAACATGACCAAACCATCTTAACCTATGCTCTCTCATTTTGGCATCAATTGGTGCGACACCTAGACTTCCCCTAATATACTCGTTTCTAATTTTATCCTTCTTTGTCACTCCACTCATCCATCTAAGCATTCTCATTTCCGCCACATGCATTCGTTGTTCCTCTTTCGTTTTCACTGCCCAACATTCAGTTCCGTACATCATAGCCGGTCTTATGACTGTTTTATAGAATTTTCACTTCAGCTTCACTGGAATTTTTCTGTCACATAACACACCACTCGCTTCTTTCCACTTCATCCATCCAACTCTAATTCTACTGCATGCATCTCCATCTATTTCTTCATTACTCTGTAATACCGATCCCAGGTACTTAAAACTATTGCTTTTTACAATCAGTTCACCATCCAAAGATACCATTTTATTTGTAGTAACTCCATCTTTAAATGAACACTCCAAATACTCTGTTTTTGGCCTAATAAGTTTTTAACAAAATTTCAATTTTGTTAAAAATTGAATTCCACCGAACACTATATCCTTCTATTTTGTCATCAACGTCTTACAACAATAGACACTGAATATACCCATTTTAACATCATAGCATTTAATAAAATCATTTAATATTTCTACATAAACATTAGGTTTTCAACTTAATAAAATATCCATACACCAAGTCAAGGTCATTGCATTGACTTACATAAATGACAAAGAGATGATAAATAACAACAATATAATATTATCTCAATCTTTAACTTCAACAAGCTAACATCTTCTGAATATTGAATTTGAGAATTCACAATCAAAATTGATCTTTCTCATTACTTTCTGTTTAATATTTTTTTTTTGTTTTTTAATTTAATTTTTTAACTTAACACAGTGTATGTAAGTTGGGCCAATTAGTCTCAAAATCAAGCATGTCATCAATTAATTTAATAGTTGATTAGTACAAACATCTAAGGTACATTTCCTTATCAATTTCATTGAAAAAATTTTCAATTTTCCTTTCAATATGTTTAAAATATTCATGTTTCAACGTCAGCTGTCAACGTCAACGCAGAACAGATAAAAGCAGATTTGAATATCCGACCTTGTCAGTCAGCTGTTGTTACTAGGCCAAGGATGGACGGGTGATATCGACACCCGGACCATGAAAAAAGTTTATATGTTTTTGTGCAACGTGTATGTGGCCGTTTCTTTCTGTTTTTTTGCTGTTTGCTGTTGTACGGAGGACTAAATTAGCATTCAAAATTTAAAAATCAAATGTACATTCCTAAGATGCACTTGTTTACACCTCTATGTAGCGGTACTTTTTTAGTATTTGACGTAAGTAAAAAAAGAGTTTTGTACTTCTTTTTCTTACAAGATCTCTTTTTATTTTAGCATTAGCTCCGATGATGACGTTTATGTCGAAAGCGCTCAGCTAAGGAAATAAAATTATTTACACACTTTGACATACTACATTTTCATTTTCCCTTACATCTTTAAAGAGCTCTAGCTCCCTTAGGAAGCATTTTCGGACTAGGTGAATTGGGTTAAATTGTCTTAAAATTATCTGAGGAATCTTCCGTCTTCGTTTGTCGGTAGAGTTTCTGGACACCCTGTATATCCTCGTTTCGCCTTCCCAGGTATCAAGTTGATCGTATAGGTTTGAATACGCTTGTGCTTTGGCTTTTGCTACTGCTACTTTCGCTTCCTTTTTCGCCATCATATAGTTTTGAAGATCTGTGTCGGATCTGGTTTGTTGTCACTTTTTATATTTTTATCCCTTCTCTTTTATTTTTCCTTGTACTTCGTTTGACCACCACCAAGTCTCTTTATCCTCAAACTTTTTTCCTGACGTTTTCCCAAGTATTTCAATAGCAGTCTCTCTAATACTACTGGCCATTTTCCTCCAAATTGTATTAGGGCTTCCTTTCATGTTCCAACATATTTTTTCTACTATTCTTCTCCTGAATAGACCTTCTTTCTCATCTTTTAGCAGCCACCACTTGATTTTTTGTGGTCCTGTCCGATATTTTTGTTTAGTTTCGCTTTTTTACTTCGATGTCCAGAACAAGCAGCTTATGTTGTTGGCTTACTGTCTCACTAACTATTACCTTGCAGTCCTTGCATTCATGTATGTCTTCTTTTCTTATCATGAAGTAGTCTATTTGGGATTGATGTTGGCCAAAAGAAGAATAAGAATAGGATATCAATGAAATTAAAATTTGATAAAGCAGTGGTAAAGGTTATTTGTGCTATCAAAATCCCACTGGGCATGAATCAAAAGAAACGATTTTTATGCCATGCTGTAACATAGTGTCGTAAAGGTTTTAATGGTTGAAAGAAGAACTTATCATAAAATTAATAAGCCTTAGTACTCGTATAGAGTCGTTTAATATTAGTTGTTATCAAGTGATTATTTACCAATTGCTTAAACATTCCATTACGAGAGTAAATAGCCTCGCTATAATTAAATACTAAAATTCCCTGGTCGCGCGATTAAGGTAAGGATTACAGCAGAATGAGTTAATTCAGAATCCGAATATCTCATTTTAACTACCTCTTTCTGGAAGAACGGGACGGAAACCGAAAAGAAGTTGGCAATTTGATTAGCGTCATTTGGATCGCTCTTTGTAAAATTAAAAATTTTAGGACTCCTCCACTCCAAGTAACTGTACGTCTGTATGGACGGACGGGGGAGTTTTTTAATCAGATAATTGAATTACGCAACTTTGTGTTTGTACTATCCTTTTGTTTCTTTTGTAAGAAAGTATACATTTTTATTATTTACTTATCAGCAAAATTTACGCAACGCTAACAATAATAAAAAATCTGTGGCTAACGGACCCGCATCCAAGCCATTTTTTCACACACACACACACACACACACTAACAATAATAATTTTGGGGAAGGATTTTGGATGATACCGATGTTTAAGAGGTGAAAATTATCTTTGGTTTTATACCTAAACGAGGCAAAAGAGTTCTTGTTTTCAAAATAGAATAGTCTCTAATTTAATTTTAGTTTATTAAAATGTTACATTTTTTAAGCCATACCTTGCATTTGTTAGAGGAGTCAATTTTATTTCTTTAATGTGTAGGGGGGATCAGTAGAAGCTTAAGTTCAAGTTTTTGGGGTCGCCACCCTTGTCCCCCGGCCGCCATCTTGGAAATGGGGTGCAAAGGGGTTTCGCGCTATATCTCGTAAACTACCAACTCTACGGAAAATCTTATTAAACATAAAATGTAGCAAATTAAATTTTCTACAATTTTGTCTTTATTACTTTTTATCGTCAAGTGACCAACAAAAAAGATATAAACAAAAATATGTAAACAATTTTTAACAAGTTTCCTTTTGGAGGTTATAACTTTTTTTCAGTTCATTTTAAAATAAAATAACATTATAGCAATTTTGTAGAGAGTTTTTCAGCGAACAATTTCCACTATAAAGTTGTTCAATTCTATTTATTTATATAGGTTTTACAGCACTCCAAACTTGACCAGATTCTCGAATGCTCATAGGGATACAATAAAAACAAAAGTTAGGCTTACTTTTCTATCTATTTATGTGTAATTAAATTTTCTGTATGATTGCTAGTTTAGGAGATACAGCGCGAAAGCCCTTTGCACCCCTTTTTCCAATATGGCGGCCGGGGGACAAGGGTGGCGACCCCAAAAACTTGAACTTAAGCTTCTACTGAACCCCCCTACACATTAAACAAATAAAATTAACTCCTAAGAAATGCAACCCTAAATGTAATACTTCAATGGCCTATTTGTAAAATTAAGCCATTAATTTAATTTTTATACTGCGCGTGACATCCCCACTGACGTCAAATACGACGTCACCTGTCAAGAACTTTGAGCCGTATCCAGTTTCTCCTTTTTCAGGTTTGGTTCTGGTGATTAGTTGCTAGTTTATTGTAGTTACTTGTACAGTTTTGTCATTTTTTTTGTAGGTCTGGCTATCCAACCTTTAGTTCCCTTCATCAACCCAACCCATCAGCTAGACGCTGATGGATTGGGTCTAAATTGTGGTCGGGGGGCAGTGTGACGTTTAAAAAAACCGATACATTACATCTTGTCCAAATTGCGTTTATTTTGTTAAATTTTATACAAATACTTTATGTATAACTTTATATTTTGTAATTCTCCAGTTCCCAAGAAATAATAAAATTTCCGTTAATATATCTATCTGTTTTGACTAACTTAACCGTTATAGCTTTTGTTTGCAAATATTCAAACTAATTCATCTGTTTAGTCTACTCGTATATTATCCCTTTAAAGGGGTAGGCGCAAAATCTTGGTCCCATGATATTTAAATGCATTAATTTTTTCTAATCCAGAGAAAACTAATAAATATTTTTGAAAAATTTAAATACAGAATGAAAGATTACATTACCGAACGACAGAATAAGATATCTCTGTAACATACAAGATATAGTACGGTGGGGAAGACAGAGACGACGAGAGTGGAATCAGCATGTGACGAGAATGGACAGCGAGAGAATAGCCCGTATAGCCAGGGATTCGAAGCCAACAGGCAAGAGACCAATAGGAAGGCCCTTTAAAAGGCCCAATAGGACTTTCGGTCCTCGGTAATAATGTAATTTTTCATTCTGCGTTTAAATTTTTAAAAAAATATTTATTAGTTATCTCAGGATTCGAAAAAAATTAAAGCATTTAAATAGCATTGGACCAAGATTTTGCACCTATCCCCTTAAAACTTTTACCTAAATTTCGCCAGGATTTTCGATACAGCGTTTGCGTGGAAATATTTTAAATAACTCAGAATACCGTGAAGACCACCCTAGAATTAATTTCTGAGAATTTTCAGACAAATTCGGAAACGGATTTTTGCTCAGGCGATTTTTTGGTGGATTCTTGGTGTTGTTTCTTTATATTTGAATCGTTTGCCTCTGCGCATATTTGACTTCGTATTTTCTCCATCTAATTAGGGTCCCAGGTTGTCTTGTTGAGAATCCGAATTTATCCATTTGAGACTCCAAATTATCCCATAGTGAATCCAGGCTCTGGATTAGAAACGATCCTCCCGATCCTCCAGATCTGGAGGTCACTGGCAATCATGGTATGGACTATCCCATGGGGAGTCTAGGCTCTGGATTAGAAGCGATCCTCCCTATCCTCCAGATCTGGAGGTCACTGGCAATCATGGTATGGACTATCCCATGGGGAATCCAGGCCCTGGATTAGAAACGATCCTCCCGATCCTCCAGATCTGGAGGTCACTGGCAATCATGGTATGGACTATCCCATGGGGAGTCCAGGCTCTGGATTAGAAGCGATCCTCCCTATCCTCCAGATCTGGAGGTCACTGGCAATCATGGTATGGACTATCCCATGGGGAGTCCAGGCTCTGGATTAGAAGCGATCCTCCCTATCCTCCAGATCTGGAGGTCACTGGCAATCCTGGTATGGACCCCCTTTTATTCAAAATTTGACTGATCCGTTTTGACTACATAGTGATGATTTAAACGTTGCGATTATGGCACTCAAGGCCATTCTAAAACAAAATTTCTGGGTTAACTTCGAAGAACGCCAGGAGCAGAAACAGAATAAAGTATTGTAAAGTTATGAATGAACATCATAGTCATAGTCATACTTTATTGATCCTTTAAGACATTAAAAAATGAATAGGATACGTCACTATGTATAGGATACGTCACTATCCCCGTCACATCCATTATAAACGATAGCCTTATTTTAAAATTAATCGTATTGCAGACTTTTTTTTATTTTACAATAGAAAAAAATGATTTGAAAATATATTGCTGTAATCCTTAATAGTCCTTAATTCTGTTAGATATGGTACATTTCTCTCATTGAGGGCTCTCTGTACAATTCTAAAATATTATATAGTTAAAAGTTCAGGGCAATTCGAAATAGCTACTCTGTATTCCGTACGAGATCCAGATGTGACACTGCAAAGATAATTTTCATGAATTTTCTTTTCGTCCTCTCTCTTTGTCTGTGGGGAAAACGTTCAATTTCATTTTCTGAAAGTGTATTACTGGATACGCTAAGGGCAAGTTTTACGAAGAGCATGTGACAGTTATTTTGGTAAGAGAGGTGAGTTTGTAAATATGTACGAAAGGCAGCGGAATAAAAGTTCGAAACGGACAAATACGGGGTTTAAACTTTTGATTATATTCCCAAATTCATTACTAAATACTATTTTAACTGTTCTTACAGTTTTGCTTATAATCTGGTTTTGCCTATTCGATTTACAAAGCATGAGACTATTAGACCTGGATCCCACGTACCAAACAAAAAGTTGATTAATAGCAAGCTGAAAATTTGTTAATAGCTTAACGGTGTCTAATCGGACAAACTTTACAGAATTTACAGTTTAAAAATTTGGAATGTCAGATTACGAAGACGTCCCATGTGTTTTGTCGGACAGAACATCCAATTGATTTGTTACCCTTTCATTAAACTCTCATGCAAAAATCCGACCGCTATTACTAACCAACACGATTTCTGTCATTTGACATGTTCTTCGTGTTCCACTCATTAAAATGACCAGTTGGTGATAAACACCAGTCTGATTTTTGCATGAGAGTTTAATGAAATGGCAAAAAATCAAATGGAAGTTCTGTCCGACAAAATACATGGGCCGTTTTCGTAGTCTGACGTTCCAAATCTTTAACCTGTTCCACAATTAAAACTTCCCCTGTTCCAGTGTTCCCATACACATCAAAGTTTGTCCGACTAGACACTGTTAAGCTATTAACAAGTTTTCAGCTTGCTATTAATCAGCTTTTTTTTGGTACGCGGGATGCAGGCCTAATTAATTAGAGTCTTATATTCTTCTTTATTGGGAGTTTTATCGGTACATACCCGTATTTGGACATACACATCCTCCATCTCTTTTCATGTCCTTTATCTCGTAATCCATTTTTTGTTTGCTTTTTTACTGATATCATCGTATTATCGGGTCACTGGTAGAAATCGGTTTTAATTTTTTCCCACAGTTGTATTGGTATGTTTTTCTAGTTAAGTTTATTTAATCTTTTAATCCGCCTATGTCTTTTTCCTATAGTCTGATCTTTAAACTTGTTCGGTGTGTGTGGATTGTGCTTGCTCTAAACACCCACGTTTTGTTGCGCACGTCAATGCAAGCATTAAGCTCTAATTTAGAGGTGAATTATAATTACTTTGTTTGTACTTTGCAAATATACGAATGTATACTTATACGAATGATAGTTGAAAGCAACGTAGTGGGCAAAATATCCATAGGAATATTCACTGTAGGATGGTCGGATCAAATAAAGAACATTACTATTTACTCATTCTCCGAAGAAAAACTGCCTTTGCCGTTGCCTTTATTCCCATTGTTCCTTTTAACCCACCTCAGGATGATGTTATTACCATCCAAAGCTTGAGGTGAGTAACTCCATTGCTAACCCTGATGTGACACATGGTCAATTCAAGGTTAGTAACGCTTGTCTGCTATCCATGTAGATTACTATGGTTTTACCGGCTATAACTTTTCGGTTTATCTTTTTGCGACTATGGAGATACCAACCAGTTTGGTCTGAACTACGCTGGCATTTTTGCCTATACCTCAGTTTATTCTTAGGTTCAGTGATCTGGAGTATCTCCTGCATCCTGAGCCTTCTTCCATTTTGAAGCCATCGGTGTATACGCAATACGCATTTGCCACGTTTGACACCCTATGTTGTCTTGTTTTGGTTTTGTAGGGTTTGTCGAAAACAAACTTAGGTTTAATTGAATCGTAGCTTGCCTGTAGCTAGGGTAGCGCATCCAGCTTTCCCCGCCAGAAACATACCTATATGTCTAGAGGGGTGATACCAATGAGCAATTCCATTGCAGCAGCTGGTGGTGTTTTCATGGCACCTGTTATATTTGGGCAAGCCATCTGTTGAATTTTAGTTTGTTGATATCTCTTGCCTGTATCACTTTTGATCCATAAGCAATAAGTTAGCAATGGCCTAATGACAGTAGTGTAGATCCAGGCGATCACCCTAGGCAAAAGGCTCCAGGTGCGTCCGATCGTTCGTCGTCACTGCTCATAGATAATATATATGCACTTTTAGCTCTACCGTTTGAGTGGGAGTTCCATGCTAACTTTCTGTGGTAATACTAAAATACTAATGTAGTTCCCCTCTTCAGAAAAGTTTAGTCTGCAGTTCCGAATCATGGGGGGGGGGGGTGTATTAAGCCCGTGGTTCTACAATATTTTCCACATTGTTGACTGGAAAGTGACTAGGCTGCTAGCGACACGTAGAAATAAGCGATTCTACTAAAAATTAAAATTATAAACCACTAAAGAACAATTGGAGGCATACTAGCAGCAATAAAAATTGACAAATTTGTTGCCAAAACATGAAATCATTTGTCGAGGAAAAAAATTCATCTAATTTCTTCTTTTATATTAAATACCTTTAATATGGAGATTTATTATTTGCAAATTATTTCTAGTAGAGAATATGCAAACCTCACTTCCTGTATTCTTCTTCCAATATATATTGTTCTATTTACTCCCTAATATGTTCTATTGTATTACGTGTAGACTGAACGTGATTTAAAAGCCCCTTGCACAGAGGCTCAGAGTTTATTGTGCCCCCATTAATGTTTATTACATTATGAACCCCAGAATGCTGTCGTATTCAGTTAAGACCTGGAAATGGTGGTTGTGTGTATGCGAGTTCCATCGGCCTCCCTCCACCTACTGCGAAAGGGATGGACTATCTAATAATGGCTACTGATAATTAGTGAGCGGAAAACAAGCGATCCCTCATTAATGCAGTTGCATCGGAAAATTGAATTTCCTTGTGTTTGTATTTTGACCGAAAAGATTTTAACTAAATTTTAAATTTGGGATGGGTCATTTTGAAGGGGGAAAATTGAAAAAAGAGGCAAAGGGTTAACTGTATTAAGTTAGTTGGGGGTTCAAAGGGAAAATGGAAAGTCAGTTTGCTGCTGTGAAGATTATTTAGGATTGTAGTTTAAAAATTGTATTATCTAGTCTAGAACTATTTCAGAAACAAAAAATAATAATAAGTAGATCTTGATTTGATCTACTTTATTTTGAGTTTGATTTATTTATCTGTTTGTTCATTTATCTTTGTGTTATTAGCAATAATTACAAACATATAGCTCTGGAGAAATACCAACATAATGGCTGAAGTCTGAGTTTACTGTACTTCCAACAAAACCTAGAAGCCAAAAAATACGAAAAATACCATATGCTAAGTGTCATCCGCCATCTTATAAAATTGTTCTTAAAGATAATCCTTAGGAAAATTTACAAACTCTGTGAAAGTCAAATTTCCCCAAACCAGATTGGGTTGATAAATGCTGTTGGTACGAGAGAGGCTTAGTTATCAATACAAGTCTTTTATTCCAGAGATGGAGAGACGACAATTGCAACGTAAACGCATGTTTGGTTGATTACAAGAAAGCGTTTGATCAAGTACAGCACGCCAAGATGATGAAACCATGAAGAAAAGCAGAAATTAACTAACAACCAAGATCTGAAAAAAATTAGAATCCTTTTCTGGAATCAGGTCGCAAAGAGCTGAAGCACACCGAATATGTAAAAATCATGCGTGGAGTGAGGCAAGGCTGTATTTTGTCTCCTGTAATCTTCAATTCCTACTCGGAAAGAGTATTTATCGAAGCTTTGCACGACACTGAAAAAGGCATTCTATAAACGATACCATAGTATTTGCGGTCGGCCTAGAAGACCTACAAGTCCTTAGGAACTACAAGTCCTTATGTCCAGTCAACAATATGGCCTCAATATAAACGTAAAGAAGACAAAGCACGTGATAATTAGCAAGAAAAAGATATCAAAAGGTCAACTCTAAGGGTAAAAACAGATCAAGTGGGTCGAGGTGGAGGTGTAGGTCGCGGTGGATGCTACTAGTTAAGTCGCGGTCGATGTCGACAGCACATAGCAAGGAGGTCACCTGCGCTGTCAGTCGAGCTAGAACCACCATCAAGTGAAGTAGTTTAATGAAATTTGAATGTCAAAAAGACTGTGCTTTTGCGATGTTGTGTCAGTCAAGTGATGATAGTGATGAAATGTCAGCTGTAAATAATCATACCCTCCTTCATATTTCAAAAATTTACTGTATTTAATTACTTTAGAAATTCATAAATAAACTGAATACAAAAAAGGGATTATATAAAAAGTATCAACTCAGATAGCGCAGGTAATGACAACTTGGCTTCGAACGGACTAATCACAGGGAAGCATCCATGTAGGCCGCGCAATAGACATCCATGTAAAACAAACTCGTTTTATTTTCAAAAGCATCGATGTAAACCTCCTGAATGGCATCGCGCTAAACCTCCACCGCTACTTACCTGCTCTGTTCGCTTCCATTCATTACATTGTGTTTGTTTTACATGGATGTCGACATCGACCGCGACCAACACCTCCACCGCCACCCACTTGTTCTGTTCTTACCCTAAGGCAACCAAACCCCAGTAGAAAGAGTGACGGACTACATTTACCTCGGCACCATGATAACTGAAGAATGAACAACCAGGAGTTAAGAGCGCGCAGATCCACTTTCAATTATTGGACGGGAGCCTTCTTCAAGAACCACTACCCCTCCCTTGGTATAAAACTAAGAATGCTGCGATTGCTGCTGCGTCTTGTCTGTCCTCTTTTATGATATTGAATCATGGATTTTGAATAAAGATATGTGCAGAAGATTGGAAGCATTTTAGATGTGGCTCTAAATGATGCCAGATATGCTCTCCTAGAAGCCTTCCTGCAAGGAGAACTATTTGGAAAACGGAGTCCAGGAAGAAGTAGAACATCCTGGTTAAATAATCTCAGAACCTGGTTCAATACAACATCTGTGTAGCTTTTCCGCGCTGCTGCATAAAGATAAAGATTGGGTGAGATAATGGCCATCATCATCATTCATCACGGATAGGCACATCAAGACGAAGAACGCCAAATTTCAAAGATTATTGGTTGGAATTGGATTATTTAGACATTAACATTTAGACATTGGATTATTAACATTTAGACATTACAGATGCTTTACTTGGACATATGAAGATATCGAAGAGGTACCAGCAAAGAGAACAAACAAACAACCAGCCATAGGCATGTCCCGCAAGACACCTTGTAAAAGAAATACTTTGGACAAAACACAAATTCTCGGTAATCCATAATTAAATCGATTTTGGCACATACCGGTAAACCGATAAGTATAATGAGAATAAAATAAGAAAATCTACGGTTTCGTTTTGATTTAAATCTGCCTCCCTCCATCCTCCGATAGTACTATTTCTAGGTCTACCTGTTGTCAAGGAGGGTCTGAGGAAGACAAATTTACACCAACACGAAACACGTCCGTAATTTCTCGATATAAATTAAAACTATATCGCAGTATGGTTAGAACGCCCTCTAACGGGGAATAAGTGAAATGAATTTCGACTCGATTCAAGTTCTCTGTTTAACCCAGGTATGACAATACCAAAAGGCACCGCTAGGAAAATATTCCAAAGTAAGTTGTCAATCGAAGTAGCACAGACAACGACAATAAATATCGTCTCCATACCACCATATTTATTTTAAATTAAGATGAGAGAATTTTAAATAATTCACAACTCATCTGCTCAGCGTGGTAAAAGCTCCAACATGATTCCTTAATACTTAAACAAAAGAGTAAATGAATTAAAAATGTATAAACATTCTCAATTTCATTGCAACACGAAAATGCAGCAGCTGCATAATACTATGGTCAAATCTGAGAGTGCAGGAAGAGTCTATACCGGTTTCGGGGGTTGTTTCCCCCTCATCAGTAGTCCCATATCCTCTTCTCTCAGATTCTTCCACGTACCACACTTCAGGCCTTTCCGAATTGTAAAGGAAGAAATGTCACGGATGAACTAGGGCCATCTACCGAAAAACAAAGTAAGTTATCAATCGAAGTAGCACAGAAAACGACAATAAATATCGTCTCCATACCACCAGATTGACAACAGGAGGAATACTTTCTTTGGTTACACCTCCTGAGATTTTCAAAATTTATAAATCATGCAGGATGCCGAGGAAATTAAGATGAGAGAATTTTAAATATTTCACAACTCATCTGCTCAGCGTGGTAAAAGCTCCAACAAGAAAGATTCCTTAATACTCAAACAAAAGAGTAAATGAATTAAAAATGTATAAACATTCTCAATTTCTTTGCAACACGAAAATGCAGCAGCTCCATAATACTATGGTCAAATCTGAGAGTGCAGGAAGAGTCTATACCGGTTTCGGGGGTTGTTTTCCTCTCATCAGTAGTCCCATATCCTCTTCTCTCAGATTCTTCCACGTACCACACTTCAGGCCTTTCCGAATTGCAAAGAAAGAAATGTCACGTATTATGCAGCTGCTGCATTTTCGTGTTGCAAAGAAATTGAGAATGTTTATACATTTTTGAAAATATTCCAATTTGCGGTTCAGAGAACCTGTATGAAACGAATCTGTGTACTCTAATACAGAGTATGGCATTAGTAAAATAAGAAAATCTACGGTTTCGTTTTGATTTAAATCTGTCTCCCTCCGTCCTCCGATAGTACTATTTACGGTATTATTATAATGAGAATCGTACAGAATATCAGCAATAAATCTATATATAAATAAATCATTCGCGCAGTTTCCACGACGATCATAAAACTTATTTCACTCTCAGCATCGACATCGACAATACAAAAAAACGTCAAATAATTGTCAAAGTGTGGACACGAATTTTTATTCTCCGCATTTTAATAGTTTGATTTTAACGATACAAACGAGCAGTTCTCGGTGTATTGTGTGTTATTGTGTTAATTAGTGTTCCTTTTGTTAATTTTCTTTATTGTTTATAATAGGTAGGTTAGGTAAGTAATTAAAAAAATATATAATGGATGAGACCTCGGGTGGCACTTCGCCACCCGAAAATAAGGATGCAGAGGAGGATAGGTATGTAAATAATTTTATAGATTTAAATAATAGATATAGAACTGAGGATAAAGGTCCATATTTTGTATATATTGAGAGTACTGATAAGCATTTGGGAAGAATTTTCCCAATCCGGATTGGTCACGTTTTGTTGACTGACAATTATATAAAATCCGATGTCCTTGATATCAAATCGGTTGGTCTTAATCGCGTTAAAGTTATTTTTAAGTCGTATGAAAAAGCTAATTATCTAGTTGATAATAAAATTATGTCAAATAATAACTTAGTAGCGTATATACCCAAATTTTTTACACACAAGAAGGGTGTGTTGAGGAATATTGACACATACTTTTCTGAGGAATATTTAAAAAATGCCATAATATCTAATAAAGAGGTGGTTCAAGTTCAACGCATGAAACGAAAGGTAACAGATAAAGACGGTAATATTTCATATGTAAACAGACAAATGGTTATTGTGCAATTTGTAGGAAATGAACTTCCTCAAAATATACAAATTAATTTATGCAATTTCTCTGTAGAACCATATATATTCCCCGTTGTTCAATGTTTTAATTGCTTGCGATATGGACATTCTGCCAAGCAATGTAAAACCAAATCTTCTCACTGTCGAAACTGTTCTAGCCTAAATCATACGTCAGACTCTTCTTGCGAAAAATTCTGCATTTATTGCCAAAATAATGAACACTGCTCTACATCCAGAGATTGTCCAGTATATAAGAAACAAAAAAATATCAAACAACTCATGGCCAGGGAAAATATTACATTTAAAGAAGCTGAAAGAGTGCATGATAATCCATCTTATGCCAAGATTTCTACAAATAATAGATTTTCAGTTCTTAATAATTCCACTAATTTTCCCTCTCTGCCACTCCCTAGTTCGTCCCAAACTCCAAATTCTAGCTTTTTGCTACGTAAACCCAATGTTCGAAATACTTCACCCAAAAGACAAGTGAAAAAACGTAAACCATCTGCTCCGGAGTCTCCACCTAATTCTCAGTCTCTGACTACTTCTTCCCATTTTCAAACAAAAAAAACCAAATCTTCACATAATCCCATCATACCAAATCCTCACAGAGATGACTTTATCCAATATAAGGAAAAACTAACAAGTCAGATAATAACCGTAGTTAATTCAGATTCATCCGCAACAAATTACAATTTAGAAGAAAATATTAGAAATATGATCTCCTCTATATTAAGTTCTTCAAATCTAATTCCAGAAATGGATATTGAATCTTGTTCTGATGATTCAATCCACTAATAAGATAAGTACACTCAATAGTAAAAACATTAAAGTTATCCAATGGAATATTCGTTCTTTCTCTAAAAACCATCCAAGTTTATTAAATTTTTTACACAATAATCCTGTAGATATTATAGCTTTATCAGAAACCTTTAAAAAACCAAACCATTCTTTTAAACTTAAAGGGTATAAGATTATCCGACAGGATCGTGCAAATGGCTTTGGCGGTGTTGCCATTGCAGTTCGCCAAGACATTAAATTTATCAATTTTCCTATTACTTTTGCATATAAAAAAGATTTAGAACTTTGCGCAGTTAAATTTCCGTCCTTAAATATCATACTAGTATCGGTGTATAAACCACCTAAATTAAATGTTTCTAAATCAGATTGGTCAAATATCTTTCGGCAATTTAATTCTCCTGTTATTTTCTGTGGCGATTTTAACAGCCATCATACACTTTGGGGATCTCATATTAATAAAGCTTGTGGTAATCAATTAGTAGAAGCCTTAGATGATAATAACTATGTTGTTCTCAATAATGGTAAACCAACTAGAATTTCTCGTCCAGAAGAGCTACCTTCGGCGGTAGACATTACATTTTGCTCTGCTAGTTTGGCTAGTGATTGTTGTGTATGGGATGTCGTACCAGATGCGTTAGGTTCAGATCATTGTTTAATCAAATTTGAAATTATTAGGGATAGAGTTATAATAAATAAAAATCCAGCATCTAAATGGAATGATAAATTAGCTGATTGGTCTGCATACTCCACTATACTGGAAAATTCGTTAATTAGTACAAACCAAAATCTAAACTCCAATCTACTAAGCTTCTCTATTTTTATGGAAAAGGTCTCAGAAGCAGCATCCGCAACTATTCCCCTAAAAAGAGCAAGACAACAAGTAACTCAACGTCCAATATGGTGGGATACCGAATGCTATGATATGTTTCGTCGCAGAAAAGAAGCCCTGAACCAGTATAAACGTGTCTCAAACTATACAAACTATTGTCAATACCAAAATGTAGCTAGTCAAACTAAATTACTATTTTCTAAAAAAGCTCGAGACAGCTGGATATCTTTCATAAGCAGTATTAATAAAAACACGCACCCTACTAAAATTTGGCAATTTATAAAAAAAATATCAAACAAAGACTCAACGGGATCGGGCAGTATATCAGCTGATATGGTGGACGATTTTTTTGAGTTTTTTATTCCCAAATTTGCATCAAATAAAATTGACTTCAGTAAATTCAATAGTAATGTAGCATGCAATGAATCATTTTATATGCCTATCAGTTTGGAGGAATTACGATTAGCAATCAAACAATCTAAAAGTACAGCACCGGGTTTTGATAGCATTACATATAAAATGATTGAATACTTGCCTGCAATTGCTAAAGACATTCTTTTAAATATTTTTAATAGTTGGTGGTTGCAAGGTTTATATGACCAAAGTTTAAAAAAAACTGTAATTTGCTTACTTGCTAAACCCAACAAAAATTTAAGTCTACCTAACTCTTACAGACCCATTTCATTAATATCATGCATTACAAAAACATTTGAGAGAATTATCAAATTAAGAATGGAATTGCATTTTGAAAGTAATTGTTTATTACCTATTAATCAGTTTGGATATCGCAGAGGCAAAGGCACCTCTGAAGCATTAGCTCACTTAGTTTCCGACATTCAGAATGCACTTTCCGTTAATCTTATAACGGCATGCTTGTTTTTAGATATTAAAGGGGCTTATGATACTCTGGATATTGATATTCTAACTGTACAGCTCATAAAATACGGTCTAAATTATAAATTCGCACAAAGAATCACAGATTTGTATAGGGACAGAGAAGTTTTCATTCGAGATTCAGAAAATCACATTTACGGCCCTCGATTATTATCAGTCGGAATTCCGCAAGGTTCAGTCCTAAGTCCAGTACTTTTTAATATCTATACTGCAGAATTGCATGACATGTTAAATGAAACAAATAATACAATTAAAATCATTCAGTATGCAGACGATTTCTGTATATACAGCAGCCGTAAATCATATAATGAGTGTTTATGCGATTTGGAACTGATAATGCAATGTGTAAAAAGATGGTCTATGGCTTTTAATTTCACGTTATCCCCTGAGAAATCTAGCATCACCTTTTTCACTAGACATAGGTTAAGTTCCCCTACCAGTATAAATTTAAGTAATGTTGATATTAATGTATCCTCTCACCATAAGTATCTGGGCGTGGTTTTGGACAAAAAACTAACCTGGACACTCCATGTGAATCACATTATCAACAAATGCGAAAAAGGTTTAAACATGCTTCGTTGCATATGTAAAGCTAGATGGGGTGCCGACCCAAAGATAGCATTAATGTTCTATAAATCGTATATTCGGTCAATCATTGATTATGGATGCTTTTTATATGGTTCATCGTCAAAATCTAATTTATCAAAAATCGATCATATTCAGTATAAGGCAATACGTATATGTATTAGTGCGTTTAAGTCAACGCCATGTGCTGCAATTCTAGCAGAAGCGCAGGAACCTCCTCTAAACCTTAGAAGAGAATTCTTGTCTAATAAGTTTCTATTAAAGACCAGGACTTTAGACTCACATAAATTATTAAGTAAAATTAACAGTCTCACTGAATATAACTTAACAAATTCTTATTGGAGAATTAAAACTTCTCCCCCTCTTACAGATGCTTATCTAGAAACTAACAACTTTAGCATTAACACTAAACAAATATTACCCATATATAACCTTTCTATTGAGGAAATCGCAATCTTTCCAAAGATCATAAAACCTACATACAGAAACTTACCATGCCAAAACAATAAAATTGTAAAATTAATCTTATCTGAATTTTCTAATTATAAATACATCTATACAGATGGTTCAAAAACATGTAATAGTGTAGGTAGCGCTTATTATGTTTCTAATATAAAAAGTGGTAATTCTTTTAGACTACCTAAATGTACATCTATCTTCACTGCCGAACTTTATGCTATTGAAAGAGCCCTAACTTACGCGGTTGAACAGAACTTTGGAGACACGGTTATACTATCAGATTCTTTATCTGCTCTTGAGGCAATATCGCAACCAATAACCAAAAAACACAACAATGAGTTGTTATGCCATATTAGAAAGACAATCGCTCGATTTAAAAATAATAGCAGTGACTTGGTCTTTATCTGGGTAAAAGGACATGCCGGAATCAAAGAAAATGAGATAGTGGATGAAATGGCAAAGAATTCAGCAACTTTAAATGAAATAGTAGATTTAACAATCTCCAGCGATTACATTCCCGAATTGCATAAAAAATTAAGAAAAAAATGGGAAACTATTTGGCTTAAGTTTGTACAAACTTCGAGGAATCCATACACTAACATACACCCACAACTTCCGCAAAATATCCCACATATATTTGATTATCACGTTACTCGATTTTATTCCACATCCCTAAGTCGCTTAAGATTAAACCATGGCAATTTTCCTGCACATTTAACTAAAATAGGAATGCGTATCAACTCTCTCTGTTCATGTGATAACTACTCTACTGCAGATTTAAATCATATAATCTTTAATTGTGAACTTAATAAAAACCATACGAAAGCACTAATTGCTAGACTTCAGGAGCGGAATGTAAGTTTACCGCTGAATATTTCACATCTACTAAGCTTCAATACCAAAACTATTAATGATATTATCATACAATTTCTTAAAGATTCTAAAATAAAAATTTAATATGACATCTTCAATCTTCAACTTTCAAATATCTGTGGCAAAAAGTTTATCTAATGCCATCCCCTCTTTGTGAACACACACACACATCGACAATAAACCGACAAAACTAATGAAATATTAGTTACAGGAAACAGGCTAAAAATAACTATGATTTTTCTTTTAAGCTTCCCTCGTGGTTATTGCTTTCAGTAAATGAAATGAACGTGTTTCCCCCGGAGAGATATAGAGAAAGAGACGGAGGAGGAAAGCAGGGAGTAAAATTCATGAAAATTATTTTACCGGCGAGTTGATATCTCGAATTCCTCCTCCTATTTCCGGAGCTTGCTCGCGCCGTGCTGGCCTAAAAATAATCGAATGATTTTCCGTGAAAGCACCTTGATTATATACATCCCCGAATCAGGGACGGCATTATCATTATTTAGCTGCGTTGCACGTGATGGTCTCGTTGCGTTGCTCGATTTACCTTTACCGCCAATTTATTTGTAAAGGTCTTTTAGCCCATACTGTTTAATTTTAAATGGCCAAAAATAAAGACAAGGATCCAAAAGTTTGGATCAGATTAGATTGGGGAGGAAATTAATAAGACTACACTGTAATAAAATGTTTTAAAATTGCTGGGAAGCTTTTTATTTGTATTGAACATAAGTCCGAGTCTCTTCACCGGTTCTTTGAGCTTCTTCACGCCATGGGGAAAAATTACTTTCACGCACGCCGTAAGTAGTAGTAATGACAGAATAGTAATGACTAAAGACAAAGAATGTTTGGTCTGTACTTTTGTATGGTACAGAAGTGTAGATATTAAAAGTATCGACCATGAACAGAATTGAAGCATTGGAAATGTAGATTCATAGACGGGTGCTCAATATACCTGGGACAAAAAGGAAAACTAATGAAGAAGTACTAAGGAGGGTCAACAAAGATGCAGAACTGCTAAACATCGGAAAATGTTTTATCTGGTGCATATAGTGAGGGGAAGTCTATACTAGGAGTTTTGATGTTTTTATGTAGATGTTGGCTTCATCATGGTATCTATGGTATTGGATTGTAGCTTGCTACCTATGTTGTGCACAACGTGGTATAGATGTCTCACTAAAAAGTGGGACAAAACGAATTCAAATATAAAACAAAACCCAAGACACCACTTTAAATAGACGAAAGACATAAAAAAGGGATTCCCATTCTTTATATCTTGAACTGGGAGGTGGGGTCCATCCGTAGCTACAGTGATTTCTCTTATCTTTGTTATTTTCAGGGCCTCTTCAATATGTTGGTAGAATGTTTCTACTTGTATCAGTAATCCCCATATTGATACCGGCAATAATTCCCTAAAATCCTTCAAGGGTATTACAGAACGTACATTTATCTCTAAAATTTAAAGTAAGTCTAACGGTCAAATCCATCAATTATTTAAAGTAAGTGTTCTAAAATCTAAAAAAGTGTTCTATTATCCACGATATTAGTGACACTCAATATGGGTTCCGCAATGGTATGGGTACCAGAAAGGCATTATTCTCCTTCAACGTGCTGACACAGAGATGTTTGGATGTTAACCATCCTCTTTACGTCTGTTTTATAGACTACAATAAAGCGTTTGATAAAGTAAAACATGATCGACTCATGGAAATCCTAAAAAATAAAAACCTAGTTGAAACAGATTTAAGACTAATATCACACCTCTATTACAATCAGCAAGCAATAGTAAGAATTGAAAAGGAAACATCTGAAGAAATGGAAATAAAGAGAGGAGTCAGGAAAGGCTGCATACTATCACCTCTATTATTTAACGCTTATTCTGAAGAGGTAACGCGAGAAACTCTGGAAGATGAAACAGTCGGCATAACAGTAAGTGGAGTCTTAGTTAACAACATCAAATATGCAGATGATACAGTAATAATAGCCGATAGTTCATAAGACCTGCAAAGACTCATGAGTAAAATAGTAAGGTGTAGTAGGGAGTACGGACTCTCTCTCAATATCAAAAAGACAAGTTTATGAAAATTAGTACCATTTTATGGTATTAACCATATTACCAACGAAATCTTGATAGTAGAGGGCCAGCAGATGGAAAGAGTAAAAGAGTACACTTACCTAGGAACACTTATAACAGAAAATAATGACTACACTACAGAAATAAAAGTCAGAATCGAAAAAGCACGTTCTAATTTTATAAAAATAAAAAAGGTCCTATGTAGCAAAGATTTAACATTAGCTCTTAAAGTACGCCTAACAAAATGTTACGTCGATCGATAACTATAATGTTGTATTCAACGTGTGCTCCGAATATTTTTAATATTAACAAAGTTTAAAATAAGTTATAAATTGTGAATCTCAGTGATATATTGAAATAAACTGTAAGTGTACAAACTCTTTATATAATCTCCAGTTAAATTAGCATTAAAGTCAGCAAATTGCAATTAATTGTTATTGTTGTCAATAAACAAATCCAGTTTTACCAGCAAAATAACCGCTTTTAGTAAAGACCGATACACCTGTTTTAGCAGGTGTACAGGGTCGGACTTACTTTTCACTTAACGTTTATCGAAATGGATTCAAACATGGAATCACACAACAGTTCTACAATACAGGACCATCAAAGTCAAATAAACGCATCACAGTCATACTCTTTGGCAGCGTCGAGAGTGCAATTTCCTTTAAAGTCCCAAGCAATTGTCTTTAGTGCCTTAGAAAACACCAAACTTCAAGACTACCTTCTCCCACTTGGAAATGTAATTCAACCGAAAAATATAATCTTCTCTTCTAGATTATCTAATAATCGCATATGTATGTATTTATCCAATAAACAAATAGTGGATGATTTTATGAATAATCATGGTCAAATAGAAATACAAGGTGAAATTGTCAGAGCAAGAAGGTTAGTTACACCAGCGGAACGACTTGTACTCTCCGGCGTATGTCCTTCAATACCGCACGACTTGCTAATCAATGAGTTACAAAAAATCGGCATAGTTCCTGTCTCCCCCATGACATTTCTCAAAATTAGTGCTTCTATGCCTGAGTACAATCACATCCTTAGTTTTCGAAGACAAATCTATATCAGTCCTCACAGTCTAACACTACCAGAGTCATTTACTCTTGTTTTTGACAACACGATATATAGAATATTCATTTCTCAAGACAGTTTAGTTTGCTTTAGATGCAAGAAGCCAGGTCACATTGCATCACAGTGCTCCGAACCACTAGCTCAACTAAACCACAACCAAAACAATGAAGCGTCGGTATCCAGCGCAACAAATATATCTTTGCAAGCACCCAATGATACAAACCCTTCTCAGTGTGAAAAAATGTCTATTTCTAATGTCCCGGAGATACCGAGCCAAGTAGATGCATTAAATAAGGACAGTCACATAAATAATCAACCAAAACGTAACTTTGATGAAATTATTTCACCTGAAGCAGATCCATCTTCAAAAGAATATAACATTTTTCCACCACCTAAAGTCCAAGCAAAATTTAAAAAATCTAAAATTAGTTCAGCAAGCACTTCTGAATGCTCATTTTCTCTCTTACTTGACCCTGCTAAAAACTTCATAGAAAATCCCCCTCTACCTTTCCCTCTAAACTTTGATCAACTTAACGCGCTCCTAACGAATATCACTGGATCAACAGATCCTATAACCACAATTCAAGAATATACCACAGACCTATCAGCTTTGTCCCATATGCTCAGCCGAGTTTACCCCCATTTAAAGGAAAGATCCATAAAACGAAAATTTACGTCCATAAAGAAAAAAATCAATAGTTATCTTGGCAGTGAGGCATCGGACTGGGAAAGTGACACATCTCAATTAAGCCAACATTAATATTCAAGTTTCTACTTCAAAATAATATTCATGGATTTTGTTCATCGCCTTGCTATGCTCCTACATCTTTCTATGAATTCCAGCATCTATACTGCAGAGCTCTTTGGTTTGTTTAAAGCCATCAAACATATATATATATATTAAAAACCTCTCTTGTTGTCCAGTCCTTTCCGACTCTCTTAACACAGTCAAAGTTATGCAAAATATATACCATAAACACCCCAATGAGAAAAGAACCAAGGCCGAACTAATGGAAGCTCAAGAAAGTTTCAGAAGAATCCACTTCCTGTGGATACCATCCCACATAGGCATAGCAGGAAATATGAACAAGCAGATACTAGTGCGCGTAACGCTATCACTAATGATGCATCAGAAAGAGAGTGTTGCTAGCGATCTAAAAGTACATTTCAAAAATAAAGTGTTAGTGCGTGGAATCCAATTATTGTTCCAAAGGTTTAATTGTCTACAAATTGTAATTCATTTTTACCAATTTTCGATTTAATATTGTTACAAATGTTACAGAAATGTCGCTAATAACCTTCGGGTGGATGCGACTTTGTCTAAAAAAAAAAAAAATGTTACTACATGTGTCTACAGTGTACTATATTATGGAGTGGAATCATGTACGTTAATTTAAGAGACAATGAGACGACTTAACGCCTTTGAAATGTGGACCTATAGAAGAATTATGAGGGTTTCCTGGGTATATAGAGTTACGAACAATGAAATACTGAGAAGAATAGGTAAAGAGAAGGAAGTTGAACCTACAATTAAAGAAAGAAAGCTACAGTATCTCGGACATGTGACGCGGGGCGAGAAGTATGGCATCCTACGACTCATAATGCAAGGAAAGATAGATGGCAAACGAAGCATCGGAAGAAGACGAAATTCATGGCTGAAGAACCTGAGAGAATGGTTTGGATGTAGCTCAAAACAACTATTTAGAGCTACTGCCTCAAAAATTAAAATAGCTATGATGATTGCCAACCTCCGTAGCGGAGATGGCACCTGAAGAAGAAGAAGTTCTAAAATCAAAATATTTGTTTGAGTTACGTCAACATTTAACCAATCATCCCTTTCAGTTGATTCCTTTTATTCGAAAACCTCAGTTCCGGATCTGCTCGAATGAGTGCGGCAATCAATTCAATAACACTTCCCACTTCAGCTCAAACACAAATTAGGAAATAAACTCACACTAGGACGAAATATTTTCATTCCGATTGCTAAAGGCTGCCACAATATCGATTTGGGGGAAGTGGCTACATGATGAGTATATTAACAAAAATAAGCTTGTGAATAACGAGTCATTTAAAGCTATATCTAATGATTGTTTTGATCTGTTTAATTCGTTAGTAGCATTACAGTTTTTTTGGAAAATAGTATAGGTAACCTTTTTTTAAACGCTTTTCTTTGGTTCAATAGTTTGCGTCAAATCTTTCGACGTTAATTTGACTGCCTTTTCTTCAATGCAAATGAATGAAAATTTGCAGACATATGCATTCGCGGGAACAATACACGAATAGTCAATAATTTTTTTTATGTTTATTAATTGTTTAAATAAAAAAAAATTGTTTAAATAATAAAAAAAACGATTTTAATGGAATAGTCTTAAATTCTCTTGTTTTTTACAACGTAGAAACTTGAAACTTTTACGGATTGTAGCTAATGATATGAGCTATACATAATTTCACTTTTTACGTTAATTGTTTACGTTGTGCTTTATAAATAAACAATACAGATTCAAATTTTGAACGCTCATATATTTGTTTATATAAAAATCGGCGCTTATTAGCGTTAAAAAAAACTCGAATTCAAAAAATTCCTGTTTTTATCGTAGTCTTATGCCGGATTTATACTCAGCTATTCCCACTGCTGCTGCCGCTGACGGAAATATTGCCCGAAATACGATATCGATGCGAGTGAGGTGTTTACATCAGTTCCTCGCCGTTCCTCGCCAATGCCTTCACAACTCATTACCGAATGACTCACAAGAAAGGAATGTGATGACAGCATCGTCTTGCTCCCTTACTCACTTGACGCTTTGCCGGCGGCAAGTGAGAGAGAGAGTAGTTGAATGTGAATACCCACTCGTCCTCGCGCTGCCTCCCTTTGACTTCCGCCACAGAAAACCGACTCTTGGGGTATGTAGGTGCAATAGCAATAGCATGACGAGCAGCCATGGTACAAAGACGTCAGGTACGATAGCCGGAATATCCGAAATTCGGAAGAGTTCGCGCATGACGTCACAATGAGAGTGATTTTAAATATTCCCCATTTAAAACATTAGCGCTTGGAGCACAATTAGTCTTAAATTGGTCATAAAAAGTCATTTTAATAGATTAATATAATTTCTGTTTAACTATTTAGGATTTACTGAAATGTAGGTGTTTTATTATTTTGATTTAAAAAATTAATTAACAATACAATGAACAAAAATAAATTTCTAAAATAAATTTGTGATGTATATTCAAATTTTTTTTTGTATTCGTCGCTTTTTAAATAAATTTTACGAGCTTGTCTTTGTTTGGCTTGTCTTATTTGGGACCAGTGTTAAGGAGGGGATCGAGCCATGGGCGTACATATAAAAATTTGTAGGGGGGCTAGACTTGAAAATGTTGCACATTACATTTTGTATACTTTGGATGACAATATATAGTTTAAAGCACCCGAAAAGCCATGGGGGCCACGCCCTCCCCACCCATATGTATGGGCGCTTATGCATCGAGCCTTCATTTAGTTGCACGTAAACAGATGAAAATAATTGATTATTAATGGTGTGAAACAAAATCACAAAACAAATAAAACACTAAGTTACAATTTTCTTTAATTTTCTCTTATTTCTCATGTTTTCTTTAAGTGTTAAGTTTAATTTCTTAATCCTAAAATACATGCGCGACCGAAAAAACAGGAGTTTGATTTTGTAATCACATTAAATCTTTTCAGACAAATCAAATCTTTGCAAATAATTTTTCCAGACCCATTAAAATTATTAAAAATAGTATCCAGTTGATGCAATTTTACCACCAATTCTTCTGGAGGTTTCTTTAGGCGTTTAGGCCCCCTTCGGAGACTTGGTCAATCCACGTGTAAGTGGAAGATATTTAATTGCTCTATTTTTACCTGTAGCGATTTAAACGAAAAACTGCCATTTTTGACCCTTATTTGTTAATAACTAAATTTCCCGTCTGAACTGTGACGGACATTTTTGTATTTATAATGTATTAGGTATGTATATAGTACCCAAAAAACCCATTTGCAACCTGGCTGCTCAAGTGTCCCGACAAAAATCTTATTTCTCTGGACTAAAATGGCAGTAAGTACATACATGTGGCAGTATCTACATAGGTACCTTTTTTATTGCCCAATGCCCAGCCGGGGTTGAGTCACTGTAAGATGATATTTATTTTTTATCTAATAACGTCCAGTCGGAACTATTGATAACTGATATGTATTTATGTGAGAATTTTGTTTTGCGATAGGGCAAAATTTGATGAATAAATAATTATTAGGAAGATACAGTTTTATGCATTCTCTGAAGAGCCTCTAACAAGAGGTGAAATCGTCGATAAGAGTGCTGGTTGCGCTCTCTAATCTAAGTGAAAATTAAGACATTTTTGGCTTCGCATTGCAGCTGAATAAAAATGGTAAACATTTTTATTAAATAATTATTACTTTGGTCTTCAATATAAAACACTTACCACAGCAATTTTGAAATTTGAACTACAGTAAAACCTGTGTTAACGGCCACCTGCCAACATCGGCCACCTGTCTTAACGGCCAGTTTAAAAATTTCCCAAACCAATTATATGTAGACTACAAAAACTGGCAATAGCGGCCACCTTTCTATATCAGCCAATAGTTCTTTCATTTTTAGTGGCCGTTACTGACAGGTTTTACTGTATTTGGCATAGGAAAAATATTGACTAGGTATATACCGACATATGTAGCGTAAATTGTAATTAAGAACATTGGATATAATTTATATAGTATACCAAATCATCAATATTATACATAAATTATATAGTTCTCCATCTTTAAATTTCAATCATTTCTGTAAAATTGAATAATTTGTCGACCGAATGAAATTTCAAAAGTAATTTGTACATTATTTATTTATTAACGGCATCCATTTACAAAAGTTTTAAGAAAGCTGTACTTTATAAACAATAAATTTTAAACTATCAAACATCTCAGAATAATAAACTACAACAAACTTATTTTAAGATACCCTTGAGTTGTTTTTTAAATAAACTTATTTTGGAGACAATACATTAAGGGGTAAATAATAATTCTTTCATACTAACAAGCCTACTAATAAACTTAAATCTCACAAAAATCTCCCCAAAAGCTAAAAAATCGATAAAACTTCCATATAAACGTATGTATTCCAACAGCGGCTACTCTCATTGTGACGTCGACAGAACGCGATCAGCTGATAGTCGCATGCGCAATATCGTACCTGGCGTCTTTGTACCATGACGAGCAGCAGCGCGAGTGAGCTATTTATGCCGGACTTATACTCAGCTATTGCCACTGCTGCTGCCGCTGACGGAAATATTGCCCGAAATACGATATCGATGCGAGTGAGGTGTTTACATCAGTTTCACTTATATATACCTTATCTATAATCAGTTCCTCGCCAATATCTTCACAACTCATTAACGAATGACTCACAAGAAAGGAATGTGATGACAGCATCGTCTTGCTCCCTTACTCACTTGCCGCTTTGCCGGCGGCAAGTGAGAGAGAGAGTAATTGAATGTGAATACCCACTCGTCTTTGCGCTGCCTTCCTTTGACTTCCTCCACAGAAAACCGACTCTTTGGGTATGTAGGTGCAATGGCAATAGCATGACGAGCAGCAGCGCGAGTGAGCTATTTACACATTCACGCTGCCCACTTCCCTGTCCAATTTCCTGTCCAACAGTGCTGAGTATAAATCCGGTATTACACATTCACGCTGCCCACTTCCCTGTTCAATTCCCTGCCGAACAGGGCTGAGTATAAATCCGGTATTAGAAAAACCACCGGTAGAGGCGTTTTGTGCTACAATTAACATTAGAATTCATTTTGTCGTATTAATTAATTAAACGCTTTTCTTTAGTTCAATCATTTGGGTCAAATCTTTGGACGTTAATTTGACTGCCTTTTCTTCAATGCAAGTGACTAAAAATTTGCAGACATATGCATTCGCGGGAACAATACACGAATAGTTAATAAAAAATTTTTTGATTAATAATTGTTTAAATAAAAAAACCATTTTGACGGAAAATGCTTAAATTCTCTTGTTTTTTACAATGAAGAAACTTGAAACTTTTACAGATTGTAGCTAAGTATATGAACTACATATACGTAATTTCACTTTTTTTACGTTAATTGTTTACGTTATGCTTCATAAATAAACAAAAAAGTTTTAAATTTTTTGCCGACTCCGACTACTTTTCATGTTTGTACATCATAACTATGTTTTATACATATTTTAATAAACATGATGATATATTTTAATGTTTGAAAAGTGTAAGACTAAAAAGTAAAAAATAAAAAAATATGAAAAAAAATTTTAAGAAACGCTTTTCTTTAGTAACAAGTGACTAAAATTAAAAATATAAAAAAATCAACTAAAAAGCAAAAATAAAAAAAATGAAAAAATCTAACACATTCGTTAAAGAAAAGCGTGGGGCGAAAACCTTTTATTCGATGAAGACGCGCCACGCTTTTCTTTGACGAATGTGTTAGATTTTTTCAATTTTTTCTAAATTTTCCCTAAAGCTCGCCTGTTCTCTTAGTTGATAAATGTCAAATTTATGCTCGACATGTTTGGCAATTATTTTGGTAAATAGCTTATAATAAGTAGCAGAGAAGGTTTATCGGTCTGTAGTTCTCAATTCCGTAATATCGCCTTTTTCTGTAGAAGTACCATACGTCGGCCTCATAAAGAAAAGTGCCAAAATCAGCAAAAATGAGATTTTTGCGCCATCTTATTAATATTTATGGTACGCATGCATAGCAAGACAAAAAAGTTAAAAAAGTCAATAGATGTCGCTAGAACCACAAAAAATAATTCTACCCAACACCACGGCGTTGGTTAATCACATGAAACTTGCCAAAGTCCATCATTGTCATTGAGGCTAGATGTAATTTTGGTCTCTCTCTCTCTCTCTCCTGTCGTTTCCCCATTACTGAGGATCGTGATTTCTTCCAATATTCCTAACAATGTTTCTCCATTGGTCTCTATCTTCAGCTGCTCTAAGAGCTTCGCAGAATGAGTTTCCAGCTAAATGCTTTATTTGGTCAGACCATCTAGTTGGTTAAGATAATAAAAGGTACAAATAAAATATAAACTATTTTGTTTTAACCGAACCGTATTATTACAATAATATACAAACAAAGAAATTAAGATGTTTCCTTTACAAAATATTCTAACAGACTGAAATACCAAACCGAAATAAAACCGTTCTCACATTCATAAATATGTAACTTGACAATTTCTCGCAATCCTACGTAAGAGTTTGTAATGTTTCTCCATTGGTCTCTATCTTCAGCTGCTCTAATAGCTTCGCAGAATGAGTTTCTAGCTGAATTCTTTATTTGGTCGGACCATCTAGTTGGTGATCGTCCTCTTGATCTTCTCCCCGGAACGTTTCCAGAAACAATTAATCTCTCCAAACTGTCGTCACCTCTGCGAACCACGTGACCAAAGAATTGCAGAATTCGTTGCAGACATATTGTGGACAGCCTTTTTTTAATATTGAGTTGGTTTAGAATGGAAACGTTTGTCCTATGAGCTGTCCAAGGTATGCGCAGTATTCTTCTCCAGCACCACATCTCAAAGGCATCAATTTTTGTCGCTCGCATGCGCGAAAAGTCCAAGTCTCTGCTCCGTATAGAAATATTGAGAATACAAGGGCATTCACCAGTCTCGTCTTGATATTTTGAGAGATAGATCTGTCTTTCCAAACTTTAGTTAGGCGACGCATCGCATTTTTTGCCATACCAATACGTCTCCGAACTTCTGCTTCACAGTTACCATCGTTAGTTATACTAGACCCGAGATAGACAAAGGTGTTTACTATCTGGTATTCCTGTAATATGTTAGTCAGTTGAATAGTGTCAAATCTGTCGACCACCATTATTTTGTCTTAGCTTTATTGATTTTCAGACCAACTCTATTGCTTTCGTACTCAAACTCTTCGCAGAAGATCAAACATTTCTTGCTCATTTGCTGCTATAAGTGTAGTGTCATCAGCAAATCTTAAATTAAAGATTTTCCTGCCAGCTACTGTTACTCCACCGGCCCATCCTTCTAAAACCATCCTCATGACATGTTCACCATAAATGTTAAATAAGTCAGGTGACAACACGCATCCTTGTCTAACACCTCTCTCGGTCTTGAATTGGTTTGAGAACTTCTAATCTAGTCGTACTCTCGCTATATTAGGCTGGTACAGATTTTTAATAAATGTCACCAGGTGCATTGGTGCGCCCATTCCTATTAAAATTTACCACAGATTTATCCAGCTTACACAATCAAATGCCTTTTGGTAGTCAACGAAGCATATAATCATAGGTACTTGAAATTCTCTAGACTTTTCAATGAGTTGTCTCAGGTTCAGGATTTGTTCCCTTGTACCTTTACCCTTTACAAACCCCGCTTGTTCCTGAGGTATTTGGTAATGTAAATAGGTTTTTAATCTGTTTTTCATGATATGCAACAATATTTTACTAGCATGTGTTATTAGTGACAGTGTGCGGTAGTTTTCACATCTGGTAGTAGTTCCTTTTTTGTGTAGTGGGATATAAATTGAGGTACACCAAACAGATGGCCATTTTCCTGAATTCCAAACAGCGACACAGATAGAATGGATGATATGTAATCCTTTGTCACCTAGTAACTGTAGTATTTCACATGGTATTGAATCAATGCCTGGGGATTTATTTCTCTTTAGTGATTTAATTGCATCTTTGACTTCAGCGAGTAAGACAGGTTCTCTAGGGTAGTCAGAAGGCCACTGATTTTCTGCTGATACCTCGTTATTTTTGTTGTTCTGAAGCTATTTCCTTGTGGCATTTTTATGATTAATTATTTATATGGGAAATAAGCCACAATTAAATATTATTAATCTCGTTATTTTTATATAGCTCGCCACAGTAGTTTCGCCATGTTTCCAATATTTCGTCAGTATCGGTCTTTAAATTACCTTCCTTATCTATTACAGACCACGTTTGAGGTTTAAACTCTCTGGTAAGGAGTTTGATCTTCTGGAATAAGTCCCTCGGTTCATTTCGACAGCCATGTTCCTCTATCTCTCTGCATATTTGAGAGATGTAATCAGCTTTATCTTTGCGGCACTGTTTTCTGATTTCTCTCGATTTTGGTAATTTTGGTGCTGCTGTGTTATATCTTCAAGAAAAGTATTATAAGCTAACATATCTTTAAGGAAATAGTGGAGACTGTAAACTATTATTGAAGGTAAGTTCAATTTGATCATATTATTATAGTTTTTGTGTTAATTTACATTTTGTACATTTAAGTAGCTTTATTATCCTTAAAACCCACATTCGTTTTTCTTGTGGGACTTAAGCATTTTTCACAGTTTTTAATTTTGGAGACTTTTTATGGAAATAAGAAAATCTACGGTTTCGTTTTGATTAAAATCTGTCTTCCTCCATCCCCCGATAGTACTATTTCTAGGTCTACCTGTTGTCAAGGAGGCTCTAAGGAAGACAGATTTTTACCATTCCGACCGTAGATTGTCGATATAAATTAAAATAATTTATATCACAGTATGGATAGAACGCCCTCTAACGGGGAATAAGCGAAATGAATTTCGACTCAATTCAAGCTTTCTGCTTAACCCAGGTATAAACATACCAAAAGGCACCGCCAGGAAAACATTCCACTTTGCGGTTCAGAGAGCCCATATGAAACGAGTCTTTGTACTCTATGCAGAGTATGGCATTATCAAAATAAGAAAATCTACGGTTTCGTTTTGATTAAAATCTGTCTTCCTCCATCCCCCGATAGTACTATTTCTAGGTCTACCTGTTGTCAAGGAGGCTCTAAGGAAGACAGATTTTTACCATTCCGACCGTAGATTGTCGATATAAATTAAAATAATTTATATCACAGTATGGATAGAACGCCCTCTAACGGGGAATAAGCGAAATGAATTTCGACTCAATTCAAGCTTTCTGCTTAACCCAGGTATAAACATACCAAAAGGCACCGCCAGGAAAACATTCCACTTTGCGGTTCAGAGAGCCCATATGAAACGAGTCTGTACTCTATGCAGAGTATGGCATTATCAAAATAAGAAAATCTACGGTTTCGTTTTGATTAAAATCTGTCTTCCTCCATCCCCCGATAGTACTATTTCTAGGTCTACGTGTTGTCAAGGAGGCTCTAAGGAAGACAGATTTTTACCATTCCGACCGTAGATTGTCGATATAAATTAAAATAATTTATATCACAGTATGGATAGAACGCACTCTAACGGGGAATAAGCGAAATGAATTTCGACTCAATTCAAGCTTTCTGCTTAACCCAGGTATAAACATACCAAAAGGCACAGCCAGGAAAACATTCCACTTTGCGGTTCAGAGAGCCCATATGAAACGAGTCTTTGTACTCTATGCAGAGTATGGCATTATCAAAATAAGAAAATCTACGGTTTCGTAGTAGTAATAGTACTAATAGTACTACTTAATAGTACTATCGGGGGATGGAGGAAGACAGATTTTAATCAAAACGAAACCGTAGATTTTCTTATTTTGATAATGCCATACTCTGCATAGAGTACAAAGACTCGTTTCATATGGGCTCTCTGAACCGCAAAGTGGAATGTTTTCCTGGCGGTGCCTTTTGGTATGTTTATACCTGGGTTAAGCAGAAAGCTTGAATTGAGTCGAAATTCATTTCGCTTATTCCCCGTTAGAGGGCGTTCTATCCATACTGTGATATAAATTATTTTAATTTATATCGACAATCTACGGTCGGAATGGTAAAAATCTGTCTTCCTTAGAGCCTCCTTGACAACAGGTAGACCTAGAAATAGTACTATCGGGGGATGGAGGAAGACAGATTTTAATCAAAACGAAACCATAGATTTTCTTATTTTGATAATGCCATACTCTGCATAGAGTACAAAGACTCGTTTCATATGGGCTCTCTGAACCGCAAAGTGGAATGTTTTCCTGGCGGTGCCTTTTGGTATGTTTATACCTGGGTTAAGCAGAAAGCTTGAATTGAGTCGAAATTCATTTCACTTTTTATGGAGTTACGCATATTTCTTCATGATTTTCGTTATTAAATGGAGTAACAAATATTAAAAATTGAATAACTCGAAAATGTTTCCTTATTTCAAAAATGAAAGTTGCTTTTCATTTTCCTAACCATCACTATTCTAAGTAGCTGTGTCTATGGATAAAGTTTTAAGTCCAAATCATTCTTTAAATCAGTTTTTTTCGTCTCCTGTAAAATTTGTTAATTTGGACTTAGGCACTTTTCATAGTTGATCATTTTAATCAATTAATTTTTATGTAGAAGTATGTACCAGTCTTTTGCCATGATTTTGAAAGTATGTACCATTATTTGTGATTAAAGTGTATACACATCGCAGAACCCGTATCAAACAGCCAATACCCGATCCGATGGCTGGATAATAAAACTTGGAAAAGTATCACAAAACATCGTCGTCGCATCGAATCGGAAAAAAGTTTTCCGTCTCTAACACTCCTTTTAAACTTGTTAGCTACCCAGGAACACTGAACATTGTGATTGATTATTATTCTTTAAGAAGTGTGCGACTACAGGAGCGAGCGAGTGAGTGGAGCGAGTATGTAGCCAATTCCCAAAAGAAATTTGCCGAGAGGAAATTTAAAATAGGATTAGTACATGGCAGTGGCAGAGGAAGTGAAAATCAGTTTAAAAGTTGTGCTGTGACAACGGGGCTTAGCGACGTGTACTTGTCGTCTTTGATAACGTTTTTCCGGCAATTTTTCCACATAAAAATCAAGGTAGCCACATTCCAAAGGTTACGACAATTCTCGAATTGGAAATACATCAATTTGATATTAATAATAAACTTAAAGATAAAACCCATAACTAAATTAAAATTCATGGTGACGTTTCAATTATTACTTTAATCATCGTCAGAATAATAAGTTTCTTGAGCGGATGCTTTAAAATAATTTTAAAGGAACAAACAATAATTAATGAAAACGTAAAAAATGACATTGACAATCATTGGGTTAAGTCAATAATTTCAAACACGCCATGTCTTGTTGCGTGTTTAAGGGTGGCTTCAAAAGAAATATGGATAATGCCTCCTTGATGCTGAGTTCCGTTAGAGAACTTGCATGACCAATGATTGAGAAGTCCTTACGACTAATAGGGTGGTCAGAATCAGTCATATGTTGGAATACCGCTGAATTTGGAACTGTTCTTGATCGTCTTCCTAAGTGAGGAGTGACACCTAAGTGTTCGCAACATCTGACATTAAAGTGACGTCGAGTCTTCCCGAAGTACGTAGCTGCACAGCTACTACATTTGAATTGGTATATAATGTTAGATGCGAGATCACTAGGAATCATGTCTTTCACATGGAAACGAGATCCTATCCTTTCCAAAGTCGTGAAAGTAAATCTTAATTCTATAGAGGGAAATGCTTTTTTAATTGTTCTACGGATGTTGCGTCGGATTTGTAAGCTGTGGTAACCAGTATATGGAAGTTTGATATAGATCTTTTCTTTGATTTCTTCTACTTTGCTGTTTGGTTGGAATTTGTTATTGAAAAAACGTCTGATGTATCTTTCTAAGTTCAACGAAAAACCATTTTTACTTAAGATCACCTTTATGTTTTCTAACTCTTCATGTAGGAATTGCTAGGTTGAACAGATAGTGAAAGCGCGGTGAACAAGTATATTGATTAAACTTGTTTTGTATTTGTTGGGAATGAAGCTATCTGCGTTTATATACAGGCCGGTGAAGGTTGGTTTTCTGTATATTGAAGTGGAAAAACCTGAAGGTGATCTGAAGATGTTAATTCCTAAGAAGGGCAGATTTCCATTGACTTTAATTTCACTAGTAAATTTCATATTGTGGTGTTTCTGGTTGAGATAATCTAAAAAATGTTGAATGTGATCGGTATGTTTGAAGATGAGAAAAATATCATCCACGTATCGTCTATAAAGAAGTGGCTTAAAATCATTTGGACAGTCAGCTAACCATGTTTTCTCATGGTGACATAGAAAAGTGTTCGCGAAAACTGGTCCTAAAGGAGAGCCCATTGCAACGCCATCTATTTGTCTATACACTTTTCCGTCAAAACTGAATAGGCATTCTTTGGCAGCTAATGTCAGTAGATCTTTAAATTTTAATACATATATAAATATATATAAATATATAAACCCAAATACCTGTTTACAACCTAACTGTAGAATAACGCTAGATGGCATAACAGCCCGCCTTAAAGATATAGCACTGAATTCATTAAACTATTTTAAGCCCCCACAGTCAAACATCACTAAAGAAGAATTTATTGCCTTACGTAATTTACAAAAAAAAAAAAAAAAAAAAAAAAAAAAAACATTATCAATATCCGGCCTGATAAAGGCAACGGAGTAGTCATTTTAGATCGCTTAAATTACGTAGAAAAATTAAACAACATTCTATCGGATAACACAAAATTTATTAACATACCATTTAATAACCTATTTAAATTAATGTTATCATTTGAAGACAATTTCCGGAAAAAACTTAAAAATTGCTCTTCCAAGATATTCAAAGAAACTGCTCCCACTGGTTCACAACTTGGACGTTTATACGGAGTCCCAAAAGTGCACAAAACTGGTGGCCCTCCAAGACCGATTCTCAGCTCCATCAATACTCCAAACTATCTGTTAGCTAAATATCTTGTCCCACACCTTCAAATACTGACTGAAAACGAATTCACAGTAAAAGATACATTTTCATTTGCGAAGGAAATTACCAACCAAGACAGACACAAAGATGGAATTATGGTCAGTTTCGACGTTGAAAGTCTGTTTACAAACGTTCCCTTAGATGAAACCATCAACATAATAATAAATTCACTTTTTCCAAGTTCCAATTCAAGCTTTTTAGGAATGAAACAGTCAAAATTTAAAGATCTACTGACATTAGCTGCCAAAGAATGTCTATTCAGTTTTGACGGAAAAGTGTATAGACAAATAGATGGCGTTGCAACGGGCTCTCCTTTAGGACCAGTTTTCGCGAACACTTTTCTATGTCACCATGAGAAAACATGGTTAGCTGACTGTCCAATTGATTTTAAGCCACTTCTTTATAGACGATACGTGGATGATATTTTTCTCATCTTCAAACATACCGATCGCATTCAACATTTTTTAGATTATATCAACCAGAAACACCACAATATGAAATTTACTAGTGAAATTGAAGTCAATGGAAATCTGCCCTTCTTAGGAATTAACATCTTCAGATCACCTTCAGGTTTTTCAACTTCAATATACAGAAAACCAACCTTCACCGGCCTGTATATAAACGCAGATAGCTTCATTCCCAACAAATACAAAATAAGTTTAATCAATATACTTGTTCACCGCGCTTTCACTATCTGTTCAACCTGGCAATTCCTACCTGAAGAGTTAGAAAACATAAAGGTGATCTTAAGTAAAAATGGTTTTTCGTTGAACTTCTTAGAAAGATACATCAGACGTTTTTTCAATAACAAATTCCAACCAAACAGCAAAGTAGAAGAAATCAAAGAAAAGATCTATATCAAACTTCCATATACTGGTTACCACAGCTTACAAATTCGACGCAACATCCGTAGAACAATTAAAAAAGCATTTCCCTCTATAGAATTAAGATTTGCTTTCACGACTTTGGAAAGGATAGGATCTCGTTTCCATGTGAAAGACATGATTCCTAGTGATCTCGCATCTAACATTATATACCAATTCAAATGTAGTAGCTGTGCAGCTACGTACGTCGGGAAGACTCGACGTCACTTTAATGTCAGATGTTACGAACACTTAGGTGTCACTCCTCACTTAGGAAGACGATCAAGAACAGTTCCAAATTCAGCGGTATTCCAACATATGACTGATTCTGACCACCCTATTAGTCGTAAGGACTTCTCAATCATTGGTCATGCAAGTTCTCCAACGGAACTCAGCATCAAGGAGGCATTATCCATATTTCTTTTGAAGCCACCCTTAAACACGCAACAAGACATGGCGTGTTTGAAATTATTGACTTAACCCAATGATTGTCAATGTCATTTTTTACGTTTTCATTAATTATTGTTTGTTCCTTTAAAATTATTTTAAAGCATCCGCTCAAGAAACTTATTATTCTGACGATGATTAAAGTAATAATTGAAACGTCACCATGAATTTTAATTTAGTTATGGGTTTTATCTTTAAGTTTATTATTTTTATCAAGTTTAATGGTGTGTCCTTATCTACATAAATTTGATATTAGTATAAATTGGAATATATTATTGGAATAATTGGAATATAAAATCCAATATCGAACTAGAGGATAATGAAGAAATCACATCCTGTAGTGAAAACACGTACCTGGGAGTAATCTTCGATAGAACGGGAAAAGACGATGAGGAAATAAAGAAAAAGGTAACACAAGCTAGAAGAACAATTGGCTGCCTAAATGGAATACTTTGGAGCTCCGCAATAGGAATACAGCGAAAATCCAATATCTATGAAACACTTAATAAAAGCAGCCTACTTTACAGAGCAGAAACTTGGAGAATAACCGAGAACAACAGGAAAAAGTTAGAAGCTGTAGAAATGGATGTGTTTAGAAGATCGTTAGGTATATCCCGTAGGGAAAGAGTTCGAAATGATTAAGTAAGACGACGAATTGGAATAGATGGTTACTTAACAACAGACACTGAGAGGAAACAGTTGATTTGGTATGGTCATGTTCAAAGAATGTAAGACACAAGATTGCCCAAAAAGATTATGCAGTGGGTACCACCAAACCGCAAAAAACGAGGAAGACCCAAAAAGACATGGAAAGACGGGGTAACCTAGTTGGGTCAAAGAGAGCAGCATATGTGCCTCCTGATGAGAGACTAATAAGTTTCGAAACCGGTAGAGGTGCTTGCCGCACTCTCTGGTTGAACTGGAATAATGATGCGGCTGTAGTTTCGTGTTGCAACGAAATTGAAAATGGTTATTCATTTTTGATAAATTGGAATATGTGCTGGAAAGAAACTATGTACATGATTTTTTTTAGAAATATAAAGGTACGTATCCATTACGTTAGTGCTCCGTGTGGATACGGCATGCGCTCCTCTACATATAAACCGCCACCGATTCAACCGATTGGATCGCCGAGGGTCGAGATCGCTCGGAGCGGCGCTCACCTTCGGCGATCCAATCGGTTGAATCGGTGGCGGTTTATATGTAGAGGATCGCATAATGTATCCATTGTAGCAGTTACACGAAGCACGGAGCACCAGCGTAATGGATACGTACCTTTAGAAGTATGAGAGGAGCCGAAATGGATTAGGTCCATTTTCGGGTTAGAGCTAAGTATATGTGTTCGTAATGGAGCAGAAAGATAAAGGGGAAAAATTAAAAGAGGAAGAATCTATAGAAAAGCTAAGCGAAGTGGAAATAAATTATATTAGTCCTGGTTGCTGGATAATTGTCAAGGCCATAGCCCAAAAAAATATAAGAAGAAAAAGTAAAATTGAGGTTATGTTATTAAAAGGTAAACAATTGCATGTAGTAAATACAATTAATTATTAAAATGCAGTACTGCAAGCAAAATACAATTAATTAAATTTACCTTTATATAATAATTGCATATCTATGAATTCTTATTATTATGCATATCTATTGCATCTATGCATATAATTGCATATCTATGAATTATTCTAATTCTTATTATTATTCTTATCTATGAATTGCATATCTAGCTTCATTAAATGAACAATTTGACAGACAGCCTGTGGAGTCAACGGAGACAGTAGCAGCAATGGTCACCAAAATAACAAACTAGGAAGTGGCTCAAGCGCTTCAAAAAATAAAGAAAGGAAAAGCGGTAGGACCAGATGATATTCCTGGGGAAGTATGGGGATCATTAGGAGAGACAGGAACAAGGTGGCTAGCAGGTCTATTTAATAGAATTATGGAAGTTGGACAAATGCCAGATGAACGGAGAAGCGGTATACTAGTACTTGTTTATAAAAACAAGGGAGATATACAACAATGTACAAACTACAGGGCTATAAAACTGCTTAGCCACACCATGAAAATATGGGAAAGAGTAAATTGATAGAGGGATACGTGAAGAGACCGAAATATCCGAGAATCAATTTGGCTTTATGCAGGGCAGATCAACAACAGATGCAATTTTCATTATATGGCAGTTGATGGAAAAATACAGGAGTAAAGAAACAAACGCTCATATGGTATTCATTGAGCTTGAGAAAGTATATGATAGAGTTCCTCGGGAGGATCTGTGGTGGGCACTCAATAAGAAAGGAGTCCCTGGTGAATATGTAAAGGTTGTGAGGGATATGTATGAGGGAGTAACGACTAGTGTTAGGAGAGGTGTTGGAGAGACTGATAAATTTCATGTGAAAGTAGGATTGCACCAAGGCTCGGTGCTTAGTCCGTATTTATTCTCATTAGTTTTAGACCAGATAACAGCGAAACTACAGGGTAATATTCCATGGTGCTTAATGTATGCTGATGACGTCGTGTTAGTAGGAAATAGTGAAAGAGACTTACAACAAAAACCGGAACAGTGGAGGCAACCTCTGGAGGAAAAAGGTTTAAAACTTAGTAGGACAAAGACAGAGCATTTGGAATGTTCATTTAAAGATGGAGTTACTACAAATAAAATGGTATCTTTGGATGGTGAACTGATTGTAAAAAGCAATAGTTTTAAGTACCTGGGATCAGTATTACAGAGTAATGGAGAAATAGATGGAGATGCGTGCAGTAGAATTAGGGCTGGATGGATGAAGTGGAAGGAAGCGAGTGGTGCGTTGTGTGACAGAAAAGTTCCAATGAAGCTGAAAGGAAAATTCTATAAAACAGCCATAAGACCGGCTATGATGTACGGAACTGAATGTTGGGCAGTGAAGAAGAAAGAGGAACAACGAATGCATGTGGCGGAAATGAAATGCTTAGATGGATGAGTGGAGTGACAAAGAAGGATACAATTAGAAATGAGTATATTAGGGGAAGTCTAGGTGTGGCACCAATTTATGCCAAAATGAGAGAGCATAGGTTAAGATGGTTTGGTCATGTTCAACGTCGAGACGTTAATCACCCAATACGAAGAATAGCTGAAGTGCAGATTCCTGGAAGGAGTAGGAGAGGAAGACCAAAGAAGACCTGGGGGAGACGATAAGGCAGGCATGTTGGTAAAGGGGATTGACATTGATATGATCGAAGATAGAATTGTATGGAAAAATGCAATTAGGGAAGCCGACCCCGCATAGGGATAAGGCAAAGAGAATGATGATAATGATCAATATTGTGGAGCAACATATAATTTTTTTTCTTCAATGACAGTTGGTATAAAATATACCTACGTCAATTTGACAATTTCAATAGACAATATGAATTTTATTTAAGAAAGTTGCAAGATTTCTCCGCTAATCGCATTACGATCGTTTCTCGTACTTGGAGGGGATACGATCGTTTCTCGTATCCCCTCCAAGTACTTGCACATGGCGAATACAGCCAACTGCCGGGAACTATTCCGATTACATATGTTTATTGAGTTATTTTGTTCCTGTGTTTGATCTGGATGAACACTTCAATCTATCTTTTTGTCGTATATTTGTTTTTCCGATATATCCATTTTAAAGTTAAGGTTATACAAAAAATTCTAGCATATTTTTTCGTTGAGTGATTTTTTCTTATTCTCGATCATTTGTAATCTTCGCTACATCGCAAAACATCTTGCCGTTGCCGTACCCTCCAAAAAATCGAAACCCACTCAGAACTGTGCAAATAAACTTTCTGTGTGTCGACAAACGAACGAGAAGGATGGAAATATTATGTGGTTCGTTGGATACGGATGTTTATTCCAGCGAGTGCTTTGATAAATTACATATTTCTCTTTATATTTTTCGTCAACAACTAACAAAAGTAATGGCTGGTTTCGTTTTTGATGTATCGGAAAAGTAGCAATTAAGTGTTTCGTACTTTTTCTAATTTATGATCGCTGCACTCGATGAAGTGTCTAACACAAATGTGCCTCACGTCACTCGGTAAAGACGGTGGTTGGTTCGATCGTTAACTTGGTAGTCGGTGAACTTTCTGTGAAATCAGAAACAAATTTATAATGCAGGGGCCTGATTCTAATTCATTTCGATGTCACAATTTAATTTCGACTCCGCCATGACAGTCGCAATTTATAGCGATTCTTATTCATTTCGATATTAGTTCCAACTGGGGATATTACCGTTATCATTTTGACACTGCTCAAAATTTGGGTTGGTCCCCCTGTTTATTGGATTTATTGGCTAAGCAACCACCGCAACGATTGTTGATAGTCTGGGCAAATTATCGAAAAAATGTCATTTTTGGGAAAAGTTATTTACCAGATATTTTATTGCTAAAATCGAATCTTAATATTTCATATATTAGTAATATGAAGTATGACAAGTCCGCAGAAAGTGTGGTATTTTATTTACAAACAAATTAGCTCTCCTAAATCTTTTTTTTTTCAATTAGTGCCCTGTAACTCCCTAAGATTTTTCCTAAGCGCACTACAAACATGCTAAAAGTAAGTACTATTTTTTTAGTGTGTAGTGTTGTTCCTGTGGTTTGTTTATTGTTCTTCTATTTTGACTGTTTTCCCGTATTTTGTTTTTGCTGAAAAAATCAACCTTTTTAATACAACAATTACAATAAATAACGTTAAGCATTCAGTTACACCTTGGTTTATTAAAATTGCTGCAACATTTGAGACAAGAGAACTTCAAATAATTTTGAAAATAAAGTGCTATCAATAATTCTCAAACAGAGTATAGTATAGACTCACAGGTGCAACATTTTCATCAATTGTACAAAACAGAGAAACGTTGTCGATGAGAAAAAAAACTAGATAGAGAGAGAAGAACCTCCATAGTTAATTGCTTGGAAGCTGTTTTTGTTTCTGATTTGTTACGTTTAATGTTTTTGGGCGCCTCCGTATAGCACATGTAATATCTTTTGAACAAAAACTGTAATGGAAATGTTAGAAATGCAAGCGGATGAAAAATATTTTCTATATACCGAAAGTGTTTGAAGTAGCATTCGGCAAATTAAATGGCTTGCGAAACAACGTTTCCTTTGTAAAAAGACCATTAATTTTTTACCTTTGTCTATCCTTTTAACAGTTTTCTATTTTCATTTAGAAAAATGGTCCAGCCGGTGTGTATATTTTCACGTGCAGAATACGTAATAATGGGAATATTGCAAAAGCTTCGGTAAAGCTACTAACAACACGTAATGCGAACAATGCTATACCTTTTATGGTGGATTTTGTTGTAAAATTTTAAACGTTGCAATATTTTTTAAATTAATGTGATTTTTATTGCATTTAGTGTACAGTTTGTTGAAATTTTAACATAACATTAAGGGCCGGTTGTTCGAACGCTAATCAACAATGATCACTATCAAATATTTAATTACTGTCACCAAAACTGTCAATGTCAACTTTTATTGGGTTGTTGAAAACATAATTGATTAAAATTATGAGATTAGTTAATCAATTAACATAACAATTATTAACATAATTGATTAAGTAATTTCATATTATGTTTTCAGCAACCCAAACAAAGTTGACATTGACAGTTGGTGACAGTAATTAAATATTTGATAATGATCATTGTTGATTAGCTTTCGAACAACCGGCCCTTAATGTTTAAATGGTATAAACGTCAACAAGCTTCTTTTACAAAATTTAGTTATACAATTTTGCACAACGATAGAAAGAGAAGAGAACAACTTTATGAAAGATTTTAAAATATCGTTAAAATATTAGGAGTTATGTTTAATTGAATACACATTCTGTATAAACTTTAATAGTTATTTATGATATAAGTGTTAAAAGTACAATTTTAAGGCACGCATGTGAAAGTTTGCAGAATGAGCGAAGCGAATTCTGCAATTCACATGAGTGCCTTAAAAATGTACTTTTTAACACGTATATCATACAATATTTTTTCTACAAACGTCTTATATATCAACAATTATAATTTATTCATTCTCAATTACAGGACAATACCTACAAAAACTTTTACTTGAACTTGACTGACATTCCATTTTTATATTTTTCTTGACATTACATCAAAACTGCCTATACTGTCAATACGTAAATCATAACAACTATAGAATAACATCTACTTTTATTGTTGTATATTCTAACAGATTTTAATAGTTTTAATAGTAGATTAAATATTACTGTTAGCATAATAATCGCCTTACGAGGAAGTTGTTTTAGTACTTGTGCCGAGATTAAGTCATAACCTGGAGCCTTTCGTGAATTGAGTTTGGTTATTTCTTTCTTGACTTCTATAGGAGTAAAACTTTTGATTGGAAGAGACATTTGACATGCTGCGCTAATTAGTTCTTCCACTTCTTCATAATGGTAATAAATGAAATATAAATATTTTGACGTTTCACAATTTGACAATTCACTTTTAACTGCAGTGCCTTAAAATTTTTAAAGCACTAGTGCCTTAAAGTAGCATTTTTAACGCTCCTATGGAGTGCTAAAAATTGCATTTTTACACGGTTGTAGAAAAAATTCATTATACATGGGGGTTAAGTGGAAATCATTTTAAGGAATATTAGGATGTTTAAATTATTTTTACAGGCTGCACTGAGATTTATGTAATCTTACTCTTTTTGAAAATGCCTTCGATTGAACAAAAAATAAACGAAGAAATTTTCGAGAGGATTTCTAGGTCGAATCGAATCCTGAACGTTATGAAACCTTGTTTAGGCTTTCGCCACTTCACGGTAAGTCTGCTCCCTTTTGTTACGGGAGTCTAGAATAGGCACGACCAACGAGCAACATTACTTACTAATGGGGGAGTTGCATAACTGCTAGTGCAACAGGGAAGTTGAAGGTGTTGTGCAATAACCAAGAAGCTAAGAGTGAAGTGTTTTAATGAATGTAGGAGAGGTCAACTAAACCGTGAGAAGTGAGTACCTCAGATTTTAGTAACCGTACGTTGGAACGGGTCTTAATCAGCATTTTCGCTTAAAGTTTATATTAACTGCGATATCTTAAGGTAGTTTCTTCTAGGACGTTTCTTCTAGACTTTGTTGGAGGGAATGGGACTTATTTATTGGGACGCCTGGTGAGTATGTGCTCTAGATGGTGGTAAGGAATTTTCAGGGCCCCTTTAGCTCTGATGTTGGACTCTCTTCACTCAGGATTTTTCTGTCGGTGGCCAAGATGGAATGATTTTGATACGATAGTGATGCGTAGAGACATGCCTTGTATTATTTGATAACTGGCATAATCAGTTTTTTTGTAAATGTGCAAGTATTTCCAAATTTTCCAGATAATACACCTAGGAGATTCGCTTTTTTTCTTACCCTGTCTAGGATGTTCCAGTTGAGAGTTCTACTAATATGAACTCCGAAAATAAAGCACCTAAGATCCGAATTCGAGCATTTCTCCAAAGAGTGCTATCTGCTTCCTTGCATCTTCATATCGGATGCTGATAGGACGACTGAATAAAATGAATTGAGTTTTGGTAGGGTTGAGAATAACTCTTCATTTATTGCACAATCTCACGATTTTGTTAATTTAATTTTGGGCTCTATCGAATAAAGGAGGAATGCGGTATCGTTAGCATATAGAAGAATAGACTCGGACCTGATTATGGGGTGGTATCACTGGTATCACTGTTGTAGACCATTTATAAAAGTGGAGCTAAAATTGAGCCCTGGGGGACTCCAGATTGTGGAGTGAATGGTGATATGAGTAGTAAAGATGGTGAGAGATGGTTCCTCAATAGGAAGACGATCAGTGGAAAAATCACTTAAACGGTGGAACTACAATTTACTGGAGGCACATTGAAAAATAAACAAAGTTATGTCTATACAAAAAATAAGAAGATTAAATTAAAATTATATTATATCTAAAAATCCAGTTGTATAATCGAACAGTATTCGATTTCTCGATCGTGTAGGTCACTCCATGCATAAATTTTACCATCGTATTATTTTATTTTCTAAAAAACAAGTATAGAAGCTGCATATTTTGCCATAGCGCCTCGTATTCTCAAAATGTGAGTGTACCTACTTAGATATGTATATCCAACAATAAAACACTGAAAACGTTTGTTTTCTATACTTCCACAAAATTTATTACAACTATGTGACTACAGCTGTTTCGGTAGAGTGCCTTTCTCAAGTGATTTAGATTACTATGGGTTTGCCTTTTTAAAGTCTCTAACTGAAGAGGTTGAGGAGTGGGGAGCTGTTTCTCTCGAGTTGGTCATTCAGAATTATATCTGTATTTTTCAATTTATTAATTTCCATAGATTCTAATAAAGATAGCTTGAGGCCTTCATTTTGAATATGCAGAATTTTAAACAGTTCATTAAAAGAATGATTGTGATCTAGAAGGTGAAGTGCGTATGTAGAAGTGTCTGTTTTTCTATTGTTGAAAGCCCTTTTGTGTTCTGCTATCCGTTTGTCAAAGGTTCTGCCAGTTTGACCGATGTAAGTTTTCGGACAGTCACCACAAGTTAGTTTGTAAACACCACTCTGTAGTTGTTTGTCCGAAAACTTAAATGTCCGAAAATTGACTGTCCGAAATCTTACAATCGGTCAAACTGGCAGAACCTTTGACAAACGGATAGCAGAAATTCTGCATATTCAAAATAAAGGCCTTAAGCTATCTTTATTAGAATCTATGGAAATGAATAAATTGAAAAATACAAATAGAATTCTGAATGACCAACTCGAGACAAACAGCTCCCCACTCCTCAACCTCTTCAGTTAGAGACTTTAAAAAGGCAAACCCATAGTAATCTAAATCACTTGAGAAAGGCACTCTACCAAAACAGCTGTAGTCACATAGTTGTAATAAATTTTGTATAGAAGTATAGAAAACAAACGTTTTCAGTGTTTTATTGTTAGATAAAATGAACTTCCATCAAGTAACGGTCGAATCCATCAATTATATGTATATCCGTTGATTATAAAGGACTCTATAGCTACGGGCAGGTCTTAAAGTTCAATAATTTAAAATAGGAAGGAAAACCTAATAATAAAAATAGTCCTAATAATTGTATCGTTGATAGAATAAAAAACGAAACACTGTATTCCATTTCCTCAATTCTTTAAATTTGACTAAATACTTTATTAGTTGTATTTAATTGAACCATTCAAAAGTCTGCAGCTAACCACAATCAAAAGCTGTATTCTCTAACAAAATTAAGCACCTTTATAAATTGACGGAAACTCGGTACTGGCTAGACTAAACAATAATCCGAAAACGAGGAGGAAACCACCAAAATGATTGTAACAAAACTGCGCCCCAGGCAACAATTTCGATTTTCTCACTGTCCACCTCGTAAATAAACTAACCAGACTCAATTGGATTGAATTTTTAACGGTTTTTTATCGAATTATGACGAAAGTTTTTTTACGGATGCTGCATTTGAAGTTTAAATTGACAAACGAGAGATTTGGTTGAGAATAATATATCATTTATTCATCAATGAAAGGGAAGTAACAACAAGATTACTATTTGGTAGAGGTCGTATCACTATTATTGACGTTTATAGTTCAGAGGAAGGTAAACAACAGGTCTTTATAAATTATTTAAAAAAAAATACTTAACTAATGCAATGGAGATATTCCCAAAAAACTGTTATTAGGCGCCATTTTTTCAATATGGCGACACATGCGGCAGAGATACGAGGTAGCAAGGTCGAAATTTAAAAAGAGCATACCGAAATCCATCAAATAACCAATTTTCAAAATTCCCGGAAAACTTTCCAGGTTACCCTCTTTTTTTCGTCCAAATGACTGAACTAAAGCTTATACTTTTGTTTTTATATGTACAATAAAAATTTGTAGTTTTTCGCTTTGAACTCTCGTGCCCTCCTTTTATCCTTAACACATATATACTGCTTTATTTTTATAACCTATCTGCTCTTACGTTCAATAAAAGCAGTAGTCAATTTGTCCTCGCATTTCTTGATCCGAATTCCAGAAAGCTTTGCTCATGAAATAAAATTTTTAAGTGCGCATTTCAAAAACGAAATTTGATCTTATAATCTGAACTTTCAGAAACTGAAAGACTGGCTTTATATGCGAGATTTAAGTCTCGAGAGTCATCTAAACCGATCAGAGATGGACTCGGACTTGAAAGGCCAAGAGATAATTCCAGTGGGAGGTATCTGTTTATTGGATGTTTCAGTCAGTATTAACATTTGTACTATTTTCGTGCTTCAAGAAAAGCAATTCGTAGAAGTAATTTTCATTTTTAGTCTTAGTAGCTGCCTCAATTTAAAAAATTAATATTGTAACAATTCCCTTCAACAATAATTCATGGTTTACATACACATTTTTCTATTTTCCATTAAATATATTGTTATGATCTGCTTTCTCTTACTTTTATATTAATTAGTATTTATTTAGTTAATTATTCAATTGTCGCAAATCATACATAAAATTAAGAAAAATCTCAGGGTGCCTTTTTATCGTAAAAAAAATAACTAAATTATCTTAGGTTATACTTATCCTTTCTCGTGGTTTCAGTATCTCTTAGTTGATCCTTATCGGGATAAAATAGGGAAAAGGAAATAAATAGAAATACCATAAATAAGCAAATACAAATATCTTTTATTATCAAAAGCAATACTCTGAAAATTTATCAATCAAATCCTGTGGGCAAACTGTCCCAATGAAACTTTTACCACATAAATTAATTTTATTTTAACAAATATTTATCGGTTTGTTCTTGATAACATTGATAAAACAAACTAAACAAACAAATTTAGGTATTCGCAAAACTACTTATACTTTCTATTAAATTTTTGAAATATTGAAATCTTAGCTCATATGCTTTTACTCAAAAAAAATTAACTTCTGAACATAAAGAAAATCTATCACATAAATTATTGACTGATTTTTTGATTCACACACAATGCTGTCTCCTCTTGACCCAAACAGCTCTTCCTTGTTGATTATGTTAGGCTACCCATCAAAGCCCTCTCTGTTCTCAGCATCAATCCAGCAGCATACCAGCAACTAATTCTCCAAAACACGAGCCAGGCCTCTTTTTAACCAGTACTCGTTAAAAAACTCCAAAATTCTCCCCTCTCTTTCTCACAATAATATTCTCTCCCTTGGACTTTACAGAATCAAAGAGGTATTTCTTCTCAATTTGATCTGTCTCTCGTTCCACTTTTCAGCTACACTCTTCACTATCTAACAACCACTGGTACTTGCTTCTGAACTGTTCACGAAAACTTTGACTGCTCTTCTCCGATGCCGGTCACATAATAATCTCCTTTTTCAAGATATCTGAACATTCAACCTTCTCTCATCCCCATTCCAAATTGCTAAGCCAATCAGAAACATTTCTCTCTTTTTTCATTCGAAAACTCATGCATCCTTCCAAACAAATACTTCTACTCATGATAATTACTTTTCGGGAATTCTACAAATTTACTTGGGGCTTAAACAAAGAGACTTAAAATTACAACTTTCTCTACCTTACTTTTCTAAATATAATAATTACCTGTGGCTTTTGGCATCTCCCTTAACAAAGCAACCGTTTTAAAAATTGTAATCTCGAAACATATTGTCTATTCACATCACTTTATTTACTAATGTCTTTAATTCTTCAGGGAAAAACTCATTAAGGATAAACTCACTGCTTAAAAGCTAACTTCTAATAAATAGTTACAAATCAATATACAGGGTGTATCAAATTTATGTCCCCGCGTTATATTAAAAAAAATAAAATTTTTATTCTATCTTTGATTGACAAAATGATACACAATAATATATTTTATATCATACCGGTTTAATATCATGTCTTTATAACTTAGTTACGAACCACATAAAGTATATGTCTCCAAAGTATGCCAGTAGTAGGGTCTCATTTACGCATGCAGTATTATTTTCTGCCATCCATTGTTGAAATTTAGCGTATTCCTTGTCGTACGTTACTTTGGATTTTTCCGGTAACAGATTCTCAGTCGCTTTTTTGGCATTTTTAACTATTTCTTCAGAAATATCGCATTTCTCTTGCATTCTGACTTTTTTTTGACAGTGTCACATAGAAAAACTTTGTTTACGTTAATAACAAATTGCTAACCAACATCACTTTTCTAGCAACGGTACTAAAAACCTTCTGCGAGAAAATATTACTTCTAATTAATATAACATAAAATTAAAACTTTAATTGATGCAATGAACCAGTATGACATACAGTTTTGTATGCACCACGTGCATTATTAGATGTTTATACCCTCGGGCGACATATAAACTCTCGGGCCAGAGGCCCTCGAGTTTATAAGCTTGTCGCCCTTAGAGGTAAACATCTATTTAATGCCCTTGATACATAAATAACTATAGTAGCGCTACAGTCGTTGAAATATTCTGACTTATGTGACTTAGTGGAGATTTCCTTCCATTTTCTTTTATTTTGTGCCCTAAACTTCCAATTTCTAAGGTTTAGTTTCTCGAAATCTTCCTCCACGGCTGTCGGCCATTGTCTTCTAGGCTTTCGTTCCCGTCACGATCCTCTCATTCCTATTTTTGATAAGATCTTTGGCACTGACGTATAATGCATTCACTCTATATATCCCAGCCACCTTTTTTTTTGGTATCTAATTTGAGCTGTTATCGAAGGATCGTTTTACATTTTCATTATTTCATTATTAGTTGTTCTTCGCTACTTTCTGTTGTCTTTCTTCCCCTCATAATATCCTGAGTAGTATCTTTCATAGCTTTCATATTTCAAGTTTCTTTTCTGAGTCCTTGGTCGGTGTCCACAGTTCACTTCTGTACAACGTGACCAGTCATATGACAGTTATATGCAGTTTCTCCTGTTTCTCCTCGACGAGACAGCTGACTCTGGCTCTCTATTTATAATGAGGCAAGTGCAAGAGGAACCATTAGAATATAACAAACTAATTGATCCAATTGAAGCTGGCAATAGAATGAGACATGGGGAATATGTGAGTCATATATTGTTCAACCTGATAATAGATGAAATATTAAAAAAGTAAGAACTAAAAATGGATACCAAATGGGAGAAAAACAACTTAACCTGCTATGCAGACAACGCAATATTAATCTCTCAAAGTAAAGATGATTTACAGCTTATGCTGCACCAATTTAGTATAACCGCCAAAAAATGTACCAGGTTAATTTTCCCAGAAAATACAAAATGCCTGCTTATAACAGGAAAGGTATAAGTTAGAGCTGGAGGGTCAAATAATAGAACAAGTGATGCAGTTTAAATATCTAGACGTCACACTATCTAGCTACGGAAAGCTCGAAACAGAACTGGAAGATCAAGTGAATAGAGCAAATACAGCAGCATTTTACCTGAACCTGAATGTGAATAAAATGTCCGTAAAGAAACGAAATCGATAAACAAGGTTGCAGAATGGAGCCCAAGAGGAACGAGAAGGAGAGGATTACCAAGAAGATCATGGAAGAATGATCCAAACGAATGAAACCAAAGTAAATCAATAGAAAAGCCTCATTTTGGAAAATAAATTAAAAAAAACTTGAAAACTGGAAAACCTGATATATAAATTATGAACATCGTTTTAGTCCAGGGCGGATCTGTTTTGAGATGGACGTTGAGAGGTGACTCAAATTTTTTTTGCAGAAATTGCTTGAAAATAAATCAAATAATAATATTTGACTCTCAAAAAGGTCCGGAACATTGTTTAAATAATCAAAATCCAAAAATTTAAGGAAAAATTCGATTTTTTTCTTCGTTTTTTGATTATAATTTTAAAAGTATTCATTTCCGAGAAAAGTTGTACTGACATAAAAGTTGCGTATTTAAATTTCCTACAATACAAAATTGGTTAAAAATTTAAAAAATAGTCACCCTAGTTGCAAAATAGAAATAATTGCGAAAAAACCATACAAAAACAAGTATTCGCCTTTTACGTTTTTCAACCATTTATGATACACTTAGGATCTTCATATTTCACCCAGAAAAACTTTATGATACAGTAAAACAATACTGTAAATTTCTTTAAGATCGGTTTAATAGATTTTCCAAAATAAATTTTGCAATCCAGCTTTCGCAAAAAAAATTCATTTTTTCAAAATGTTACAGGACTGAAAATAAAGCAGATAGCAAGTTAAAAATTTTTTTGCTTATAGAAGTGTACTGTACCTTTCATTTGCAATTTTCAAAATAAAAATCGAGTAATTACCACGGAGTCAGAAAATTTTTGAAATAAACAATAATTTTTGGTGCTACGCGCAGGACAGCGGTGTTCGATTCACACAAGTTGATTTCCACCAAAATTTCTTCCAATCTTTATCTAATATATTATTTTCTTACTCTATATTTTGTTGTATTTTAATATTTTAATTCCACAAAAATCAAACTAATTTTATTATTGTTTGTGAAATATTTTTTAAACAATTGCATATGTTTAAAAATAATAAACTTTTATTATTTAAGTTAAAATATATGAACAAAGAAAGTTTTTGCTAATAAAAGTGTTATTTCAAAGGATAGAGTATGTGTTTTTATTTTGCAATAAACAAATTTATTTATTTATATCGAAATGTAATAAAAATTAAAATGTACCAATCATTATCAAAGGTCATTGTAATGCCCAATCAGAGCAAACTATCCGCTGTCCTGCGCGTAGCACCAATAATTAATGTTTATTTAAAAAAATTCCTGACGCCGTGGTGTTAATCGATTTTAATTTTGCAAAATTGCGAATGAAAGGTACAGTACACTTCTATACGCAAAAAAATTTTCAACTTGCTATCTGCTTTATTTTCAGTCCTGTAACATTTTGAAAAAATGAATTTTTTTTACGAAAGCTGGATTGCAAAATTTATTTTGCAAAATTTATTGAACCGATCTTAAAGAAATTTACAGTATTGTTTTACTGTATCATAAAGTTTTTCAGGGTGAAATATGAAGGTCCTAAGTGTAGCATAAATGGTTGAAAAACGTAAAATACGAATACTTGTTTTTGTATGTTTTTTTGACAATTATTGCTATTTTGCAACAAGGGTGACTATTTTTTAAATTTTTGACCAATTCTATATTGTAGGAAATTTAATTACGCAAGTTTTACGTCAGTACAACTTTTCTCGGAAATGAACACTTTTAAAGTTATAATTAAAAACCAAGAAAAAAATCGAATTTTTCCTTAATTTTTTGACATTTTGATTATTTAAACAATGTTCCGGACCTTTTTGAGAGGGAGGATAACTCAAATATTATTATTTGATTTATTTTCAAGCAATTTCTGCAAAAAAATTTGGGTCACCTCTCAACGTCCAAATGTACTAATATTTTTACAGATGGGCCCTGGTCTATTTATATAGTCCAGGAACCGAAGCTTTTCACCCCGCAATTTTTACAGAATGGATCAATTTGCTTGAAAATTTGAGAATAAGTAGTGGATAGTCCAAGGATCAATATCTATATGATAACGAAAGGCGCTTTTACCATGGGGATGGTTGCCACCCCATCTCGGGGGTGGATATTTTTTATTATATTTTGACCGCAAAATTTGATAAAAACATTAATTTTAAGCAAAAAATTCTATACATTTTTTTGATAACATTAATAATTTTTCGATTTATTCGCTATCGAAAGTGTTCGTTTTATACCGAAAAAATCAATGTTTTTCGATAGTATACTCATTTACGATTCACTCAATTTTAACCGTAGAGAAAAATTTTTCAAACCAAGTTCTTGAGAATTAAATATCCTACAATTTCAAATTTAAACATTTTGTCGTATCTCTGATGCAAATCTTTCTAGTCTGAAGAAAATGGCATTTTTTAACAAACTACAAAAATTATTTGCTTTTAACTCCAGCTCTTTTAAAACTAATCATTCTAAGCCAGTCAAACTTCTGGAATCTATTAATACATAAATAAAGAAGGATGAATAAGGCCAATGACTAAAAACAGCGCTAACTTACATTATTATGCTTCCAATTTGATTTCTTCTTTTTTTTTTAAAGAAATATATTGATTTTTTTTAACCGTAACTTTTTATCTTTCATAGTAGAAAGTTTGGTAAAAAAGAATTTTGTAGTTTTTTACAAGATCTATAAGGCTATTAATATTAAATCCTTTTAAAGTCCTCCGTCGCAAAAATAGGTGACTTTAAAAGGGTTGGTAAAGGCGGTTTTTGCATGTTATTATGAGTTTTAATTGTCAATAGCTCACTCAAATTTTGCCGTAAAAAAATTTTTGCAAACCAATTTCTTGGGAATTAAATAAGCTACAATCTTATATTTAAATATTTTTTCATATTTTTCTATTCTGAAAAAAGGGCATTATTTACAAAACTACAAAAATTCGTTATTCGCTTTTAGATCCATTTTTTTAAACTAATCATTCTCAGCCGGTCAAACTTCTAGAACCTATTAAAAATACACAAATAAAGACGACCAAATAAGGTAGATGACTAATTTTAATTAGGGTGGTGAGTAGGAGGAAGTTTCCGATCATTTTTTCGCTGCAAAAAAACAGGGACTGACGTTCTTTTTATTATAAGTCATTTAATTTTTGAGCTAGAGACTATTCTTTTATTTCTGGAGATAGACATTTTTAAGTACTTTAAATTAGTTTGAACAAGTCGTCGGCTTAGTGACACAGAAATGTAACTACATTTTGCCTCGTTTTGAGATATCTACACCACTGAACTTACCTTAATGAGTTCTTTTGAGTGACACCTCTTTCTGAACACCTAAAACCCCAGTGAGGAGTTACGAAAACTCCTCACTACGAAACTCACTAAGGTAAGTTTAATTTCGTAGATTGAACTTCAAAATGTGAAATGTAGTTAGATTTTTGTGTTTCTAAGCCGTCGAAGTTATCCTTGAAAATGCATAGTTTTCCCGTCTGTTTACTTTGAAACTACAATATTTAGCATTTGACGAAAAAGAGCTAACATATAATAAAGTATAGCGCGATTAATATTGGTCTTAAAAAAATTAAAAAAATAGTTTTTGTTTATTTTTTTAAAAGGAACATTTTTGTTAAGCAAAGTTGTTTTGATAAAATAAAAACTTTTTGAGTTATTAGCAGAAAACTGATTAAAAAAATTGATTTTTTCGATATAAAACTATTTCTTTCGATAGCGAATAAATCGAAAACTATTAATTTTATCAAAGAAATGTATAGAACGTTTTTTGCTTAGAATGAATTATTTTACCAACTTTTGGGGTCAAAATAAAATAAAAAATTTCCACCCTCGAGATGGGGTGGCAACCACCCCCATCGTAAAAGCGCCTTTCGGCCTTATATAGGACCTTGGACTATCCACTACTTATTCTCAAATTTCCAATCAAATCGATCCATTCTGTAAAAATTGCGAGGTTTTGTCCTATTTTAAGCTTCATTCCTTGGACTAATATTTTTACTAAATAATATTCAGATTTGCTATTTGTAGATTTAGTCCTGTCGCCAGGGGGGGTACAACGGCCTCGTTAATTCAGATGGACTTACCCAAATTTTTTTTATGTATTTTGACCCGTAGAACACGAATTTTTTGGGTAACAGTTGATCCGGATGTCGATAAGATTGTTATAGACCAAGAACTTGAGGAATCAAATAACAGCGATTTTTGGCAAAACAAAACAATATTTTGTATTTTTTGGGTCATTTTAAGCAAAAAATATTTCTACAAGTTTTTTAGTAGGATGCACAGTTTTCGAGATAAACGCGGTTGAACTTTCAAAAAATCGAAAAACTGCAATTTTTAAACCCGAATAACTTTTGATTAAAAAATAAAATAGCAATTCTGCTTAGCGCCTTTGAAAGTTCAAGTCAAATTATGTCGGTAAGTAGTTTCATAGTAGAAAGTTTGGTAAAAAAGAATTTTGTAGTTTTTTACAAGATCTATAAGGCTATTAATATTAAATCCTTTTAAAGTCCTCCGTCGCAAAAATAGGTGACTTTAAAAGGGTTGGTAAAGGCGGTTTTTGCATGTTATTATGAGTTTTAATTGTCAATAGCTCACTCAAATTTTGCCGTAAAAAAATTTTTGCAAACCAATTTCTTGGGAATTAAATAAGCTACAATCTTATATTTAAATATTTTTTCATATTTTTCTATTCTGAAAAAAGGGCATTATTTACAAAACTACAAAAATTCGTTATTCGCTTTTAGATCCATTTTTTTAAACTAATCATTCTCAGCCGGTCAAACTTCTAGAACCTATTAAAAATACACAAATAAAGACGACCAAATAAGGTAGATGACTAATTTTAATTAGGGTGGTGAGTAGGAGGAAGTTTCCGATCATTTTTTCGCTGCAAAAAAACAGGGACTGACGTTCTTTTTATTATAAGTCATTTAATTTTTGAGCTAGAGACTATTCTTTTATTTCTGGAGATAGACATTTTTAAGTACTTTAAATTAGTTTGAACAAGTCGTCGGCTTAGTGACACAGAAATGTAACTACATTTTGCCTCGTTTTGAGATATCTACACCACTGAACTTACCTTAATGAGTTCTTTTGAGTGACACCTCTTTCTGAACACCTAAAACCCCAGTGAGGAGTTACGAAAACTCCTCACTACGAAACTCACTAAGGTAAGTTTAATTTCGTAGATTGAACTTCAAAATGTGAAATGTAGTTAGATTTTTGTGTTTCTAAGCCGTCGAAGTTATCCTTGAAAATGCATAGTTTTCCCGTCTGTTTACTTTGAAACTACAATATTTAGCATTTGACGAAAAAGAGCTAACATATAATAAAGTATAGCGCGATTAATATTGGTCTTAAAAAAATTAAAAAAATAGTTTTTGTTTATTTTTTTAAAAGGAACATTTTTGTTAAGCAAAGTTGTTTTGATAAAATAAAAACTTTTTGAGTTATTAGCAGAAAACTGATTAAAAAAATTGATTTTTTCGATATAAAACTATTTCTTTCGATAGCGAATAAATCGAAAACTATTAATTTTATCAAAGAAATGTATAGAACGTTTTTTGCTTAGAATGAATTATTTTACCAACTTTTGGGGTCAAAATAAAATAAAAAATTTCCACCCTCGAGATGGGGTGGCAACCACCCCCATCGTAAAAGCGCCTTTCGGCCTTATATAGGACCTTGGACTATCCACTACTTATTCTCAAATTTCCAATCAAATCGATCCATTCTGTAAAAATTGCGAGGTTTTGTCCTATTTTAAGCTTCATTCCTTGGACTAATATTTTTACTAAATAATATTCAGATTTGCTATTTGTAGATTTAGTCCTGTCGCCAGGGGGGGTACAACGGCCTCGTTAATTCAGATGGACTTACCCAAATTTTTTTTATGTATTTTGACCCGTAGAACACGAATTTTTTGGGTAACAGTTGATCCGGATGTCGATAAGATTGTTATAGACCAAGAACTTGAGGAATCAAATAACAGCGATTTTTGGCAAAACAAAACAATATTTTGTATTTTTTGGGTCATTTTAAGCAAAAAATATTTCTACAAGTTTTTTAGTAGGATGCACAGTTTTCGAGATAAACGCGGTTGAACTTTCAAAAAATCGAAAAACTGCAATTTTTAAACCCGAATAACTTTTGATTAAAAAATAAAATAGCAATTCTGCTTAGCGCCTTTGAAAGTTCAAGTCAAATTATGTCGGTTTTGATTATTTGCATTGCTAAAAATTTATTGTGTTATTGCTAAACAAAGCTACAAACAACTAGTGCGTGAGTGATGTTTCTATGATTTCTCATTTAAAATCGAACGAGTAGGTAGAATAGGTACTAGTGCAATCAAGACTATTTCTACGTTACATGCGTTAAAACGCATGTAAAAGCACGGGAAACCCTACGTGTTTATAGCTTTGTTAAACAATAAAAAAATAAATTTTTACCAATGCAAATAATCAAAACCGATATAATTTGACTTAAACTTTCAAATGCGGTAAGCAGACTTGCTATTTTATTTTTTAATCAAAAGTTATTCGGGTTCAAAAATTGCAATTTTTCGATTTTTTTAAAGTTCAACCGCGTTTATCTCGAAAACTGTGCATCCTACGAAAAAACTTGTAGAAATATTTTTTACTTAAAATGGCCCAAAAAATACAAAATATTGTTTTGTTTTGCCAAAAATCGCTGTTATTTGATTCCTCAAGTTCTTGGTCTATAACAATCTTATCGACAACCGGATCAACTGTTACCCAAAAAATTCGTGTTCTACGGGTCAAAATACATAAAAAAAACTTGAGTAAGTCCATCTGAATTAACGAGGCCGTTGTACCCCCCCTGGCGACAGGACTAATTAGTTTTCTCGATTATTCACCAATTTTAGATTTACCTCTTGTATTCTCAAAACGTTATATTACACGTGGTTTATAATTTTGGAACAATTTTCGAAAAAAGTCGCTAGTCCTGCCCTGTAGGTCGCCGGTCTTAAATATCTGCGGAACAAAGGACCACTCTATATTTTTAGGGATTATAAACGAAGAAGACATGTTTTATGTGTCAGAATAAAACCCTAATTTCGTCCTTATCGCATTTGTTGATCGGGTTGTAATAGCCTTCTAAATGGACTCGGTGTTGTGACGCTGACTCTACTTAAAAATTAACTTCTGTTCTTCGTCACCCACTTTATTGGGATTCTCTTTGTCTTTTATTTTCTTTCCTGTGTGGTCTGAGATATAAAACGGGTGTTAAACGGATGTTTTCAAAAATTAACCTCCGAAAAGGTCAGTCCAGGATGCAAAATAGTGCTTTTGAATAGATTTTTTTTAATAAATTATTAAACTTGATTCTTTTCTAAACTTTCAAAACAATGTTTTTAAGACACGACTCGACAGCTGTTTTATAGGGGAGTGCATACAGATTTTCACTTCGGAAAAAATTAAACCACATAGAACTTTTTAAAATTTCATTGATGAAACATATTAAATAATAATATTAAATGTTTAATAAACAACATATCAAACAGTTCTACTCGAGAAGTGGGTGCTTCATTTTTTATTAAACAAATGAACTGCGAAATTAGATGTTTTTTTAAATAACTCCGAAAATATAAATTTTAGATAAAACTGACCCTTGAAAAACTGACCCTTAAAAGAATTTTCTAAAATTAAATCTGGAGCTTCTATAATTTTTTATTTATAACGCTAAAGTTAACCCTTCTCACAAACATTGGCGCACTGTAAACTAGCGTACGGCGAAGTGCACGGTTGAGATATTTTAATGTAATTCTTTAACTAATGGACCAAATTAGTGATGTAACGAATGTTGTTTTTTGAACATTCGCGAATACGAATGCGAATGCGAATATCTAATAACGACATTCGCGAATGCGGATGCGAATGCGAATGTTCATTTTTTTTTAATTTGTTTCTATTTTTGAAATGTTTTCTAAATTTATAATGAGAAGTTAATTGATATTTAGTGTAAATCCATCTGAATTTTAAGCTTTATTACATTATACCAAATAATAAAACAACGTGAAGCCTGATAATCTGATTATACGAGGTTAAGTTACCTTTTTTTAATAAAAAAAGTGAGAAAGAGAATAGATTTTGATTTTATTAATCTCACGTTATTTTCAAATTATTTTTTCTCTGATATTCATATTCGCAAAACATTCGCACAAATTTTGCGAATGCGAAGGCGAATGCGAATATGCAAAAAGATGCGGATATTCGCGAATGCGAATGCGAATACGAATATTCGTTACATCACTAGACCAAATGAACTTTTACAAATTGGACATGAAAGAACAATTAAGCTATATTATGGTTATAATAAAAATAAATAAAATGTATGCGCATAAGTACGGTGTGGGCGCAAATAGAGCCTTACATGAATTTTGTTTAAAAATGATTTAAAAATGTGTAACTAATTCAAATTTATTTATAAAACTCTCAAACTTCCACAACTTACTTTTCAAATATCTTAATAAACGATGTTTCATTCAAAAAAAAATCTCAAAAATTTAATTCAAAACATACGACAATGGAATTTTTTTTAAGTTCTTAGTTTTACAAAATTACCACCACTTTAAGACGGTATTACTCAAGTTTGAACAGTGGCACCTCGTATAACTTTAGGAAGGTAGTGCCAGAATCCGGGCAGCTGCCTAAATTGTTAGTGACGGTTTCACGATATTGTCAAAAAGGATATAAAATAGAAATTCAAAAAAAAAAAATAGGCGCAGATATTTTTATCTTATATATGTATTCCGATGGGTGAGTTGCCGGAATTTAATTAAAAAATGAATATAATAAAACAAACGGTAATTTTATTGTTGTAACGAAAATCTGTTCATTTAGGTCTCTCGGAGAGGGTCGAGTCGGTGTGTGTGTGAATGGTTCGCATGCTGCGTAGTGACTAAAGAAAACAACCACAAACGATGATAATGTTTGTGTTCCTTTTCCCTTGACCTGACCAGATGAGCAAATAAATCACTAAGTCTGGCGTCTACTTTTACAGTTTTAAGAAAAACAATTTCGAATGCATAGCGAGCTGTTGACCCAATAACTGTCTGATAAAGTACTCAATTAATGAGGGTGCAGCCTGTTGCACCGCGCAGACGAAAAACAGATGTGACAGGGCAAACCCATGTCTCTTAACATTTTGTATTTGAATGACTAACGCTGTTTCGTTTTTGAGAAAAAATATTAAAATTAAAATTAGCAAAAATAGTAATTAAAGCGTATCGCTATATATGTATCTACACTGCGGTGCAAAAAAATCGATCTAAAAATAAAAATTTGGTAATTTTTGATGTTTCCAATTTCCTAAACCTGTTGTCCGATTTAAGCGATTCTTTACCACGTTATAGCCTTATTCATTGGCAATATTATTGCTAGACAGTCAAACTGTCATTGCATACCGGGTGTACGAATCAAACTGTGCTTTTTCTCAAAGTTCGCATCACCCTGTGGATTATTCTATCATTGATAAAATACTGAAATTAAAACCCACCTATAGCTTTAGGTTTTATTAACATTTTGTCTTTCGATTTATTTGCTTATGTTGGATAATAAAAAAGTGAGGTACTTTAACAACTGGCCATGTTCGTCATCAGTACAGGGTGTTTTCTAAATAAGTGCGACAAACTTTAAGGGGTAATTTTACATGAGAAAATAATGACAATTTGCTTTATAATCATATGTCCGCAAACGCTTCGTTTCCGAGATACGGAATGTTCATTTTTTTTACAAACTGACGATTTATTTATTGCTTTAAAACCAGTTAAGATATGCAAATGAAATTTGGTGAGTTTTAAGACGTAATTATTGCACATTTTTTAAAATACAATTAAAAATTCTATATTCACCATTGGCGTGCGTACGGGTAATATCATCGGTTGTAATACTCGTTTGCGCGCCAATGGTGAATATTAAATTCTTAATTGTATGTCAAAAATGTGCAATAACTACGTCTTAAAACCCACCAAATTTGATTTGCATATCTCAACTGGTTTTATAGCAATAAATAAATCGTCAGTTTGTAAAAAAATTTGAACATCTTGTATCTCGGAAACGAAGCGTTTGCGGACATATGATTATAAAGCAAATTGTCATTATTTTCTTATGTAAAATTACCCCTTAAAGTTTGTTGCACTTATTTAGAAACACCCTGTACTGATGGCGAACATGGCCAGTTGTTAAAGTACCTAACTTTTTATTATCCAACATAAGCGAATGAATCGAAAGACAAAATGTTAAGAAAACCTGAGGCTATAGTTGGGTTTTAATTTAAGTATTTTATAAATGCTAGAATAATCCACAGGGTGATGCGAACTTTGAGAAAAAACACAGTTTGATTCGTACACTCGGTATAAAATGACAGTTTGCCTGTCTAGCAACAATATTATTACAACGATATTGTCAATGAATAAGGCTATAACGTGGTAAAAAATCACTTAAATCGGACAACAGGTTTAGGAAATTCGAAACATCAAATATGACCAAATTTTTAGTGGATCGATTTTTTTGCACCGCAGTGTATGTATCTACTATTTTTTTACCACCAAAAGAGTTTTTTAATATACTAATTTGATTCATTGTCAATAAATAAATTAAACGTAGAAAATAATCAAAATATTATTTATATACCTACGACACCCACGACCACGACGCACTAATAATTTTCAAATATATAGTATTTCACAACAAATTCAAAAATATAGTAGAGTATAAACACAAATATACAATACAGTAGTAGATAATAAACACAATAGCGGCAAGCAAACGCGTAAAGAAACTAGAAATAGATCTAAAACATTGTATCTTAAGATCTACTAACTTCCTTTTCGAGATTTCGAGCCTGGCACGAAGAGTCCCATTTAAACGTATATTAAAAGTGCAATACCGCTCTATCTCTGTCACTTACATAGGATGCTCATACAATCTTTCTCTTTTCTGGCGAGCCACTATGAGTTTCGGTACCGGGATTTTCATCTCTTATCCAGTCAGCTGTGGGTGGTGAGAGTCGGTGGATAGATTTGCATTACGCTACACAGTTGCCAGATTTTATATAATTTATGAAAATAAAGAGAAATAATCACAAAAAAATTAACAGGCATTAAGATGTTTTTAAGATAAAAAATATGTTTCTGCATAGTTAGCAAGGTAGTGCCATGGCTCTATGGCACTACCTCAGGGCCGCCACTGAGTTTTAACAGATTTATTACAATATTATAGGTCTTTTTTAAGCTTAGGATGTAATCTTTAAAATGCACTAAATTATTTTAATGAGGGGACCGCGAATATGAACTATATGACCGTGAATATGAAATGCTAAGACTGATAATACAGGGAAAGATGAGGCGGAAGGAGTATAGGAAGAAGGAGAGTGTCATGGTTGAAGAATTTAAGGGACTGGTTTGAATGCAGTTCTATAGAACTCTTTAGAGCAGCGGTAGATAGAGTAAAGATAGTGATGATGATATCCAACCTCCCATTAGGAGACGGCACTTGAAGAAGAAGAAATTATTTTAATTTAGAAATGGAATAAACTATTTCTTTTTGAGAAAATTAAGAAAGATAACAAAAATGTAATACAAAATGTAATAAAAAAAATGTAAAAAATGTGATGATCTTCTGCAGAATTTAATTACGGTGAATTTTTATTTGACTGTTTTTGGTGTAAAGATAAAATCTTTGGAGTTATAGAGCAAAAATTTAAAAAAACACGATTTTCGGGCGCCATTTTGTTTATAAAAAAAGTAGCACACCATCTGCGGACTTTGCATACCTATATTACAGTCATAAGATTCGATTCCAGCAATAAAATGGCTGGTAAGTAATTTTTCCCAAAAATGGCCTATTCTCAGATAATCTGCCCAGACTACAAGACTTAATCGAGCCATCGGGTGATGCTAGAAATCTATTCCACGAACGCATCAGCTGTTTACCCATCTAAACCGTTTACTTTAATCGTTATCGACACTCAATTAATTATTAATAGGTCTGGATCCCGCGTATGAAAAAAAAGTTGATTGATAGCAAGCTGAAAATTTTTTAATAGCTTAAGGGTGTCTAGTCGGACAAACTTTGATATATGGGAACACTGGAACAGGGGCAATTTTAATTGTGGAACAGGTTAAAAATTTGGAACGGTCAGACCACGAAAACGGCACATTTATTTTGTCCGACAGTATAGACTTAAACTCTCCGAACAGAGATTAAACTCTCATGCAAAAACAGACTGCTATTTATCACCTGTCATAATTCCTGTCATTTAACATATTCTACATGTTTCACTCATTAAAACGCCCATTTGGTGATAAATAGCATTCTGATTTTTGCATGAGAGTTTAATCTCTGTTCGGAGAGTTTAAGTCTGTTCTGTCGGACAAAATACATGTGCCGTTTTCGTGGTCTGACCGTTCCAAATTTTTAACCTGTTCCACAATTAAAACTTCCCCTGTTCCAATGTTCCCATATATCAAAGTTTGTCCGACTAGACACCCTTAAGCTATTAACAAATTTTCCGCTTGCTATTAATCAAATTTTTTTATACGCGGGATCCAGACCTATAATTTTTGTAAACTCAGTAAAGATGAAAAAAATGAGCATTTTTAAAAAATGAGCATTTTTAAAAAATGAGCATTTTTTATTTATTTGTACATTATTAATGCGACTATTTTGATTTCAGGTAAGCATTCCAACTATATCTGTTGTTGCAATTTTCTTCAGATGATGGTTGTAAGTATAAAAACATTTTATTCTGTATAATTCTTTCATTAATTTTGTTTAATGTGGTGACGTAAACATCATTAACGCTGAAATAAACTATAACAGATTCAGTAAATGTTCATTAGAGCATTACGTACTGTAGAATCTTTAGGGTTAACACGCGGGCTGGAAAGTATCGGTCTCTCCTTTCGGATACCTCTTCTTTTCCATTGTACGGAAAAACATTTTCGCCCCGTTAGTGAAAATGTGCTTGAGTAAATATTCCGAATGTGTTTCAGGGCAATTTGGGTAGCTATATTTGAGTGGTTTTCATTATTTTAGCAAACAATAATAGGCGTTTAATATAATTTCGGATAAAGTTTAGTGATGCGAGAACTGTATCAGCCAAATGAACGTGAATATGTATTATCGTCTTTCATGAGCCGTTGCGTTTACTTTAATTAGTGTAGTGTGTTTGTTTTAGAGTGCGTTCATACCAGTTAACATTGACTAACGTCGAAAATATGGTTGAACTATCTAATACGGGGTGGATCAAATGCCAATTGTCAATACCATCACATATTTTGTGTCGTCTGGATTGGTTGTGTACATAGCTAGTACGCGAAACACAACTAAATGAGGTACTAGCAGTTAGATATTTTTTTTTGTATCTCCCCTTCTACTTCTTCTTGTGATAACATAGTATTAACCTTTTCACTACTGAAATACATACTTCTCTTCTTCTTATGCAATCCACTAATGGATGTTCGCGATCACGTTTGACCGCTTTTCTCTATCCCTTGCAGTATGTATTAGATCTCCTATGTTTCTTAGTCCTGTCCATTGTTTGACATTACGGAGCCATGACATTTTCTTCCTGCCCACTCCTCTTCTTCCTTCGATCTTTCTTTCAATTAAGGTTTGCAGAAACTAGTACTTTTGTTTCTAATTAGGTGCCCCAGGTATGCCGTTTTTCTCTGTTTAATTGTGCATAGCAGTTGTCGTTCTGTACCAATTCTTCTCAGGATTTCTTCATTTGTTATTCGTGCGATCCAGGGAACTTTAAGGATTCGTCGATAAATCCACATCTCAAATGCCTCTAGCTTATTCATTGTGTTTATTTTTAAAGTCCATCCTTCCATGCCATATAGGAGAACCGACCATATATAGCATTTCGTGAATCTTAGTCTTAGGTTCAGGTCAAAGTCAGAGTTCGTAAAGACGTTTCTGAATTTCATGAATGCACTTCTGGCCCTTTCTATCCGACATTTAATTTCCATATCCGACATCCAGTCCTCACATAGCTAGGTTCCCAGGTACTTAAATTTTTTTACGCGCTCTACATAAATATTGGTTGTTAATGCTAGTCTTTCATTTTGATGTTGACATAATTCATTGCTGATTATAAGGAACTCCGTCTTTTTTATGTTGATGCTAAGTCCCATGTTCTCGCTATGTTCTCCAATTTTATTAAGAAGGTTTTGGAGGTCTTCTATATTGTCTGCTACTAAGACCGAATCATCCTCATATCGTATATTATTGACCAAGGTACCATTTGCTTTGATGCTGCTTTCGCATTCCTCAAGAGCTTCCTGGAAGATACGTTCTGAATATAAATTGAACAGTAGTGGGGAGAGAATGCATCCCTGTCTTACACCTCTAAGAATTTTTTGAGCTTGCGTTGTTTCATTATCCACCTTGACGACAGCTGTTTGATTCCAGTCAATAGCTTCTATGCAACGAGTGTCTGTTTGATCTAAGACAAGTTGTTTTAGTATATGTACGAGTTTATGATGTTGTACTCGATCGAAGGCCTTTTCATAATCTATAAAGCACATCATTACATCTTTCCTTTGATCGTAGCAGTTCTAAGCTAGCACTTGGGTTGCAACTAGTGCTTCCCTGGTACCCAGGCCTTTTCGAAATCCAAATTGTGAGCAACCAACGTAGGAAATACAGAATTGTAGTTTGTGGAAATACATACTACCCACTGAAAAATCAACGAACAAAAATATATTCAACACTTTGGGAATCTGTAGTGAACTCTAGTAATATATAAGAGTACTTTGAAGAACAAACATCACATTGAATTTTGACCATGTAAGAATGCAAGAACTTGTGGAGGCGATCACAGCATCAAAGAAAACAAGAAGCAGACCAAACAAACATGAAATTTCTAAGATATGTGTTTTCTACATTATTGTATGGAGTAGAGGCTTGGACACTTTCAGAAGCTTTTTTAGGAAAGTTCGAGGTCTTCGAGATGTAGTGTTACAGGGGTATTAAGAATTTCATTGGTGGATTGTGTGACTAATGTTGAAGTCCTATGTAGAATGCACAGGTAATATAATGTGAATTTTTGAACATGATCCAAGAGCACAACTTAAAATGTCTTAAAATATCACAACTAAAGATACGGCAGCAAGGTATTTGGAAAGAGAGGACCAGGGAGAAGAAGAATCAGGCTTCTACCAGGCTTCAAAACTTAAGAGAGTGACTCGTGTCTTGCTTGTTCTGTGTCTTTAGCTCTCAACAAATCAAGTTATTATTAACTTGATAATTAATCTGGTATTATGCTAATTTTAGCTAATATTGGATTATGATCCGACGATATATCAGTTCCTGGATATGTTTGTAGATATTTTTACAAAGATTTTTCTTTATAATTCAATATTTCTACTGGAGCTCTTGGACCAACTAACTTTTTTCTGTTTATATCATAATTTTCCGAAGATTTCAGGTAATGATTACTGCCCTAAATTATTTCTTCTGGATTGTTGAATCTCTCAAATTGTATTTTCCAAGACGAGGCTGTAATACTTCTACCTAAAAAGAACATAATCCTACGTTACTCAACACAATCGACAAACATTAGTCAACAAAGTAAATCTTGTAACAACTTTTTCGTGATGGTTCGCAAACATTTTCTCTCGTTGTTGTCAGATGAAAAAAATAAAAGACCATGTCGTGTTACTCTGTAATTTACTTTATTAATAAATACATCAAAAAATATTTTTTCTGCTTATTACATCAAATTAGAGATGAATGAAAGCGACCCAGTTCCCAGAGATTTTACTTTGTTATATCTTGGATTTATTTTTCTAAATTACGTTAAAATTTACGGGAGTGTTTAGACCAGTTCATAAAAATATAAATTCAAATTTTAATAATGTTTGATGATTTTTTTGTTTCGTGCAGCATTGTTTCCCTCGTTTATTGCATTTGGAAGCTGTGCCCATTTAGCCAGCAACATATCTTAAAGTTAACGCCCAACTAAACCTACCATAAACCAAGGCTATTGGGAACCTACAAAGAACAATCAAGGATAGGGAAGGGAAAAAATTTTCACATTCAGGGGACGTTCAGGGTTATTTTAGGTATTGAAACAGATGTAAGTCACTGGGGCTAAATCTGGTGAATACGATGGATTCAAACAACTCCGACAATTCAAACTTTGATTCATGAATTTGAGCCATTGCTGATATGATCATATGGCAAGGTGAATTGTCCTGATAAAAAAGGATTTTTTTCTTCTACGAATTTCTTCTGGGTCGTTTTCACGATTTTCTTACTTCAGCTGGCCTAAAACGTTACAGTGTTATTCAGAATTTACTGTGTTATCAGTTTGCAAGTAATTCACAAACAAAATTCCCTTCTCATCCCAAAAACTGCGTGACCCGTCAAAATGGCCCGGTAAAAACAGCCCCGTCAAAAAAGCCCCGTCAAAATAGCCCGTAAACAAAATAGCCGGTAACCAAAATAGCCCCGACAAAATAGATCGCACACAAAATAGCCCCGGTCCAGACAGTCCCGGCTAAAACACCCCCAATAAAAATTTTTACCTTTTAACGGAGTACCATTTATTTTAAATCACTATTCTAATTGGGAAATTAGCCACAATTTGACTTAAAAAAATATTTTATTAACGTTTGGACTTCCACTTCGGACGTCGTTGTCAAAATACAAAATATTAATAAATTAAACAAAAATGTTGTTGCTTAGTAAAAAAATTCTTCTAATAATTTAATTTAATCTGACTCATTCATAATATAGGCAATTCAGATATACAGTATGGTGCAAATGAAAGGAATAAATTCGTTATTTCGTAAACCCGCGACGTTAAGGAAAAATCCTGAAACATGTCGTTTTTTATTTTTTAGTTACGATATTCTGGTATATATGTCATACTAGTGGCGTCATCCATCTGGGCGTGATGACGTAATCGATGATTTTTTTAAATGAGAAAAGGGGTCGTGTGCTAGCTCATTTCACAGGTTATTTAATTATCTATTCAGTAATATAAACATTTACATAATTATTTATACAAGGTGTCCAAAAACTTTTTCTTAATTTAAATTATTTAAAAAAATACTAGATTGGTTGTAGAAGGTGTATTTTAAAATACCCTAAATAAGGTTCACATTAAAACAAAACGTTTTCGGATTAAGAAATCGATCATCAGTGTTTCTAAAAGCCAAAAAATAGCATGCCTGACAGGAAGTTTATTTTCCTCGTGGATTTTTTAAATTATTTGACGAAAAAAGAAGAATGTAGATAATTTATTTAATTCAAAATACATTTTACTGCTGCCAGAAAACACAAGATATGTTTATATCACAAATAAACATTGATTTTCGCTTAAATTAAATGTTCAAACTTCCAAGAACACATTTAATCGAAACAGAAGACAGGGTTCGAGTTCTCTGGAAAGACCATTTTTATTTAATGTGGTTAAGATAAACATCTGAATAGAGGATAATTACCATTTCCGAAAAAATGTATTTTTAAGAGATTATTTCATGATGAATTCTAAAGGGAGCTTTTTTGTCGGGACTATTTTGTCGGGGCTATTTTGTCGGAGGTATTTTGTGTGCAGGATATTATGACGGTGCTATTATAACGGGGATATTATGACGAGCTTTTTTGACGGGGTACCCAAAAACTGATGCTAACATCTTCTTGGCCGATTTCTGGGCAAGAACTCGCTTCGGAGCCGAAGAATTAGGTTCACACCACTTTTTAGCCTCTTGTTTTGCTTCAGGATTATGGTGATAGACCCAAGTTTCATCCATAGTGATTAATCCATGCAAAAAATCCACTTGAAAACGCTCGATTGTTAGGGAAATTCGGCACCCATCGTGAACGCAGCTGTCTGAAGTTTAATACCTCAGTCAAAATGTTGCTTCATCATCAACAACAGCTATTCCATCCATCATCGGATGTAAGCCTCCCTTTGGTGTATCCATTCATATCTATTAGCTGTTTTTTGCATCCATTCGTGACCAGCCATTCGGTTGATTTCATCAGTCCATCATTTTTGAGGTCTGTCTCTACTTATTTTGCTTGCCCTTGGTCGCCACTCGAGAATTCGCTTCGTCCAGCGGTTGTCTTCCATTCTTCCTATGTTTCCTGTCCAGTTCCATTTTAACATTGCAACCTTCTGGATCACATCTGTTACTTTTGATCGCCTATCAAAATATTGCTTACACTGCCCAATAAAATGCCTAGGGCTTCTACTGTAGCTCTTTCAGTCACTCGACAATTGTCCAATACAATAACCTATATTTTTTCTATGATTTCTGGTGTTGTTGCTGTTTTTAGACGTCTTTGACGTGGATCGTCTTCAAGGCTTCTACGATAACGTTTAAATTCAGCAATCCATCTTTCTGCTGTACTAATTGAAGGAGAACAGTTCTTATATATTATGTACCTACTTTTAATATTCGTTCATAAATTTCCTTTGCTTGAAACCTTCCAAAAACAAAAAATCAATCATTGCACGATACTTGATTTTTTCCATTGTAAAAAATACTGTTACACGTCGATACTAAAGGACTTGTAAACAAATAAGGAATTGACAGATTGAAATTAAACTTCACATACGTTCATATGAAGAGTGTACTGTGTACTATTATAACAAAAAAAAATTAGAGACAGAGAAAATTCTCTATAGGTCGGAGTGCAGAAACCTTGGTAACTGTCTGTTGCCTGAGATTTTTACAAATTTATAAAGACACAGGCCGATAATAAGCGGTCATGGGAGGATCTACAATATACATCTATCACCTGCCCGCTTATTTAGATAAAATTCCAACAGAATTCTGCATCCTTAATATAGTCTGGGCTGATTATCGGAGAATAGGCCATTTTTGGGAAAAGTTATTTACCAGCAATTTTATTGCTGGAATCGAATTATAAGATCCTATATATTAATAATATAGGTATGCAAAGTCCTCAGATAGTGTCCTACATTTTTAATAAACAAAATGGCGCCCGAAAATCGTGTTTTTTTCAATTATTGCTCTAGAATTCCGAAGATTTTAACTTTACAACAAAAACACTCAAATAAAAATTCACCGTGATTAAATTCTGCATAGAGACGTGTTTTCCCTATCTGCTCCGACGAAAATTTTCCTCGGAAAATGCGGGTTTTCCTAACAAAATCTTTAATTTTCAAATAAAGTTTTAGATAAGTAATTATTTACCAATAATTAAATAATTTGGTGACTTAAAAGCCTTCTTGGTTTAGATTATAGTTCCAGAAGCTGGTGAAAATTAAACGAATATTTTAGCAACAATTCAATTGTTAATTAATAATTTACGGTCGCAATAATAACCAAAATAATTACAGTAGGAAAAATGAAAGAATACCCATGAAGGAACATATAAAACACGCTGTATTTTCCTGTCACCGTGTCACACAAAAAATTGGCCAGCGCAAGTACATGTAATAATTATTGCTACATGTACTTGCACTGGACAATTTTCTTTGTGGCACGGTGACAGGAAAATACAGCGTGTTTTATATGTTCGTTCATGGGTATTCTTTCATTTTTCCGACTGTATGATACACTGATCAAACTTTGAAATCTTATAAAGATGAGATGCCTATTTAATATTTTGTCGACAAAATATAAATTTTTTATTTTTTTGCATAATCTTTAAATGTTTAAAAAAAATAGTTATAAACAAATTAACGTTTCTCAGAAAGTTTTTATTACATTATAATTTTAAAAAATAGCTAAAATGCGCATTTCAAATATCTTGAAAATGAATGCTTTAAAACTTTTTTGCAACCATTTGCAAAAAAGTTATGAAACAGCAAAGTAAGCATACGATTACTACGGTGTTAATATTTTTTTTTAATTCTTTCAAAGCGTAGAAGTGAGTTTAAAGTACATACAAGCTAATTATTTATAAAACAATATCGATTATCAGCTTAATAGTTATATTTTAATTAAAGATTATAAATATATTTTTTTGTAATTTACACGCGCGAAAGTAGAATAATACAGTACCGTAGCTACCCGCCCACATGCACAACTCGCGCGAGTTTAAGCGTGTCAGTCGCTTCTCGTGAACATTTTATCTCCGGCTCTGTATCAAGCCTACTTTCGCGCTAAAAATTACAAAAAAAAGTATTTTTAATCTTTGATTAAAATATAACCATTGCACTAATTTTTGACATTCTTTGTGAGTAATTAGATTGTACCATAGACTCACTTTTAAGCTTTGAAACAATTAAAACAAATTATAAACAATGGAGATATCGTATATTTATTTTGCTGTTTCCTAACTTTTTTGCAAATGGTTGGAAAATTTTTTTAAAGCATTCATTTTCAAGACCTATGAAATACGCATTTGAAGTATTTTTTAAAATTAGAATGTAATAAACAATTTCTAAGAAATGTTAATTTGTTTATAACAATTTTTTTTAAACATTTAAAGATTATGCAAAAAAATGAAAAATTTATATTTTGTCGACAAAATATTAAATAGGCATCACACCTTTATAATCTTTCTAAGTTTGATCAATGTCTCATGATTATTTTGGTTGTTATTGCGACTGTAAATTGTTAATTAACAATTGAATTGTTGCTAAAATATTCATTTCATTTTAACCGGCTTCTGAATTTATAATCTATACCAAGAAAGCTTTTATTTCACCAAGCTATATAATTATTGATAAATAATTACTGGCCCAAAAAATTTATTTGAAAATTCGAGATTTTGTTGGGAAAACCCACATTTTCCGAGGAAAATTTTCGTCGGAGCAAATCAGGAAAAACGTGCCTCTATGTAGAATTAAATTGGGGTGAATTTTTATTTGAGTATTTTTGGTGTAAAGTTAAAATCTTCGGAGTTATAGAGCAATAATTGAAAAAAATATGATTTGTCGGCGCCATTTTGTTTATAAAAAAAGTAGCACACTATCTGTGGACTTTGCATACCTGTATTAATAATATATAGGATCTTATAATTCGATTAAAGCAATAAAATTGCTGGTAAATAACCTTTCTTTGTACTTTACTAATTAGACCAACGTATTATAACTATTTTTTTTTCAAAATTTAAAGATTATGCAAAAAAAGAAAAATTTATATTTTGTGTATAAAATATTAAACAAGCATCTCATCTTTATAATCTTTATAAGTTTGATTATTGTATCATGATTATTTTGGTTATTATTGAGATCGTAAATTGTTAATTAACAATTGAATTGTTGCTAAAATATTCGTTTAATTTTCACCGGCTTCTGGAATTACAATCTATACCAAGAAATCTTTGATGTCACTAAGTTATTTAATTATTGATTAATAATTACTTACCTAAAACTTTATTTGAAAATTATAGTTTTTGTTAGGAAAACCCGCATTTTCCGAGGAAAATTTTCATCGGAGCAAATCGTGAAAAACATATCTCTGTGCAGAATTTAATTGCGGTGAATTTTTATTTGGGTGTTTTTGTTGTAAAGTTAAAATCTTCGGAGTTATAGAGCAATAATTGAAAAAAATACGATTTGTCGGCGCCATTTTGTTTATAAAAAAAGTAGCACACTATCTGCGGACTTTGCATACCTATATTATTAATATATAGGATCTTATAATTCGATTCCAGCAATACAATTGCTGGTAAATAACTTTTCCATGAATTTTGCTAATTAGCCCAGAGTAATACTCAAATATGAGTAAAATGAAATAAGGAAAGACAGCTTTAAAATAAATTCGATTCGGGGTCACCATCATCGGCTGATCAAGGTTTCTGCTTTTCAGCGTCTTCAGAGCTGCCTGTGGTGTAAAAAAAATTAGGCTAGTAACCATGCCCTCTCTTATCGAACCGCAAATCTTATCGAACGCCCCTATATATCTCTATTAAGCATCAAGCTTACAAGAAGACTGTCGAACCAAAACTTTACAACTAAATTTTCACTTTATTTCCACGTTTCATAATATTTTACACGAATAAAAAGACGAAAACAAACCTAACGTGACAGTCAACTACTGTATCCATCGTTCTGTTGAAAAACCATTAACAATTTGTGACAAATACGTAACTGAAAAACGCCTGCTTCCAGTCCCCGTCCCGAAAACAATCCGTTTCTAACGAGTGCCGTACAATAGGGAATTCGTCCCTTTGAAAAATATCTGTAGCCGACCATGTCCACATCCTCAACTCTATTCATAAAGTATACCCAAACATTACTCAACTTCCAATGACAAATCGACTACAAGACAGAATACCAAACAAACTAAAGTTTTTGTTTTAAAAATATGAAGAGGTTTCGCGATTTATTACCGGTTCAGAGAATCAGTTATGGCCGCGCTTGCTGTTGGCTGTTGTCTGTTGTGTTACTCCTATTCGTCCTTTTTCTATTCATCTGGGAAATATACCTACTAACTGAATTGAATTAGACGAATAGATTAGGAGAAAGAAACGATATTTATTATTTCTGTTCTGTAATGTTTTTAAGATCTTTTAAAGATTTTATTTATGTAAGCTAAATTCCTTTTTTAAAGAAGGAGGTATACTTGAATAAATAAAGATCCATAAATGATGTTAACAAAGATGATTAGCAGCTATAAAGGCAGCTGTAAAACCAGATGCTGTAGCGCCACATAGAAAAAAACATCCAGCGTAAAATCTACGTGAACAGAGGACTGACAATTTTAAAACATGAAGCCTCATATTCCGAACATTCTACTCCTTCTCCGGCAAAGACATATTGGAGACTCTTAAGAAGTTAAGCCAGCAAAAACACCACAATTTGACCATACTCATCCTGAATTCTTGATAAACTGTGGTCAGTAGGTACAAAAACATTTTAGTCCAGAAAGCCACTGCGCATCCGCTAGGAAAAATATTCTAATTCGGATTTTTTGCACAATCTTACTCAAAAAGGACTCCTTTTAACAAATTTGCATGTTGCCAGGACCAAAAGGTGGTCAAAAATTTTTTAAACGTTTTTTTTTTTGTTTTTTTCCTAAAATTATTTTTTTAGCATGGAACAAAGTTTTTTTAGGTTTTTTAGATCATTCCAAACAGAAAAGGTCTTTAGTGATTTTTCTCTAAAAATGATAGTTTTTGACATATAAGCGATTAAAAATTGAAAAATTTCGAAATCTGCCATTTTTAACACTCAAAAACTATGTGAAAAACTGAAAATTTGAATGTTGCCAAGGTAGGTAAATATTCTTTAAACATCGATTGATGAAATCCCAAAGAGTTTTTTGCAATATAATATTCAAAACTCCTTTGTTTTTAATTTCTAATCTCGCGTGCGCGACACTATTTTCTACCGTTGCATGTGTATAGAGTATGGTGCAAATGAAAGGAATAAATTCGTTATTTCGTAAACCGGCTACTTTAAGAAAAAAACCCGAAACAGGTCGATTTTTATTTTTAAGTTATGATATTGTGGCATGTATGGTATACTAGTGACGTCATCCGTCTGAGCGTGATGACGTAATCGATTATTTTTTTAAATCAGAATAGGGGTCGTGTGGTAGCTCATTTGAAAGGTTCTTCAATTCTCTATTCAGTAATGTAAACATTTACATAATTATTTATACAGGGTGTCCAAAAAGTTTTTATTAAATTAAATTATTTGACAAAAAAGAATTAGAAGGACACCCTGTATAAATATTTATATGAATGTTTATATTACTAAATAGAGAATTGAAGAACCTTTCAAATGAGCTAGCACACGACCCCCTATTCTCATTTAAAAAAATCATCGATTATGTCATCACGGCCAGATGGATGACGTCACTAGTATATCATATATGCCATAATATCGTAACTTACAAATACAAATCGACCTGTTTCGGGATTTTTCCTTAAAGTCGCCGGTTTACGAAATAACGAATTTATTCCTTTTATTTGCACCATACTGTCGGTGGAAAATAGTGTCGCGCACGCTTGATTATTAATTAAAAAACAAAGGAGTTTTGAATATTGTACTGCAAAAAACTCTTCGGGATTTCATGAATCGATGTTTAAAGAATATCAACTTACTTTGGCAACATTCAAATTTTAACTTTTTCACATAGTTTTTGAGGGTTAAAAATGGCCGATTTCGCAATTTTTCAATTTTTAATCGCTTATATGTCAAAAACTATCATTTTTAGAGAAAAGTCACTAAAGACCTTTTCTGTTTGGAATGATACAAAAAATCTAAAAAAACTTTGTTCCATGCAAAAAAAATAATTTTAGGAAAAAAACAAAAAAAAACGTTTAAAAAATTTTTGACCACCTTTTGGCCCTGGCAACATGCAAAGTTGTTAAAAGGAGTCCTTTTTGAGTAAGATTGTGCAAAAAATCCGAATTAGAATATTTTTCCTAGCGGATGCGCAGTGGCTTTCTGGACTATTTGGCTTGATTTAGCTGGCTCGATTTTCACCATGTCATGCATGACAGACATCATGCAAACTGGCTCATGACAAACTGACAGACATCATGCAAACGATTTTATAGGCTCGCTAAAGCCCAACAACAGACAACACAAAAAGCTGCAGATCATTTGGGCTACCCAAAGATTACTTAACTTCCAAATGACAAGTCTACTACAATACAGAATTGGGTTGTCTACACCTAGTGCCGTTTTCCTTTTATTCTACGTGTTCTCCTATTTCCAAATTTTTTACGTCTTCTTCCAATATTGCTAAGTATTCCGTTTTCTTCATATTTATTTCCAGGCCTACCTTTCTGTATTCCTCTTTTAGTTTTCTTACCACGTAACTGATATCTTCCTCATCTTGAGCCATCACCACCTGGCCGTCTGCGAAACACAATGTGTAGAGATAATCGTCCCTTATCGGTATGGGAGCGTTCAAGTATTACGTAACGCAATTTTTGAAGATTTTTGACCCCCCTCCCCCCATGTAACGCACCGTAACGTTTTTATGTACCCCCTCCCCCTACCTAAACGTTACGTAACACCCAAGTCACCATTTGAACCTAAATGGAAAACTAGGTTGCGAAAAGTACCGGAATTATTATTTTAATCGCATTTGAGGTAATAATAAAAACTTACAATCATCATCCAGCCTCAAAAGTCTACTGCTGAACATAGGCCTCCTTTCCTCATTTCCAACCACGTCTATCCTGCGCCGCTCTCATCCAGTTTTTATTTAGCTTTCTTACGTCGTCTGTCCATCTTGTAGGCGGTCAACCGGCGCTTCTCTTGTCTTCTCTTGGCCTCCATTCCAATAACCTTTTTGTCCATCGCCCATGTGTCATTCTCGCTATGTGTCCTGCCCATCTCCACTTCAAGTTAGCTATCCTTTTGATGGCGTCAGTCACCTTTGTTCTTCTCCTGATTTCTTCGTTTCTGATTTTGTCTCGCAGAGTTATTCCTAACATTGACCGCTCCATTCTTCTCTGCGTTACTCTTAGTTTGGTAGCCGAGGCTTTAGGTAAGGTAAGTGTTTCTGATCCGTACGTCAAGACTGGGAGGACGCACTGATCAAATACCTTTCTCTTTAGGCATATGAGCAACTCACTCTTAAAATTTTCTCTCAGTTTTCCAAATGCTGCCCACCCAAGAACGATTCTTCTTTTTAGTTCATGTGTCTGGTTATCCCTGCCAATCGTAATTGCATGTCCCATGACATGAAATATGTCCAAAACTTAGAATAATAATCTTTTATTATTAATTTTACATTTACATTTTCCTTGCTTGGCCCCATCCTTACATACATTTTTGGCTTCATCCTTTATTGTTCTTCTCATGCATTCTTCTATTTGATGTTCTTTAATAAAAACTTAAAATAAAATAACATATTTATTATTTCAATATTTTATTTTGCTTAGTAAAAATTTTTGTATAACAAATAATATACGATGTTGCCAGTAGTTTCGGAAAAATAGTGAAAAAAATGTGTAAAACTTTTTGTTCTTCAACGTCCTGTATCGTGAAAACGCATGCCGTTACAAAAATTGTATACTAAGCAAACCCCAATTATTTTTCAGTTTTTCACCTATCTTAGAGATCGTGTTACCTTTTTCTGAAACACTCTGTATATATAAGAAGGCTCTTATGGGCCGTCCCAAAAAAAGATGGAAGGATGATGTTGAAACCGATCTATCTAGGATTGGGGTACAACAATGGCAAATCGAAGCGCAAGATCGCAGACGATGGAGGGCCATAGTGGATGCGGCGAAGACTCACCCCGAGTTGTAAAGCCAGTCAAGAAGAAGAAGACTTATGAAATAAAATTGTTTCTGTCCATGTTTTAATCAATTTTAAAAAACGCTGAGACCCGTAGATTTTCATATATAAAAGCATAAATTTAAATGTACGGGGTGATTCATGCAAGACTACCGTAGTCCATAAGCTTTATTTTTTAACACCCTGTATATTTTTATATGTTTAAAAGCTGCTTGACAATCTGAATTTATGGTCTTTATGAATAATACAGGGTGATCATTTAAAATTATAATGTATGGAAACCACTTATGGAATAAAATTGTTTTTGTCATGTGTCATTATTTTAGAAAATTATAAAAACGCTAGGATACGTCAACTTTTAAATTCAACTATGGACTATTTAAACATAAATTTGAATATACAGGGTGATTCACTCAAGTCTAGCATAGTCCATTATCTTTAATTTCAATTAAACACCATGTATATTTTTGTTTTTAGAAGCTACTTAACAACCTCATCTCAAAAATGTGTATTATGTAGGGTCTATTATGAATAATGCAAGGTGAAATTTTGAAATTCAGTTGAAATTTTGAAATCACACTTTAAATAAGGGTACTTTTTTTTAAATATCCATCAATTTTCTAAACTAAGTATCAATATTTAATAAGGTTTTGTATTTAATGCTTTTTATTTAAAGACATTTTTAAATAATTTGAAAATTTGCGTATTTAAAACGTAAAATGTAGTTCCCTTCTGCAACCTCTTGAATAATATCTGTATCTTTTAATCTTTTGTTTTGGAGACAGGTCCATCTAATTATTGGAAACAGATGTTACTGTGCTTCATCTGTGTTACAAATTTAAGATTTTTTCACTTGAATAGGTACTATTAATTATTGTCCTGTTGTCGGAACATGACCCGAGCGTGAGGGTGCAACATAATACAATTCAGGGGTCTATGTAAAACATAAAAGAAATTCCGTAGTTTTTTTTTCATTTAAGTTAAAAAAGAATCCACAAGGAAAAAATTTTCCTGTAGTTGGCTGTATACCATGTAATACAAAAAATAGTAAATCCTTTATAAAAGGTATATATTTACCTTAAAATATATACCTTTTATAAAGGATTTACTAATTTTTTAAAAAAGAATGTTACGTAACGCGCTGTTCGAACCCCCCTCCCCCCCATGTAACGCGTCGTAACGTTTTACAAGACCCCCCTCCCCCCAAACTGCGTTACGTAATACTTGAACGCTCCCTATTCCCATAGATCTTCATTTTGACATTCAAGTTGTTACTGCATGTTATAAAAATATTTTAAATAGAGTTGGTGACGTTAGGCATCCCTTTAGTAGTCCTTTTGTTGTTTTGAAGTTGGCAACTATCTTGTTTCCGATTTTTATAAATACTTCATTTCCCCTGTATAATAATATGTTCTTGATTGCTTGTATTAGGTTAGCTGGTATCCCTATTTTTGTCATTGCTGTGTTCTATGGCACGCTGTCGTATACCTTCCTAAGTTCTATACACTCGATGTGTACATGTACATCTCTGTTCTTAGCTCTTTTCTTCTCTATTGTCTGTTGTATCGTATAGATATGATTCATACATGATTTCCCTGCTGTGAATACTGTAATGATTGTAATGTAAATGATTGTGAATATTTAGAGATCCCTAAATGATGTTCCAACATTCCGAAAGAACGGATAATATCTGAGTTCATCCCAATACCCAAAAACCCAACGCAATAGGGCATCCTAACATGCTGTCAAAATTACATCAATTTGGCAGTAGTGTCGTTAATTTTTTGGCGGTAAAATGAATATTTTTATTCGGAAACAATGACACTTTTCAGTTATGCTCTGACATTCGACGTGAACATATCGTTATTTATCACGAAAACCGTTGTATCTCGAGAAGTGTCCTAGGTATTATCGTTATTAAAAAAAATGACAAATATTTTAAAAGAAAAGTGACATAACTCAAAATGTTAATTTTTTTATTAAATCAGATACCTATCATAGTTTTATTGGCTTTTCCTCTTACACAATAATTACAAACATTCACTTATGCATATTCTTCGTTTCTTTTAATTTATAAATTTTAGCAGTTACCGTTTAAATATCACAGTTAAACTAAGATTTAAAAAATCAATTTTTGTCTGTCATGAAAAAAGTTGTTTTTTCAGTTGTGACAATGTTCTTCCCTCTTTCGGATATGTTACGTCGCCTGTATATGCGATGTTTTTAAAAAGACTGAGTTATATAAACAACTGTTTTCTATAAATAATTTAAAAAAAACTTGATTAGTAGCCTTGATTGTTTATACATGACTAAGATTACAACAATTGTGTGGCTGGGGAAATATGTACTTATGAATGATATAAGCAGGAAACTATGCGATATGGTGCATCACAGTGACATACAATAACATTGAAACGTGCGAAGGTTGTTGCTTACTGAGCCCCTATCTATATCGTGTGAGACTTATTCATGTCTTGAATTATTTCCAGATGAACGATAATGTATTTTACCAATTATGAATGGTTGATATGTACATATGTATTCATAGTTTTATTATGAACGGAGCATTATTTTCAAATAATCAGCAATTACGATTTACATCATGAATCACATTTTAATTCAATTGATTTATTCTGCGATTCACGATTTTTCTTATTATTAAGATCCGTACTTATCTACTTATTATACGTTACGAATGTTGGCAACTAACATGACAATACACAAAACATGAAAACATTCAGGTGTAGTTAGTGAAAATTACTTTCTAAAATGATGTCAGGATATTCTGCATAATATGTCCAGACCTCTTTGGCCTTGGACTTTTCCTTGCAATATAAGCAGTAGGAAGATGGCGCTATTTTTTGTCATTATGTGATTAAGATATTCTAAATGCCACCCATGAGATTTGAAACATTCTTCTTTAGTACCACATCTCAAAAACTTCTTGTACTATAAAAAACTATAAGTGATCTGTTAGAGTCTCCCTCTCAGAGATTCTCTCACTAAAGAAATATATAACACTGATGAAAACAGGTTTTTGTCTGTATTGACAAATAGCATTACTATTTTTGACACCCAATCGACTCATGAGACATGAAACATTATCCTGTAACACCATATATCAAAAACCCTCAATCCTTTATTAAGTGATCTAAGTTAGTGTTGTAAGATTCTAACACTAAAGAAATATTATGTAGCACTGATGATGACAGGTTTTTGTTTCTATTGGCAAATCACGGATCTTCAAAATTTTGTTTCTTTCAACAAATGCTGATCTAGTTCCAAGTGCTTATTTTTAAAAGGGTTGTAGTTGAAAGGACTGGTATGAGTCACTAATCACGAGTGTATTCAAAATTTGAACAGCCAAATCTTAACCAACTTTTGTCTTCCAGAAAAACAAAAAAATTAAAAATATTCAGAAAAGCAAAACTTATATTTTTTACAATCCATAAGGAAAAATTTCCTGTAATATTTTTTACGGTTTGAAATTTTTTGTATCACTAATACTTTTTAAGTTATTTTGAAAAAAGGCATTCTTTTCAAAATTTATTTTACTTTAAAACTATTTTTTTTAAATAAATACTTTGAACTGGTAAAACCTACAGATCATATAAACAATACATAAGTAAAGTATATCGTAAAGGAGTAACGATTAATTTCATGTGGCATGATAATTATGGGGTGATTTTGATGATGATTTTTTTACCAAAAAACGAACCAACTTTATTTGGAGCGTATCTTGCTTACTTTTAATGCTCGAAACGTGTATAAAAAACAAAAACAAAGTTTTTTTTAAATATTTTCATATTTTGATGAGTTTTCTCTCAACACTGCTTTACTGGGTCTATAGATGTCATACATAAACCATTTTTTTGTTTTTTATAAGCTACATTTTTGCTAAGAATATTTTTTCGCCAATTTACTTAAAATTTACGTTCTTTGCAAAAAACTGTCCAAAAACTTAGTTTTTTTGTTGAAAAATTTTCACTCGCAAATAACTCACAAATCATTGATTTAGTGAATAGAACCATAGAATATAAAATAAAAGTTGCTTCGAATTAGTCAGTTTATCTATTTCCGGACTTATTTTGATCGTATCTTTTTTTCATCCCCGAGAAGGGGTGGCTTTCACCCCTCAAATAAAAACAACCAATCCACTGTTTCACGTAAGAAACATTTAATACCTATACGAGCAACTTCTTTCCATGCAGCATCTTTCCCTGCCCAGAAATTTTATTCACCTCAGTTTTTTCGCCCGGTAATCATCAAAAAGTCCAGTAGAAGAAGGATGCATCAATAGTTTTGAAAGAACCGGAAAATTAAAAGAGGAAAATGAGGAAAACAGCTTTCTTTCATGTACCCATTCTTTGTATTGTTTAAATCAGAGGTTCCCAAACTTCATTCTCTCGTAGACCACTTTAAAAAATTTACTGATTTCGGTGGACCCCCAGCAGAAGTGGTATTTCGTAGCTGTGCACATCAGTGGCGGGTCTAGAAAATTGCCTGGGGGTGGGGGGAACTTGGGTGGAAAAAAAAATAAGACATTAATGAAGGTCGAACCGTCTTTTTGTTCTTTTTTTCTCAAAATATCATTCCAAGCGATTTTACAGTGATTTGGAATTTATTTAAACTTTGCATTTTTTATCGTAAAGTATCAATGGAAAAAATAATGTTTTAATAGATTGGACTCAAAAATGTGATTATTAGGCATTATAACAAGTTTCTTTATTTAAGACATGTTTTTGATCAAATTTTAGGGTGGAAAACCTATAGAATACTGTTTTTTTACATTTACCTCCATTCCCAAAATACGTGTTCTTCTATTTGGCTGAAAATTTGCCCACAGATAGTCAAAACACAGGACTTTAAGTTGTTAAAAGAACTTGTATAGTTTTACAATACAAGAAAAGTTTCATACACTAATATCAGAGTCAAAATTTTATAGTCCAGTCGGGTTAGCATTTGATCTTGCATATCTCCGCCATTTTTAACTTTCCGACAAAAAGTGTAAGGACTGAAATTGTTGAAAATATGATTTCCTATAAGTAATTTCTTTTATTATAAATTTTTTTGTGCCGTCGATATTTTCCGAGTTATGGTGGGAAATAGTGACAGTTAGAGCATAATTATTGAATTATCTCGTTTATTATTAGTTTTATAACAAAAATGTACTTATACAAAAATGAACAGAATTAAATTTTATACAATTTTAATCTCTTTCATTTTTTTTTGCGAAAATCAATATTTCAGGTAGTACGTATGCGGTAAAGGCGCGAGCATAACTTTTCGACAAAAATTTTAGGAACTGAAATTGTTCCAAATAAATCGTGTTTACAATAATTATTACAATTTTTTTAACCATTTTTTCGTACGGTCGATATTTTCCGAGTTAATTGTACTTAAAGTAGACGCCTATATTTTCGACACTGATTTTATTCCACGCGTTTTTTTATATTGTAAAGCTATAAAAAAATTGTTAACCACTTAAAGTCCTGTGTTTTGGCAAAAAGCTGTGTGGGCAAATTTTTAGTCAAATCGAAGGACATGTTTTTTGGGAATGGAGCAAAATATAAAAAATGGCATTTTAACGTTTTCTACACAAAAATAAAATTTTTAATCAAAATATCTTAATATAATGACATTTTTGTGTCCCTACTAATAAAACAATGTTTTTTCCATTAATTTCCATTGATGTATGTATTAAGAAAAAATGGAAATTGGTTTAAATAAATACCAAATCACTATAAAATTTTCGTGGACCCCCACTTACAACTTGTGAACCCCCATTTTTATTTCATGCCAACGTAGACCCCCGTTGAGTCCTTCGTGGACCCCTGGGGGTCCACCTGGACCACTTTGGGAATCACTGGTTTAAATTATGGTAATGTATCTCCAATATTATATCACATTTCAAGTCCAATTATTTTCAAATTATCCAATTATTGTACTGAAATTTGTAGTCCTTAGATCGAAGATTTTTTCTTTTTTTATTTAGAGATTTAGAAATCACGCCACAATACATAACTTACCATTTATTCAGCCTTTTTCGCTAAATACAAAGGTATTTTTTATTCATATCACACAACACGACACACAGATACCACCATTATTTGTGAACACATCTTGTTTCTCTTTTTGTTTCTCTCTCTCCCTTTTTCACGTAAGAAACATTTAATACCTCTACGAAAAAGTTCTTTCCATGCAGCATCTCTCCCATCCCAGCCCAGAGATTTTATTCACCTCAGCTTTTTTCCAGTAGTCTAGTAGAAGGATGTATCAATAATTTTGAAAGAACAGGAAAATTAAAAGAGGAAAATTAGGAAAACAGTTCTCTTTCATGGACCCATTCTTTGTATTGTTTGATTTATTTTAATGTATCTCCAATATCACATTTTTCAAGTCCAATTATTTTCAAATTATCCAATTACTATACTAAAATTTGTAGTCCTTAGATCGAAGATTTTTTATTTTTTTTATTTAGAGATTTAGAAATCACGCCACAATACATAACTTACCATTTATTCAGCATTTTCCGCTAAATACAAAAGTATTTTTTATTCATATCACACAACACGACACACAGATACCACCATTATTTGTGAACACATCTTGTTTCTCTTCTTGTTTCTCTCTCTCCCCTGTTTCACGTAAGAAACATTTAATAACTCTACGAAGAAAAAGTTCTTTCCATGCAGCATCTCCTCCATCCCGGCCCAGCCCAGAGATTTTATCCACCTCAGCTTTTTTTTCAGTAGTCTAATAGAAGGATGTATCAATAGTTTTGAAAGAACAGGAAAATTAAAAGAGGAAAGTTAGGAAAACAGTTATCTTTCATGGACCCATTCTTTGTATGGTTTGATTTATTTTAATGTATCTCCAGTGTCACATTTTTCAAGTCAAATTTCCAATCCTGTAATTTGTACTCCTCAGATCGAAGATTTTTTATTTTTTTTTTTTATTTAGAGATTTATAAATCACGCCACAATACATAACTTACCATTTATTCAGCATTTTCCGCTAAATACAAAAGTATTTTTTATTCATATCACACAACACGACACACAGATACCACCATTATTTGTGAACACATCTCGTTTCTCTTTTTGTTTCTCTCTCTCCCCTGTTTCACGTAAGAAACATTTAATACCTCTACGAAAAAGTTCTTTCCATGCATCTCTCCCATCCCAGCCCAGAGATTTTATTCACCTCAGATTTTTTTGCAGTAGTCTAGTAGAAGGATGTATCAATAATTTTGAAAGAACGAAAACAGTTCTCTTTCATGGACCCATTCTTTGTATTGTTTGATTTATTTTAATGTATCTTCAATATCACATTTTTCAAGTCCAATTATTTTCAAATTATCCAGTTACTATACTGAAATCTGTAGTCCTTAGATCGAAGACTTTCCTTTTTTTTATTTAGAGATTTAGAAATCACGCCACAATACATAACTTACTTACCATTTATTCAGCATTTTCCGCTAAATACAAAAGTATTTTTTATTCATTTCACACAACACGACACACAGATACCACCATGATTTGTAAGCACATCTTGTTTCTCTTTTTGTTTCTCTCTCTCCCCTGTTTCACGTAAGAAACATTTAATACCTCTACGAAAAAGTTCTTTCCATGCAGCATCTCTCCCATCCCAGCCCAGAGATTTTATTCACCTCAGCTTTTTTCCAGTAGTCTAGTAGAAACATGTATCAATATTTTTAAAAGAACAGGAAAATTAAAAGAGGAAAATTAAAAGAGGAAAATTAGGAAAACAGTTCTCTTTCATGGACCCATTCTTTGTATTGTTTGATTTATTTTAATGTATCTTCAATGTCACATTTTTCAAGTCCAATTATTTTCAAATTATTCAGTTACTATACTGAAATTTGTAGTCCTCAGATCGAAGATTTTTTCCTTTTTTTTATTTAGAGATTTAGAAATCACGCCACGATACATAACTTACCATTTATTCAGCATTTTCCGCTAAATACAAAAGTATTTTTTATTCATATCACACAACACGACACACAGATACCACCATTATTTGTGAACACATCTTGTTTCTCTCTCTCCCCTGTTTCACGTAAGAAACATTTAATACCTCTACGAAAAAGTTCTTTCCATGCAGCATCTCTCCCATCCCAGCCCAGAGATTTTATTCACCTCAGCTTTTTTCGCCCGGTGAAAAATTACTCCGCTCATCAAAGCGTCGTGGGGATAGTACATGCTGAGTATGAAAAATGGGGACTACACGTTCGACAAAATGCTTTAACACCCAACGAAAGTTCAAGGTGTTTCGTCACTATCATGTAGAAGTATTTTTAATGTATAATGGTATTTAAATGGCTTTTGTCGTTTTTTATTTTTAAACTCTACGTTTATTTATAGGTAAATTCAAGAAAATTTGTTGTATTCTAAAGTAGAAAGTAAATATTGAGTCAGGGAAATAAGAAAAACAGCTACTCTGTTTGTGAAAATAACCCGACCAGGTAAACGACATTAGGGCAGTCAATGAGGTTATTTGGCTCCGAATTCCATCCTACTACATAGATTTACTTGATATTTTCACAATAAGTAGAGAATAGCTCAAGAAACAAAGTCTACCCTATGTCAATGTGCGCTTTTATCTTAGGGGTGGTTCCCACCCCTTCTCGGGGGTGTAAAATTTTTTGGTTAAGATAACCACGGAAGTGGCTAGAGAACCTAATTCTAAGCAAAAACTGTTCAATAATTTTTTTTTTGAAAACTGAATAATTTTTGAGTTATTTGTGGTTGAAAATGGGCCGTTTTCATTGAAAAATGACACCTTTTCAGGCGGTTTTTTGCGAATACCAGAAAATCTATGCATCTAACGAAAAAAAACTATACAAAACATTTTTGTAGCTTATAAAAAAACAAAGATTCGTTCCTTTATATATCTTCTAGTTATATAACAGGGGTGGCCAAACTGTGGCTCGCGAGCCACATGTGGCTCTTTGAAGGATTATTTGTGGCTCTCAATAAATGTACCTGAATTACTTTTAATTTTCTTAAAGTCTTAAATTACTGACAACAAATTAATAACAAAGACAAATTGTAACATCAGGACTCAGACAAAGAGACCCCTTATCACCTATTCAATTTGGCCTTAGAATATGTAATAAGTAAAATATATAAGCTGAGTTGGTGACTGTATGGCACTGAAAACATTGTCAGACATATAAAAGCTAAGATAAGATGGGAAGGTTATGTGGTAAGATCAGAGGAAGACAGAGGACAGAGTGTTAAAGACAGAGTGTTTGTTGAGAGACGGTAGATCAGTAGGCCGTCCCAGAAATAAATGGAAGGATGATATGAAGAATCGAAGAATCCTGAATTAGTAAAAACTACTTGTAGAATTATTTACATATTTGAAACAACGATGTGAACCATTTTATTTCAAAATTCGTGAATCCAAACAGTGACAGAAATTTTTTTATCATTTTCAAGTTACATGTAGAAAAAGAAGATTTTTATCTAGGAAGTCTAAAAATGAAGTTATACTTCTTATTGAAGTTATACTTCTTTACCGGCGATAGAGGGTGCATTTTTATATGGTAAAACGTAGCGACCGGGCGCATGCGCATTATAACTTTGTTCTGATTGGATGTTCAAATGACATGTCAAAAATTATTCAATATGGCGGCTGTGGCACAGCTGTAGTTAGATTAGATTATTTATGGTTGTTGCGTTTTAAAATTTGTGTGAAAAGAAACAACAAACAAAAGTTAGTTAATAGTTATACTGCCTTTTTAAATAGTTTTCATATACCTATATTTTTGGACTTTTGGACTATTTTGGACAAGGAAAACTCATTCTAATTTGGTAAGTAGTTTTTATTATAATCATATTGTAATTATACATTTGGATTAGGTTGAAATACATACATTTATTTTAGAGAGAAATCCCATATTAGGTTCGATTTTTATTTTTAAATTATGATTTTTTGGCGTAGATTTTATTTATCTAGTAGGTATGTAATGCTTTGATTTACATACTTAATTTGATTACCAACAAAAGTTCTACCAATCTTCATCTAATATATTGTTTTCTTACTGTTTTGTTATATTTTTATATTTTCTTCCACAAAATTTAAACTACATAATTTAATTTTCAAAACAACTGTCAAACAGTAAAACGTTCAGTTACCGTATTTTTCCACATGATAAATAATGTGGCATTGGACGAGTGAGTATACGCTTCGATTACGAATCAAAGCGCCACGAAGTTCACGGGTTCAATTCCCGATGCAAGTTTTATTTTTTTATTTTTTTATGCATGTTATGATTGTAAGTATATTTGTTATATAATTTTTTTTTTCAGAAAATGCGTATTTAAAATTTTTGCCAACAATTATTATCGTTCAGAAATCATTTTTTCTTTGTGGCATTTTTCAATGTGTTTGTGTGCGTTTTATTCTTTTATTTTTTTAAATTTTTGGTATTGTCTTAAAAATCACATAATATGTAGTAGAAGTGTAACTTCTTACGTGCGTACAAAGTACACACACATTCTTTTTTTTTTCAAAAACCATTCATTTTAAACTTGTCCAACTTTTTGAACCCGTCCATAATACTATAATAAAAGTATTGTAGAAGTAAAATGATGCATTAAAATTCTGGTGGATGAGAGGTTAAATACTTCTCATTTTTTCTTAAAATACATTAATCATCAATTTTTTTGCAGCATATCTCGCTTAGTTTGAATGCAATATACCTTTAATGTTGCTCATTTTAAAGATCTTTTTAAGCACTACAAAAGGTGTTGGTAACATTATACACCTAAAATCGACCGTTTGTCTGTTCAAGTTGAATACAACGATTTGAGCATGCACCAAAAAAACAAACTATTTTCACCTACCATATCTCTTTTTATATTATAACTAGAAGATTTATGAAGAATCTAGTAATCTAGTCTCTTTGGTTTTTTATAAGCTACAAAAATGTTTTATATAGTTTTTTTAGTTAGATGCATAGTTTTTAAGATATTTGCAAAAAACCGTACGAAAAGGTGCTATGTTTCAATGAAAATGGCTAATTTTCAACCACGAATAACTCAAAAAATATTGAGTTTTCAAAAAAAATTATAGAACAGTTTTTGCTTAAAATTAAGTTCTCTAGCCACTTCCGTGGTTATTTTAATCAAGAAATTTTCTACTCCCGAGAAGGGGTGGGAACCACCCCCAAGATAAAAGCACACATCGGCATAGGGTAGACTTTGAATTAGGAGATAAGTAGAGGCTATTCCCAAAAGTTCATTAAAATCCATGCAGTAGGATAGAATTCGGAGGTAATATCCTATTTTTGCTCCCATTGACTGGCGTACTTTTGTTTGGAGTAGATGAACCTCTATAACAAGAAGTTATATTTATTATGTTTACTGCAGTCGATTTTTTTTGGACTTAATTAGTTATTAACAAATTAAGGTCAAAAAACAGAAACATTTTCGCTTTTTTGTCTATCAGCAAAAAGTGAAGCATTTGAAACAAATTTGAGAGTAAGAAACTTATAAGTGATATAAAAACCTTCGAAATGATGTTTTTAAACGCTTTTATTTAGTTCAATAGTTTGCGTCAAATCTTTCGACGTTCATTTGACTGCCTTTTCTTCAATGCAAATGAATGAAAATTTGCAGACATATGCATTCGCGGGAACAATACAGGCATAGTCAATAAAAAATTTTTTCATGTTTATTAATTGTTTAAATAAAAAAAAAGAATGTGTGTACTTTGTACACACGTAAGAAGTTATACTTCTATTATATGATTTCAACGAAATCAATATACTTTAAACAGTTTCTCTACTACTTTCCAAAAATTTTTAATAAAACAATACCAAAAATTAAAAAATAAAAGAATAAAACACACACAAACACATTGAAAAATGCCACAAATGATTTCTGAACAATAATTGTTGCCAAAAATTTTAATTAAATACGTATTTTCTGAAAAAAATTATATAATAATATACTTACAATCATAAAATCTATAAAAAAAAATAAAAAAATGATATAACTTGCATTGGGCTTGAACCTACTTCCCGTGTATCCCGCCGTACGAGAGTCGAAGCGATCTCAAACTGCACTACCTTCGCGTATACGTCATGTGTGAATATACACAAACTGAACAACTTTTTGACATTTTGTTTATATGAATTTTTATTAGTTTGATTTTTGTCGAATTAAAATACAACAATATATAGAGTAAGAAAACGATACATTAGATGAAAATTTGTAGAAAGTTTGTTCGTAATCAGATTATGTAAATTCAAGCATTGCCTACTAGGGGTATAGCATAGCAACTACTAGGTAAGCACATTATTTGTTTTTACATTTTCCAAATAGGTATGAAGATAATTTTTTATTGGAATACAACTGAAACATTTATAATTACGTACCTGTGGCTTTTCAAAACTATTTAAAAAGTCACTATAATTATAAATTTGATTTTATTTCTGTCCTCACAACAATAAAAACTAATATATTATACAACATTTTTGTTTACCGATAACCTCCATAGTGAACAATTATTGACAGATCATTTCAACACCCAATCAGAGCCCGTATAAAGACTAATACCAAACTGTCGGTGTGCGCATGCGCTCAGATCAATATAAATTCACCCTCAATCTCAATCGCGCCTAAAGAAGTATAACTTCAAAAAACGATTTTAATGGAAAACGCTTAAATTCTCTTGTTTTTTACAGTGTAAAAACTTGAAACTTTTACGGATTGTATAGCTAATGCTATGAACAATACATAATTTTACTTTTTAAGTTAATTGTTTACGTTATGCTTCATTCATAAACAATAAAGTTTCAATTTTTTTGCCGATTCCGACTACTTTTCATGTTAGCACATCATATGTTTTATACATATTTTAATAAACATGACGATATATTTTAATGTTTGAAAAGTGTAAGACTAAAAAGTAAAAAATAAAAAAATATGAAAAAAATTTTTTTTTATGAAACGCTTTTCTTTAGTTACGAGTGACTAAAATTAAAAATATAAAAAAATCAACTAAAAAGCAAAAAATAAAAAAAAATGAAAAAATCTAACACATTCGTTAAAGAAAAGCGTGGGGCGAAAATCGTTTATATAATGAACACGCGCCACGCTTTTCTTTGACGGGTGTGTTAGATTTTTTCATTTTTTTTTATTTTTTGCTTTTTAGTTGATTTTTTTATAATATTTTTAATTTTAGTCACTCGTAACTAAAGAAAAGCGTTTCTTAAAAAAATTTTTTTTCATATTTTTTTATTTTAATGTTTCTATCCTTATGTGTTGCTTAGAAAATTGAAAAATAATTCGGTTGTTTATAAATGTCAATAATGAAGAATTATAAATATATGTATTAATCATGAATATTTATGTTTTACAATAAATAAATTAGATGGTTTATTTAACAATTTATTTACTTAACTACTTAATGCATATTTGTAACCTTCGCAAAAACAAATTAAAAGAAACGTCGAAATCCATAAACAAGAACCCAAGATACAGTAGTTATATAACAGCTGCTACCCCCTCCAACGTTGCCGCTAGTGTAAAGGCTTGCCGATTTTGAGGACCATCTGAAGCTTTGCAGTCGATTCCGTTGAAAGGCAATCTTTTTCGAATTCTGAACATGAAAACTTTAAAATATGTATGTTCTTTTAAATTACCCTAATTAGATCTTTCAATTTTCGTTATAACCAAAGCTCCCGTGAATTAACAAAAAAAAGACTAACTTCGTCCCAAATTGTCCTAGGATAACTCTTTTTCTCTAAGTTTATGTTGTTCTATTTGCTTATGAGCAAAAAATCGACATTTTTTTTTCAAAATGATTTCGCAATACATATTTAAAATTGTTTTTCTTAATTTTTGTTAAATAATATTGATAGACTAAACCTTCTTTCATAAGCTACCTGTAGAATTATTGCCACTTTATTATTTTCTGACTTAGATTATTGCAAAATAAAATTTGGAATAAACAAATAAAATAACTGCTAAACTATTCGACCAATCGCTTTGAAATTTTGAGCATATTTTAAGCACCGTAGTACCTAACAGTCAATGTATTCTGACGGTTCTAAGTTCATTTTTTTGAAAAGTTAACATTTATAAAAAACCGAAATTTTTGATTTATTTTGCAATTTTCTAAGCGACAAAGGATAGAAACATTTAGACAGCGCCATTTTTAAGGTTTTTATATGACTTTTCTTTCTTCCTCTCAAATTTGTTTCAAAGGCTTCACTTTTTGTTGATAGACGAAAACAGCGAAACTTGACCGTTGGTACTACTCAAATTAACTGTCCTTTGCATCGAGGGTCAGTCTCACGAGAAACACCCTTTTTTTCTGGACTACATACACATAAAAAATAGTTGTTTAAAATTAATTTTCCTATCGAAATATTACCTTCTAAAGTCAAAAATAATTTATTTTTGACAAAATTTATTCAAAAACGAAAAACAAAGCAAAATACGAAAAGACGCGATTTTTTCTTCTATTCTTCCTCTTCAAAATGTCGTTTGGTAGAAGACATTGGTATTCATAACATACAAGATACAAATTTTCAAAACTCGTAACTTACCATTTTTGGGCCATTTTTCCAATGTTCTTTTATTCTATTAGTATTAGACCACTATCTAAAAAACTGTAAAACCGTGGAATTTTGAAAATCAACACCGATTTTAATGAAAATTTGGGTTTAAGCTCGGTTGACCCTCTTCTTCAAAATCTACCCTATGTCGAACGGGGTTTTTGACCTGGGGGTGAAAACAACCCCATCTAAGGGATGATGTTGTTCAAAACAACAATCAAAATAACTATGGAAATCGATAGAGCAGCGGTTTCCAACCTTTTTTAGCTTGAGGCACACTAACTTAAAAATTGGTTCAGCCACGGCACACTTGGGTAAATAATCTCTATAATGATAGTGAGTATAATCAAATTTCGCGGCACACCTACAGAGACTTCAGGGCACACCAGTGTGCCGCGGCACATTGGTTGGGAACCTCTGCGATAGAGTGACCAATTCTGAGTAAATGTTGTTCGATAATTTTTTTTTTTGTAAAATTGATACTTTCCAAGTTATTACCGATTTAAACTATGCATTTTTCATTGAAAAGACTTACGTTTTCTAACCGTTTTACATTAATACATTTTTTCATGAAAAACGGTTATAAAACCGAATTTTTTCAATGAAAAATGCATAGTTTCAATCGCTAATAACTTGGAAAGTATCAACTTTGCAAAAAAATGTTATAGAATAAAATTTACTCAGAATTGGTCAATCTATCGAGTTCCATAGATATTTTGATTGCAAAAATGTTCATCCCTTAGATGGGGTTGTTTTCATCACCAGGGTAAAAGTCCGGATCGGCGTAGGATAGATTTTGACAAAGGTTATAATTACTACCTAAATCCAAATCCAAGGAAATCGACCTTGATTCTCAAAATTCCACGAGAAAATGGCTGTTAATTGGACTATATAACTTTTTCTACTCAGTTTTAGGTACATATATGCAATGGTATATTTAATAGAATACAAACTACATACATACTATAACTCTATTTCATTTTCTTTATCGCGATTATCGCTTTCGATTTCAGGGCCTACCTTGAGACATTTTCCTCGATTCCGCCAAAAACGAGCGCGACAGGTAGCAGCGGCTGCCGGAACCTTTCTAAATGATTGAGTTCCCCGCCCCCGCAGACGCCGCCCCCCGCAATCATATCATCGTTCTTTCGGAATCGCGTGCGATTTACAGCAAAATTAACACGTTGCTACATGAGCACCTTTTTCAATTTGATAACAACTGACATTGATAAAAAGAAGAAGTGTGAATGCGTGCGGTTTTTATACCAACACTTGATTAGGAGTGCAAATGGTAAATGGGCCGTAATCGTCGGAATGAGAAAAACCTTTTACCTACAAATGAAGCAAACATGTTGTTTGAGAAGCAACAAGACAGTTACATTATGAACGGCGTTACATTTCTCTAATGATTAAGTGTCAAATGGAAATAGAAATGTACTAGTGATTTTTCGAACACACATTCAAACAAAATCCGTGAAAGAATACTATGTGAAGACTTATTGCCTTCTTAACGCCGATAATTCTTTTATTTACGCATACCAGGGACATTTTGCCAAAAAAGCTCACCAGGTTTTATTTCATTAATTTTGTTTTAAAGTCTTTCCTGGATTGTAATTTAAAAATATGTACTATAATATGGAACAATATTAAATGACCAAGTAGATATACCGAAGATATGAGAACAAAATTTCAAAAAGCAATTTAATAAGACCAATAAAACAAATGATAGAAAAACTTTCTCAAGATGTTAACGACCACAGAGAAGAAGAAAAAGCTCCTACAATCTCATAGACTAAGTCTGCCATCAACAATTATTCATTACACCAATAATTTTGGCTCAATCTTATAAACATGGTACTTAAACAAGCCATGTCACAAGAAAATAGTTTCAAAACTTTGATGACATACATACTGTTGTAGAATTGTTTTTTTTTGTAAAGAAATTCAGAAAAATTTAAATTTATATCAACGACCATGTAATCATAGTTTTTCATCACCCTGTATATCACCAAAATTGTTTAGAATTTAATTTTGCTATTAAGCAAAAAAGTGAAACGACTAATAAGTGATTCGACGAAATGCACGGGACATGAACAAACATTTCGGTGATTAGAAAGTGGACATCGTTGACGAAACCAAAGACGGCTTTAAGATCTTTTCCGGGAAGGTTTTTAATGTGGTATATGAATTGTATGAGGTTTAGATGTTAAAGTAGAAAGTAGGAAATAACTAATTATGATATCTTTTGAAATATGACAAATGGGAAAGGTTCTGTGGAAAAATATTTGTTTCAGAAGAAATGGGTATGATAGGTTTTGAGAGAGGCGTGTTTTGGATGGAGTGGGAAAGATGAGGTAGAAGGGAGGTAGAATTTGGCGAGAGACGAGAGGTCACTGTGTAATTAACATCGGTGGAAGGCAGTCCAGTTTTTTGTTTTAAAAAGTTTAGTAATCAGTGTAGAGTGTGTGTAATCGGCCTTTGCGAGCAGAATCAAGTTGAAACCAAATTGTCGACCGGTTGAAGAGTCAATTTTCCTGGTCCGAGGGAGCTTCCTTTGTTTTGTCTAGAACGAGTAGCTGATTAATATCTTTTTGCACAAGATATCGAACAAGGAAAACTGAGTAACAGAATTCGAGCAAATCCTGTATGATTTTTGGAAGCAGTCGTGACGAGAGGGACTTTTTCGCAACATCCAGAGAGTACGTGTTTGGAAGAATCAAGGACGGCGCAATCCAGAGAACGAGGCAGTGAAAAAACAAAAAGGTCAGTCAAATTATTTGTCGGAATGGAGAAAATTTGTTTATATCAAACCCATATTTGTTTATTGAACTTTTTTTTACGCAGTTAGTCATTTAAAATTTAAGAAATCAAGTCAAAAGAAGAAAAGTAAATTTTATTAAATTTAGTATGAGTAAATAATAAATTAATTAAATAATTTTTTTGTCAAAACAAGGAGATATCAGAGTTCGAGTTTAATTGATGAAGTAAGAGATTGTTGCAACAAAGTTTAAATTTCATATTTTTTGAATCACATGTACACGGCTTATTTGATAAAACAATAGATTACATTTTTATGATATTGAGTGTTTTCAATTTCCCTGTTTCCACCCTGGAAGAACTAAGCAATCAGAAATATTAGAAGCCACAGATCACAGGTATTGTATCCAATACAAAATTATCCCTGAGAATAAAATTGACTGGAAAATTTAATTTAAATTAATTTTTTGTTTTATATAGGCAGTAAATGAAATAATTGAATAATTAACTAAAGTAAGAATTTGCTAATCAATCTAATTAAATAGATATAATAGAGCGTAACAATACATACCTAAAGATACGTATCCATACGTGGGTGCTCCGTGCTCGGTGTAGCTGCTCAAATGGATACGGCATGCGGTCCCCAACATATAAACCGCAAACCGGTTGAATCGAAGAGGGTGAGCGCCGAGCGGTGAACACCAACGTATCCACTATGTGGAGCTGCTACACCGAGCACGGAACACCCACGTGTGGATACGTACCTTAACATTTACTCTTTTATCATTAGGTGTAGTTTAGCTGCCCACACTCTTTTCACTTGCCTGTTACTGTCCATTCGTGTTAAATCACCGAACCATGCTAATTTTTGTCCTTGATTGTGTCAAGCAACGGTGTGATCTTAAGCCTGTTTCTTAGTTCTTCATTTTTTAGTATGTCTACTATTCTTCTTGCCCCTATCGTTTTTTTGAGAAATTTCATCAAGCAGCAGAGATGAAATACCTCAGATTACTTTCTTACATTCGCTAATAAGCTTAATAAGAGGTGCACATTTTATAATAAACTGCAAAATTTATTGTCATATCTTAAAATACGGTAAAAAAACCAAAAATAAAAATATTTGGGGTATATCTGACACATTGTATTTCAGTCCAATTTTAACTCTATAGTTTTCGCAAGCATGACGTTAGCGACTTTCAAGGAAGAAGCTCTTCTTCTTCTTCTTTTTGTACAGACATGACTCTATCTGCTTTTTTCAATGTGCCTCCATTCAATAAGTCATTCCATCGTTTTCGTGGTCTTCCCATTGATCGTATTCCTATTGGGGAACCATCTCTCGGAATTCTTACTACTCCAATTATTTTGTTGTCATTCGGTTTATCTGGTCGTTTCATTCTACTCTTCTGCCTTCTACCCAGTTGTTACTGTCATCCACTTATTGCATCTCCGTCGTATATCTGAACCTCTAGCTTTGTCTCATAGTGTCTTACCATCAATTTTTCGAAGGTTTTGCATCTCGGCTGTTTCTAGCATTCTTTTTGTCCTATCTGTATCACGTCGTATTTCTGTCGATTAGGTCATTATTGGTCTGATGACAGTTTTTTGGTATATTCTGCCTTTCATTTCTTTTCCGATATATTTATTTCTCCATTTTGTGTCGTTCATGAAACCTGCGGCTCTGTTTGCTTTAGTCACTTGATCTTCCACTTCTGTTTCGAGCTTTCTGTAGCTAGACGAGACAGTGTGATGCCTATATATTTAAATTCCTCTAGTTGTTAAATTATCTGAGCTTCCAGCTCTAATTTACATCTTAGATTTAGTGATGAGCAAAACAAGAACAATACCAAAACCAGGCTAGTCTTGGTCTTGGTCTTGGTCTTGGTCTTGTTCTTGCAAGCTTGGTCTTGGTCTTGGTCTTGCAGCTAAAAGGCAGTCTTGGTCTTGGTCTTGCACTAGCCGGTCTTGTTCTTGGTCTTGGTCTTGCTGCAAGAGTCTTGCTGCAAGAGTCTTGCTGGTCTTGCTTTTTTGGTAGTAATAATTTGAACCAAACAATTTCGAATAAAATGTACATTGAAATAAATAAAATGTGAAGAATTAAACTATATTTTTTGCTTTAAAATTTTAACAGAATGTAGAATGTAGTTTCAAACGGATACCAATTTTAACATTATACATTCACCTAATGACCTAATTATTTCTCTCTATATAAAGAGATTAGAGTATATTTTTATAATGGTAATGTTTATCAGTAGGAAAAACCTGCATTTACAACCCTTGTTGCAATTGCCGGCCTTCGGTTGTGTCACGTTGTGTTTTGCATGCTGTCGATACCTGCCGCCTGCCTTCAGACCACGTCTTAAGTCTGGATTATTGTTTATTGCCCCTGTATTTTAATAAAATGTTAAAGAAAAAGAGCTTAAAGGTGCCACAAATGGTCGGGGACCTTCAATTCACGGATTTTACGAAAAGGGATAAACGGTTTATAGTTGTTAACAGATAATGATCTGCTCCTTTCACTCGAACACTGTAGTATTTATCCTACGAGGGTCAAATTTAAAAACATAAATTAAATTTTTTTAAGAGAACACAAAAATCAAATATTTTTTACTCTATTTAATCATTATTTAATATAATTAACTTTTTTTATAAACTAACTAAAACATACTTTTTAGTAAATACGTACATATTTACCATACCTATTTATAGACCTAATACTATAACATAATAACTAAACCTAATAGGGAGTTATAAACGCTTAATTCTGTAATTTGTTATCTTGCAGTTCTTTAATTTTATTTAATCTACATTGCTCTCGTAACACGAGTTATTCGCACTTTTTATTTTCACATATTTTTGGATTGAATACCCATTATGACATTTAAAAAGTTGAAAATATTCGGATGTGGGTAGTAAAAACTAGAATTTAAAACACTCTGAAATAATGCGCATGCATTTCAAGTGCGGCACATACTATTTGTACTACTGGCCCTTTCTGGGGAAAACCTAGATTCTTCCAAATAGTTTTCAACTATGAAATCAGTAAAATTCTTTACACGTTTGTCATCCGGGATTTTCACAAATAATTCAACTTCCAACTTTCGTTGTTTGTAAAAAATTAATCCAAAAAATAATTTTAAAAATTTCCCAGTATCGGAATTTTTGTCATTATATTCAGAAACTGAACCTAAGCTTTGGATTTTGCGATACCAAGCTTGACACATTACAATCGACAACCAGTTATTTTTTATTCAGGCCACAATGCTTTCACAGCATTGTGAATGCCTTTTCAAAATCTATTATGATATTTTTTGTATTCATTTTAAATTTAACGACCTACATTTTTCCTCGATTATGCGAAAAGAATTGAAATAAGTGTCAGTATTACATAAAAACCGTTTTTACTTGCATTTTTTTTTAAATGGATTACCCTATCTATCATTACATTTTTTTGTCTTACAAGTAATTTCAATTGTCCTTGAACTGTCGCCGTTTGAAAACTTGCCTTCTGGACACTTTGAAGGTTGAGAAAATGCAAACCGTTTGACTTAATCAAAACGACTTAAAAATATAACCAAAATATTATGTATTTTAAAAATCCGACATTGTTTAAGGTTTCTTACAATGTCAGTATACATTATTGAACTAAAAAAATAAAGTTAAATAATAAAAACCAATTTTCTCAAAAAAGTGCAAGAGTCTTGCAGGGTGGTCTTGGTCTTGCGTGGTCTTGCAAAGTTCGGTCTTGGTCTTGTTCTTGCAAGCTTGGTCTTGGTCTTGGTCTTGCAACCAAAAGGCGGTCTTGGTCTTGGTCTTGCTGCAAGACCAAGACCAACACCGCAAGACCAAGACCAGTCTCGCTCATCACTACTTAGATTTGCTGTTATAACCATGTATTTGGTCTTTTTGGGAAACACTGCATAGGGTAATTGCAAGGTAGATCGAGTAGCTCTGCGGTTACCACAGCAATGATTTGTTGCCACCAATCGTAAAAACGAATACTGCTCAAAGAAACAGTGTGAAGCCTCGGAACCGGATTGATAATATGAAGACGACCACGGCAAGAAATAAGGGAGAAATTTAAACATATTAATTGAAAACTGTGCGTAAAACTAAAACGTATGCTAAAAGACCCTGAGACGAAAATGAGGGTCCAAGCCACGTTAAACGAGCAAGTGATTGCAATTAGAGACGCATCGAACGAAGAACAAATGATCAAACAGATGACCGAAATAGTTCAAAATGTAAAGGATAGATACTTAAAGGCAGATAAATTAACCAAGAAGAAATCATGGATGACAGATGAGATCCTGAAACTAATGGACGAAAGATGAAATGCCAAAAATGACCCCGACACATACAAAACAATTAATATATCAATAAGAACGAAAATTAGAGAAGCGAAAGAAAAAGAAGCAATGGAGAGATGCCAAGAAATTGAGATTCTACAATCAAAGTACGATAGTCACAATGTACATAGGAAACTTAAAGAACTCACAGGTGGACTAAGACGGAGACACAGAGGAAATCTAACTGATTCTGACGGAAACATCATCTTGAATAAACAGAGTAAAATTAGAACGTGGAAAGAATATCTAGAAAAACTATAACCAAAGAGATAACACCTTTGCCAACCAGTTCGGGTTCATAAATGCTGTTGGTACGAGAGAGGCTTTGTTTTCAATACAAGTCTTATTCCAGAGATGCAGAGACGTAAATTGCGACGTATACGCATGTCTGGTTGATTACGAGAAGGCATTTGATCGAGTACAACACGCCAAGATTATGCAAATACTAAAAGGAGCAGGAATTAACAACCAAGATCTGAAAATAATTAGAAACCTTTACGAATCTGACTACAAACCTCAGAGTTGACGGTGAACTCACCGAATATGTCAAAATCTTGCGTAAAGTGAGGCAAGGCTGCATTTTGTCCCCCCTAATTTTCAATCTTTACCCAGAAAGAATATTTATCGAAGCTTTGCACGAAACTGAAAAAGGTATTCTACTAAACGGGTACCGGCTAAATAATATCAGGTATGAAGATGACACTATAGTATTTGCGGACAACCTAGAAGACCTACAAGTCCTCATGGACAAAATCACGTATTACAGTCAACAATATGGACTCAATATAAACGTAAAGAAAACAAAGCTTATGATCGTCAGCAAGAAAAAGATAACAGAAGGTCAACTCTATATCAACCAAACTCCTGTAGAAAGAGTGAGGCACTACAACTACCTCGGCACCACAATAAATGAAGAATGGACCAACAACCAAGAAATAAGCGCGCATCGGAAAAGCTAGATCAATCTTAAACCGTATGGGGGCGTTTTTCAAGAGCCACAACCTTTCTCTTGGTATAAAAGAAGGAATGCTGAGATGTTACGTCTTCTCTGTCCTTTTTTATGGTGTTGAACCATGGACCTTGAACGAGGATATGTGCCGAAAATTGGAAGCATTTGAGATGTGGCTATATCAGATAATTCTTAAAATCCCATGGACTGATCGGGTCACAAATGAGGAGGTTCTTAGAAGAATGGGGAAGAACCGAGAAGTACTAACCACCATCAAATCTCGAAAGTTGGAATACTTTGGACACATTATGCGAAATGAATCCAGATATGCCCTCCTACAAGCCATGCTGCAAGGAAAAATGTTTGGAAAGCGAGGTCCAGGAAGAAGAAGAACATCCTGGTTAAAGAGCCTCAGGACCTGGTTCAACACAACATATATGCAGCTTTTCCGCGTTGCTGCAGATAAAGTGAAGATTGCCATGATGATCGCCAATATTCGTCACGGATAGGCACATCAAGAAGAAGAAGAATTGAAAACTAGTATCATTCTGAAACTCTAATAAAAAATAAATCTAAATTAAATCTGTGTAGGGAAGCGTCCTTTACATAAGAAATAGAATTTTTGTTCGATAAATCTACATCCAATTCGTTGCATTGGCAAACCCGCATATCTCCAACAGCACGAAATATTACGGGTCTCCTCTGCATTCTTTAAGCTCACTTTATATGCCGAAAAGATTTGGCGTCTTACACTGATCCACCAAACTTTATATGCCGAAATTACGATTTATGTCTGGTACAGCGCTTCTTATCGTTTAGCGTTTATGGTGTTCTCGTAAGAACCGCGGAATCACCAAATAAAACAATAAAGAGGAAACGAAGTAGTACATTGTAGTGAAATTGTTGAAATATGTGTTTGTCGTGGTGATGATAGGGGTTTTCGTATATATGTTTATGTGGCTTTGTACAAAAATTTTCAAGAGAGAAAAGATACTATATCTCCCAGACTGGTTTTATTAACAAAATTGCTAAATAAACTACTTTATCTATTTAACTCAGATCATTCTTTCTCTCTTGTTAAAGTGGTTCTTTTTTTATAACTATGTTTATTTACAGTCTACATCATTACAGAGTATTAACAAAATGTGCTACTGGTTTTGGACGTGAAGGAGAGATATCCAATGATGTCTCACCTTATCCTTTTTTTTTTGTTTAGATTTGAAGTAGGTCTTGGGGCTAGATTCTATCTAGTCTCCTTGTGGCAGGACCACCATTGTTGAATAATTCCCTTACTATCTCATTTTCATGATGAATGGTACGTTCCTTTTGTGACTCCGTGGCTGGATGGATTTCTAATCTGCTGAAAGGAATCTTTTATAGTCTAAGAGCTAGTGAACCCTCCGACTAACGGTCGTCCTGTAAGGCTAGTAATTTGTCTAGTGATAATTCATAGCACACCAAAGCTAAAATCCATGACCTGGCAGGCATCAGCCGTGCACGTCTATCTACCAGATGAATCGAATAGTGCAAATTTAGGGGGTAAAATAAACTTTCTCCTGTAAGGTTTAAATTTAAGTATGTGTTTGAGTAAGTCATTTAGAAGAAATGTGTACAATGACAGGCGATTCTGAAGAGCATAAGACCGTGCCAGGCGAGGGGAAAGATTAGGGGTTTTCCTAAAATTATTCTTTTTGCATCGAACAATTTTTTTTTAGGTTTTTTGATACATTTCAAATAGAAAAGGTCTTTAGTGATTTTTCTCTTAAGTTAATAGTTTTTGTTATATAAGCGATTGAAAATTTTGAAAATTGCGAAATCGGCCATTTTTAACCCTAAATCGGACATTTATCTAAAAATTTCAATGTTGCCAAGGTACGTAGATATTCTTTAAACATTGATTGATGAAATCCCGAAAAGTTATTTGCAATAAAATATCGAAAACCCCTTTGTTTTTTTAATTGCTAATCAAGCGGGCGCGTCACTGTAGTATAAGTGAGGACGTTTGAGTTTGCATAAATTCATTATCTCGAGAATGGACAAATTTCAAGAGAAATCCTCAGATAGGTCGATTTTTATTTTTGAATTAGGACTTTTTGGCATATATATAATACTAGTGACGTCATCCATCTGGGCGTGATGACGTAATCGATGATTTTTTAAATAAGAGTAGGGGTTGTGTGATAGCTCATTTGAAAGGTTATTTAATTCTCTATTCATTAATATAAACATTAACATAATTATTTATACAGGGTGTACAAAAAAAAATTTTTCTTCTATTTGTCAAATTTAATCAAAGTTAATTTAATAAAAAAAATTTTTTTGTACACCCTGTATAAATAATTATGTTAATGTTTATATTAGTGAATAGAGAATTAAATAACCTTTCAAATGAGCTATCACACAACCCCTACTCTCATTTAAAAAAATCACCGATTACATCATCACGCTCAGATGGATGACGTCACTAGTATTACATATATGCCAAAAAGTCTTAATTTAAAAATAAAAATCGACCTATCTGAGGTCACTCAAATTTTTTTGCAGAAATTGCTTGAAAATAACTTAAATAATAATATTTGAGTTATCCTCTCTCGCAAAAAGGTCCGGAACATTGTTTAAATAATCAAAATGTCAAAAAATGAAGGAAAAATTCGATTTTTTTCTTCGTTTTTTGATTATAACTTTAAAAGTATTCATTTTCGAGAAAAGTTGTACCAACATAAAAGTTGCGTAATTAAATTTTCTACAATATAGAATTGGTTAGAAATTTAAAAAATAGTCACCCTTGTTGCAAAATAGCAATAATTGCGAAAAAACCATACAAAAACAAGTATTCGCATTTTACGTTTTTCAGCCATTTATGCTACACTCAGGACCTTCATATTTCACCAAGAAAAACTTTATGATACAGTAAAACAATACTGTAAATTTCAATAAGATCGGTTCAATAGATTTTGCAAAATAAATTTTGCAATCCAGCTTTCGCAAAAAAAATTCATTTTTTCAAAATGTTGCAGGACTGAAAATAAAGCAGATATCAAGTTGAAATTTGTTTTGCGTATAGCAGTGTACTGTACCTTTCATTTGCAATTTGCAAAATTAAAATCTATTAACTACCACGGCGTCAGGAATTTTTTTAAATAAACATTAAATATTGGTGCTACGCGCAGGACAACGGATATTTTGCTCTGATTGGGCATTCCAATGACCTTTGATAATGATTGATACATTTTAATTTTTATTACATTTCGATATAAATAAATAAATTTGTTTATTGCAAAATAAAAACACATACTCTATCCTTTGAAATAACACTTTTTTTAGCAAAAACTTTCTTTGTTCATATATTTTAACTTAGAGAATAAAAGTCTATTATTTTTAAACATATGCAATTGTTTAAACAATATTTCACAAACAATAATAAAATTAGTTTGATTTTTGTGGAATTAAAATATTAAAATAAAACAAAATATAGAGTAAGAAAATAATATATTAAATAAAGATTGGAAGAAATTTTGGTGGAAATCAACTTGTGTGAATCTAACACCGCTGTCCTGCGCCTAGCACCAAAAATTAATGTTTATTTAAAAAATTTCCTGACGCGGCGCGCCGTGATAATTAATCGATTTTAATTTTGCAAATTGCAATTGAAAGGTACAGTACACTTTTATAAGCAAAAAAAATTAAACTTGCTATCTGCTTTATTTTCAGTCCTGCAACATTAAAAAAAAAGACTTTTTTTGGGAAAGCTGGATCGCAAAATTTATTTTGCAAAATCTGTTAAACCGATCTTAATGAAATTTACAGTGTTGTTTTATTATATCATAAAGTTTTTCTGAGTAAAATATGTAGGTCCTAAGTATAGCATAAATGGTTGAAAAACGTAAAATGCGAATACTTGTTTTTGCATGGTTTTTTTCGCAATTATTGCTATTTTGCAAAAAGGGTGACTATTTTTTAAATCTTTAACCAATTCTATATCGTAGGAAATTTAATTACGCAACTTTTATGTCAGTACAACTTTTCTCAGAAATGAATAGTTTTAAAGTTATAATAAAAAAACCAATAAAAAAATCGAATTTTTCCTTCATTTTTTAACATTTTGCTTATTTAAACAATGTTCCGGACCATTTTGAGTGGGAGGATAACTCAAATATTATTATTTGAGTTATTTTGAAGCAATTGCTGCAAAAAAATTTGAGTCACCTCTCAACGTCCATCTCAAAACAGATGCGCCCTGGACTAGTTGGCTTTGCACAGCTCCACGGGTGTACTGCGTAGTACGTAGTACTAGATAGACCATGGCTTTATATAGACGAATTTGGTTTTGTATGTTGAGTTCTGATTTGCGTGCAAGGAACCAATAAATTTTGCCGGAATTTCAAGTGGAGCTGTCTTCTTTTGGTCTGGATGTGTTTCTTCCAAGTTAGACGTTAGTCAAGATGAAGGCCATAATATCTGCGCTTTTCTTATTAAGAGGTTTAGTCCTGTTCGATCCTTAATGTTACGCAGCCAGGTCATTTGTCCTCTGCCATGACGACGCTTTCCTTCTATTTTTTCTTCCATTAGTACTTGAAGTTATACCACGTGCGTGTCAATATACATATATCCAAGATAATGATGCTTTCCGTGTCCTAACAATATCTACAAGTTCACAGTCTATTTTCATATACGTCTTAAAACTTCTTGTCTTATATCTCTTGTATTTGTTTACATGTTTCTGTCAGCCACTTCTCCTTTGCCTCCACTATCTTTCTATTCTGTTATTTGTGAATTTCTTTATATTTACTGTTACCTTTATTCTTGTGTTGTCTTTTCAAATTCATCGTCTGTAATATTTCATCAGTCATCCATGGTTTTTTTGCCTGTTGGTTTGTGTTTTTTAGATTCCCTTTATTTTGTTGCCACCACCTGTCAAAATCTTCTCTCTCTTCACTTTCCATATTTATATTCCTAAGTTCTCGACCTTTTTGATTAATGTGACATATTATATTTTATTTTGCTCAGTTTTTTCTTTCTACAGTAAGTTCCATGTCTGGTTTTGGTTCTTTCTTTCCCGTTTTGATTATTTTTTATTTATTTTTAAATTTTGTTACAAGCAATGTGTGGTCAGTGAGAACATCTGCATTGGATAATGTTTTTGTACTTATAATGCTGTTTAGATATCTTCGATTAATCTTGATGTAGTTTTATCTGATTACTGATGCCATTTTTTATTGTCTTTTGGCGATTTCCACCTGAATAATCTGCTACCTGGTAGTTTGAACCATAGATTCATATTAGTCATGTTCTGTTCTTTAGAAGATAATATAGTTCTGCATAATTATTATTTTGAAATGTACATTTAAAATGATGAATATGAATGACATAAATGAAGAGCTTCTAAAAAATCTTGAAAATTATTTTGAAAATGATTCTCACAGAAAAAAATCTTTTATCTACTCTATGTCATATTAATAATATGTAATTAATTATTGAAAATTATTTTGAAAATTATTCTCACAGAAAAAAAATCTTTTATCTACTCTATGTCATATTAATAATATTAAAAAATCTTTTATCTACTCTATGTCATATTAATAATATGACATAGAGTAGATAAAAGATTTTTTTTCTGTGAGAATCATTTTCAAAATAATTTTCATTATGTATAAGTTTTTAGTTTGTGAAAACTGTCATTATAGATAGCAGTGCGTGAAGGGTTTAAAGTGTGCGTGAAGTAACAATGTATTTTAAATGGGATTTACTTTTTCGCACACTTTCAATGGGTTTTTTGGCACACGTTCATATAATCAAATATCCTTAATTTTCGCGTTGTCATGGTGATGACAATTTGAGCAATGACTTACAACACAATTTTTGACAGTTTTGTGGTTTGAAAGTAGTTAGGATTTGTAAATGTCAAAGTTCTAAAAATTGTAGAATAGAAATAAATTCCAGTGACGAAGAGTTACAGTTTTTTTATTTGTTTATCGTAGATAAAATATTGTATGAAACTGTGTGTGAAGTACTTTTTACGAACTTACGCGATGTATAGCACTCGCTCCGTTGTCGCTCGTGCTCTAAAAATCGCGTGCGTTCGCAAAAAGCATACTTCACGAACTGTTTCATAAATAACTATTGTATAAATTCTTCTAATAAAAATAAACCATTACTGCATTAACTGCAGACTAGAATTTGAATTATTTTAAACCACATTAAAGCAAGTTGGTTCAAAAAGAATGTAGGCACTAGGCACAGACGATCCTGCTTCCTGGATGTTTTGTTAGGAAACTTAGGAACTCGAGGAATCTTAGTGCAGGTATGGAATGTTTCACAAAAGCCCCTTTGACGTACAAATATGTGAGGTTAATTCCGAATGGGACTAAACAGTCAAAAAGAAATACTTGTCTACCCTCAACTAAATACGTAGGGTTTTGTTTCATAACTCGAAGGTTATACGAGGGTTTAATAGAGTAGTTGCTGTTTGGAACTATTCGGAAATATGGTCTATAATCTATAATGTTGGTTAACTACGTTCGAAACCCTATATATAGTTGAGTCCGGGAATCTTTACCCGTGCGTCATCATTTAAAGCATACGAAATAAGTCGATGATAAGTCGGAAATTGAAATTTACTAAACGTAACAGTAAGTCAGTTACTGTCACTTGCTGTTGCGTTTAGTAAATTTCAATTTCCGACTTATCATCGACTTATTTCGTATGCTTTAAATGATGACGCACGGGTAAAGATTCCCGGTCTCAACAAAAATAATAATATTTGCAATTTATGTATAATAGCACTTTCGGGCATTTTTAAGTATATAGATCAATAAAAAATCTTTATATCCAAATCCAAAGTCCATTTAATAATCTTTTGAGTTTAAATATTGTACTATACCTAGTGATCTAGATTCTAGATTATGAAGAATTAATATTAGAACGCCGGTACATGTTTGGGGTCGTTCTTAGACCTGACAAACAGAAGAAAGAAAATAGATAAAAACAACAAAAAAGAAACAGGGAAGAAAACAACTCTTCAAAAGAAGAGGGAGCCACTGTTTTTAATTGAGTCCCAAAAAACAGAAATAGGCTGTTTACAAAACAAAGAGGAAAGCAAATATCGTTAAATAAATGATTTTCAAATTCATGAGTACTAAACTACGTCCTCATTTCAATGGATTAACTGTCCAAATTAAATAAAACAACATAGGATACGCAAAAGCGAATAAAAGAAAATATTTACTGTTTCGTTAATAAATCCTTTCCTATTAAACATGTTTAATATTAGGTCTGGATCCCGCTTATGAAAAAAAAGTTGATTAATAGCAAGCTGAAAATTTGTTAATAGCTTAAGGGTGTCTGGTCGGATAAACTTTGATATATGGGAACACTGGAACAGGGGCAGTTTTAATTGTGGAACAGGTTAAAAATTTGGAACGGTCACACCACGAAGACGGCACATTTATTTTGTCCGACAGAACAGACTTAAACTCTCCGAACAGAGATTAAATTCTCATGCAAAAATCAGACTGCTATTTATGACCAAATGGGCGTTTTAATGAGTGGAACATGTAGAATATGTCAAATGGCAGGAATTATGACAGGTGATAAATAGCAGTCTGATTTTTGCATGAGAGTTTAATCTCTGTTCGGAGAGTTTAAGTCTGTTCTGTCGGACAAAATAAATGTGCCGTTTTCGTGGTGTGACCGTTCCAAATTTTTAACTTGTTCCACAATTAAAACTGCCCCTGTTACAGTGTTCCCATATATCAAAGTTTATCCGACTAGATACCGTTAAGATATTAACAAATTTTCAGCTTGCTATTAATCAACTTTTTTTTCATACGCGGGATCCAGACCTACCGGGTGGTGAATCGGAAAACGGGCCATAGGAAACTCAATGTAAAATTCTAAACTGTTGAATTCCTGCTTCCCCAATTATGTTACATCAAAAGTCATGAGAAGTTATTTGTAGAGGATTGAAATCTGTATTAAAAACAGAAGTTACAATTGTTCTACGATTTAAACACATTCCAAAATTTTGAAAAATATAATGTATTTACCGCAGTAGGTATGTGTGGGTATGTTAGGCCACACGTTACTATTTAACTGACAGTGAGGACATTATTGACTGAAGAAAATATCTTTATTATTAATATTTTCTCCTTAACTAAGGGTATCTTATCAACTTTATTGTGTTTTAAACAAAAAATGATAAAATAATTAAAAAAATTGACAGTTCTAATTGTTAATATAATAAATTCATTGTCAACAAATGCAATCTTATACACATTATTGTATTGTGTGTGGCCTAGCTTTGGCGTATTACTCTGAAAATTGTATTATATTTTTACAAAATTTTGAATAATTATTGTTCATAGAACAATATTAACAGTTGTTTTCAATAGAGAATTCAATTCTCTACAAATAGTTTCTGATGACTTTTGATGTAAAATAATTAGGGAAGCAGGAATTTAACAGCTTAGAATTTTACATTGAGTTTCCTATGGCCCGCTTTCCAATTCACCACCCGGTATATGGGCGACTGTACTAAAATTATTAATTAAAATTAAATATGTAATAAAAAATTTTAAAAAAATGTGTTTTCCGCAAATCGCCAGGAAATTTTGACATTCCTGTCAAAATTTCTTGAAGAAAAAGTCAGGACTTCCTTACTGTAAGGAAATGTCATTTCCTTACTGTAAGGAAATGATATTTCCGTACAGTTGTTAGTGTTCTACATAAATGATAGAAAACACATTGCTATTAAAACCTTGTAAATTACCTTAATCATTAAATTTTCTTTATCTGGAGCTTCCTGGATAAATTTTTCAATTTCTTCCTTCGTTAAAATCTTAGATTTCTTTGCTCTATAACCTTGAGCTTGCCGTTTCAATAAAGAACGAAGTTTTGAGTATGTAGATATATCTACATTGTGTTTAAGTGCAAGGGTTGACTTCAGCATTGAATAATTGGCCCATAATGTTGAAGATTTCATCTTTAAACAAAGGTCTAGGAAGTATGCCATTACAACATTTTCTAAGAAAGAACTCGTATTTTTACTCATGCGATAATCCATAAAACGTCTGTATGCATTTTCGTACTTTTCTCTTGATTTCTTTGGCAATAATTCTAATGAAGCAGTATTCACTGCCTCAACCAGCTCTGGAGGAGTCCCAGGAATGGAAATTTCATCATCACTTATCATTTTACTTTCGAGAACACCAGCAATTAAATTTATAAGCGTCAAGTTTGACAATTCAACCTCAATACGTTTCCATAGTAACCCAAGTAATTTTATTAGGAATTTCAAAGCACCATTTATTTGGGAATAAAATTATCGCGTTTTTTTTTAAATCAATCAATATCTGTCGAATTTTAAAGGATTTGCGGAAAAATAGTATGTTTACCTCGTAGGAAAAGCCACATTCCTGGACTCTGTGTTGCTAAGTCTCGGCTTGCGCCTCGACTTAGCAATCTTCACAGTCGTCCAGGAATGTTAAGCTTTTCGTACCCGGTAAACAATGTACTATTATTCAGTCTCTGTTATTTTGTGTAACTTGGAAGTTCCACCACTTGATTCGGCCGACAAATGCATATAAGGAAAAAGTACACACAATAAAACTTTGAGCCGTAGGGCAGGCCAACTTTACGTTGGCATCTAGCGTAGTTGACTCCTTCCTGAACACTACACGGGAGGCTTCATATTTAGCTGTGAGGAAAAGTGATTGACTCGGGACTTACTTAGGAATTACGTTTGGACCAACATTGCATTATACTTGGATTACGTTGGATTTACTTAAGACTTTAAGACCCACATTTGACTAGACGTCGGACTTTGAACCCTAATTGAACGAGAAAAAACAAAGTCAAATAGGCGGAATAACAAAGGAAGGTATCAAAAAATTATCTTACTATTTATAAGGGTCTCCAAAACACAACACTAGTCGGACTTCAGTCCGACTTCAGTCCACAACGCTAAGTGGAAAATGAAATTAGGTCGAAAAAGATATGCCTTTTATAGAGAAATATTTTTTTTTATTTGAAAACTTGCAAATTTACAATCTAATCTGTACAAAGGAGTATTAAGTAAAACTGATAATTGTGTAATGTTTTGTAAGTGTTGCCGGCCAGTGCCTGTTCACCTTATTCACCACTGTGTTCACTAACACAAATGTCAGTCACACAAGTCTTCTGGCCACTGTCTCTTGAGTCTCCTAACTGGTAATGGACAATTGGAAAGCGTGGAAATCAGCTCGTTGTTGTGATTGATACTTCTTTTTCTATGTTTGTTCGCATGCAGTCCTATTACATCCTATATGAATGGTATTTTTAAGTCCTCATGTAATCTTTGGTTTGAAATATACCAGGGTGCATTTGCAATTATTCTTAAAGTTTTTGATTGGTATGTCTGCAGAATTTTGGTGTTTGATGGTTTCGTACATCCCCATATAGACTAAGAGCCGCTATAGGTGAAATTTCTTAATCATTTTAGGCACGATGGGACCCTATAACTTAAATAGTAGAACCTAAAAGAAAACGTTTGAACACTGTGCCGTCACTTTTCAATGACACATGCGTCGACAGTGGCGCATCAAACTTTCCACTTATGGACAGGATAAATAAATTAAAAGTTACCCTCCCTTACTAACAGAATTAAATTTTTTTTATTTTTTTAAGTTCTATGTGATTAACACATATAATTCAGCGTAATTTTAACCCACCACCCCCTTACCTTTGCCCCCACCATCAAAAACTTTATTTTTCGTTTTTATTTTTTTTTGGTGGGATGCAATCAATTTTAAAATTTCAAAATATTCACACGCATAGACTTTTATAAAACATGGCTTTTATAAAACATGCCTATTTTTTATAGGCCCATAGGTAGAGTGTACATAACCTCAAAAAATTAAAAGACATTTTTTTTTCAAAAAAGCCTATAACTTTTTTTGACGAATAGCTGCAGGTCTAATTTTTTCTTAATCTTTTGTGTTTTATCAAACACTATATTTTAAAATTTTTTCAGATTTTTCCGTTAGGCTCCCCACCTTCAAAAATCCGAAAAACTGTTTTTGGGGGGTTTTGGGGGATTTTCTCTATTTTATAAACTTCATAATATATCAAATCAATTTTGTTTTTATAGATTATATATAACTTGAAGTAACTGAGTCTTTTAGAATATATAGAAATCAGAAAAACACGTTCAAACCCCCCAAAACCCCCTTAAAAAACAGTTTTTTGGATTTTTGAAGGTGACCAGCGTTACAGAAAAATCTGAAAAAAATTAAAAATATAGTGTTTGATAAAATACAAAAGACTAAGAAAAAATTAGATCTGTAGCTATCCCCAAAAAACAGTTATATACTTTTTTCCAAAAAAAAATTTTATTTTTATAAAAAAATAAATTTTAATTTGATTAAAGTGAATATCAATTTTGAGGATGGGAGAGAAAGTAAAAAGACAGTATCTAAAGCTGAGTGTAAAAAATGCAAGAAGCAATTGTCCATATTAGTTGGAAGAATGAAAAAGCATCATGAAAAATGTGTTTTAACTTTAACGAATGTTGATTTTGAGGAGCCAGAGGAAGCTAATAGTAGGACTGTGTAATAGATGCTGTTGTAATTCAATAATTATTTACTTAATTTCTTAATTTTCTTTTTTTCTACTTTATTAGGAGTATTGGTTTAGTTAATGTTACTACAGCACTCAGCACTGTCTACCAGTACTAGTATGCTTGCTACCTGAACATAAATAAAGTTTAGTCAGTTACTTTTTTTTCAGTTTTACTTTTTACTTCGCATGAATATTGTTATTGCACCTACTTACTCTATAATCTGTATTTGCAATTTTGCAAATTAGCAAACACAAATGTCTTATAACAATGTTGTTTAAATAAACAATAACGAAAAAAAACTATGTTTTAAAACAATGTTTTAAAACAGTGTTTTAAAACACAACTTTTTTCCAGTGTTTTTAAACATGTTTTAAAACGTTGTTTTAAAAAGCTTGTTTTAAAACAGCCCAACCCTGAAATCAAGACATATGCATAAAAATGCTTAAGAATTAAAATATGAACATAATATTGATCATTTTTCAACACGTTTTCGTTGTCTATAGTACTTTTTCGCAACCGTTTCAGCGTCAAAAAAACTGAAAATTATAATGTGTATTTAGTTTTAAGGGATTTTATTAAAACACGCTCATACAATATGTAAATAGCTGGAATAAAATTCATGATTAGTGACGGCGTTTTATTATTATTACTGTATTTATTACACGGTGTTAGTTTGTTAGTTACTGCCGTGATTAATAACATTTTATTATCTCTCTGTGGTTTATTATGATGCGTTAGTGATGTTTGGCTTGAAGGGAGCAGAGGAAACTGTTTAAGAGCTTATTAAATACATTTGTCTTAATTTACGGTATCTTTTATCGTTTTGATGATCATATGCCTATCAATATTCATCTTGTTTATCGTGTATTTAAAAGAAAATAGAAATCCCATTTGAAAAAATTAACCAATGGCAAAAATGTTTACGATATTTGGCCCGTAGTGGGTGCCAATATTAGAAACCGTGTAAAACACTCTTCGTGTTCTCTATTTTGACTATTTTGAAATACGACATCTTCTCCCAAAGTAGCTATATAAGGGTCATTGCTTTCAAAATATACATTTTGATGTCCTTTAAGCAAAAATAAGGTTTAATAAGAAAAAATAATTAGCATAATATTACACTCAAATAAAGTGCATTAGAACTTAACTTCCTATGATTATTTAAATCCCACAAATAAAACCAATCCTATATTTTTTTGAAATTAAAGGAGTCAATTCTCACTTTCGTTAATGTCCCCACCTTGCTAATATAAGCTTTGAAACAAAAAAAATGGCATTTTAACATATTATGTAAAATAAATAATTACAGAGAATGATAAAATAGCTGACATTATTTCTTAGTTTTATCATCCCCTATAAGAAATGCTTTATTTTATAGTTTAAAATCAGATTTTTATAGGTGTCCCCATCAATCATTCTCACTTTCCTTAATAGAATTATTATTTCACATAAATTCAGTTGGATGGCGCTGATAGTGTGACATTCAAGTGTTTGGACAAGTCTTCTTTAGTTGAATAAAAACCTTGAGAGAGGTAGGTTGTTCTGTGAAATTTAACAAATATTAATAGAAAAACGGAGTTACGACCCACCAACGGTAAAATGTTTCACTTTTGTTAATAAGTATATTTTGTGAAAATTTTTTAATTAGTAATGTTTGTAAACTGTATATGCTAGGAAATTAAGCAAAGTAGTTATTCTTAAAAAGGCGTCACCATCCAAACGATTTATCAGGGATTTGGCGGGAAGTTTAACATAAAACCTCACTTTCGTTAATCTCTAAATTGTTAGAAAATATTATTATTTTTTGCTTAAATCATTGCTTAAAACTTATTTTTTTAAAAATAAACATAGATTTTTTTAATAATATAGTACTGACAGTTTGTAGAAATGGAAAAGTCGGCGAGAAACAATGAAAAAAGGAGTGTTTTTAGGGAAAGATAAAAAAATGCTATGCGTACGTTAAGAGAAAAAATAAAAAATAATCCGGCATTGCATGAAGAATAAAAACGGAAGGCTAGAAAACGATATAGAGCTAGAAAAGAAGCCGGTAAACTAATAGGTCTGGATCCCGCGTATGAAAAAAAAGTTGATTAATAGCAAGCTGAAAATTTGTTAATAGCTTAAGGGTGTCTAGTCGGATAAATTTTGATATATGGTAACACTGGAACAGGGGCAGTTTTAATTGTGGAACAGGTTAAAAATTTGGAACGGTCAGACCACGAAAACGGCACATTTATTTTGTCCGACAGAACAGATTTAAACTCTCCGAACAGAGATTAAACTCTCATGCAAAAATCAGACTGGTATTTATCACCTGTCATAATTCCTGTCATTTGACATATTCTACATGTTCCACTTTGGTGATAAATAGCAGTCTGATTTTTGCAAGAGAGTTTAATCTCTGTTCGGAGAGTTTAAGTCTGTTGTGTCGGACAAAATACATGTGCCGTTTTCGTGGTCTGACCGTTCCAAATTTTTAACCTGTTCCACAATTAAAACTGCCCCTGTTCCAGTGTTCCCATATATCAAAGTTTGTCCGACTAGACACCCTTAAGCCATTAACAAATTTTCAGCGTGCTATTAATCAACTTTTTTTTCACACACGTGATCCAGACCTATAAAAACAATTGATGAATTATCAGAACGAGAGCAAAGGAAGATTAGAAAATGTTGGCGAGAAAAAAGTAAAAAATCGTACTATGCTAAAAAAGGAAGAGAAAGACTTTTAGCTCAGCTTAATGAAATAAACCCCACCATCCACTCCAGTCCCTGAGGAATTTGCAGGAGATATCCACAGCCTCAACAAAATCTACAGCCTGGTTCATCACGACAGTTCTTAAAAGTTTTTGAAGATATTCTTCTTTAGCGACGAATCGATCGAGGGTAAAATTTGATTTACCACGCGCATGCGCACACCGACAGTATGGTATTAGTGATTATACGGGCTCTGATTGGGTGTTGAAATTTTGAAATGATCTGTCAATAATTGTTCAATATGGAGATTATCGGTAAACAAAAATATTGTATAATATTAGTTTTTATTGATGTGTGGACAGAAATAAAATCAAATTTAAAATTATAGTGACTTTAATAGTTTTGAAAAGCCGCAGGTACGTAATTCTAAATGTTTGAGTTGGAAATACCTAATAGTTTCAATACCTATCTATTAGGAAAATGTAAACAAAATAATGTAGTTACCTATTAGTAGGCAATGCTTTAATTTACATAATCTGATTACGAACAAACTTTCTACAAATCTTCATCTCATATATTGTTTTCTTACACTATATTTTGTTGTATTTTATTTCGACAAAAATCAAACTAATAATTTTATTAAATTCATATAAATTTATGGTGTAAATGTTTAGTTTGTGTATATTCCCACATGACGTACACGAGGATGTGGTCTAGTTTAAAATGCCGTCAGCTTTCGTACAGCGCGGTAGACGTGAAGTGAGTTCGAGCCCCAAGCAAGTTATTTTTTTATTTTTTTTATAGATTTTATGATTGTAAGTATATTATTATATAATTTTTGAAGATATTCTTCTTTTTTGAAAGTGGTAGATAAGAAAGTTAGTTTGATTTTTAAATAAAATAAGTACAAATAACCTTTTAAGTATATTTACTTCGTTTAAATTACCTATAATAGAAGAATATCTTCTTTTGTGCGTACAAAGTACACACACATTCTTTTTTTATAATTTCACATTGCATTTTTATAACAGAATAAAATTTTTATTTTGAAACTTGTTATATTAATATAGATTCCTGTTTTCTCACTTTTGTTAATTACTGTCTCACTTGTGTTAACCAAAACATTACAAAATCTAAAAATATAAGCAATATAAAAAAATTTAAGCTTTACCTGTTATTAGAGTATTAATATTTAGATTTTCCTGTTCTATGAAAGTCTTTCATAGTTGGCTTTTTAAATTTTTAATTTATAATTTTTTTAATTTATAATTATGGCTGGACTACGTTACTGATAAACGATATAACGACACGTTGCTTCGCGATATCCCTTCGTATGGAAAACGATATTTTAGAAGATTGCTGGTGTTACAGGACGTGTATGCTAGGCCTGGAATATTGTTTCTGGAACATATTATACCAATCGTAGTATGTGTAATTTTAAAATAAGAACATGACTCGCTCAATAGGATAGGAATAAATCGAAAATATCAAAGTTTACGGTTCAATTTTATGCATCACTATAAATTGGCTATTATTAGAATTCCGGATACGACATAGATGCAGATTTAAATATCTGCAAACAATGGTGGAGAGTGGAGAGGTCATAAAATAAGAACCGTTTTATTGGCAGAACATTGAAAAGTTAATTGGATATTTATATTAAGAATCAAATCAGATTCTGAATCGTAAATAAGAGGTGACATAAATAGAATCAGAATCCGTATCGGATAGTATAGGTCTGCTGACATTCTAGCAAAGTAGTCCAGGAACCGAAGCTTTTCACCTCGTAATTTTTACAGAATGGATCGATTTGCTTGAAAATTTGAGAATAAGTAGTGGATAGTCCAAGGATCAAAATATACCTATATGATGCCGAAAGCCGCTTTGACCATTGGGGTGGTTGCCACCCCATCTCGTGGGTAGAAATTTTATATTATATTTTGACCGCAAAAGTTGATAAAAAAATTAATTCTGAGCAAAAAATGATCTATACATTTTTTTGATAAAATTAATAGTTTTCGATTTATTCGCTATCGAAAGTGTTAGTTTTATATCTAAAAAATCAATGTTTTTCGATATGTAGAATGTACTCAGTTACGATTCACTAAATTTTTGCCGTAGAAAAATTTTTTTCAAACCAAGTTCTTGGGAATTAATAACCTACAATTTCATATTTAAACATTTTTTTCGTATCTCTGATGCTAATCTTTCTATTCTGAAGAAAATGGCATTTTTTACCAAACTACAAAAATTCGTTATTCGCTTTCATCTCCAGTTTTTTTAAAACTAATCATTATACGCCAGTCAAACTTCTATAATCTATTAATAATACATAAATAAAGAAGAATGAATAAGGCCAATGACTAAAAACACCGCTAACTTACATTATTATTCTTCCAATTAGTCCATTGAAATGTTACATTTAGTGTGCATTTCTTAGAGGAGTCAATTTTATTTTTTTTAATGTGTAGGGGGGTTCAGTAGAAGCTTAAGTTCAAGTTTTCGGGGTTGAGGCTCTTGTCCCCCGGCCGCCATCTTGGAAAAAGAGGTGCAAAGGGCTTTCGCGCTGTATCTCGTAAACTAGCTACCCGACAGAAAATTTAATTTCACATAAAATAAAGCCAACTAAATTTTCTACAATTTTATATCTATTACTTTTTATCGTAAAGTGACCAACAAAAAAGTTATAAACAAAAATAAGAGAAAATTTTGTAAGAAATTTCCTTTTGGAGGTTATAACTTTTTTTACGTTCATTTCACAATAAAATAACATCATAGCGATTTTGTAGAGGATTTGTCTTTTCAATAAACAATTTTCACTATAAATTTGTTTAATTTTATTTATTATCTAGGTTTTACAGCGCTCCAAACTTGACCAGATTCTCGAATTCTCGTAGAAAAATAATGCTTTTCTATCTATATATTAGACGAGCGGCATTAACCGTTATGCCAACCACGAAAATCAAATTTAAGGTGAATGTTCAATTTTGGTCTATTTTTATGTTTTAGAGGTCGCTGAATCCGAATATGAAGTTTATTTTTATCTAGAGTTGGTGGAACATGTTAAAAATATAAATTTTATACAAAAATGCCAAAAATCATTTGTGATGATTATTCAAATTTACCTGGCTGTATCTTTGGTCGCTGTAAATATTTCCTTTTAAAAATTTTACTGTGTCATCTTTGAAGTACTTAGATAACAGTGAAATTTGTCCAAAATGTTTAAACACATTAAAAAAGGAGTTGTTAATTTATTAACATTTTGTCATCATATTTTGTTAGTTTCATGTTTACTTAAAAAAGTTGAGTAACAAACTTTTTAGTTTATAATTTTAACCAACACAACAATAAAACATAGTTCATGAAGAACTTTTTTGGAAAATTTTAAGTCAAAATATATAATAGGAAAAAAGTTATGTTACTTCACAAAAAAGCGGCACACCCCAAAAAACGCTTATATCTCGAGATCCTGACCACGGTGTGGTGAATGGCTAATTTTTATCATACTTTATGATTTTGATATCAAAAATCGTTTTTTTGCTCTGCTTAAGAATTTTGCATTTTGCGGTTGCGTCATTATTCTTCTGAAGCGGCGAATTTGTCCTCAAACAACTTCTTGGGCCTTTTCTATATAAGTTTTATAGTGGGAAGAAAGGTCAAAAACAGATTAATAACAGCATAGGAATGTTAAAATCATAATAAATTGTATGAATAAAAAATATATATAGATAGAAAAGTAAGCCTAACTTTTGTTTTTATTGTATCCCTATGAGCATTCGAGAATCTGGTCAAGTTTGGAGCGCTGTAAAACCTATATAAATAAATATAATTAAACAACTTTATAGTGGAAATTGTTCGCTGAAAAACCCTCTACAAAATTGCTATAATGTGATTTTATTTTAAAATGAACTGAAAAAAAGTTATAACACCCAAAAGGAAACTTGTTAAAAAAAAATTACATATTTTTGGTTATATTCTTTTTTGTTGGTTACTTGACGATAAAAAGTAATAGAAACAAAATTGTGGAAAATTTAATTTGCTACATTTTATGTTTAATTAGATTTTCCGTTGGGTTGGTAGTTTACGAGATATAGCGTGCAACCCCTTTGCATCCCATTTCCAATATGGCAAGCGGGGGACAAGGATGGCTACCCCAAAAACTTGAACTTAAGCTTCTATTGATCCCCCTACACATTAAAGAAATAAAATTGACTCCTCTAAGACATGCAAGGTACGGCCTAAAAAATGTAACATTTTAATGGACTAAATTGGATTTCTCCTTTTTTTTTCAAAAAAATTTATTGATTTTTAACTATAACTTTTTTATTTTTTATCTTATAAAGTTTGGTAAACAAAGAATTTTGTAGGTTTTTACAAGATCTATAAGCCTATTAATATTAAATCTTTTTAAAATCCTCAGTCTCAAAAAGAGGTGACTTTGAAAGGGTTGGTAAAGGTGGTTTTTGCATGTTATTACAAGTTTTAATTGTCAATAGCTCACTAAATTTTTTCCGTAGAAAAAAATTTGCAGACCAGGTTTTTGGGAATGAAATAGGCTACAATTTCATATTTAAACATTTTTTCGTATCTCTGATGCTAATCTTTCTATTCTGAAGAAAAGGCCATTTTTTCCAAACTACAAAAATCGTTATTCTCTTTTAACTCCATTTTTTTTAAATTGATCTTTCTAAGCCGGTCAAACTTCTAGAACCTATTAATAATACATAAATAAAGAAGACCCAATAAGGCCAATGACCAATTTTAATTAGCGTGGTGATTAGGAGGTGGCTTCCGCTCACTGTTTCGCTGAAAAAAATTTGGACTGACAGTTTCATTATAGGTTACTTAATTTTTGAGCTAGAGACTTTTTTTTATTTCTGGAGATAGATATTTTTAAATGCTTTAAATTAGTTTGAACGAGTTATCCTCGAAAAATGCATAGTTTTCCCGTCTTTTGATTTTGAAACTACAATATTTAGCATTTGACGAAGAAGGGCTAACATATAATAAAGTATAGCTCGATTACTATTGGTCTTAAAGAAAATTAAAAAACAAGGGTTTGTTTATTTTTTCAAAAGGTACATTTTTGTTAATTAAAGTTGTTTTGATAAAACGAAAACTTTTGGGAGTTATTAGCAGAACACATTATTTCTATATGTAATCTCTAAGCATATCTAAGATCACGGAGGGTTCAACTCAAATTCTGTTGGATAGTGCATTAAGTCATAAGCTACCACAATGAAAAAACTTAAGAAAAAATAATCAAATTCTGGAACCAGTTACCTAGGATACAGCACTATATGAATGTGTGGTTCTGTGCTTTGTTCCCATCTACTTTTCTACCATTTTTTGTCTCAAAGTCGTCTGATGTCAGGAACCTGGATAAGACTAAGATGTCATGATGTCAAATGGCATCATGATAGCTTCATTTGATATCACTTCCAGATCTTTCAACTCAGTTGTTGGCTAGTAACTTTGGCTTGACCCAGACGTGGTCTCCATTTTCGAGCAATGGCTCAATATTTTCCGTTTTACTTCAAAATCTATAATCAGCGACATTGCGTCGTTAATTAACATAAGTTTATTTCTTATATTAAGTTTATCACTTGCTGCCATACTTTCACCATGTGAACAAGTCAAACCACAGCTCAGATGTTACCTGGGGCATATTACTAAAATACTTTAAACATCCATGCTTAAATTAGCATTTTCAACCGATGTTTCCTTGACGGATTACTTTTACAGGGCTCTGACCCACATATTTTTGTAAAATTATATCTTGGTGGTTAGCATGTAAATTTCACGTAAGCATTGATGATGATTGGTAAACCAATCGAAAACTAGTTCTGTGATATAGCCCTTTTTAGGGATTTTAAATATATACCTTTTATAAAGGATTTTATTGTTTTTTGTATTACATGGTATACGTATACAGCCAACTACAGAAACTTTTTCCTTGTGGATTTTTAAGTTTATTTAACATTTTGAATGCAAACTAAGAGTTTTTACACCCTTTTGAGTTTGTACATCTCATACCAAAACCATCACAGGTTTTTTATTAACAGTAAAAATGTTACCCGATTGCATTAAAGTGTAATTAGTTCTTCATTTGCACTATTGAACGTTGCTACCTGATTGTAAAATATTTATTCCTCACAAAGGTATTAACGAAAAACCTTATAAATAAATAAATTTTATAAATTGCTCTTTTGGGGGTATATCGTTGAAATTTACATTCCTTATTTATTACACATATTGCAAATATAAGTCTAAACGAAAAAAAAAATAGCCCTTATAAGATCTGAAATGTAAAGGTAGCAACCGCATTTTTTTAATTGCAAAAACTTTGTAATAAACATATAAACAAATAGAATAACCCGTAATAGTTATTTATGATATAAGTGTTAAAACTACAATTTTAAGGCACGCATGTGAAGGTTTGCAGAATGAGCGAAGCGAATTCTGCAATTCACATGAGTGCCTTAAAATTGTACTTTTAACACGTATATCATACAATATTTTTCTACAAACGTCTTATATATCAACAATTATAATTTATTCATTCTCAATTACAGGACAATACCTACAAAAACTTTTACTTGAACTTAAGACATTCCATTTTTATATTTTTTTTGACATTAAATCAAACCTGCCTATACTGTCAATACGTAAATCATAACAACTATAGAATAACATCTACTTTTATTGTTGTATATTCTAACAAATTTTAATAGTTTTTTTCTACAAACGTGTTAAAAATTCAATAATACAGTTTAAATTAAATTTCAAAAATACCTTTTAAACACCTTTTTCAAATTGCGCAAGTTGTACTATTAATATTAATGTTAATAAATGAAATATAAATATTTTGACGTTTCACAATTTTACAATTCACTTTTAACTGCAGTGCCTTAAAAATTTTAAAACACTAGTGCCTTAAAGTATCATTTTTAACGCTCCTATGGAGTGCTAAAAATTGCATTTTTAACACGGTTGTAGAAAATAGTTATTTATGATATAAGTGTTAAAAGTACAATTTTAAGGCACGCATGTGAATTCGCTTCGCTCATTCTGCAATTCACATGAGTGCCTTAAAAATGTAATTTTAACACGTATATCATACAATATTTTTTCTACAAACGTGTTAAAAATGCAATAATACAGTTTAAATTAAATTTTAAAAAATCTTTTAAAAAACCTTTAATACATTGAAAGGAGATAGTTTTAAATTGCATCGTATATTACGGACCTTAGCAACCATTGTTGACTTAATTGTTTACGGAAGTTTTGAAGCATCTGTCAGACGTCTGTTAGTTTTTTGAAACGCGGTTGTGGATTTCTCGTTAAAATGCAAGAAAACATCGTAGAACAAGATCAATTTCAAGATATAGAGGTAGCGGCCAGTCGAGCTATCCTGGATTTGTTGCCGAGGAAATCCAGAATGCAATATGATATCGCTTATAAGAAGTTTGAGAAATGGTGTGAAGCGAAAGGCGTTTCTGGGAAATATACTGAAAATGTATTTCTGGCGTATTTTGAGGAGAAAACAAAGGTGTGGAAGGCATCATCTTTGTGGTCGAATTATTCAATGATCAAATATGTGCTACGTATAAATAAAAAATAAAATTTAACATTTCACTTTTAACTGCAGTGCCTTAAAAATTTTAAAGCACCCAGTGCTTTAAAGTTGCATTTTTAAGGCTCCTATGGAGTCGTTTTAACACGTTTGTAGAAAAATTAACATTTTGTCACCAAGCGACACCGCACACATCTTATGGAAATTTAATGTCATCCAAATACAATAAAATTTACATGAATAGATTCGTCTCGAAATTACAATAATTTCATATCATTGCGCCAACTCTGAATTTTGATTAATAACAGCGTAAATTGTAATTTAAGTTTATGGAAATCACATTTTTGAATTCCTTAAAACTGTCCTATTCATAAATACTATTAGTCTAAAACATAATATTGTCGCTATTAAAAACAGCTTAACATAGCGTGAAGCTGACCCTTATTTTGCGGTGCGTCACTGGAGACCCTAATACTGCTGACATATTTATAAAGTGCCCTTACACAAAATCTCTTTTCTCCCTCTATCTTATGTACGTACCCATTTGAATCGAAATTCAGAGTTGGCGCAATGATATGAAATGATTATAATTTCGAGACGAATCTAGTCATATAAATTTTATTGTATTTGAGTGACATTACATTTTCCATAAGAAGTGTGCGGTATCCTTTTGCGGGTATCTTATCAATAATTGTCGAGATAAATTTTTCAAAACATGCTTTCAAAATAGTCGTGAACAGATGACATAAACTGTATTTTATTCACTATTTCCTAAATAAAAAATAATAATTTAATTCTGAATTTAACAGAAAGTGAGAGTAGATTTAAAATAATCGCATTATCTGTTGCTGATATGTCCGCAGAGGCAGTCATGTGATAGTGACAGTTTACCACATCCAATTAATCGTATGATTGTATTTGTTATATTCTAATTCATAAACCGAATACAGGAAATTACATTTATTACGAATCTCTAGACCAGCGATTCTCAATCTGTGGTACATGTACCACTGGTGGTACATATAATTACTTGCGGTGGTACACAAAACACACAAAAATTAAAATAGTAGTACTTAGTAAGTCTTTATAATACACTCTAAAAATACAGGGTGTAACAAAAATACAGTTCATAAATTAAATCACATATTCTAGGACCAAAAATAGTTCGATTGAACCTAACTTACCGTAGTACAAATACCACATAAAAAAAGTTACAGCCCTTTGAAGTTACAAAATAAAAATCGATTTTTTCCAATATATCGAAAACTATTTGAGTTTTCTTATTGAAAACGGACATGTGGCATTATTATGGCAGGAAAATCTTAAAAAATATATAGTGAAATTTGTGTACCTCATAAAAATTTTGTGGGGGTTTTGTTCTTTTAAACCCCGCAAACTTTTGTGTACGCTCGCTCCAATTAAATTATCATTGTGGCACCATTGGTTAAACACAATGTTTTTAAAACTTTTTTGCCTCAGCAATTTTTCGAAAAGCTAGTTTTTATCGAGATATTTTGAATATTTGTCAAATCCACCACATATTTGTATACTGTTAAGTACGATTGTAGAGACCCCATAATAATATGAAAATTTATTTATAAATTACAGATTTTATAAGTATATTTTGAACCATATTAAAAAAGAAGCCACATCTCGATAAAAGGTGCCTTATCGGAAAAATAGTAAGAGGCAAAAAAGTTTTAAAAACACTTTGTTCAACTAATCGTACTGCAATAATAGTTTAATTGGAACGTACACAAACATTTGGTGGGTGTAAAAGCACAAAACCTCCATAAAATTGTTATGTAAACATATTAAAAAAGAAGCCGCATCTCGATTAAAACTGGTTTATCGAAAAAATACTAAGAGGCAAAAAAGTTTCAAAAGCATCGTGTTTAACTAACGGTACCACAATAATAATTTAATTGGAACGTACATAAAAGTTTGGGGGTTAAGGGAACAAAACCCCTATAAAATTTTTATGGAGTGCACAAATTTCACTATACAGTAGAGCGTCGATTATCCGAACTAATTGTGGGACATGGGCTTTCGGAAAACCGATATGTTCGGATAATCGAACTATATTGAGATTGTCATACATATTTATCCACAAGTGAATGAAAACCATAATATAACTATATTTGTTTATACCTTGATAATGACAAATAACAATTAAACAAAAAAGTGCAGTCTTTGCAACAACATATTTTTGGATACAAAATTGAAGAAAATTGAAGATATTTTAAGCCTTAATTACTAACGCTTGCTCAGTACTCGAGTGCGGGGCGCAGGAGTCGGGAGTTCGTATAACCGGTCGTTCGGTTGATCGACGTTCGGATAATCGACGCTCTACTGTAATTTCTTTTTAAGATGTTCCTGTCATAGTAATGCCACATGTCCATTTTCATTAAAAAATCTCCAATAGTTTTCGATATATCGGAAAAAATCGATTTTCATTTTGTAACTTCAAAGGGCTGTAACTTTTTTTGTGTGCGTATTTGTACTAGAGTAAGTAGGTTTAATCGAACTATTTTTGGTTCCAGATTATGTGATTTAATTTATGACCTGTATTTTTTTACCAATGTATATGTGGTACCAAAAATAATAAAAAGAACAGTAGGTGGTACATGACTCAAAAAGTTTGAGAACCGCTGCTCTAGACAATTCCTACTACCAACAGCTCTACTGATACACATTAAAACAATATTTAAAATAGAAAATCTACGGTATCTTTTTGATTTAAATTTGTCTCCCTCCATCCCCCGATAGTACTATTTCTAGGTCTACCCGTTGTCAAGGAGGCTCTGCAGAAGATAAATTTACACCAACACGTCCGTAGTTTCTCGGTATAAAATAAAACAATTTATACTGCTGTATGGTTAGAACGCCCTCTAACGGGGAATAAGTGAAATCGAGTCGACATTCATTTCAAAACAATATTTGTTATCGAAGTAAATTTTTTTTAAGTAAAAACTTGGTAAGCTTGGCAAAAGTATACTTTTGCTAGATAGGAAAAATTTTCAATCGCATAAAATCAGCTTAAAAATCGGTTAATAATGTAAGTTGTCTGACTCTGACTACTTTATGGGGATTAAATTAAATGCTACGTACTATCTACACTGTTGTAAGGAGTTGATGGACGTTTAAGGCAAGAACCTTAGAACCCTGAAGAGCCTCACTGCTAGTGGCGTCCACTAGTGGCAAAACCAATTCAGACGGACCACTTTTGTAGCTGCCGCAAATGTTTACGAGAGTTTATAGGGTGAGCACCTAAACTTAATTTCGATTCGGAACGGTTTTTGATTGAAGTGCAAAATAGACCGGCTATATGCGATACAAGAACCCGAGGGCATATTTATAGGGCATTAAAAGGAAAAGCATGGGACGTCATCTTTGAATTATTTGTTTCTGTTTTTAAAGAAGGTAGCTCTATCGAAAAGAATCAATCCCGTAAACAATGTTTTCTCTATTTATATTTACATTTTATTATACATTGGATGCATTTGAGCTGAACAAAACAAATACTCACAATCTTGTTTGTTTATTTATGTTAAATAGTGGGGTCCGATCCTAGGCCAAAAAAGGTTTTATTGTTTGTTGTTGAAAACAAAACAATACGATATCAGTTAAAAGGGGGTTGCAACCTAACATGTTTAGATATATTCAATGTCATCATTTCATTAAGGGCCTCTTTCACTCAGTTGTCAGGTTGTATCAAACTATTTTACGCCTGTAGGATACCAGATGTACTGGTTGATTCTTCATGTGCTTCGTTCTGTGATATAGCTGTTTTTGGCTGGTTCTTCTTAATTCCATTTATGGAGTTTATTGGTATTTTTTTCAAAAGCGTTGAAATTTTATAAAATATTTGGACATCTTGGACATTAGTGCACCCTATGTAACGCACAGCTGAATCTTATGTTTGTGCTGCACAGTGTTGCCATGCCAATTCTTTCATAATTTCAATCAATGTTAAATGTACCTACAAGAATAATAGAATAAGAACTTCTCCGTCATTTTACTAGGTAGAATGACAAATGAGGTGTCAAATGAAAGCTTATAATTCAAGGATAGTACTAAAGGTGAGAAATTAGACCTAGATTATCTGTCCCTAAAAAATAAGCGTTATATTGGGGATTTCTAATGTCGACATTAAAAGTTGCACTATTTTTTTTTTTCTATAAAACATTTTGATCTAAAACTTACCAGAAAACTTCTTTGTACTCTATAATTTCAAATAAACGTGATTAATAAGCTAAATTTTAAACTTCGTCACACAACTTTTGTGATTAAACTTTGCAATGCACAAATCCGCACCTTTCGCATTTTTTTTATTTTTAGGTTAAAATTGCGATTTTGACAATGTTCCCCCACATAAAATTCAAAATAAACCTCATTTTCGTTTTCAGCACCCTCGAAAATATAAAGTATGAATAAAATTAGCCATTCACCCCTCCGTGGTCAGTATCTCGAAAACTAAGCGCTTTTTTGAGGGTGTATAATATCACAAGAAATTGTAACGTGATAGTATGAAAAAATAGAGGATACGGCAACGGTGTTACAAGTGATGGTCGGATCCAATGCCAAAATCTACACAGACATATTAGGGTGCACTAATAACCAAGATGTCCAAATATTTAATACTATGGACATTACAAACACTGATTTTGACGAACACACCTTTTAAAAAAATATTAGCCGGCAAGTTTTTAATCATTTGAACAAACTTACTGTTTTTTCTCACTAAATTGCCTGTTTCAGCCACTCTGTGGATCCACAGAGTAGCGCTGCAGAGTGGCCCGTCTGGTTTGGCCCTAGTGGTCAGTGTATTTTGGGATACCAAAGGCATAATTTTAATTAGGTCAAACCGGCAAACAGGTGTATGTTCTCAAAAAAATTGATAGTGTGTAAAAATATCAATTTTTGAAGTTATACTTCTTTACGCGCGATATGAGGGTGAATTTTAATAGGATTAAAACCTTTGATCCCGGCGCAGTCGCATTACAACTTTGTTCTGATTGGATGTTCAAATGACATGACAAAAATTATCCAATATGGCAGCTGTGGCACAGCTGTGGGACTGTGGTTTGATTATGTATGCTTGTTGCGTTTTAAAATTTGTAGGAAGAGAAACAACAAACAAAAAGTTAGTTAATGGTTATACTGCCTTTTTAAATAGTTTTCATATTATATTTTTGGACTTATTAACATAGAAGAGATGATTGTTGCATGCCAATGTGAAAGCCCATCAAACTGTGACTAGTATGAGTGCCGCAAAATTACTGATAAAAAACCTATTAGCTCGAAGGCGTAGAGAACTGTGGATAACAACAATCAACCGGGACGATCTACGATCTCGCTTATTCAAAGCTAAAGAATCTTACACTGGTAAGTGTTTTAAAAATAGTTGATCAAATTTTATTATGATATTTGAACATAGCCACTTTGCACGATGCAAGTGATTGCGAAATTTATTAGTCGTTATACGGGCTCTGATTGGGTGTTGAAATGATCCGTCAATAATAAATAATTGTTCAATATGAAGGTAAACAAATGTATAATACATATATTATTTTTATTGTTGTGAGGACAGAAACAAAAAAGTTTATAATTGTAGTGATTTTTAAATAGTTTTTAAAGCAACAGGTACGTAATAATTGTAAATGTATCATAGGTACCTATGTATGTACCTATTTGAACCTACCAAAATACATAGTATGTAATACTTTTATTTACATAATTTAATTACCATCAAAATTTCTATCAATATTCACCTAATATATTGTTTTCTTACTCTATGTTTTGTTGTATTTTTGAAGTTATACTTCTTTACGGGCGTAATGACGGTGAAATTTTATATGGGAAAACCTAGCGACCGGGCGCATGCGCATTATAACTTTGTTCTGATTGGATGTTCAAATGACATGACAAAAATTATCCAATATGGCAGCTGTGGCACAGCTGTGGGACTTTGTTTGGTTATAATGTATGCTTGTTGCGTTTTAAAATTTGTAGGAAGAGAAACAACAAACAAAAAGTTAGTTAATGGTTATACTGCCTTTTTAAATAGTTTTCATATTATATTTTTGGACTTATTTACATAGAAGAGATGATTGTTGCATGCCAATGTGAAAGCTCATCAAACTGTGCCTAGTATGAGTGCCGCAGATCTCGCTTATTCAAAGCTAAAGAATCTTTCACTGGTAAGTGTTTTATAAATAGTTGATCAAATTTTGTTATGATATTTGAACATAGCCACTTTGCACGACGCAAGTGATTGCGAAATGTATTAGTCGTTATACGGGCTCCGATACCTACCTTGAACCTACCAAAATACATAAGTAGTATGTAATACTTTTTTTTACATAATTTGATTACCATCAAAATTTATATCAATATTCACCTAATATATTGTCTTCTTACCCTATGTTTTGTTGTATTTTTTCAATTCTAAATCATTTCAATTCAAAATCAAAATAATTTGATTTACATAAGTTAAAAATGTCAAAAGGTTAATCTGTTTAGTTAGACGATCTTCGCACATAATGACAAGCTGCCTCTGTGGTGCAGTTTTAATGCGGGTGAATCCCAATACAACGCAAATATCAGCCGCGTGGTAAGTTGGTTCGAATCCCAATAGAAACTTTTATTTTTTTATTTTTTTTTATACATTTTATGATTGTAAGTATATTTATTATATAATTTTATTTTCAGAAAATACGTATTTAGTTAAAAATTTTTCCGTCAATTAATGTTCAGAAATCATTTGTGGCATTTTTAATGTGTTTGTGTGTGTTTTATTTTTTTATTATTTTAATTTTTGGCACTGTTTTAATAAAAATGTTTGAGAAGTATTAAGTATAAATTAATTTAATATTTAAATAAAATATAAATAAAAAGTATATTAATTTCGTTTATAATCATATAATCATATAACAGAAGTATAACTTCTTACGTGCGTACAAAGTACACACACATTCTTTTTTTCAATTCTAAATCATTTCAATTCAAAATCAAAATAATTTGATTTACATAATTCAAAAATGTCAAAAGTTTAATCCGTTTAGTTAGTCGATCTTCGCACATAATGACACACTGTCTCCGTGGCGAAGCGTTTAATACGAGTGAACCCCAATACAACGCCAATACCAGCCGCGCTGGTAAGTGGGTTCGAATCCCAATAGAAACTTTTATTTTTTTATTTTTTTTATACATTTTATGATTGTAAGTATATTTATTATATAATTTTATTTTCAGAAAAATACGTATTTAGTTAAAAAAATTTCCGACAATTAATGTTCAGAAATCATTTGTGGCATTTTTAATGTGTTTGTGTGTGTTTTATTCTTTTATTATTTTAATTTTTGGCACTGTTTTAATAAAAATGTTTGAGAAGTAGTAAGTATAAATTAGTTTAATATTTAAATAAAATATAAATAAAAAGTATATTAATTTCGTTTATAATCATATAATCATATAATAGAAGTATAACTTCTTACGTGCGTACAAAGTACACACACATTCTTTTTTTGTTGAGAACATACACCTGTTTACCGGTTTGACCTACTTAGAAGTGTGTACAAGTCATACAGTCTTTTTCAATAATTGTAATTGGCTATCTTGAAAAAGGTAAATCTATCAATTCTTCTTCTTCTTCTTGTGGTGCTGTCTCTTTTAGTGGAGATTAGCGATTACACTGGCAAATCTGTCTCTGTCCAATGCAGCTCTTAACAAATATGTTGATTCAAGGCCGGTCCAGTCACTAATATTTTTCGGACATCTTGGATATTAAAGCACCCTAATATGTCTGTGTAGATTTTGGCGTTCGATCCGACCATCACTTGTGACATCGTTGCCGTATCCTCTATTTTTTCATATTATCACGTTTAAATTTTTGTGATATTATACACGAGCGTGACACCCTCAAAAAAGCGCTTAGTTTTCGAGATACGGACCACAGAGGGATGAATGGCTAATTTTATTCATACTTTATATTTTCGAGGGTGCTGAAAACGAAAATGAAGTTTATTTTGAATTTTATGTGGGGGAACATTGTCAAAATCGCAATTTTAACCTAAAAATAAAAAAAAAGAAATCACGTTTTTTTGCGTTTACCTCGCTACAACTCTGTTCCATTTTAATATTTTTTTCTGAAATTTTTACACTATATAGCTGTAACATTTCTGAAGACAAAAGTATCTGCCTCAAGTTTTTATTCTTATCATGATAAAGGTTATGAATTTTTCAAAGAAAAAGGTGCGGATTTGTGCATTGCAAAGTTTAATCGCAAAAGCTGTGTGACGAAGTTTAAAATTTAGCTTCTCAATCACGTTTATTTTAAAGTAAAGAGTACAAAGAAGTTTTCTGGTAAGCTTTAGATCAAAATGTTTTATAGAAAAAAAAATAGTGCAACTTTTAATGTCAACATTAGAAATCCCCAATATAACGCTTATTTTTTGAGGGACAGACAATCTAGGTCTAATTTCTCACATTTAGTACTATCCTTGGATTATAAGCTTTCATTTGCCACCCCATTTGTCATTTTACCTAGTATAATGACGGAGAAGTAAACGTTATTATTCTATTATTCTTGTAGGTACATTTAACATTGATTGAAATTATGAAAGGAATATATAGAAAACAGCATGACAACACTGTGACCCACAAACATAAAAATTCGGCCACATTCAGCTGTGCGTTACATAGGATGCTTTAATATCCAAGATGTCCAATATTTCTAAGCCATGAAATCTGGCGCATACCGGGACCCCGTTTTCCTTCAATCATACCCTGGATGATCAGTTGCGCGAGGCGGTACTTTTAGTTTCTCATTATGTGTCCCATGTAGCTAACTTTTTTAACTTTGATGATCTTAAGCAGGTCCCTATCTGTACCTATTCTCATCCGAACCTTTTCGTTGATGGTTGATGCGTTGTCCAAGGTATCTTGGGTGATTCAAATCTATCAATAGCAAATATTATTGTGCGTTATTGGAGAAACTGAAGCAGGAACTTAGTGAGAAAGAAGTGTTGTTTCTAAAATATGAGCGCACTGACTCACAAGAGCGTCATGACCATGGCAAAAATTTACGACTTGGAATTTCGTTGGAAAATCATTGGAAACGTTGTCTGAGCTAAAAGGAGACTATATCAAATAAAATAAAATAATTTTCTTGGAAAAACATGTTTTTGATTTCAAAGGAGGCTACTTTTCAAACTATCTCGTATTTATTTTATTTTAATGAACGATTTCTCTCTTCCGTTGTACTCTTTCCCATTCTATTTACTCGAGAGCTAATTCAAATCAGTTCAAATTTAGCATTTTCCCATTATTTTTCCAATAACATTACAATGTTTGTACTTCGAACAACGAAGTTATTATAATTGTTGTAACTCACAATTTTGGAGACTTGATTTATTCCTGATAGTACTCAATTTAAAAGTTAATGCAATAAAAACAAAAATACTTCACTTTTATGTTTATGGATGTGATTTAATGAAAAATCGATTTTACAACTGGAAATTCCGAATTAGAATCAGAAACTTTCTGTGCATACAAATTATAATAAATGATCCATTACAGAGTTAATGTATACATTAAATTAATGAAAATGAATAAAATGGATACAGTTTGGTTTTTTTTATAAAATGAAAATTTTATCAATATATTTTTGTCCTCTTAACAAAAAGCAAGGGTTGCAGTTGTTTATGCGTAGTATAACATTCAATTATATTTAATTTAAAATACTTTAAATTAAAAAAAATATATAAGAACTAGAAGAAGCAATAAATCGAATAATGATCATCATTCTGTTTGGCGTGATCCTTATGCCGGGTTTCCTAATTACATTTCTCCATAAGTTTCTGTCTTGTGTATATCAAACACCTTTACCGACATCACCTGCGTAAGCAGATCAGCAATTCTTCGTATTGGGTGATTAACTTCCCTTTACCTATAATGTCTCATTTTGACAGCAATTGGTGCCACCCATAGACCGACTATATTCTCATTCTTAATTTTATCCTTTAATATCACTCCACCCATACACTTAAGCATTCTCATATTCGCCACATGCATTCGTTGTTCCGCTTTCTAACTGTTTTGTACGATTTGTCTTTCATTGGAATAGTTTTCTGTCACACAACACACCACTCGCTTCCTTCCAGTTCATGGATCCAACCTTAATTCCACTGCATGCATGCCCATCTATTTCCCCATTACTCTATAATACCGATCCTAGGTACTTAAAACTATTATTTCTCATAAGCATTTCACCATCCAAAGATATAATTTTTATTTGTAGTTATTTTTGTCCTACTAAGTTTTAAAACTTTTTCCTAAAGCTTGTCTGTACCGCTCCAGTTTTTGTTCTAAGTTACTTGAGAGTCGAAAATCGTCGATTTAAAGTGCTGGTTTGCGCTCCCTGTTCTAAGTGAAAAATAAGACCATTTTGCCTTCGCATTGCAACTGAATAAAAATGGAATTTTTATTTTATTTTTATTATTTTATTGTTTTGAATGCTAAATACGAGGCTACAATATTTGACCACCACTTTTTCAGCTTTTTGCAACATCTTCAAAGCAATCTGAAGTATCCCTTACATATTTTCCTTCCATCTCCATACTATAAAGTATTTGTAATATTTACAAAAGAAGCCAAAGTTCTTTGATATAATCTCATATATTTTTCTATGTAAATTTAATAATCTTAGAAATTTGTAAAGCTCATTTCAAGCCTATATGCGTATATATATCACAACAATAATCCCTAGTTCTTAGAGAGTTTCAGTGAACCAAGAAAGTCCTTTATGCCAAAAATCCCTTTCCCGCAAGAAATTTGAAAGTTACCAAATCCTCGAACGAATTTTCCAAAGCCCTCAAGTGCCCATTTATTCATCACCTTTGTCTGGATATAACAGCCGATATAAATAAAAAGGAAAAAGTTTCCATCTGAATTTCCAAGTGGTCCAATTTATCCAAAAAAACATTTTTTCCGTCTCGTTCGCGGACAAACGTAAACATGAAGTATGTATTTGATTCGTCGCATACAGACCAGAGGCGTTGCTCGTAACCAAAGAAATAAATAATTTATTAATTTTAGAAAAGGCTCAAAAATCTTTCCAGAACCGACATCTGTGTTTTTTTTTGACAAAAATTGTTTAGTAATATTTTTTAACGTCATCAAGGCTGCACCGGAGATTTTCAAAGTCGTTGGAGTATCCTTGTCTAAGACATTTGGTTATTGAAAAACTGTTATTGAGGAAGTTGCCGATTTTTAATTGTGATACTGATTCCATGGATTGGTTTTTTAAGCCTTGGTGAGAGTGCAATTTATTATTAATTACTGTAAAACTTCGCACATATTATTTAGAGGTTTTGGTTTACGAGTCTACGAATAACAGATGAATACAGTGGCGGCTCGTGATTTTTACAATAGGGGAGGCTATACCTAACTGTAAAATATCTAGACAAATGTGCACTAGCAAAGAAATGCGCCAAAAAATGTAATTTAAGGCCCCATTTTTTGACCATTTTTTATTTACATTTCATAATATCATCCTAATTCATAATTTTCATGATATATCATTTTAAAAATAGTTAGTCTAATTGTAAAAGTTTAATACCAAAGTTTGTGTCGTTTATTTGTTAACAATTCCATCTATTTGTAAATAGATACCTATGCATATCAAAATAAATACAGATTTGAAGTTTTGCCGTCCATACATAATGAAGCTTCAAATTTTTTAAGATACTCACTGAATTTTTTAAATTCTAAACGCGGCCTACTGCGTATTCAACAACACGATAAATTACCGATATTTTGCTTTGAGTTAGAGATATCGGAAAAAGTTTTTTGAGCAAGTTGTTCCAAATATTATTATAACCCCACATACCAAATTTCATAACAAAATTCTTACTTTTAGATTTTTCATTATTTTTAGTCAGGACCCTAAAATTCGTTGTCCCGAGACGTACGCAACCACACAACGGAGCCGAGAAGCTACTCTGCCTCCCTTGGTATATCTCCGGGCAGCGTGTGATGGCACCGTAGATGCCACTGTTAGGAGATTGGGTCTCCTTAAACGCCTGCCGCGCTGCACAGAGCATTAGCAACTGAGTCTGCTGGGCTTCTCGGCTCCGTTCATGAATCTCGGGATAACCCAGGGTCCTGCCTACAATAATATGTAATAAAACTGAGACGCGATCATGCGTTCTAATGCTAATGCTCCGTACGTTTGGATAATTAGTGATAATATGGAATTTACACGTTGTATAATAGTGAGACTGCTTGTTGTTTTCGCGATTCATGATAAACAAAACAGTGTAGAGTGTGTAAAAAATTTATGGGGAGGCTGTGCCTCCCTTGCCTCCTCTGACGAGCCGCCACTGGATGAATATCTCTATTTATGGATATTTTCCACTCTTGTATTTATTTTAAGCACAATACATTTCATGTACAGGAGCGGCTAGCTCCAAATCCATCTTTTTCTTTATCTTCATATTGACTATATTTTTGGAATCTATTAGATCTCATAGTATTCTATTATGCAGTCTACTGAGCCTGCTGGTTACTGAAGTGCCTCTGTAATTTTCTCTTCTCCTTTCTTGTGGATCTTGTGGATGAAATATACATCATTTTCCATTCCCTTGCCACTGGTCGTCCATTTAGGAATGCGCCAAAAACGTTTTATCAACACCTCAAAAAGTGTAGATATTACTGTCATTCTGGACATCAATCTGTACCACACTTTAAACAACTCCTTGCTTTTGTCAATATTTAGAGGTTTTCCTGTTATTTCCAAACTTGGTATGACATTATGTTCCATATTATATTCTCGTCGTTTTGCTGTCAGTAAATTTTTGTATGTAATGATCCATTTCCGTTTGGTAGTTGATACAGTTCATACTTACTTTTTATTTATGTTTTTTTTGCAAGCGTAATTTATAAATTACTAAGCCTCTGCGCAGGTGGTGGTCTAAATGCTAACAAAAAACCCCCAACGAGAAGCTGAATAAGCTTCAACGACAAGCTTCTACAGGGTGAGCGTGACTTACAGTATTGAATTGTTTTTGTTATGCTGCACAGAGAAAAAACAATTTTGTTTATTAGTTATTTGTCACAACATAACTTGATATGACGCCATGTTCGTATGTTCACCCGTCTCATTTCCGGAGTAAATTATGTAAAAGCTTGGCGAACTCCGTTTAGCAAATCCTCATTCGAAACATATGTACATATCCGGGGTTGTCACATCCAATATTACAATATTATAAGTCTAGAACAGCCTTACACCTAAAGGTAGAAAGGCTTAGGACTAAGTAAGTAAGTAAGTCTAGAAAAATCTTACCAAGTCCTGTTTCACTGTTCACTGTTCGCGTTTTAATTAAACACATATGCCGATTTCACTCGCGGATTAAATGGTACTTGCGCGAGTTTTAAATGTTTTAACGGATTCGCGATTATTTTATGTCGAATTACTATCTTCACTATTGCATAGGGAATAAGGCTACGGCCAGACAAGCAACAATTTACGGCAATACTGTAAGAGTAGTAAAATGTAGCGCGAAAAATAGGTCCTATCCTATGTTGCTATGTTGCTGCGCGATATTTTACAGCTCAGTCTGGCCATCCACTACACTCATCGTAGGACCCAGTTTCGCGCTTAATTTTACTGCTCTTACAGCGCCGTAAATTATCTCTTGTCTGGCCGTAACCTAAGGCTAAGGCCACACGGGCGATAATTTACGGCGCCGTAAGAGCAGTAAACCTGACGAGGCATTGGTTGACTAACTCCTATTTCATCTACAATTGGTGGAGGAGTTAGTCAACCAATGGGTTTACTGCTCTTACGGCGCCGTAAATTATCGCCCGTGTGGCCTTTCGCTAAGAGCGTTTGTTCACCGGTAATGGTACCCAAAAGAATGATCCAACTGATATAGATGTGTTGCACACGAGAGCTAACGCAATAGCGATCTTTTCGCTTGAGCTGGTAGCACCAGAGATACTTAAAATATATTTTTTTGTTCACAAAATGTCCATCACAATTTTCTGTATGGATAGGGGTGAAATTAAGTAGGGATGACTACCACTACTACTAGTCAGTAGTAGGATATTAGAGATTATTTTTTGCATGGGAAACATTGAACAATCATCATAATTTCACAGTAAATCGTTGAAATGTTTTTTATTTCCTTTCATGTCTATGTACAGATTTAATCTCGG